>NC_139045.1:68317513-68963662 GCF_965140915.1 Aythya marila | reverse complement strand
CCTATGAAAATAGTTTCAACTTTTTTAAGAGTATGCCTTCTTCCTTCTAACAACCTTCCCTCTGCTGTTGCTTAGCTAGCCTATATATATATATATGTATATGTATATATATATATATGTTTCTTTGGTCTCTATATACCTCATTTTAATAAGTGACATGCATTTGATCTGAGCCATCAGTAAGAAGGAATCTTCACAATTCTTTCATCTTCAAATAATCTCTCTGCTTGCTAGTGTTTCATGCCTCAAATAAACTGGAACAAGCATGTCCCTCACCAGTTGTCTCTTAGCCAATGCAGCTTTTGTAATTCTTTTCTTAACTTGTCAGTCTACCTTTACATTTTTGTTGCTTTTATTTGAGTTCCTTCAAGTACTCAGCTACCTGTGAGAACTTGTATTCCTGATGAATCTTATGTTGACATTTAGTTCTGCTTCTGACAAATCCTCCGAAATCCAGGTAAGGTCTCAGCAGGTTTGAATAGATGTCTACTCAAAGACGTCAATCGCTACGATGGCTGAGGTCCATGTACTTCTGTTTGTGCCTCCAGATGATGCCATGCCACTATAAAAATAAATCTAAGAGAACACCTGAATTTATTCTATCTCCAAATACCATGTAAAGAGTTGTTCAGGCAAAAGCAATGTGGCCCAAGGTTGGCACTGAAACAAGAGACAGTAGTATTTGGTGCCAAAACAATTCATTTAATTTCTTTCTTTCTCTGTTTTTTCCTGAGTCCCTTTGTCTGTATCTCTCCACTCAATAAATAATGTATTATATCTTAGAAAGTAGAACAATTTCAACAGGAAGGATTGAGGGGAGAGGCTGATAGCCACCTGATACATGGATGACCTAGGTTTAACACCCAGATCTGAATCAGGCAGATCGAGGGACTGGATCTCTGCCACTGCAAGCAAGGTCTTTGACCACTCTTGTGCTGTTGGCACTGCTGGGACATGGCAGGAGGACGGGGGCTGGTCTTTTCCATTGGTCAGAAATTCCATCTCTGACCTGGTGAAAAGTGCAGCTGGAAATTACATTGGAAAGTTTTGTATCTAATGAACTGGCATTTTCAAATGGCAAAAAAAAAAAAAAAATATTTTATCAAAAGTATCCTGCCTAGCAATGTTGCTGGCAAATGACCTGGGAAGGTGGATATATTTCTCAAGAGTTGAAAGAAATTACATATAAGGCTTTTCACTCCAATTTATTCTTTATGTCAGTGAACCTTGCAGCTTTAAAATACGACAGGTCAGAGAAGACTACTGGCAACTTAATGGATAGTAAATCCCTGCAATGTGATGAAATTCACCCTGCAATGTTCACAAACATGGGTCAACAGGAGGCTAAATGGATTCATAGGGTTTGGCAAATGAGATGGAAATTCTGAAGATTACTGACAGGCTAACATCATAATATCAAGAAATGACTCTTCTGAGTATCCATGGAAAGTGTACAAACTCCTGGAAAATAAACTTTAATGTGAAGGAGACATCTGTCCAGAGTCTGGATTTATGTTTCAGCTGAGCTTTACTAAGCGTTTTAGGAGCACAAACTCTGATGTGCAAGTTTAGGTTCCTTCAATAGGTGTTAGCTGTGTTGGGTGAAGACATTCATACCTTTTGTGTTGGATGAAGCACAGGAGCCATGAGATGTAAAATGACAACCATTAGGAACAACAAGTTTCAGGAAGAATTGGAAATACAGATGTTAACATCTGGCTTTCATACTCAGGATTAAAATTACATGTTTACCACACTACAGTGCAGATGTTGATCAACCTACGTATTAGTAAAACAAGCTGTTTGGTGACTTTGCAGCATCTCACGCAACTGCTAGAAATGTACTATATGTTTTATTACTTTATAAAATCTTTCTCAACCAAAGGTCTGTACCAAGAGAGGGGTAATATTTGTGTAGTGAGTAAGATGTGCTCATTAGTCCTTCCTCAGAAAAAAAGTGAAGACAGAAGATATTTAAGGGATCTCCATTTTTCAGAACCTGTTCTGAAATTTTAAAAGAACTTGTTGAGCACTCAAGAGTGCCAAAAGAGTCATTCAGATTTTTAAAATCCTCAGTGAAGAGCATTGCCTCACAGTTTGGATCATGTAACATAGATGGATTATCCCTGTGCCATGGAAATAGAATTCCATGGCTGTTTATGAATTAAAACATTTTTCCTCAATGATAGATGTTTACCCCCAGATCTGCTTTTGAAAATCTTTACTTTATTACAAACCTGTTTAGCAGAAAGAGTACAATGTCATTATATTTCTACCTGAGAAAGGGTGAAAGAGTCGAATCAGCAGTAGCTTTCAGGGAAAAATAATAAGAAATGAAATGAAATGAAATGAAATGAAATGAAATGAAATGAAATGAAATGAAATAATGAAATGAAATATGCACTGGAAATACCCATATGTATTTGTAAACATCACTGGGAGCAAAGCCAGAACCTGTATGTGTCAGGGTCCAGCCTGGAGATGGACGGATTCTCCTCAGAAGAGCTGGAGTTATGGGACAAGTTCAAGATCCTAAAAAATCTTATGCTAGGTCTTTTTATCAGACTTCTGTTGTTCAAATCCTGTAACAACTCCAATCATTAGATATCATTTGCTTTCTTTAGTGAATCCCCACCTCAGCTGTTGGCTTGGGGAGGTTGGGAACCTGAACTCAAGGGAAGGTCAGGATAAAATAGTAGAAGTGTTGCTGAACAGTGTTGTTGAAGTGTTGCTGTTGACCTTCTCAGAGCAGTCTTCAGTATATTGAGTTCCCAGACCCAGCTCTTAACTGAGCTGTAATGCATGCATGCATTTCTTAAGAATATTGAAAAAAATTGTTGGCATATGCTTGATACTTTGCTGCAAATGGCACTTTGACATAAAAGGTACCCAGCATTCAACTTCTAAACACCTGATCTGGCAAGATGAGTTTTCTCAGAAGTGATGTGACAGCAGTGATTTACAGGATGAGGGAGTGGGAGTGGAAGAGGATCTTCCCATCCAGTACAATCTAGAGATTGCTTGCTGCTGCATCAGTTTTGGTTTCACAACATTGCTTCCATCATAAATATGTTTTTATGTCCTTGTTGGATCACTTCACCTTAGTGCTCATTTAAAATTAATATAGCCTCGTAGTGTTTGAAAAATCACAGTGACAAAGCAAAAACTATAAAATTAAGCATAACCGAAGTGTTTGTTAAAACAAAACTGAAGCCAAGCTGGCACACGTGTACTTTATTCAGCCCTAGTGCTGGAGTAATTCCTTCCAGGAGAAAACCAAAAAAAAAGTCTGAACCTCAAGAGGGAAAACAATTCAGTACAGACTAAAGGTATTTTAGACAGTACCACAAGAAAAACCCCACATGAAGGGAATTGTTTTAAGCAACAACAATGTTGAGGTTATTTCCATGGAGTTTCAAGGCTGCCACTTTCTATGATGAAATGTTATTCCTGTTCAATATGCCAGTTTATTCAATCTTATATTCCTGAAGTCAAGCCTTTTCATAGGAGTTTGCTTTCCCAACACCTCTAAGAACCAGAATTCCTTTCATGTTAGAACCAAAATCCAGACTTTCAGGTGACAGAATACCTGTTTGCAAATGAAGGCATCTGCTTATAATGCTCTTGTTTTCCTCATTAGGGAGGAAACCTATTTTTCATACCAGAAGGCCAAACTGTACAAAGTGCATTAGTGCAAGAATTCAGCAGGACCACATCAGCTCTTGAACAGGAAGGACCTAAAGAAAGGAATTAGCAGGATCGGATGTGGTGCTTTCTGACAGAAAGCCAAACCTAGGAGGTCAAAATAAGAAGCCAGTGCAAAAACAGATTCATGCTTAAGCTGAAATGTGCACAATTCCCATTTCTATCACTGTACCCTGGATTAAGCAACTATTGTGTGATAGTTTATAAATCCAACAGCCCTGGGCTCAAAGAGCCACCCATTTCACCATAAATTAGGCTGTATGCAGCAATACTGCAGCGGCAGCGTTTCTGGTGGTATTAACCCCCTTCCCTTCCCAAAGTGACGGGGATCTGTGTGAACTTGCTCACTGATATATATCCCAAGCCCTGCTTTGGGGCACCATCTCAGGCAGACTCCCCAGCTAAGTCTCACTGGGGATTTCTCTCTCTCTCGACCCAATTCACAACCTTGTCTTTAAGAACAAGGTGATATTCTTCAGTCTGGAAGGGAATTGTTCGCACTGCATGAAATGGACTGTCAGAAATGCACAGGATCCCATTTCCTGTGCGTATGAGACTTTGCTCATGCAGACCACATAACCACAGCGATAAGTACCTGCTTCCTGCAGTGAGTGAGCAAATGTCTTGCAAGAACAGTGTAAGAACCCACATTTAAAAATTCAGCCTGAAAGTGCTGACCTGTGCTGAAAATAACCTCTGCATATTGCCGAAGGAGATTTGTCATTTTGTCACAGCGTCTCATGGCCTTAACTATTCAGCTGGCAGGCAAGCTTCTCTTTCCAATCTGTCCTTTATTGCCTGGGCAGGGATGATGCCTTGGAGGGGAGCCCCTCCTGAGTGTCTTTCCAGCTCTGGCATCTCCAGAAGTAACTATTCTACAAATGGAAGATATTTAACAGTGATTTTGGTGAGGGATGATCCAGAAGAGATTCCATCTCAGTGCCTAAGAACTACTTTTTCAGGGCCAACAATTTTCTACATTTGTTTTCACCGCTATGTTTTAGACATGCACAGAAAGCTGTAAGCACCAGAACATCATTTCTTATTCATTTCTGTCCCTCACTGTTACTAGAAGGCACCATAGAGGAGGGTGATGGTTAAATAATCTTCCATTGAAGGTATTGGGGCAGCTCACTGAACCAAGCGTTGCTCCACATGAGGACAGGGAGCTCAGGAGGTGTACCTGTGTTATCTCAGGGAACACTAGGCTTCTCTATACCCGCAATGGACCCCTTTCTCTTTCACACCTTCTGTGGGAAGAAGCAGAGTCACTGGCATCTTCACATGGGACAATTTTACCTGGTAAGGTGATGCCACTAGGACTTGCAAGCCACGTGGAGGTGCTGGGAGTAATTAACTCCATCTTCGCTTGTGCTAACTCTTTGGGCTGCAAGCACACAGGCAGCACATTGTATGTACCCTGGGTCTTCCAATCCATGGACAGTAAGGAAGACACAGGGCCTGCAAAACCTCCACCCCAATCCCTCATCCCAAAACTATTCATCTCCCATGTCCTGGGATGGAAATCGGGGGATGCATGTTGCTGCTGCTATGTGGCACATGGAGGCTTAGGTACAGTGCTTCTGGAGCAATTGCTGAGGTGGCGTGGCTCTGGCAAGATGTCAAAATGCACAGCTGGCTAGTATAGACCCCTCTTTTCTTCAGAGCCACCTCAGAAGCAGCTATTGATTCTTAAGGCAGTAATATTCATCTGGCATCTCATTCATTCCAAGTTAATTGCTTAAATGGGTGGAAAAGGAAATTCGTGAAACGAAATGTGCTGCTGCATCAGGCATAAAGGAAACTTCGTCCCTATTAAGCTGGAAATGCTTCCCAAAGACAACACATAGGCTTTACTGTGCCGAGGCACTTAAGTTCAATTCTTCAGTGGAGCCACTGTTTAAAGAGAGCATTGCTAACTTGGTCACAGCAAGCTTCTGTACTTCAACTTCCCAGTCACTGAGTTTACTCTTCAGGATGGTTTTCCCCTACAGCTTAAAAATATGACCTTGGAAAGAATCACTAAATAAGTAAATACTTGAGTCTAACAGGGTTTTCTTCCTAGATCCAAACCCTGGCATGGATAAAGTCTTGCAACTGCATCCTATCTGCTAAGGGTACTTCTGCTGGTAATAATTGGCATATTCTTTAGAGAAATAACATAATTTCATAAGGGAAGGAGAAAACATTCCAAATAAGCTGCTGGTCAAACACACTTTTTTATGCATGTCAGCAGCTTGGGAAGGAGAAGGAGAAAGGAGCAGTTTCATTTTAAACATTTCTCTGAAGAAAAGTTCCAGTTTACATTACCATGAATTTCTCTTTCAGAGTGCTTCTCATTTTCAGGATGCAATTTTCTGCTTCCTTCTCTCAGCAGACTTTTTTCACAATCTATATAGCAGAATTGGATGTTTCACCTCTCTAAATAAACCTACTTTAGTACCTGTGTTAATTCCTTGTGTTCATCATTACAACCATACAGAATGTCCTGTGTGCACAGATAACGCTATTAATTTAGTTATTGATAGCAGTTGACAGCTGTTTGAAGAAGCTCTTTTAATGTTTTAATTCATTATCAGTTTTTAATGCCATTTCCATTTGTGACTCCCAGTATATCGGTTCACTGTTAGGTAGGCCTACAGGTGGTTATTTGTCCTGAGTATAAGGCCCAAGGAAGGGCTATGCAGTGTTTAAGGGTCTGGCCCAGGATGCCATCTGAAGGTCTGCTACCTTGTGAAAATCACCCGTGAGCAATTTTCTCCAGAAAAGGTATTCAAAGAAAATTTCAGTCCTCTCGAATATTTTTGCTTCCTTGGCTCCTTTCCTTCCTTTGCTCCTTAGATTCCCTTAGCTTCCTTGGTACTGCTGTGTGACAAGCCATACACTCCTTACACCCTACATAATAACAGCCTCAAGGAGCCAACACAACCAATGACTGCCAAAATAGAGACCTATTCCCATGGTCCTCAAGGTTCTCCAGCTCAGTGGCAGCAGGGTAAGCCATGAAATGTCATCTTCTGAAGGTTCCAAATCCAGAGATCCAAGGTCTTGGATCTGCTGGGTCTGCTGTGAGACAGCACTGTATAACTGGAGAGCATCCCCTCCAAGTGCCAGTGCCTGTTCAGTTTCAGTTTCAAGCTTTCCTCTAAGGAGCCTGAAAAAGACTTTGACTTTTTTTTTTTTTTTGGTGTTTTTTATTTTATTTTATTTTATTTTATTTTATTTTATTGTATTGTATTGTATTGTATTGTATTGTATTTATTTTGTTGTGTTGTGCTGTGTTGTGTTTTTAGGAGAAATTAATGTTGTTGGGTTTGGGCTTCTGTTTAAAAGGTGAGGTACAAAATGCTGTTTTGTCAAAGCCTGACGGTGATTTATTTGCAGTGATAGTAAGGCTGATCCACAAAGGATATGTTTGGTCAGTCCAAAAGTTTAATTTATGAACCAGTTAGAGATTATAAGTGAGTGAGAAAAAAAGGAGGAGGAATTAAAAGAGATAAGGGAAACTGTCAGAATCTGAAAAAGAAGAAGATGAATGTGGAAGAACGAGGCTGAGAAAAACATCAGGAAGTTCTTGAAAGTGGCAGAACAAGCTTGGTGCACGTCTGTAGCTGTGAGTTCACTGGCCTGTGCTGGGACCTTGACAAAAGAGGCAAGAATTGCTTAAGCCCAGTGTTCTCAGGTATCCAGGCATAAAGAAGCATTTTACCTGCTTTCTTTGTACTGAAACACTTCACTTTACTGCTATGGATGGAGATACTTGCAATGACGTGGATGATGCCAGTGATACTTGGTGCTCAAGCGATGGGAATGCTGCAGCCTCGCTGGCTGACAGGCTTCACTGAGATTGAGAAAAAGGAAGTTAAACCTGGATCTTTGCACTTCAAACCCCTCTTTCTTCTGTCAGGAATGGACACAGGCAACAAACAGTTCCTTCCCTCTGCACATGAGCCACTTCCTTATCTTCTGGAGGAACTCTCCCATCCAGTTCAGTGGGCTTCCAACTTCAGTGCTGCTCCAGGGACTTGCTCCCCTGAGGATTGCTGCTTTACTTCTGCATGAAAGTAGGGCTCCATAAGGCTCCTTATGAGACAAGCAGGAAGTCTGATAGAAAAATAAAAGATTTAATGCCTTTTTTTTTTTCCCTATAAAAACCCATAGGGGTTCCTCAATTCACTTGCTCAGTACTATTTGCCTGCTACCTCCACTCATCCTTTTGGCTCATTTTGTACTTGTTAGTACATTGTATGAGTTATAAATTGCTTCTCTTGCACTTTTAAAGGCACTATTTTTATATATTGGAGATCTCAACAAAACAGACCCAGAAACATCAAGGAAGCACATCTGAAGAACAATGAATTTTATTTTGGGGGAGGTGGAAATGAGTCACGAGAGAGAGGAAACTGTAAGAAAAAAGCCCCTAAGAAGAAATTGTTTAAAAACCCCTAAAAAGAAATTGTTTAGAGCTGCACCTCTGAATATAAGGAATGCTTTCTCTTTCGAGCACAGGCCCTGCTGTCAGATGAAATGTCACACAATTTGCATAACATTCACATTACCTACAGATGTAGAAATTCCAGGCAGCTGTGATCAGTCCAGGTCTGTCATTTTAGCTCTAAGGTAAATTGGATGAGTGAAAAATGAGCCTTACCCGTGACACAGTTCACTACCATAACAGCAGGAGTCTCTGCCCAGAAATGTAAGCTTGAACTCAGCCTTTCACAATCCCGGGCAATTTTTAAGTGAAGCTCATAAGAGAGAAAGGTCGACAGATATTTACTCAGGAGTTTGTTTGTGATTTGGCTGAGGAAAGGCTTGCAGAAATCTGTGATCGGTGCTCTGCAGCCCCTTGTACATCAATGCGTTGAGTGTTGTAAACGGTT
Organism: Aythya marila; assembly: GCF_965140915.1. Classification (NCBI taxonomy): domain Eukaryota; kingdom Metazoa; phylum Chordata; class Aves; order Anseriformes; family Anatidae; genus Aythya; species Aythya marila. Next base: position 68,955,074 of record NC_139045.1, on the reverse strand, counting down.
ATCAAGTAACCTCCGCGGGAGGAAGGGCGTACAAGTTCAACAAAACATTTGTGTCCGAAGGAGCCTGCGGTGAAGGAGCACTCTAAAGAGCTATTAAGCTAGCTAAAAAGAACACCTTGTGAGAACACTTTAGCTTTCATGAGTTTTCTTCCCCTGGGGAGATGTGTAAGGAGGGAGCTGAAAGATACAGCAACACACTCCTGTTTGCCTGTTTGTTTGCCTTGGTGTCAGTTATCTGGTACCTGATAAATGCAGGAATTGTATTCACCGAGCTGCTGGGATGATGAAATTTTACTTTCTTCATCTTCTGTGGTTCTGGCAAGAGCTAAAGAATAACTGAAAAGGAGTTATTAGGAAAATGGATGGTTGAACCCTGGAATTTTGGAGCCATGCTCGGCTTTAACTGACCTTCCTTGATGAGGAGAGTCCTCAGTGCTGTCAGAGCTTAGCCTTAGGTCAAGTCAAGTACCAAAATCCTGAATAAATGTGTGAACTCTTCCAAAGTCTTGATGTTGTCATATAGAGACTTTCTTGCAAGTTTTCCAGTCCATCTGCCTTTCAGACAGATTAGGAATGGCTTTCGAACAACCCATTTCTAAAATTCAGGACAAAATGAGAGCCTCAAAAATCACTTTGGTACATGTTTCATTCCAGAAACAAAGGAAGAGTACTGCATGGCTTTTAGTTATTCTGCTATTGTTTCCTCTGTGAGAGAAATAGTTGTGAGTATATCTGGATAAACTTGCTTTGCTTCATTTCCAGCCTAAATGAACATTTTGCTCTCAAAAGTTCAACTTCAATGTTCAACAGCAGAATGAGAAAAGAGCCCAACAATACATTAACAGATTCCAGAAATGCTCTACAATGTCAATAAAGCAGTAACTGAGCCATTTCCAAAAATGTGAAGTATTTGCAAGATACAATGAAGTGAAATAGATTGTTCCTTCTATGGCTCATAACAGGAGCCCTGTGATATGTAGAAGGGATTTCAATGATTATCTGATCAGAAAATATCAGTGATGATTGATTTGTATTCCAGTTAAATTATAGCAATTTGTTGGAAAGGTTTTTTCACCTGTACACTAAATATCTCAATTTATAGCATGTCATTTCTACTGAAAGCAAATTTCAGCCTAAGACAAAATGCTCTTTTGCTAACTGGTTTCCTGGTGTTTCACGGTAATATTCCACAAATGCACATGGTTCTGCAAACCCAAAGTAAAAGCTATTTTCTTAGAAAATGTAAGGAAGTAGTCTAAGAAGAGGAATAAAATTAATGGTAATTCAATAGTGCTTTTGAGACCTGATGCCTGTGAAAGTGTTTTTCCTACATGTTAAACGAAGAATTAAGATGTCTGAAGTCACTTTCAGGACAGTCAGCAGCCAACTGATGGGACTCAGAGGACAAAAATTCCTCCAGGGATACTTGAACATCATTTAGGCATTAATTTCTTCTTATGGAGTTAAGACTCCAGTATATTTGTTCTTCAGTTGTGAAATGAAGGCAACTACTGTATTGTCCTTCCTCACCATCATGTTGTGAGACTGACTGTAATTAAAACTTCTTACACCTGGCTCATGAGGAGCTGGGTCTGTGAAGGTGTCTGAGATGTTACTTTTCATTATTGCATCAAGAATGGTATCTGCTAGATTTTCTAACGACTAGAGGGATTAATTTCTGTGCAACTACTAAGAAAAGAATCTGAGAATATGGTATTTTGATTTCTTATTACCTTGCTTCTGTTCTCAGGGTACCAAAAGATCTGAGATACAGGCTGTGTTTTTGGACTTACAGAATAAGATTAGCTATCACTAACTCTGGATATCACTATTTATTCAGCTTGTCAAGATGGATTTTTTATTGCCTAGAAGGAAGTGTCTGTACTTTCCATTTTCCTGGAAAAAAATGGGAGTAAGACATATATCTGGAAGCAGCCAATTGTCATGACATGTGAGGTCACAGACCTCTGACCACACCAGAGATTTCAAAGAGAAATTAAACACCTTAAATATTGTGGTGGACTTGGTCACACTGTCCTACCATGGTCATTTTACATCAGTTCAGGTAACTGAATCTAGTTCTCCAGCATCTAATTACAGCCACTGTGATGGCAGCTTCCTTTATTGCTGTTTTATCTTCACTGAACATGAGTGAAGGCTGAACACTTGATCAGGGTTAAAAATCAGTGTCTAAGAGGACATTATCTATACAGTCCAAAATGCAGGATCTCTGGATGCATAGGTTCATCCACATATCTAATTTGGTTTTCATTTTCACTCACCTCAGCTTGAGACCCCTTGCTAGGTCGCTGGTAGAAAGGCACAGACACCTTGTACAAGTTCATGGTATGACTGTGGGGAATTAAACTCCTAAACTGTCAGGTCTTCAAAAAGGAATCTGGTAAAAGAAAACAAGATCATTCTGAAACGTAGCACTGTTTATTATGTCCCTGGAAATCACAATCACTCTAGAATAGCTGCAGACCTCACAGTGCCTGGAGAATGTAGGAAATCTTGTGTTTTATCACAAAACATTGTTTTAATACACTTAAAAAAATACTCAGCTGAAATTCCTGTACTTTCAAAGGTAAAATGTGAACGTCCCCCTGGAGAACAGTCTACCAGATGATTGCGGAAGTGGAGAAAATTAAATTCAGGTGAATATATAATAAAAACAACTACTTGCATGTAGCTACATTATTATAATTCATGTGGGCATTGCTAACCTCTTGCTGAATTCTTACAGATGACAAAACTAATTCGTGGCAGTGGCATTAATGTTGAAATGTCACATGCAAGCACAATGGTTTTTTATTCTCCAAACTTTTATTCACTTGAGCAGTTTTCTGAAAGGACTACCTCTACCAAACTTTCTCTGGCAAGGCTGAGGGGAGGTGATCTGTGCCTTTGAGAGCAGAGTAAGGACCAGTGGGTGGGAGATCAGCAGGAATTGTAGGGACCTATGTGAGATACCACTGTCCAGTGTCATGGCCCAATTGGTGCAATGGACACCATGAAGACCCTCTACTCATCTTTCTGGGAGGGTACATGTATCCATGTCCTGAATCTGCTGAGACACTCCTGCACTCAGAGACAGCAGAGAGAAACCCAGAAGGAGAGCCATGAGATTTGCCTGTTGACATTAAGTAGCCCTGTTGACAGAGTGGGCAAATCCTCTACATTGCATGGAGATGTTCAATTAACACTTCATCATTATAATTCACAGACTCTAACACCCTGGTATTATTTTCACAACAATTGCATTTGCTATCATTCTGGCTGTTTCTCCCAACCTTTTTTGTGCTCAATAAGGAAACAGATTCCTTGGGAGGATAATTGCTGTTAAAAGATATCCTTGATGCTTCTCTTGACACATTGTTCAGGAAACAGACAATCTGGTGACAGTGTGAAGTGTAACTAGTAGGGAATTATTTATCAGCTTTTTTCATCATAGGAGAAAAGTCAGTAGGGATGGGAAGACTTGAGTTGAAGATCCTACAGCATTTCATTCAAACAAGAACTTGAATCTGAACCCTCAGGTCCCTAGGCAGTACCTGAGCCATAGCTGCACAGGCAAGGTGGGGAAAATACATTTATTCTGGTGTAGGAAGAAACAGCTGAGAATAAGTATAGGTTTAGTGAAATGGGGCTGACATCCTCCCCCAGAGGACTTCCCTCCTGCTGAGCATCTTCTGCTGCCCAACATGCAGAAAGCACTCCTCTCCCAGAAGGGATGGGAAGAAAGGAAGGTTGGGACAACCAGTTTCACAACAGCTCCACATCAGGCAACAGTGGCATTTGAACCTGGGCTTCCCATTGTGTGGGTAATGATGTTAATCACTGCCATTCCTTGCTGATTTTGTGAACTCTTTCTTTGACTTCATTAGAAATGCCCCAAAACTAAGTAAAATAATTCACTAAATATTCAAAAAAAAAAAAAAAAAAAAAGTGCATTGTTCTGAAACAATTATTTTTCTTTTTACTATAAGCCTGAGAAGAATGAATTCTTCAATCCTCTTATATCCAAACACCTCAAAATCAGTGTACGTATTCTCTAACATGCAGAGAGGTTGAAAGTATATTTTTTATTCTACCTGCAGATGAGTGACCTCCAAGCAAAGCAGAGCAGGGATTTGCCCAGGGCAATGCAGATACTTTGTGGAGGAGCAGGAACTTGAACCAGCTTTCCCACATTCTTTCTCTGGTTCAGTAAAAAACCAAGATGGTTTCAGTCAGTAGCCATCACACTGTTCTTCCTCTGACTCTGCTCCTCACATTTCTCACAGTGTACCAGTCCAGTACAATATTTTCTGCAAGTTTACTAGTGTTCCAATGTACCTTCTTTCCTATGGGCATGATGGTATCTCCATCACAACATTCTGACTGGGCAATGAAAAAAAAAAAAAAAAAAAAGATTTTGCCATTTGTCAAAGATCTCCATATTTTGGAGTTGCATATTCAGGTTGGAACATCTGATGATAGCACATGTGCTGTACAAGGCATAGACAAGTGACCTTTCTGCAAACCTTTTCTTCTTCAACAAGTTGCTGGTACATACATAAATTCCTATTTTCTTCTAGGATTTCCTGTTTAGAAATATGCAGGACCTTCTCCGTCCTTTTCTAAGCTGTAGAAATTACGAGTTACTTTTTTCCATCTCCAAAATATCTTGGAATAATATCTTTTCCACTTGAAAGATCCAGAAGCTTCTTATTTCTTGCAAACTTTTATGTAAGCAATGCTCTATATTGCAGAAGTAATTATTGTTTTTTTTAAAAAATGCTATGAATTTCTATGATAAAGCCAAGCATTTCTCAAATTTTATAAGAAGGTCAGAAGAGAAAAGTCAGATAAATAATAATCTTATGTCTTTACTTGATAATTTGATTCTATAGCAGTGCACATTAGAGAAAAACAAGTTTTTGAGGGATTCTAAGGACCATTCTCATTTCTATATGTGCTAAACAAATCACAGCAAAGCTAATTCCAATTTGTCTTCACATCACTGTAGTGATTTCACTCTAAGGTTAACACCTGAATGTCAGCAGAGATTGTGGCCATATGTATGAGGTGGAAGACAGAACAGCAGCAGCACTGTCCTCCTCTTTATTAATTATCTGATAAAAGATTACTGGTGAAAAAATATGTGCCACACTGTCCTGACATTCAATGCTCTTTTGTGCTTGAGCAGTTTCACTAAGGCTTCTTGGTTCCAAATATTTTTAGAACTTTTCCTGGTATTTTCTCACTTAGATCACATACATATTATACCTCACAAGCCTCCCCCTGTTCTCAGCTCTCCTAGATGGCAGAATTTTTAAGGACACTGGTGTACGAAACACAGCTGCCATCTATGTCCCTTATAAGAAATAATAAGCAGGAGGGAGGTTTCTTTGGTGGTCACGCAGGAACAGCAGAATTCATTGACTGCTGCAGGAAAACTGCAGCATTCCCTCCATGAAACATAATGATGTACAGCGCTCATCATACGAGCAAGATGTTTTATACTGACACATATATTTTTATGTGAAATACCAAGTTTCCAGTTGGTTCACCATTTGTCCAAATTACCAAATATATCTAAAAAATAATAATAAATAAATAATAATAAAAAAAAAAGCATGTAGCCAGTGCCAGTGTGAGGTCTGCTGCTCCTCTGCCTCGGTTAGCCTGCTCCAAGAGTTCACTTGTGGTGGATGCTATCACCTCATTGATGCATCAAGTGTGTGGGGTATCGCTGGTGTCTCTAACTACAAGTAACTTCACCTCTCTGTGCCTCTGAGAAATTACAAGCTGGGCTCCTTTGGAAACGACGTGATTTGTCAGGGAGAAGCACCCTCAGGGGGTTAAGGAAGGTTACTGGGCAGCAACTGAACTAATCTCTGCTCTGCTTTCCACCAGAGTAAACCCAAAACTGTGTCCCAGAAGCACAGAAGCACACTGGCGCCTGTAGGCCAACGTAACCAAGACCCATCTGCACCTACACACAACAGCACCTTGCTTTTGGACATGGGCACGTACTGCCTGGGAAGGATTTGGGCCAGAGTTTGCAGAGTTTGTCCTCATTCCCCCTCTAGAAGAGCTCTCCTTGTAATTCCAGAAACGTAGCTCAGTAGCTCAGCACAGCTTGGCTGATGACGAGAGGACACGGAGCAACTTTGGAAACACAAACTGGCACAGAGAGAGAGTCTTTTTGGCTTCGAAAGGACAGCGCACACGTTCAGAGCCAGAATGTGTAAAGACTTTTGTTCACAAACAGAAATCCCTTGTGCTGACAGACTCTGAACAAGGCTGATGCTCTCATGAATGCAATATGAAAGTTGCCTTGTATTGGCATCAGCCGAGCAGGGAGTTTGCAGCAAACAATTGACTTGGGAAATTTAGTGCTAGGAGGATGGTTCTCCAATATTAAACAACAACAAAAACCTGTAAACTGACTGCTTTATTTTGTTCTCTTATTAAAATCACCCAGCAAATGCTTCCTGAGAACACACTTCAGCCCAAGGATGGCTCAGGGTTTGCTTGTTGCAGATATTTGCTATTCAAGGTGTGACACTGTTGTGGACTTACATCCGTGGCTGTTACTTATTTCTATTACTGACCCTTGCAGCAGCTCTGTGAACTGGGGAGTTTCTTCCCTAACCTTCCTGATGGCAAACTGAGGTTTACAGGGTCAGATCCTTGGACCCAGGTCTCATAAGGCACCTATGGCCAAATTGTTCTTGCTGTGTCTCAGCAAAGCACCATGGTGTCAGAGACGCGTCCTTTTCTGGCTCAAGCCAAATGGAGCTGAAATTTTTGTTTCTGATCAAAAGTCCTATATTTCACAAAGTTCTTTATTATTATTACTATTTCTTTTCAAACCAATTTCAGACCATTCTCAAAAAAACAAATGACTCAAATGTCACTTTTTTCTGTGAACTTTCATATGTTCCAGCTTCTCCAGAACAAGCATTCTCTGAAAAGGTCACAAACACAGACATAATAAAATCCTCAGATTATTTCCAACTATTTCCCCTCAATTCAGGCAGACATGGAGCTCAGTGCTTCACCAGTGCTGTTTATTTCACTGCAAAGGTTTAGTTTCTATGCCTTATCTTTGTTAACTATCTTAAATGGAGCTAATTATTACTGTACATGTTCATTTACTAACCATTCAAACTGAAGAAGTATGAGCCAAGCCTAAAAACCTAATGGGTTAAAAATGCACATTTGAAATAAAATAGTAACTACTCTGGAATTATTTATTTATTTATTTATTTGCTGACAGCTGAGTTTCACACTCCTCAATTTCAAAGTTTTTGCAGTGATGAGAAAATTGTTGTTTAAAAAAGAAGTGCCTTGTTGCCTTGCATGGCTCGTGTGCTGGGAAAGCATCATCATCTGCAAGAGCCCCAGTGCAATGAGGGAACCTGGAGGGACTGCTTGTATCCCGGCAAAGCAAAAAGCAAAGCAGCACTCAGAGAGTCCCAGTGGCAGGGAAAGTGGTGGGCTTTGCCCATTTGGTGCTCAGGTCTCTTGCAGGGGTGCCCTGTGAGAAGCAGGACCTGAAGGAGGAGGGCTGAACTTTACTAAATTGGCCCAGAGAAAAGGCCATAGATGTGGGCTTGCACAGCATGAACATCTTTGACTAACACCTTTGTGTGGTGTCCCTTGGAAGGGTCGAGTTCTACACACCCTACACAGAACAGGCTGAGACTGTGGTTTAAGGTCTTTGCTTTTGTATTTCTTGAACACCAGTCACCAGACTGTGGGTCTTCTCTCCTCACCCCCTGTGCCACAAGGCTGTGACATTGAAGGAGCCCTGAAACAACGTGATGTTAGCAGTTTTGTGAGAATTTCATGAATAATGGCAACTGTATGAGGTCTGAGCCTCAGCCCAGGTGAGCAACCTCTAGGCATTGAAAAGGGCACTTTAACCTCCCTTTTCTCTTCCCCAGCAATGTAAAGCAATATGCTGGCCTCCACCTTCAGGAGAAGCCCCCAAACAGTTCTTTTTCTCCCTTTTCTACACCTTTCAAATTGCTTCTTTTTCTCTTCATCATTTCATTACTCACTCACTATTTCAGCTTGCATGAGGGACTCTACAGAAAATCATCCGAGCATGAATAGGAAGGACCACTGAACATGTGGTTAGGACTCACAGACACAAGTATTTTCCAGCAGCTCTGAAAGGATTAATTGAAACCTTGAGCCAGAGCAGTAATTATTTTACCAAACAGTGAAATGCTATTCAGCCCTCCCTTCTTACCTGTTACTGATGCAATCAAGTCCAAGCGGAGCCAGGATATAAAATTACCACTGCCGTTCACCAATACTGTGCACTTTGAAAGCAATTAAAAGAGAAAGATGCCCATGATTAGCGTGTAAGAAAGAGGGTTTTCATTAAACAAACGGGTGTAGTGCTTGCTCTAAAGCCCTGCTACTGCTTCCCAGCAAAACAAAACATACAGGACTGGACTCACTTCTGAATTTCCAGAATGACTCCATTCACTTGAGTAGGGTTACTCCAGATTTACTCCATGAGATCAGAATCAGGCCTTATGCAATGAAAGATGTTTGAGGTGCTTTTTCTTTGCTTTGCTTTGCTTTGCTTTCCTGTGAGCATATTTTTACCTCTTCCTATTTGCTGTTCAAACACAAGGAAAACAATGAAGAGTTCCAAAGAAGAGATTAAACTGGGGTGGAGAGCAGGAAGTGAAAATATTCCAGTCTTCATGCTTATTCCTGCTATAGGAGTAAATAGGGCTTGGTTCAATGCACAGCTCTTTCATAGCACATTGTGTTTGATTCTCTTTATGCCACTGAAGCTCCACCGACTGTCATGAAATCACCACTACAGTGAGCAAACAGAAACCGGCTGATGCTCAGGTGCAGAGCAGACTGCAGCTACCTCCTTGCAGCTTTTAGCAACTGAACCACTGAATGATCTGTTTTCTCAAATCTGCATTAGGAAATCACCACCCTTATGCTGGCAGTGAAGGGCCCTGGACTCATGTGACCATGGATCTTCCTCCAAAGGGACAAAGAATGCTTTCCCTGCCTGAGTTTGCATGCTCAGCTTTACAAACCATCTCCATATTTTTTTAATACACTTGGAACTTTCCAAAAAAGCCGACCACCTTTGCTGAAATTTTCCATGTTTGGTTTCTGACCAAAGGTGAGTTTGGGCTTTTAAAAAAGGCAGAGGAAAATTCCATTGGCTGCTGTGAACTGAAATGAAGTGCCAAAACAAAGAAATATTTCCCCCTGTTTGAGACGGCTTCTAGCCACATCTCATTAGAGGGGGCAACTCCAACCATTCGACATGAGAGCTGCACAAATACTTTATGGAGGTCTCACCCCACCATTCAATAGGCAATACTGAGCTGCACCTGGACTTAAACAAGCCATGGCAGCTTGGAAACCACAAGACGCAGTGTGGTGTTTCCTTATCATCCAATCCAAACCATATTGAAATCTGCAGGGATCCTTTTGTTGATCTAACAACAGTTCAACTGGACCTGAATGTAACCAGTAACATGGTAAAACATAAGCTTGTTGTGGGCATTGTCTGTCTGTAACAAGCTAGATACCTGGTAGCTCAAAGAGGCTGTGAGCTCCTTCCATACCCCTACTGCCTTATATCTACCTTCTTTCCCTAAAGCAAGTGTTTTTCCTAAAAGCTAGTTCTAGCCTGAATTGTTGAATTGCTTTTCCAACCATCCCAGAACTAGTTAGTCCCTTTCCAGAAGAATGAAATTCTGGGTTAAGAAGGTCTTAGTAGAGATTTTAGTAGAAGGAAGAGGGGGAATATTCCCTCACTGAAGAGATCTTGAAAGTTAGATCTTTTTTTTGCAATGGATACAAGTGAAGCAACAGGGATCTCCTAGATCTAACATGGAAAGCTCTCCCAAATGCAGCTACATTAATAACTGTGTTTTGGAAAGTGTGAGGCAGACCCACCTTTCCTGCTATTGACTTGCAATCTTTCTTTACTTCCTTTTATTTCTTCTTTCTCTTTCTTTCTTTCTTTCTTTCTTTCTTTCTTTCTTTCTTTCTTTCTTTCTTTCTTTCTTTCTTTCTTTCTTTCTTTCTTTCTTTCTTTTTCTTTCTTTCTTTCTTTCTTTCTTTCTTTCTTTCTTTCTTTCTTTCTTTCTTTTTCTTTCTTTCTTTCTTTCTTTCTTTCTTTCTTTCTTTCTTTCTTTCTTTCTTTCTTTCTTTCTTTCTCTCTCTCTCTCTCTCTCTCTCTCTTTCTCTTTCTCTCTCTTTCTTTCTCTCTTCTCTCTCTCTCTCTCTTTCTTTCTCTCTATCTTTCTCTCTGTCCCTTTCTTTCTCCTTCTTTCTTTCTCTCTTTTCTTTCTTTCTTTTTGCCTATTACAAACTTTTTAATGCTTCCTCTCCTTACTAGCACTGTAGTGGTATTTGACTTGGGTACAGAGTAATGTTGTTCAGCCCTCAGAAGGAGCTCTCTGGGGTAGGACTGGAACACATTAGGGAAGTTTGTTATGGCCTCTGTCTTGGCTGACACACTGGGATTGAACTAGGTGCCTCCGGAGCTAAAAGCCCAGGTTGTTGCAGGCTGAGGTTCAGAGCCAGGCTGTGTAGCTGGGAGTCGTAACAACTCGAATCCTCTGTGGATTAGCACAGAGGGGGACTTGTGAGTGGTCCATGTGATATCTGTTCTGGAGGTAAACAGAGGATTTTAGTCTCCTGGGCTGTCAAACCAGCTCCTTTGACAAGCCCTAAATTCATTTAAAGCCATGTAATTTGAACATGCTGTGGGGTCCAAGTCTACTTCACCTTTGATACTGCGTCAATAGGTCCATTAAGAATTAGCCAAGTTTTGTGTGGGTTGTTCATAAACAGTCACTGCAACAAGTCATTTGGAGAGATAAGCACTCCTCTGCCAGGGCACAATAGGGATTGCTTACATGGTGTGGGTCCATGACTTTAAAATCACTGGAGGGAAAAGTGCAAAAAACCAAATTGTGCTCCAAAGATGCTATTGAAACTTTAGCAACTTCTCCATCTTGTGTATATTTTCACAGATAGAGACTTAGTATGCTGAGCCTGTGACTTTGTAAGCACATGAATCATAAACACTGCCTTGTAGGGGTTTTCTAAATCAGCCATAAAATTTTACTATAGGATGGGACTTTGCACACAACTCCTCAGCTAGGAGAGAAATGTTTTCTTCTTTTTAAGGCTAGGAAATTTAAATGCAGTGTGGACACCTCTAAGTGCCAGGATGTTGCAGAGCAGTTTAGATTTTCCATCTTATTGAACAGAAAAGTTCTTGCTAAGGAACATTGTATTACGCTGACATTTGACTAGACTTGTTTGTTTGTTTGTTTCAGTGAAGCCATAGCAGGATCAAAACTGTAGTATTCCAAAAATGCAGTCTTGGCCTTCAGAGTGTTCTTGCAAGTCTTCTCTGAACCAACATCAGATATCGCTTTCCAAGCATATGAACTCAAGGTGGTCTTCCACCAGGCAGTGATTATTTCTCAAAGAGAATGATTTTGCAAATATGTTCCAGACTTCAACAAGATGTACAGGCTGGACACCCTCACCTAATAATTTATGCAACAATTTTGTCTTTTTGTTTTGAATCAGACCAACTGCTTGAAACACAACATTTACATTTGTCTTCAGGATTGCAGGATTCCACTGTGACATCTTTGGGTAGGAACCCAAATTATTGCCACATGTAGGAAAACTCAGATAAGGAGAGAGACACAAGGAGTCTGAGTAGTCCACTGGTGCCAACTGAAGCTATGTGGGAATATATAGTACAAAAAAAACAGCAGGCAGGTGAGTTGTTACTTTCAAACATATTAAGAGAGAACAAGGTTAAGAAAAGCATTTGCTGAGAAGTTGCTCAAATAAGAATTCACTCTTACTCTTCCATGTTGTCCCCAGTGTGGTAGAGAAGGACACCGAGAGTACTGAAGGAAGCCAGACCACAAAGAACCCCAAGCCTCCAAGGAGGTACACACACCCGTGTATAAGAATATGCCTACAGCCCTGTGGTTAGAGCAAAGATCTGGCAGTTTGGGTGTAGCTGTCATAAGAGCACAGAGAGCCAAAGCAAAGTCTTCTTGCAGCAGTCTGCTCCTTGCCCAAAGAGGATTATGAGGTTGTGGTAGGGCTAACTGGTAGTATTTGCTTTTTTGGTTTTGTGACTTACATCATCTGCATGGCACTTAACAAGTCTGCAGCAATGGGTCAGCCCTCTCTCTTTTTGCTCGTATTATCCTTAGCAGGGCTGTGCTTGCTATGGGCTGCATACAGAATTGTTAGGAAATGGATGTATCCCTACTCTGAAGGACAGTGAAAGGTTCCTGCTGACAGTTTTGGGGCTGAATCCCTCATTGTTTTTGCAAGGAGAAAGCCTTTAAAAAGAACAGGGGTCAGCTCCAAGACCCTCCTGGGGCTGGTTTCAGTCCCTTTCCTCAACACCTTCTTCAAGCCAAATCTCACTTCCCTTATCTGTCCTTACTTCCCTGAGCCTTTCCAACTTCCCAAGTCCCTCATGACTCAATTCTCCTTCAGATTTCTGAGTGTTCCTGCACACTGACCTCCTTAATAACTCCTGTTTCTCTCACTGCTGATTTTCTACTCCCCATACTCAGGGCGGATATTCTGGCAGCTGGTATATAGCACCATGCCCACATACCACAACCTGCTTTTACATATAAGACCCCATCAGCCAGTCTTGCTTCCTCTTGGACACCAGTCTTAGGGTGGGATGTGCCATCCCCATGAATGCCTTACTCTTACAAGCAGAAAAAAAGATTTGCTCTGAGATGACACTGTCATTGCAGACAGCAAGGAGACACTACCAATGTGCAAAGCAAGCAGCCACCTCAGCACCCCAGGTGGTGGTTGCAAGTTGTAAGGAAAGGGTTTTGAGGTGTGTCGCTACTCCGCTTGAATGCCTTTTCGGGCCTTCCTTAGCCCCTTGGTGTTGCTTTAATGTTGGTTGTGTTTGTTTTTTTTCTATGCCCGGTGCTCTGCCCATTGCCTAAGCTTCCTCCTCTTCAATGCAGGGCTCTCAGGTTTTCAGCCTTCCGTGGGGAAAAGACTATTGGTCTTACACGGAGTGAGACTTCGGGGAAAGTGAATGAACAGAAGAGAGCACTTAGAGCCGAGACGTTGAAAGGCTCCTTACACAAAACACAAAAGGGCTTTTCTTCTCATCAGTGTTTTCAGGAGACAAAAGAAAACACATTTTCTGAAGTGTTCCTTGGAGATATTTTGTTTTGAAGTGGTTAAAGAATTTCAAATGTGAGATAAGGGGTAGACACTGTCATGGAGCGAGGATAACAGCTTGTTCCTCTGAGGGTTGGGATTAAATTGCAGGGAGTGCTGGCACTCAGCCCAAGCTCAGCTTCCCCGGCCCCAACACTTGCTTAAAAAGGTAGAACTTGAAACATGTGCCTTGCACCCGCTTCTTATCATCACCCTCCCAGCTTTAACCATTGTTCATGTGCTCTGGTATTCACAAAGCCTGCATCTATGTTTTGCTCAAGACAGCGTTGATAAACCAGATGATGAATGTGAAAAACTCCTCCCCGAGAGGGTTTGACTGGGACTGCTGCATTTGAAATCACTGGCACAGGACTCCCTCATTGTATTTTGCTCATCTTTGCCCAGCACTGGGAGCAGCCCCATTTTGCAGAAGTCTCTGCTAAGTGGAGCTGAGATGCTCTGCCTGCAGGTGACTCATTACCAGGTTGATGGTGTTTATTTCTGGATTATGTCAGCTTTTGTTTTGACATGACACAATGCAAGACCTGTTCCATGTGAGGTTCCCACTCTCTTCCCTTACCTGCTGTTGCTCTGTTGCTCTCTCTTTTTTTTTTTTTTTTTCTTCAGCAGCAAAGATTTGCTTACAGACGATTGCAGCTTAACATTATATGAGCCAGAGGCTCTGTGCAAATCACTCACAAAATCCTCCCCTCCCAGCTGGCAAGCATAACTGACTGATACGAGATGTTTCACCTGTCTAACCCTAAACACACATGTTCTCACAGCAGATGGGTGAGTCGAGATTTTCATGTACTCTGAGTCAGCACAGAGTCACGGGTTCTCGAGGACTGTGAATCAGAAAACACTTTGAGGCCCTTTTTGTATGCTGACAGTAAGTGTCAAGACCTGTTTTCCTACATCCATTTATCATGGCTTGGTATGTTCAAAAATGTTGTTCTTCTTCATTAACTGTTTCATCTATAAAAGGCCAGGATCTTCATGATGTCTTTGCTGCCACATTCCTGGGTCTCCCAGGTTAATTGATTAATGAAGTAGAGCTGCTGGTATCTGTGGAAGAAAGGGCATCTTGATTTAAAGGAGATACCACTATGATCATCACTGAAGGTCTGGGGTGAATGCAGGGGACTGGCACGCAAGGAGGAAAAGGTAGTGCCCTGAAAATCTTTTGTGCCAGATTCTTGCTATTCTGTGCTAAATAGCAAGAATTGCAAGATAACATTTTACCCCTTTAAAGCAAGGGAGGAGGCAGAAGGTAATGGAAATGAGGGTGGGAAATAAACAGTGACTTGTCTAAGATCATATAAGAAGGCAGTGGGACACCTAAAAATGAACTTAAGTCTCAGCCACAAAGTCAGGCATGTCAGCTTAGATGGACATACCTTGTTAGGTATGTGAGCTGTGTGTAGACTGCTGGCTTATCTTTTTATCTTGGTAAATAAAAATAATGGACAGTCTCATTTCTAATCAGGCAGAACTCAGGGATGCCCACTGAGCCGTAAAGTTCCCTGGCTGGCTGCTAAACCCAATATCTGTAAGAGGGTAAACATTGTGCTGCTCAGTATCTCGTTCTCCAAGAACAGTCTTGGCTTGCTCTAGCCTGTCTCAGTTACAGGTGATTCAATATCCATAACTCTGCTTTGTCCCACTGTAAAGGCAGGTCCCAAATCCAGCATATGTACATGCAAACAGTAATACCACAAGGGCTAGATTTCCCCTGGGGATAAAAGGGAGTCATAAAGCTCACTTCCCAGTCAGGAAGCCAGAACATACTGGGAATGGACTAGGGAAGAAAATGCCCTATTAAAATAAATAAATAAATAAATTGAAGGATCAGCTGCAGCATTTGAACCTTAATCTTCCTACGTTTTGGAAGGAGGCTGCTCTCTGTTTATTTGTAGTTGGATCTGTTTCATTTGTTTTAATATTTTCCAGAAAAAAAAATATGGATTTTAGCCTATGTATTTTAAATAGTCTATCATAGAATTGGCCTGTGTTGTCTCTGACATACTGTATACATGCAGTTTTATTTAAGTAACAGCTGGGATATGTGCACATATGTCATCTATCAAAGATTGGAGAGGGAAATGCATGAGCTGGTGCATTTTTGTATACTTGCTGTCATCACATTTGCGTAAAAAGAATTAAGGCTCAAACGAAAAAAAAGTTGTTGCTCCATCTGACCATGGAAATCTTCTTCCTTTAACCTTATGCCCTGCATGGTTGAGCAACTGTATGGAAAAGTTTAAGTGGATAGAACAGAGATCAAAAGAAATCCATCCATTATAAATTATTTGAGTCTCTTGCACTTCAAAAAAAAAAACAGAGTCGGGTTCTGTTTGTGTTCTTGTGGGTTGTTGTTGTTTTAACCTGTTAGTATTTGTTTCTTTAACTTCCTATTTTGATGCTGATCATGCCCCCATCCAAAGCCTATGGAAATCATTAAAGAAGCTGCAGTAAGCCCAGTGGAGCAGAGACCTTTCATTTGTCTCTCTTGGAGTGGTGAGTAGCTGCTCTGAGAACAGGAACAAAAGTTGGTGATCTGGGTCCCTTTCATGGAAGGACAAAACTTAAATGGCTGAAGTCCCTGGGGAAAACAGTGTGTAGCTATTAGGGCTTTGTATAAAGGTGTCAGAATCCCACCTCCCTCAGTGTGACAGAAGTGAGTGGGAAGGTTGGAGCACCTCATTTGGGGGTGGATGGAATTTCACTTGAAGCAAATTGGTGCCTGGCTTGGAAATACATCATTTTGGTAAAATTGTCTCTCAACTGAACAAGATCCAAATACTTCCTACAGGTTTCTTTAGCCATTTTAAAAAACAAAGGCAGCAGGACTTTGAAACACTGCATTTAGGTTTGGATACCTCTTGTTCTTCGTGCCTCATTAAAGAAGTCAGTGAGGCATAAGAGAAAGACAAGAAAATTGTAATGACCTTCTGTATATCACATCTACAAATCTACAGTTTATCATCCCCCATCCTCAGGATACAGAAGCTGACATTTTAGAAAAGACCCAAAGTTGATCTAATCCAGTGTCCCAACTCTGACAGTAGCCAGTGGCAAATACTTGAGATAACTGTATTAAATCATGACTGCAGGCAAATTTGAAATAAACTTCTCTCTTATAGTACTCGTCCTGCACTGCAATAGTTAAGGAATGACTTCAGCTCTGAACCAGGAGGTGTACTACTCCTTCAAACATGCTCTTATAATAAGTTTTTTACACATCGGTGTCCTTGTTGTTCCTAGGAACATGCATTTTGGAATAGGTCTAAACAGCTTCCTGCAGCAGTGACTGCCTCAACCCTTCGTGTGTGGTATCAGGAGACGGCATTTCCTTTTATGCCTTTGCCAGTTCCTCAGAAAGCCATGGTGCTTTTGTGCTGTGAGTTTGGAGTAACAACTTCGTATGACCCCCAGTAGCTTATTTCTATCACATTTTCTCATATTTATCTCATTTCTTGTGCACAACCTCTTACCTGGGCACCTACAGCTTGAGGAGCTTTGCCTGTATCAGCACCCCTCCCAGCAGCACAGGCTCATATGCATCTCAGCTAACTTAAAGTGTCTCAGCAAACTGACCCAAGGATACGGCCCCAGAGGTCAATTGAAATGTCACGGGCATGACCCTAGAAGAGCCATACTTTCTCCATGGCTGGAGGGAGAGTTAAGGTTCTCAGTGCCAAGTGCCCTGAGTCAGGGGATCAAGGCATGTTCTTCATGATTGGTGCAACTGCCCCTACCTGCAATTCGATGCATGTCCTCTCTTGCTTCATGTCTTGACTGGGTGGAAACACCATATCTAAACACACTCTGAGAGCAGGTACCTTTCAAAAGGTGACTTCTTAAAAAGAGCCCTTACAAACATACAGTAAACCAGTTACAGATTGCATTCAAGTACACTTTTAAAACTTTACACATCTTAGCAAGTAATACCAGCTGAGTTTTGCATTCTCATGTCCTGAAATGCAGCAAGTGCCAGATCATGTCTTTCTCTTTCCAAGTTGCTGAGTGGAAGAAGAGCTGTCATTTGCTGTTCCCCATTAACACCAACACCAGCCTGGTCCTCACACATGGATTTTCTCACAGAAATCCAAGGCCTTGCATGAGCTGTAGGTGGATTTCTAAGACACATATTTCCCTGAGTGCATTTTCATCACTCATAAATAACATTTTTCACAGGCCTATCTGTAACACACTCTCTAAGAAGACTTGACATGGATGCCACGTATCTCCACAGCCTTGCTCCTGTCCCAGACTTTTTTTTTTTCCAGTAATCAGCTACAACGTCATTTGAGCTGCATGCACAACTTCTCAGCCAAAACCTTAATCTGAACTCTGTTTCTAAAGAGTTTCCCCCCTCTTCAACATATTGATTTTATTCTCTGATATGGAAAATGCAGTTAAACCTACATGTCTTGGCTCAATGGTCAACCAGAGATGATGAAATGAGGAAGAGTAGCAGGCAGTATTTAAATAGGATTTAAGAAAAGAGAGGAGGAGCTGTGTGGATAGTCTAAGTCTGCCATGTATCCCACAGTCCAGGATGCAAGGCATAGCTCCTCACACTGTTAGGAACGAATGTGATGAGCCTGAGACCTGGGGCTCTGGGGACCAGGACAGGCTGAGCTCTGCTCTGTTGTCCTGGTGTAAATGATGCCACAATCAGGGATGGGATCTGTATTTCCAGCTCTGACTCTCTTTGTAGTTAATGTGAAACCTATGGTAGAGGAAAGCATTTAGAGGAGGAAACACTCTGGTTTCTAGCTGAGGTCGCCCCTTGCATGCCTTAGCTTCACTGAATAAAGTGAGGTCCATGGGGTGAAATGCTTTGAGAAAAGAACCATATAAAGCTATATGTTTATGGCCATCTATCATCTTCTGCACTGCATGCAGCACGCTGTGAGCAGTTTCATACCTGTACCCACCCTCCAAAGTGTGTTTCCTCGTGGCTTTTTATGTTTTAGCAAAATGTCTGGTCAAATAGTGAGCGATGATTTCCTTCAATTGTCGCTGCCATCCTCCACCACCCTCAAAAATATTCATTCTAAAGGAAATTTAAAAAAGCTTTTGTTTGAGAATTCCCTCCCTCTAATTGAGTGCATTGTACAAAGATCAAAGCACTGTTTTTAGTGGGGCTTAGTAGGCAGGAGTTTTCTGAACAGACTCCAAGCTTTTGGTGTAGAGTGGGTCAAGATGACCTTTGCTTTCTCCCCCTTCTCACATTCATACATTAGGGAATGGCAATTCACATTAGCTGGCATGGCCTAGACTTAATTTTTAGATCAATTATTCTTATAGTTTTCAGACAGAGTGGGAGAGTAAACAGTGCTCCTAAACTGCACACATTTGAATCACAGAACTTTGCTCTAGAAGTGGGAACATACCTCTCAAAGGGTTTTGATGGATATGCTTCACCTCTACCAGCTTTCCACTCAAGGGACCTGAATGGAGAGAAGTGGGTAGACGACTGAGCCCACAGCAAGCAGCCATGTAAGAGGTCCAGATTTCACATGTGGCTGCCCCAGTTTCCTGAGGCAGCACTCTCAGAGGTGGACAGAAGCAAATAATAGCTCATTTTGTATTCCTGAACACAGAAGTAAAATGTTGAACTTTGACAGAAATATTCATCACAACAGGGAACACTGTGAAATGAAACCAAGTAAATTTTATACATTTTTATACAGGGAAATTTTACACGGTTTTGTAAAGGGAAAATCTCCTCACAGAGTGCCAGATACCAGTCTTGGTTTGAGTATTCCCTGAAATGCTAAATCACTAAATAAGGAAAGGAGACATCTGGTTTAGTATGACTGGTTCCAAAGCTTTGTGTAGCTAATGACCTTTGGAAGGAGCCATTCATCACCTGTAGGAAGTCCTGCATATGGACAGGCTAATATGTTATCAGAGGAAACCAGTGGTGGGATGGCTTCAGAGAAACGTCCTTGATGGGGAAAAAAAAAAAAAAAAAAAAAAAAAAAAAAGAGTTGAGGAAGATAATGTGAGGGTTTACTCACAAACAGATGCTTTTCTTCGCTGCCAAAGTGTCAACCCTGTTAATGAGGGTTTAGAGAGTCTCTTGCCAAGTAACTAATATTACAGTGTGTGAAAAAGCTCAGGTTTTCTTAATGCATGCCTCTCAATCTTCAGCCAAAACCAGCTGAATGCTTCCTCATTTAATACTTGGTAAAATGTTTTATTTAAATGTACCATAATGTGCTCAGTGTTTCTATTACATTCAAATGCAATTTGGATGGTTTAAACCCTGAAAATACCATCACTTTGGAGGTTTGTTCAAGCTACCCAATACATCATATTGCCCTCCGCTGCTATATTCGGGAGTATTTTGTGGAGAGACAGTAGTCCAAAACAGTATTCATGTTACAGTAGTTTCCCAGTCTCCAACAATTTTTTTCCCTAAATTTCAAAGTCTGCAACAATCCATCTGGAATTTTACATCCATGATCTTCTGGAAGAACAGGCCTTTCTTTCTGGAAAGTTTGAAGTAAAAATGGACAAGGTGCCTTTGAGACCTGGAGGTTCAACAAATGAGGTGTTTTCTCTCTTGGAGAAGTTGCCCAGTTTGTGTTTATTTTGGCTCATCTGATCGTGTATGGCTAGACCAGGGAGGATCAATGCTTTTCACCAGCTCTTAGTAATGTTGTTTAGAGACAAGGACAGGAGGCCTGGCCCAACAGGCGCAATTAACAAAATGGGCCAACATGCTTCAGTTTAAAGCTGAAAATCTTAACAAGAAAGATCACTGAGTCCAAGAAGCAACTAAATTAGATTTGTCTAATTGGACGAGGTTCCCCATATGGTACTCTATGGTGATTTAGAAAGGGGGAGGACAGTTAAACCCAAATTAAATGCAACACAATTTTTCCACTGATTCACTTTGGCCTTCCTCCCTTGCAGAGCCATGTCGCAAGGCTGTGGGAGCTGAAGTCCTGCTGGGCTGCAGCTCTTCCCCTGGTGCTGCCTCTCCTTCCCATCAGAGCAGACAACATCCTGCCTCCGCTGAAGGTCCACAGCCACCCTCACACCCACCTTGAGTTTCATTAACATTAAGCTTATTTTCTTCACCTCATGAGGGACAAGCTCCTTTTGACATTTTTAGCAGTTGTAAGTCAGTTTCCCTACCCCCCAACTGTTCTTTTGTAACTATTTGGGTATAACATATTGGAAACACGCAGCCTGGCTGAGGAAGTCCCTGGACCACAAATTGTTAAATCCTGTTCTATGCTTACTCTCTCCTACACTCTTTCTTAGGCATCTGCTATTACATGAGGCTCAGAAACAAGACATTAGGCTAACAGGACCTTTGTACAATCATGTTCATGTTCTTGCACTCTTACAGTGCATCATTTGCTCTATCCTACATTAATTGTAGGTCTGCACAAGTGATAAGACTGTATATTTTCAGGAAGGGTGTTTCTTCTTTTAGGTGGAGCACTGATCCATCTGTCTTTATAAGCTATCCTTTGTGTCTTATTTATAAAGGAAGTGAATTTGGAACTGTCTTCTCAGCACAAAGTGTGATTGCAATCGCAATAGCTCAGTCTAATCAGGTTGTTAACAACAGCAGAGACAAGACAGTGACACTGGCTTTAGCAATCACACCAGGAATAATGGTCTCGGGGAGTTCGTATGGGGTCCTTGCCACTACTGCAATTTACTCCATAATTTGGTGTAAAGTATCCTGCTTTCCCAAGCAGGATGCCCAGTGTGAGCCTAAGCTAAAAGCATCTCAATGACAAAAGATGTTCTGCACTTCTATACACAAGTTTGTCTCTTGGGTGTAAACTTCAGTCTACAGACACTGGAAAGACTGAAATCCTGCTGAAGCTGTACAGCTTCATTAGTATAGGACTGCAACATTTAGCAATGAAGTTTGAAAAACCCTCAATCCTTCATGACACCAAGATGTCTTTGAGGAGTCACAAGAGACTGAAGCAACCCTTAGCCCATTCTTTCCCCAGTCTGACAGTGGAGGGTTGGCAAAAGTCCTCTGTTTTGCCCTGCACAAACTATTAAAGACTAGCACAAAGTGACACATGACAAATGTTCCCTCCAGCTGAGAGATTACCAACATGTAATAATGCGAGATCTATATAACAATAGGAAAAGAAATAATAATTTTTTCTTTTCTAATGAAAAATATATGTGTCTATACTAACAATATTTTCATGACCTTTTCCAATTGGTTTCAGTAAATATCATGCAAAATGTCTCCTAGGAAGAATTTAGGACACCGAAGAGTTTGGGAATTGCGTATGAGTTGTATATAAAACAGCCTTCCCTCTGAATTAAAAGCCAAGGTGATGGAAGAGTATAGTTCCTGAATGTGACACTCCACGACCACAAGGCTGCCTGTGTTTGGTTGTACACACACAAATGCCAGGGAAATAGTAAACGATTTACAAGGAAGTAAAAAAATCATTTCAGGTCCTGGATGGGAGTATAGATGGGAGAGGAGCGGTATAGTCAAGGCCTGCATCTCTTGATCTGCAGCCTTCTAGGCAATGCAACTGTTCTTTTCAATTTACCACATAAGCTGCCTGTATAAATAAGTTATTTCTGTGCAGTACAAGGGTACTCTCTGCCTCTGGAAATTCTCAGTCACTTGGAAACAGAAGTGGCAAATGCTGGCTGTACTAGCATAGTCATTTTTCCATCACCCCTAATGGAAGTTGTTTTCTGTCTCCAATCTCTTTTATATGAATGGTCTGACTTTGTAAATATATATATGTGTGTGTGTATGCAAAGGAACCCATTGAATCCAATAGCAAGAAAACATGTTTAATATGCTCATTTGGGTGCTGTCATAACCTTGGTATTTTTGAGATGTGTGAGCTGCCAGCTTCATAGTTGAAAACCTGTATACTAAGACCTTCAAAATCCTGAGACCACCTTAAAAATCACAAGATGGTTGAAAAATTAACAACAGATTTTTACTAATTTGAATTCCAATGATTTGAGCATCAGGGTTCATATTTATCAGAATCTTTTTTTGCAACAACAGTTTGTATTTTTGCTTTCACGAAAGGTGAATTCTTGTGTAGTTGCCCATAGGAAAACAGTCATAAAAATTCATAGAGACTAGTAATTTCTCTTTAGTCAGATGCTTACACAGATACGTGCAGACTAAGATGCTGTGGTCTCATTACAGGTCTTGCAATGGTCTGTTTTGCTAAAGGTCCATTGGCTAGAATAAGGAGATATGTATGAACAAAGTCAACTTTCAGTCAAAAATAAAAAATTTCTCGGCATTGACATTGCAGAGAGATACTCATACGTATGAAGTGGAGAATCAAATGGTGATTCAGATCTTAAATGCATGACTTTTACAGCGAGATGCCGAAATTTATGAGCAAGTCCCTTGGAAATGAAGTCCTTTGGGTTGGGACATTAGCTGGACTCCAAAACATTCAGCTGACCTGGGGAAAACCTGGTCTGTAGGTAGGTGCACAGGCAACACCCCTGCTTATACACATGCTCCTGTTACAGGTTTATGTGTATAAACACAGGCCTGCCCATGCTTGTTACAAAACCCTGACTGTTAACAGCAGCAAGTACTAGGAGCACTGAGAATTGTTTGATTTCTCTAATTCTGAGCAAGGTTTTCCACCGTGAAGCTGTCCCAAACCTGGGAGGCATCACAACCTGGATTCATCTCAGGCACCTGTGAGGTTAACCTTAAAGCTGCCACTTAAAAGCCACCACACAGAGCAATTTCCCAGCAGGACTGGAGCTTCAGCAAACTCTCCTTCCCACCAAAGAAAGGGTCCCCAGGCTCCAGCAGATAGGATTGAATCCCAAGTAAAGCAGTCTGGACTCACACTGGTCCTCCCAAGCTAAAAGTTTATCTGTTCATGGGGCCTCCCTCAAAGCCATCCTGCTCTTGAAGAGGAAGATCAAAGTCATACACTTTTGAGCCTTGCTGTTAGGAAGGTGGCCATGGGAAGCCAAGTTCTGGCACTTTCCAGACAAAAAAAAATAATCTGGTGCATCCAGGGGCATGCAGACAAAATCACTTCTCATGCACGTATATATCGCAGCTGATTCTTGACTCCAGGTCTTTAAAGAATAGTTCACACTGTAAAGGCAACAATTAATAGAGGTAGTGTAGCATTCTTGGGCAGGATAGCTGAGGTTCTGTGATGTGTATTCAACAGTCACAACACATGCTTTGAGATCTCTGACGTCTGTTTCCATTTACCACTCATATGAGTCACTGACCAGGATTAAAGCTGCAGCCTTTCACTTCCTCCACTCTGAGTGCCTGTTCCTTGAGTTATGGTGCGGGTCATATCTGTCCCCATCATTCCCAGCAGCACAGGATGGCATAGGCACATGCACAAGTACCTGCAGGATGCAATAGGGTACCGAGCACTGCGATCTGGGGAGTGTTTCCCTGTACCAGAGAGCACCGCATCACCTCAGCTACAAACACAAGTGAAAGCTCTTCTCTCACAATCAAAGAGTTTCATCAATCTGTATGGAGCCTGGATGTATCTAAGTAGCCTGGCTCCAAAAGAAAAGTCTATAACCAGGTTCCAGAGGCAGAAAGTTCAGCCTGTGCTTTCTGAAAGCCGTAGGACAAAGTGGATCACTTTTCCTACGGAAGGTCAAACCATTGCTCAGCTCCTACCTCTGCCCACAAGGACCTCAAACAAACTATCTGTTAACTTAGACTGCACACGGGTGAATGATGGGCAGCCCCTCCACAGGGCAGAGGCTTGAGGTCATGGCTTTTAATACAGCTATGAACAGCACATCGATATTTACTCCAGGCTGCAGAAGTGCTGGGACTTGTTCTTTCTTAGAGCTGGTGCATTCACACATTCCCCCGAGCTGCAGCGTGGCTTCGAAGCCTCTTCAAATGCAGGCTGGAGCTCCCCGCGTGGCCACAGGCCCACCAGCAGCAAGGCCAAATCCTGCTGCTGAGAAAGAATGCAGTCAACAGCCCCGTGATGGAGCAGCCTGAATCCATTTTCCCAGATTTTTATTCGCGGGGTGTTTTTGTTTATCCAGCTCAACCATTTGCATTTGCTGCTTTGCTGTTTCGTCTCACAAGAGCTTGCTAAGCAATTCTCTGGGGCTGTGAGCATTGGCACGGCGCAGCCTTCCACCAGACAGTTGCTGGGACTTTTCTCCAGTTCTGCAGTGAGTCAGTGCAGCACGCTCTCCTCCCCTCTTTTCTTTCTCCCTTGTGAGCAGAGACATTTGTGAGACACAAAAGGATAAAAGTCCTCCTGTGAACTGCTGGGCGAGTGCTGACACTTCTTGTCGCACAACTGATAGGACTAAGTTTATAAAAATAAAACTCCACAATAAAAAGCTCAGAAGATTGTTAAACTAGAGAAGAGCATTTTGCTCAGCTGGAGGAGTCTTTTGGAAATCTCCCTAAGGAACCGGGTTCACCCTATTTTCCTTCCGTTGAGCCAAATCATTTTTATTTTCATCAAAGCACGACTTCCAGAAAGGCATTCAGTGTTGATTTGGAAATGTCTTGCTTCCCCTCCATAGTTTGTGCTATGTGTTAATCAGTCTTGCTGTTTTAATTATTTTTTTGCATGCCTTGTGAATTTGACTGCCTTTAACTTCCAGGCTGAGCTTCTTCTTACTGGTTCTTGTTCTGCTGCAATCTGGCTGAATCTGAAAAGTCCTCATAGTGCCCGGTATCTCTGGAATGTACTTGGACACTTAATCAAGGCAACTCATCCTTCAGTCTTCCTTTTATTGTCCTATTTATCTGAGGATTGGAGGGAAATCAAGCACAGGGTGACTGCCCTGGGGAAATCATAGGTACCTGGGGCTGTGTCCAGCTCTGGAGGGATAGCCCCAGCACATTGCAAGGGTTCACTCATCTTTTTTTTTTCTGTATTTTTTTGGAAGCCAGGAGATCCTGGGAACCACCCTAGTGAGGGCTTCTTTCTTCAGCAACCCCAGGATCCTCTGGGAACACATCCCTGCCCTGAGAGCATGTGGGCTGTGTTATGAAAAAACAAAGGGCCATGATGGTATGGCCTCTCAGTGAAAGAGGGAGGACCGTGATCCCAGCACAGAATCCAAAGTATTCACCCAGGAACCCGTGTTTATTTGTTTTTTCCTGAAACAAATAAAGGGGAGCTTCACTCCCCTTTACATGGCTGATCATCCTCCATCATTCACATTGGTACATCTGGCCTTAAGGTGACTGCCTTCCATTTTCTGTCCTTTCTCTCTGCATCACAGACCACACATTCCTGGGAGAAAGATCATGGTCTCGCTACCTTTGCACAGCACCAGAGGCACATGAAGAAGTTGCATTCCCAGCATAAGATATGCTACGTTTCGGTGGGCATAGGCATCAAATCTTTTTCTGGTGTATACTTCACACATATTTGCTTCCTGGCATGTCCAGTAATATTCTGTGCAAGCTGAAGCAAGGCTCCATGACTCAGTTTCCTCAACCACTGAGAGCACTCCAGGAAGATAATCGGTGTTATCCATGGGGGCACACGCACTCCTGTTGGAAGTGGGACCAGGGGTATGGTAAAAAGGTGTTCCTGGATCTAAGCAGTGTTACTCTGATAAGAAATTGCTCTGGTTGCCAGCAATTGCCTCTTCTTGATTTCTTGTCCATGAACTGAGGGCTTCCTCAAATTTCATAGGGAAAGAAATAGACCATTCTTGCAGTGGAAAAAAAAAAAATTAACAGCAAACGCAAAAAGATCCCATTTTGCAGCCTATTGGCAACAAATTTT
The DNA here is from genome assembly GCF_965140915.1 of Aythya marila. Lineage (NCBI taxonomy): Eukaryota > Metazoa > Chordata > Aves > Anseriformes > Anatidae > Aythya > Aythya marila. The sequence continues at coordinate 68,929,068 of NC_139045.1, read as the reverse complement.
TGCACCCTTTCACTCTGAAATGGACCTAGAATTCCTTCCCTCAATTTTTCTTGTCTCAAAATCCAGGTTGGTTTGTTGAAATAAGAAGTAAACATAATGACTTTAATGGGATGAGCTTGCGGGGCTGTTGGCTGACTGAGGCCACCCAGCTAGAGTTCAGCATGAGACAGTCTACACCTTATAAGGCCAAGAGATGAAGGCATTTAAAACAAAAAAATAAAGGATCTGAACATGTTATTTAAATCACGGTGCAGGCAATTTTTTTTTATTCCTTTTTTTTCCCTTCTGGTTCATGACAAAACCTGAAATACGCAAGTGAATGTAACGTCTAACATTTGTTAAACCCAGACTGAAGGCCAGCCAGATAGCACTGAAAACAAACTGTGAATATTTTAAATGGAGTGAGATATACATGACAGAGTAAATAAAGGGCACATACCACATAAGAAAAATTGGACAAAGTTCAAATGCTATTCATCTTGGAGAAAGGCTTTTGAGCAGAGCGGTGCAGCTTGGAACACTTGCATGTGCATTTTGGTCCATTATGGTCTGCCAGCTTTAGGGGCATGAAGAATTGTATTATTAAAATGAAAAAGAAAAAGAAAAAAAGAGAGAGAGCGAGAGAGAGAGAGAAAGATTGGGAGTGACTGCAGCCAGGTATTGCATGCTCTTAGGTAAGCATGACTCTGAAGAGCTAGGAAAAAAGAATAGGGTTTGTATTAGGCAATAGATGGAAGTGGTCCAACATGTCAAGAGTTCAATGCTACTTCGAGGTCTTAAGTGCCAATAAAATAAGCTCCTAAACTGCTGAAGGCACATGTCCAGCCCCGAATGCTTTCCAGTTCCTTAACAGCTATTATTTTTATTGTTTGATATGGCATTTTTAGCTCTACTTACCAAGCACAGAGATAGTCCCAAATCTTTCTTGTTTTGTCTTTCTTCGGGTGCTCTTTTAATTGACTGCGCTTTGGAAATTGAAGTTACTGAACAGCCATTCCTGTTGTGCATAACGCTACTTTTCCAATATTAAAAGCCTCTCTCAGTCTGCTGTGAATTCAGTGGAAATAGCAGCTATGACAAAAGACAACATATACAGTACATACAAGATGGAAAAAAATTGGATTTTACTTACCTATGAATCAAGACTTTGCTCTATGCATGCAATAGACCAAACTGTATGACTGGACAGAAGCTGCTTACAAGAAGAAAATGACCATCCACAAAAGTGGAGAAGGATCGGAGAGCAACATTAGCCCTTTTAGGAATATTGGGACTGGGCTTTGGAGAGGTCAAATGGAAGTGGTAGCTCCACACCACACCGTAATTCCAAAACTTCCATTGGAAATTTTAAATCTCTCAGTGGAGAGCTTTAACTTGAAACAACCCGTCTCAGGAAGTTTGCAGTGAATTTTGTTCCTGTGAGAGCTGCCGACATACTGACAGATCAGCAAGTGATTTGACACATCTCTACCCGTGGACTCCTGCTCCTGAGCCATCCTCACAGCCCCTTCCCCAAAACCTGCCTTGCCAGTCTTCTCCCTCTGCCAAAAACTGACAGCTCTTGGCAACCTGGCTCAGTGTGGCTGTTGGTTTTAATCATGTTGCTTAATTTCTGTTTTCACTTCATGTTTGTGTGTCTGTTGCCCGTGAACTCTGCATTTTAATAGCAGCGCATCAAAAGAGCTGTTTAGATGCACTTTGGCATCTGAGCAGGGAAGGCTCATTTGTCATCTTCCACAATATCAGACATCTCTCGCCTGTTTGGTCATCTCTACAGGACCTGTTTGCAAGGGTGGAAGGCGACAATATTTCTCCAAAGAATCTTCTCTCAGTCAAATGACAGGGGTCTTTGTGCTACCTCATGGGAGTCCCTCTCACCCCACACTGCCCTTGGAATAAAAAAGCAGAGAAGCACACTGCTTAAACATGCATATAAAGCTCTGCTGCACAATAGATTAACTGCCATCAGCTTTCTATTTACTGTGAGGAAAAACAGTAGAGATTTTTAATTGATAATTCAGAAAGACACCCCATTGAATGGTGTTAATAATTACATCTGCCTATTCTGAGCTCTTCATCTACGCAGGGGTAATAGAGCCTTGTCCCTCAGGGACTGGAGCCCAGCTGAGAAGGCGGGACACCAAGCAAAGGAGTTGTAATTTGTATTTTGTCAACAAAAGCTGCTTAATCCTCCAGAAAGGCATCCTTCAGAGAGGCAAGCCTTTGTCCCAGGGTTTTCAGAGTGGAAGGGGGGAATGGGGAGGGAGGGCGAGAGGGAGAAAAGGGAATTACTGGCCACATGTAATTTATGGTTGAAAAGGTTCATTTATAGCTATCCCACCGTTGTATGCTTAGCCTGAGACCCTACTAGCTTCTCATTCTCTCATCAAGTTTGCCTTTTGTGGCTATACGAATGGTAATGATTTGAGGAGAGGTTGGTCATGGTTGTTAAGAGTCATCTAGAGTGATCAGAACTGAAGTCTCAAATTGATATTCGTGTTTAAATACATTTCACCAGCATGAAATTTGGGATCCCTGCAATAACCATCCAGAAGCAGGCAGCCATGATTCAGGAATACGCATATATTTATTTATTAGCCATGTTTCAGTTTGTATTCAGCAACTTTCATATGACATGAAGGATCTTTAATATCTGTTAGAAATTATTAAGTGCATATGAAGAATAAATACAAAATAAAAAGACCGAGTCTCAGACCTAAAGACCTCTGAGTTATGATGATGCAAACACAAAAACAGGTTTTGCTTTGGGATCAGAAGAAACCAGAAGACAACTATCTCTTGGTATACACATGTATATGTGTGTTGTATCATCTGTTCATTGATGGGTGCTTAGTCAAGCTGGAATTAGTAACACGTCTTCCTTTGCAATCAGCTCACTCTGACTTTCAGCACAAGCCAAACGAATGCCTACAGGATAAAGGCTAGAAGAGGAAGATCCTCCTTTTTCTTCAGTATGGGAAAGCAAAGAGGCTGGGAGAAAGGAAGTCCATATAGGCATGGGGCAGTAGTGAAGATAGCATTCAGCAGGATTTGAATTCAAAGCACAGTCTGGGAAGAGAAGTGTTTCTCACTTCCATTTCTCAGGAGGAAAGCAACCTTCTCCAGGAGTTCAGAGCAAGGTCTGCAGAGGTTCTTTCTTTCCATCTTGTCCTTCTTCTGTCCATCTTTCTAAATGAAACTGCACAACCCACCACTTGTCTAGGCTATGCCTTCATTCTACTTTGGAAGACAATTGTTGCAGAAAGTCTAAGTAACATGAAGTTACCAGCCTAAGTTCAAGACTAGCTGATGATTTAGTTTGAGAGCTTCCATTCTCACTTTAAAGGAAGAACAAAAGTAGCAAGGGCATTTCTGGGATAGAAAGAAAACGTATTTTACAAAACCAATCAGTAAGTATTTCTGCAACTGCCTAATTATTCATATGGCATTGTTTCAGTGCACACATTCAACAAGAAACTCATGAGCTAGGCAGTTATTCTTCTCTCTGCAGTATACACCATGGACAATGTTTTTCATTTGAAGGAATTGTCTGGGAGAGCAATGGGAAAAAGCAAGGATTACGCCACTCTCATTGCACCACTGTCATTGAGCCCCTTACCCTTAAAACTTCAATGAGGTTGTGCCCAGCCTACAAATCTATAACATTGATGTCCTCATAGCTAACCAATCTATAAGCATGTTAGAGTACTTTTTCATCTGTCTTTTTAACAAATAGAGAGTTGAAGGCCATCTCTGAATCTCCATACTCTTGTCAGGTTTTTCTCAAGTCTCAGTGCTTCAGAAATGCAGAGACAAATAATATGCATGTGCATATGGACAGTGCACAAATCATTTCTGGAGTGAATCCACTGAAGGCAAACTCCAAGTAAAGCAAGTAAAATCATTACCCAAGTAATGAATGTATTCCCTCTGCATTATCCTGGCTAATATTGGCAGTGAGCGTCTCTTTGGAGCAATTGGTTGTCATGCACCTGTAATCATGCTTTAACACAGCAGCTTCCTTGTCCAAGCCCTTCCAACCACATTTGACCTTGCATCTGAACCACAAGGGCCAGCTTATTACCTGGTTACTAACCTTGGGACTGAGTAACCTGTCCTGAGTTAACAACTGAATCAGGGGGAAAAGGAGCATTGCAGGGAAAAAAAAAAAAAAAAAAAGGAGAATTGCAGAGGAAAAGGAGAGCAAGGTGCAGCACGTGTTGAGCAGGGTGGATGCCTGGGACGTTTTTGGGTGGCTGAAGTGCATATGGTATTGGGTTACGGTTGAGTATCGACTGATATTGATGTATGCTTGCGTTGATATGCTACAGCCACAGTACCAGGGGTTACCTGTCTGTGTAGAGGCGTCACTCTTTGTTTAGTCCCTTCGGTTGTTTGGTAACTATTTGCTTTGCCTTTCTTTGCCTTTATTATTAGTGAAGGGGGACCAGTACATTCTTAATTGGTTTAAAATAAAATAAAAATAGGAACAATATCTTGAGGAAATCATCCTGCTCTCACAAAGCCACCAGTGACCCAGTAGAGGTGCTGCTGAGATTGAGACCTAGACCTCCCCCCCAGACACTTGGCTTTTTATTGCTCTGTATTTTCCTGGTTTATAAGCAAAACCAGAAAGCTTCTTCTCTCTTATCTTTCACAGGATGATGGCCGAACATCAGATCACTTAAAAACCAATTAGCCAAAAGCCTTTCACTCAGGCAGGAGCAGGATCAGCTTGACCAAAACATTGTGCTCTGCGCCTGCGTTTGTCAGGGGATGACTCCAAATAACACTTGGGTTCTAGTCACAAAACAAAACCAGCTAATGTTTCTGCTGAGCCAAGACTGTTTAAGGATTTCATATGCAGCAGACCAGCTTCAGACAGAGGGACTGTGCCAGACTGGTGAATTCTCTTAAACACTTCAGTTTGTCTAAATCAGAAGGGGAAAAAAAGCCACTTTCAGCAAGGGACTTAAATAGCTGTGCTAATTTACCCCGTGTTCCTTAGGCAGTGTGCCGAAGGGAAGTCTTTTCCCATGTTTACAATTTTGGTCATGGAGAACATACTAAGCCAAAATTCAATTCATCCTGTCATAACTTACCAAACACTGCTCATTGCTAGCAGCTGGAGTAGCCTCTTTTGGGGCTTACAGGATCTGGTCCCATCTAGCTTTTCTGTGATTCCCTACCTTTCAGGGAAGAAAGCATGTATTGTCCTGAAGAAAACAGGCTTAGGGTTATTCCCAGTTCTTTTATCTGCTTCCTGTATTAACCAGGAAAACCATTTCACTGCCACTACACATTTCATTATCAGCCCTTATCTTGCTGGCTGAAATTTTCTCACTGCTTATTTCTGTATCCTGAGAAGCGATTTCCCCAGAAGTCGCCTTTTCCCAACAAATTGCCAGCACTGTGACAATTTTCCATCTTTCCTCCCCCTACCTTACCTCATTACAAGATATTTGTGCTGACAGATGAAGGTGGGACCAGCAGGCATCTCCCTGCACTCAGTTCCACATCTCAGGATGTGCCATCCCTGCCAGAAACTGCCCAAGCACTGTTCAGGCTATGCCCAGCCTTACCTCCCTTGGCTCCTTCTGGAAGCCTGTTTCAGAGCCATGCTGCTCAGGTGGCTGGAAAACATCTTCTAATTTCCTGACTATGTTTATTAGTGACCAGCTTATATGCATTTGTTCTTCTGCCAGCCCTGCCTTTTGCTCTTTTCCCTCCTTCGTATTTACTTCCCTGATGTATTTATAGACAGCAATCACACTCCCCTCATTTTGCTAGGCTTAACAAGCCAATCTCTTTTAGTCCCTTCTCATAAAACAGGCTTTCCAGGCCCTGATTATGCGACATCCTTGTTGCTTTTCTCTGCACCTGTTCTTGTTTGAATTCATCTCTTCTGATAAAGTCAAAACAGTTTAAAATCACCGAAACATCCCCCTGACTGAAGCACTGGGCTTGATTAGTTTTCAGCCAGAAACATTACAATAGGCCTTGATATTATATTATAAGAGCTATAAACAAAAGCAGCCAATTTTTTTTTTCAGATTCAGATATAATCTAATTAGTACTTGAAGGACCAAAATGCTTAATAAAGTGGCTATTCTGGCTACCCAGGAGATGTGTGGCTGTGATTGGCACGAAGCAGATGCTGGCTCTGCCTACGACATTGCTCCATTCACTGCTGGGGGAGAATCTATTTATTTAACTCTACTGGTTAACCTTTATTTTTTAAGGTTTTCTGTATCATCCATCAAACCGGGAGGATTGCTTTTCACAGGTGCAAATGAGTCATCACATGTTTTCCAGCTTGGAAAGCATTCAAAAAACTAGGGGCTAGGGCTAAAAAAAAAAAATAAAATAAAAAATAAAATAAAGGAGAGAGAGGGAAGAAACTACAGTCTCATGGCCCTCACTGGGATGTGGCTGTCCTGCGAGAAGTGGGGATGGTTTTTCTTCCACCACAGGTTTTGTGCTGGTTTCTGAGATCCTTGTCAGCAAACGTCAGAGGCTCTAAAGCTGAGCCCGACCCGCAATGAAACAGTTATCCCAGCCTTAAAGGCAGGATTAGCTCCCCGAAGTGGAGCAGAGAGCCCCTCTGCACTTTTTAACACCTCATGAAGAGATCTGGCTGCCAACAAAAGGAAAATCCTAATGTGTAAAAAATGCATAATAATAAGGACTTTGGCTGAGTGGAATTCCATCACGGATCAGATGAAATTGCCTTGTGCAAGTCGCTGAGGGCTTCATGCTATGCTAAATGACCTTTGTACCATGTAAAATGGGCACTGCTGCAGGATGCGGGAGAACCAGGGGCTGGGCTGCTCTTTTCTTTTCCCCCCCTATGGAGTTCAAGCTTGTCAAGAATACAACAAAAACGAGGGGGAGAAAGAGAGGGGAAGAAACGTCCCATTGAATTTTTCATGAATGATTTTTGTCAGAGGAGAAGGAACATCTGTGTTTATGAAGGATCCGGTGGGGGGGGGGGGGGTGTGACACAGACAAGGCAGGATGTGACCGACCGGTCCTGGGTGCCCAAGAGCATGTGCAACACCTCACGTGAGTTGTAAAGAGCAACCTGCACTGCAATTTTTAAGGCTGTAGTTGAAAAGGACCCTGCCTTTGCCTGCCTGAGGCTCCCTGCTGTGCACTTGTATAGGGGTAGATGATCCCCAGAGGGTTTGAGGCCGAAGTTTCAGAGGTCTGGGCAAGGTGCTGATGCTCAGCACTCTAAAAATCAAGCTTCAAAATGATGAAAAAATCCACAAGCATCTCACTCATTGGGGATGCTTTTTGGGTTTTTACGAGCAGGCAGGACCATGCCCTTGTGCGCACAGGACATAGGGCTGTTCCTGGGGGCCTGCAGGCCCTGGGAGAAAGTTTTCTTTCCCCACTTTTTTTTTTTTTTTTTTTTTTTCTGGGGTTTCCTTATCTTCCTTGGAGGAACCTGACACTGGAAAGGGGAGGCAGGGAAGGATGTGTGGTCTGGTCCTCCCAGAGGTGTTAACTGACGGTGGCCTGGGATCACCCATTTGGGGCTGCACTTAGCACCAGATTAGAGACCAGGAATGAGAGTCCCCCGACTCAGACGCGCAGGAGCAGTGGGGTTCTTTACCTTTGTCTGCAGTAAGGGCTGTAACCATTTTCATAAAGTTGAGGGGGAATTTTACTTAATGAATTTCCTCCTCTTGCATGGCTGAGGACACCTGGGAGTTCTCCCACAGCTTATAGCACAACTTTGGGTCTTTTACTGAAAGTTTGTTATGGGGAGCAGGGGAGATGCCTATGGTATGCGAGCACAGCTACTGAAGGCATGTGGAATAGCTACTCAGTGGTGGCTTTGGGACTGAACATGTGTTGCAGAGCTGCCTGGGGTGGAGGACTGGGCTCAGCATCAGGGCACTTATTGCCAGCCCTGCCTCCATCCCATTTACCCCACTAAGGACCGGGACCAACGTGCTAGGAGCCACACAAGCACGCTGCAAAGGCTTATACCTGCTGACCCAGTGTGCTGCTAACAAATAAATAGTACAGAATGATCCTTTAATAACAGAGAAAATAAATTGATGCCCAAAACAGACAAGAGGAATCCAAAGATATTTCAACAATCGTGTTATGCATGTCTACTGAAGCAGACTATGGATGTCTGCTGTCATTCGCCCCGTGGCTTTTTATTTGATCTGGCTGTGCATCAAATTTCAATTTTCTGAAGAACTCACCATTCAAACCATGGTCAGATTTCAAAATAAATGTTTTTCACCAGAGCTCCCCAGGTCAGCAACCACTGAAAGTTTGCCCAGAAGGCTGATGAAGGGCTCTGGAAGAAGAAGCAGGACTGCTGCAGGCACACAGCACCCAAAAATCAGCCCTTGATTTGCTGTCAAGACTTGTATTTCTGATGCTGCCTGCTGCTCCCAAATAATCCCACACTGCCCCACACCTACACACCCACATATCCCAAAGGGTGAACAAGCCTGAACAGGCAGAGATGAGTATCAGCTCAATGGCAGCAGATACCTGAACTGCTTCAGCCTCCTGACTGCTCCCCATGCAGCTCTTTAGGCAAAGATGCCCCTGAGTAGAGATAAAAACTCACGGCACAAGCGGTGCTCCCGAAGGTCAAGTGGCACAGAGAAAAGCCAGCCAGAGAGGAGACACAGAGCTGGACTCTTGGCTTCTCTTTCTGTGCACTCCACTGCCCTTTTGCATGACTCGAAGCTGTTTATTCACTCTGCCTCCAAATCTCTTTTCACCTATCTGTGGAATTCATGCCGATCTGCCAGGAATTTTTCATGAGTTAATTTGGTTTGGGATGCGTGGAAGAGCTGCTACTGAAATGTGAAGGGGATTTTTTTTTAATATATATTTATATATATTTATTATTATTAAACCTTGTTCCTCCCCCTGCCTCTCTCTCCCCACGCTGCCTGTGGCCAGAAGGTAGCTCTGCTCCTTACAGAGTGAGCGATTCCACAGATCTCCCTTGAACTTTCCTCCTGAACGGCTGGTATCAGATTCTGTTGGAGATCTGATCCATCTGGAGATAACAGGAATAATTTATACTTTACAGCAGTTCATGCTCTTGCCCAGACATTCCCAGTGCTGAGGCAGGGAGGAGTCTACCTCTTGGAGGACAAGCAAGAAAAATTGCCCCAGTGCCTCTTTTCCTGGTGGTGTCAGAAACATTTGACCCCGGTGACATCTGATGTCCCTTCCCTAGCTGAGATGGCCTCTGAACAAACACAGGGAGCACAGGGACCATCCTCACAACTCTTCCTTCCACGCTGGCATCCCTTTTGGAGTGATTTTGCTGTTGATGCATAGCTGAATACCTGGGCAAAGCCTAAGGGAGGTGGAGGTCTCCTCTGCCCCACCAGTGCTGCTCATGGTTGCACACCCATCACAACAAACGTGGTAGCACCAGGGCGGCTGGGCGAGTCCCTTCACCTCTCTAATCCTGAAACGAGGTCCTGGTACCCCCTGGTGAGGCCCTGAGGACTGTTCCCCAGGCCCATAGCGGGACCTTTATGTATTTTTTTGTTGCACTGTGCCCCACGGAGCAGAGCCAGCAGTGCTCTTCCAACCCTCGCGGCCCTGCGGACACGGCACGTTCACCCGCACGGCGCCTTCCCCCCATACCAAGCAGTTCCCCACACAGCAACCCCTTTCTTCTTCAGTTCAAAGTGCCCTGGCACTTCATCTGGAAAATCCTTTAAATCTACATTACCTCTGCCTTATTTAATCTTTTCGGGAGCGCTGACATCCAGTGCATGAAAAAGAGATTTTGGGCTGAAAGGAAAGCTGCCCCCGATCACTTCTTGGGGCTAAGTTACAAACTGAATTGGAAACTGGAAGGTGAAAAGAATATGTTACCTTTTAAGTGTCACATTTTCCTCTGAAGAAAAAAAAAAAAAAGCCTTTTAACTGAGCTGTTGCAGAAGGAGTAGAAATAGCATCAAGCCACGGCCCTAGATTTTGTTTTGTGCTTTGAATGCTCCTAAACAGGTGTCTTTGGGTCTCATTTTTTTGTTTGTTTTCCTTTTTTTTTTTTTTTTTCCCACCAGAAAACAGAGCTACCAGGCTCATACTCTGATTCAGAATTTGAAAATCCCTCAAACTGGGGTTAGTTTTATATCTCTGTGGTGAAGCACTGATGTGCAAGTGCCCATTGCTTATGGCACTTCATAGCACAAGGCAGATTCATCCTCAGCATCAGCAGCATAGGAAGGGCCCCGGGCACACTGAAAACTTCAGAAGGAAAAGCAGAAGGGAATCTTCAGGCAGCACCAATGCAGCTGAACACCATAAGTCTCTATTTGTGATAGCACAGGAGTGCAAACCGCAGCACTACTTGGGGCTCACTTGGTTTTAATTTGAGGTGTCACAGACTTTGTGTGTCCCACTTGAAGGATGTGCAGGGATTTCTTGCACAAACTGATGGAAAAAGGGTTTGTAGGTGCCAGTGGCAGGAGGTGAGCACGGGGGCAGAGACAGGATGGGGAGATGCAGAGACGCACTGTGCAATTCAAAAGAAGATGGAGGGAGAAGAAAGACTTGCTGGAAACAACGTTCCATGTCTGTTTCTTCCCTGTATATCTCATAAATACCATCATCTGCAATCTCTTTTCTTCCCCTTTCAGCTGCACCAGGATTGCTTGGCTGGACTTGGGGTCACCAGCCCCTAGGGAAATTCCTATATGGTGACTGTTCACTGGGCTCCTTGCATGGGCAACCCTGTCCTCCCTTTTCTGAATTTAGGTTCTGGCAAAATTCTCTGCCTCCTTTTTCTCTTTTTGTTCAGGACATTCAGCTCAGTTTTGACAGAACTTCACTTTAGTAGAAGTTTTGACCAATTAAGAAGAAGAAAGCCATCATTTCCCTACAGAAAAGATAATCACTGTTGTTTGTGAGTGAACAGACTGTAGGACCCTGATAAGAGCAGTGTAACAGAATAAAAATACTATTTATATATCAGACAGGCTGACAAATGCTGATTAAAATGTCTCCTTTCACAATCAAATGACAAATATAATATAAAGGCATATTTTCTTATCTGTTAAGGAGCTTTCATAGCAGCCTAGGCCAGAAACCCTGTGATATTGCACAGTATCCAGTAACGGGAGAGCTCTTTACAGAAACAGGCATGAGCTACAGGATATCTTGGCTCAGCCCTTCCCTCTGACAGTGACTTAAGAGGTCCTATCATGGCTCTATTCTGTTATTTATGCTTGGGCATCTAGTGCTGTTGGGCTTGGCCTTCAGTGTCCTTAGTTCAGTGTCCTTACTTCAATGTTCAGTGTCCTTACAGGGGAGCCCTGTCCTGGCGCACCAGTTAAAGGTTTGTTGGTCTTCCTCGGGAGGCTGGTGAGCTCCTGTGCATGCTCCTTCTGCAGTGAGCCCACTGACTAGCAAAACCAAATACAAACAACCAGGAGCAAATTGCGTTGTCTTTACTCAATAAAGCTGATGGGCATGTGGCGTGGGAGCAAGGCAAGCCCCAGGTCAGGCTGCCGAAGACTTCCCCATGGGTATCAGGTGGAGCCTGCCCTACCTACAGCTCTGTGGTGCTTCATCTTGTTCCCATCCCCTCTGACAACCCAGAGGGGTTGGGAAGCCCTGGTTCAGACAGCTCTGACTCACCAGTTCTCCCAGCCTCCTCCTGGAGCAGGAGTGGAGAGCAAGCCCACACCAGCCCCAAAATGATTGTGTGTTCTCCCCCACGGCAGCTGCATGAGGATGTGACCATGGGGAGATGGAACCACATCGCTGCTCCTCATCCTTTCCATCCCACCCGTTGCATACAGAGGACAAGCACAGGGGGTCCTGCTCATACCTACCCCTGGACCTACAGCCCAGGATGCTCAATGTGGTGGCAGGAGACCAAGACTAAGAGGACAACAGCACAAAAGGACGGTGACAAAGCAGGGAGCTCAGCTTGCATCCCTGGGAATGAATCCAGTTCACCCCACTGGGAAGGAGACCCCCGCCCCATAAGGGAAAACACTCTCACTCAGCACCCATTTTGCCAGTGCTTATGCAAGCACAAATCTGCCATTGCTCCTCACCACCATCAGCCTCTGCCTCTCCTAGGGCACCCCAAATGTGTAGCTTGTACCTGGGGATGCCTGAGGCGAGACAGGCTTGGCTCCCACAGCGGGCAGACAGGTGAGCGCTGCTGGTACCGCGGCTCCTCCGGGGGAAGGACTGCCTGATTTATCTCCAGCCAAATCCTCCCTGATGTAAATTGTAGGAGCTCTCTTGGCAGGGAGCCCCATCCCCTTATATAAGCTGAAATATTGCCCTGTGAGATTTGGCCATGGCTGCCAGATTGCTGAGCTGTCTGTCTTCAGAGAGGGCCCCAGGAGAGGAGGGAACGGTTGTGTTTGGGCCACTTTTGTCTGCAAGGTAAATATTATTGAGCTTTCTGGATGGAGATGCCTCCGCTCTGCTGTGCTAAGATGCTAGGAATTCAATTTGACCCCGTAAATGACTTTCACAATTAAATGTTTGGTCTGGGTGGGATTTTGAGGGGGAGAGGGGAGTTTATAGGCTCATGCACGCACACACAAAAATTATTTTTTTTTAAAGAAAAATTGAAAATGTCACAGCACTGTGTATGTGGATAATAGCTTTTCAGATGCTGTAATCCCTTACCCCTTCTGCCCTTCTTCCCCTCCTTCCCACACACACACCAGCATCCCAGTCCCCACCAGAGCCAGCAGACTGGCTGGGGTTCAAAGTGTTCCTTACATGATGGCAGGTTTCAGAAGAAAGCAAAACTGGTGCTCTTATGTTTGGGTTTTGGTCTGCACTGTGGCTGCTGACACTCCCCAGTCCACTGCTGGCTGCTGGAACCAGAGGACTGGTGCAGATGCTCATGGGGGACATGCAGCGGCTCCATCTGACCTCAGGGACTGGCTGGCTTAGGGCTTTGCTTGTTCCCAGTGGTCCTGCCACCACGTCCACCCAGCCAAGTTGCTTCAGCAGCATTTTGGCAGCCACTGAGCTCACATGGAGGTGAGCAGAGAGGGGCTGAGGCTGTGGAAGTGGGCTGTCTCTGGGGTACCTATCCTGAATTGTGGCTCCTATTCTATTCTATGGCACAGCTGGTAGGAAAGGTCAGTGCCCAAACTGATGGCAAAGCGCTTTTCAAGCTACTCCTATGCTCACAAAGATTGGGCTTGAAGCCGTGCTCATGAAGAAGGAGCAGGAGAGCCAGGTCTGGACTTCTGGACTTCTGGACCTGGTGACAACTCAAAGCCCCATGCAGCAACCACAGAGGATGATGATTGTCCCAGCTCTCTGAGGGAGACCTTTCCCTTTCTGTCCTTGACCTCCTGATCCCCTTCAGGAAGACCTGTTGCAGCACGTCCTGCCCAACCCTTCTTAAAATCACCGTGCTTTGAGCCTGGCTCAGCTTTGCTGTTTCTGCAGCACCAGGAGAACAGCTGGGATGTGCTTTTCTCTACCTGCAAGGGCAGTGAGGAAGCAAATCGCTGACTGTGCTCTCACTGCCTTCCTCAAGGACTCCTCCACTCATTGCAGACCCCTTTTCACCAGGCAGCAGAGAAGATCCTCACCTGAACCCCCCAAAAAAGCAAACCAGGGACTTGAAGCCTGAGATGCTGAATGGGGTAAACCCCAACTTTACAGTAAAACAGCCCCCCAGCCACTACTGTCATGTTTCTCAAGGGCTGGGGTCCATTGTTAGAGAACAATGCAGCATTTTTATAAAAGAGGAGAGCACAGCTAATAAGTTCACTAACTGAGAAAAACACAGCCTTTTAATATCTCTCTTTGTGACTCATAGTGTGAGAGCCAGCTGTTACTACTGGAGTGAAATTCCTTGCTGATTAGTCTTTTAAAGGCCTTCCCAGATAATTAAATAATGATTTCTCTCCCCATTCATTCCTAGTGACAGGAGAGCCTGGCAAACCCACTAAGCATGGAAGGGCAGCATGTTTTCCCAAGCCTTATAGGAGCTTAGCTATTCTGTGGCTAATCCGGTGCTTAAGCCCAGCCGTGGGTCCCTGCACCAAGCAGGAGGCTGCCCTGCCTTCCTGATGCTCCAGGGGTGCCTTGGGTTTTGCTGCCGAGACTCCAAAACAAGGCTGTAGGCCAGGGTCCTGTTTTCACCTGCAAAAATAGTACAGGAAGGATGGCCTGACCTGGCCAGGCAGATAAATATAATTTTTTTTGCCTAAACCTGTGAAGGAACCAAGCTTCTCCTGGGGTTTGCATGAGCTCAGCAATGTTGAGGATGAATCCATCTCTCTTTGTGCTTCCCAGAATGTGTTCAGGGTCACTACTAGAACAAACCAGCATCTGAAATGGAGACAATATAGGGTATTTCTGGGATAACCTGAACACATCTGACTTTACCACCAGATTTCTGAGTCACGGCACCATTCACAGTGTATTTGCTCAGACAAGTGTTTGAACTACACAGCCACATGGCCACCCTCGTGTACCTTGCCATTGGCCTGGTGGAGTTGGTCTGGATCTCCACCAAAGCACAGAAGCTGAAGGAGAACCCCCCTATTCATCAGGTGCAACGCTGGGGCATAGCTGATTAATGTAGCATTTGGAGTAGGCATGCCTTTACTTAAATAACTGCATCCTCACTTTGTTTCAACTCATTTTCATCTTCATTTTTAGAGGCTTCTAATCTCACGCATTACTAAATCAGCAGGAAATTTTCAGGGCTTGATACCTCTGCAGAAATTAAGGTCAGAAATTTGTTATTTTCACCACCAACAGAAAATGACTTTTCCTTAACACATATTTTACCAAAGAACAAGAGTGGCTTGTAGCTTCAGTTCTGCTGAAACATTTTTTCCAGTGAACAGATGCTTTTATTTAATTGAAAACCAATCAGAAATATCAGCTGAGACAGAAAAACATTGACCAACCGTATAAATATGTGGAAATGAACTTGTGAGGTTTACCCACGCCTAATTGAGAATCTGTTCCCATGGTTAATTGAGTGTCTGTTTAGGGGCAAGATAAGGGTGGGATAGATAAAAAGGAGGAAATATTTAAGAAGCAAGTGCTCTATCAGCAGCATACTGTAATGAGAGTCTAGCAAAAAAAAAAAAAAAAAGATTTTTTTTTTATTATTTTTTTTTAACTAAGAGCCATCTGGCCATCTTGGCAAGGAGAAAAGATGCACCATTAGCAAAAGGCTCTTTCTGAAGAAGTTGTTCCAACTGAAATGCAACCCACAAGGCGAATGTAGGCATTTGGAAATGTTATAGATATATCAGCACTGCTATAACCATTGAATTGACAGGTAAACTGAGGTAAAAGGTTGTTTGAGTAACATGAGCATAGGACGAAATCTGTCAGTGGTAAAGGCACAGACCCTTCCCATCTCTTTGCTCTGATGGTGAAGGAAGCATCACCCAGCTATAATACAACGAGGAGATGGGGAGAGCTCTCTGATGGCAGATTTTGTATGAACTCTCCCCAAACCTGCAGCCTTGGAAGCAGTGGGCATTGCAAACTTTTCCATGAAAGCCTGGCTGGGGGAGGATTCTCCTATAGAAAGCTTGCATTTAAATAGCATTGAGCACTTAGCTTGACAAAAGGCAGGAAATTCAAAGCAAAGGGTGACACTCTATCTTTAACTTACATTTTTATGCCTTTTATTCCTTTCTTCCCCACAGTGCAAATCAAGGACAGGGGGTCAAATTGATCCCTTCGGGAACTCCCTGCATTCAGTAGTGCTCTACCAGAAATGTTTGGTGGCCCAAATCATCAGAGTGGTTTTTTTTTTTTTTTTCTTTTTCTTTTTTTTTTCTGGGAATAGGAAACTTAGACATGATTTTCAGATTCACAT
This sequence comes from Aythya marila, assembly GCF_965140915.1. Classification (NCBI taxonomy): domain Eukaryota; kingdom Metazoa; phylum Chordata; class Aves; order Anseriformes; family Anatidae; genus Aythya; species Aythya marila. The sequence continues at coordinate 68,913,221 of NC_139045.1, read as the reverse complement.
AGCAGAAGACCTCCATAGCCACCAGAGACCCAGCAGCACGGGTCCCAGTCCCCTACCCCTGAAGAAAAGGTTAACACCAGTCAGAGATGGTAGGAGACAGGATGCTTTGTAAACTGATAGTGTTCCCTTTGATCTGAGAAAAGTGAGGGAAGGCAGAACCTTTTCCAGATAACCCGTGGAAAGAAAGCAGTTCAGAGCATGAAGGCTGAGCTTCAGCAGAGGCTGGAAGAAAGAGGAATCTCTTTTGAAAAGGTAAATGCTCCAAAACCCCAAAGCTGAGCTCCCCTGGCAGGAGATATCTTCTCTATCCACATTTTTAATTCAACAAGATATTATTTTTACGTATGTTGAAACAATTTTAAAATGCCGAAAAATAAAAATAAAAATAACCATAACACAATAGAACAAGGTGAATTTGGGGGATTGTAGAGCTCTGCCTGGAGTCTCAAGCATCAGGAAGAAGTTCAAACTTAAGGTCAAAGTGCTACCACCCCTAATTCATTTTTATTAACTGTGTCCTTAGGAAAAAAAAAGAAAGAAAGAAAGAAAAAAAAAAAAACCACTAAAAAAATCTCTCAAGCATCACACTCAGCCCATCAGACAATGTCATTTGCCACAAGACAGGTCCCTATTGATCTGCCTGTACATTTCTAAGGACTCTCAGTGCGGGGGCATAATGGAGGACACCTTACCTGAGCAGTTTAGGATTCTCTTATCCTCAGTGCCCTTGACTCCCATGAGCCAAAGGACACCCGTTAGTCTCCTCCTGTGCAAGGGCAGTCACTGCCTACCTCATCTGTCTTCAAGGACGGTAGGGGAAAAATTAGTGACTTTGAGAGAGAAGTTGGAGTTGTAGTGCCTCTCTATTCCTCCCACTGGTGAGGATAAAACTGAAATAACTGAAGACTGTCACAGCCTGCATTGGAAAACACATCAGAAAATCCCCCTGTGCTGTGGTGAAGTCTGCCCAGGCTCAGCCCCTGGACCAGACTCCTGTGACAGGTACATGGGACAACCTCACTGCTTTAAGCACGTAATGCCATCAGGGGATGCATAAGGCCTCCCTGTAGTGCTGTTCTCGTGCACTGAGAAGTAGATTTTTCCAGCAGTAAGTAGCTCACTAGACAGGGATGGATTTCACTGTAGCAGCTTTGCAGCTGTAAGCATGATGCACATCGATACCATACAACAGCTCAGCCCTCCCAGCACAGGCTGGACTTCTGCATGAAAGAGCAACTATCAGCTAACTGAGGGGGCTTTCACGCCAGCAGCAGAAACCCTCCAAAGGGATTGCCTTGCTGTTTCAAAGGGAGCCTCTGGGTGAATAATTACCCTAAGGTTGCATCTTGGCCTTCCTAGCCTTGATGGTCCCTTTTTAACCGCACCGGGAGGGGAGCAGCAAGACCACAATGATGCTGTTCATGTTTGCAGGCAGAGCTGCGTGTCCAGATAACTCCCCTTCTGTTCGCCCACCAAGCACAGCCTTGGCATTGTGGCTGACACTAAAAGGCTGATTTCTGGTGCCTTCAGCTGCTTCTCGCAGCCAGTCCCCAGCAATCTCGGCTGGAAGCGTATTGATAAAGCAATGAAACCCCAGCCGTGGGAGAAAGGTCCTCAGCCAAGCTACTTGGGGTTTTGCCTTTTTTTTTTTAACTACCAGGGAAAAATGATAATCGAGTCTCTTTGCCATTCTTAATTGGCAAGGGGAAAAAGCAGTGCAAGAAGTAATTAGTGGAGGCAACTTTCTTTTAATAGGAGACCACAGTCGGCTACCCCAGGCGACCCAAGCACATCAGATCGTGCAGGGACATTTAAAAGTCAGCCACAAAAGCAGAGGGACTCCTCCGCATCCAAATGTTACTGCCCCCCTTATATTGCACTATAAAACCGAGGTGTCAAAAAGGCTAGAGATTTTACACTTCGTGTCAGCGTTTTATAGTCATTAGACTAATTATGTCGGTGTTTTTACCACCTTTATTCTACTAATTGGCCTAAAAGCCAAACAGGGACATCATTACTTTACACAAACAAGCAATTATTGGGCTATAAACACACCCTGGTCTGTGTTCGGGGGTGAGGAGAGAGCGCTCCTAATGCTCTCTCTGTGGTGCCTGCCACAATACCAGGCATTACAGATGCACTTGACTTCAGGGCTGTTGACAAAGAGGCCTCAAAGCCGCTGATACACGAGAGAAACTGGATATTTGTTACCTCCCTACAAACAGATTAAGGAAAATGGCAGGGGTCCAGGTTCAGCCCATGCGTTGCTCTTTCAGTGCCAGGGTAGCTTGGCTTCGTTTTGGGTTGGGCTTCGTCGTGTATTTGCTTTCCTAGAAAGGGACAGCTCTGCGAGCAGAGCCAGAATAATTTGTTTATGAGACACCCATGAGAAACGTTTTATTTCCAAGAAATTTGGTCTCCTTGCAGGCTACTGGGTGAAACATTAGCTATGAGTTTCCAAGACTTGTCATTGCCTAGAGCCCTGTGAAATACATCTGCTTTGTCCTAAAGGGCAGCGCCTTCCCAGGTTGTACTGCCTGGCAATTCCTCACCGGCTATTTCTCTCCTAGCTGGGCTGTTTCAGCAACTGCTTCCAAAAACCAGTGACTGCCTCCTTGCTGTACTGCTGGCTACACTATTTTGTTCTATGGCTTGACACATCTTACGCATTTAATCACTGTCTGTGTTTGAAATTAGACTTGGAGGAGAAGAAAAGTTGGCAGGAGGAAAATTAGCCAGCATTAGGAGAACCAGGGAGTGTGTCACCTTCACCTGGCAGAGATCTGGGCTCTTTGTCACCCACAGCAAGACTTTGTGGTACTGTAACTCCTCCTGGAAACCACATCACACCTATTTCCAGCAGCTGTGGGTGCAAGGGATGGTTTGGAGGGGCATGGAAAAAAAAAAAAAAAAAAAAAAAGTGAAGTCCCACATGCATACGCTGATATTACCATACTGGCAATATCAACAGCATCATGATCTAATAATTTTATTTTGCCTCCATAAAGATACCTTAATATGTTACCATCAGATGAAGTTATAGACTTGGATTTATCTTTGGTGACATGTAAAGCCCACATATTGACTGTTCCTTGACTTAAAGAGGCCATAGAGATTCTCTGTAAGCACTGGCGTCTAAGGAAAAGACTAGGGAATTGGAAGGGGGAGGATTATTTCAGGCAAAACAGGGAATGATGTTGCACCTCCCAAAATTCTCTTCACAGTTTCCTCCCAAAATTCCCTTCCAGCTTCCCCTGACTGTGATAGTTCTTAAATCTGATATTAAATTGAAACACAGCTTTGTTATGAACCGTTAAATAATAAATGTGCTTCATATGAGGGAGCTCTGATTTTTAATGTTGGTTGAAACTATCCGTGTAATTAAGCTGAATTGTGATGCTGAAAACGTCTGTGTTTAGCCTAAGTAAAGTGCTGGAGACTGAGACCTCCCCAGGCTGCTGAAGGGCTTTGAAATCCTCGTCTCCTCTCTGTTGTTTTATGCTCTTTCCCTGAAAGGCATTATCGGGGACTCTCACTTCGAAACTGATGACACATTAGAGTTAAATTACACATGAAGTAGAAGTCAAATGCTCAGTATATCCCAAATGTGTTCTGCAGAACGACGCTGGCTGCTGTATTTACTGAGCACATCAGATCTCTGACTCTACGGTTCCTTAAACTAGCCAAGTTTTTGTTTGGTTTTGTTTATGCTCCATAAATCCATTTAAACCGAGCTATAATAGTTATTTTTAAGCTATCTCTCAAACGTTTTTAAGTAACTTCTGTAATATCCAACAGAGCTGGCTGCTCTCCTTTGGAAATAAGAAAACTGCAGCTTCAGGGAGAGAGGCTATCTGAACAATGTCTCCTCTAAGCAGCCCCGAAGCACCGCATTTCCAACTCTAAAGGGAATTTACATGTGTTTTAGCATCAAAGGTGGATCCGACCCTATCATCTAGGGACTGTCATGTTATCTAAGCTCCCGCATATCAGGAGCACGATAACATTGTGTGGTTCACAGCTGCTCCGGGAACTACATATTTTCTGACTTAGCCCAGGCTCGGATTTATATAAACTGCCCGTGATAACATCTGCCCAGGACCCTCCTTTGAAAATGTGCAGAGATCCTGCCCAGCTCCATGCTGGAGCCTGCAGAATGAAAATCAAGTCAAAACTGGAAAAGAAAAAAAATATAATAGTAATTAAAAAAAAAAAAGTGGCAAAACACTTCTCTTTCCCCAGCCTTGGTTTCGCGATGCCCATCTCAAGCAACACGTAAAAATGTTTGGCGGTGAAGGTAGAACAATGAAGATGTCAAGCTTCTTGGGAGCGAGCTGCTGTGTCTTGTCATGCTTGGACATGAACGGGGAAAAAAATGTCTTTATTACCCAGAATGGTAACCTTGAAGTGCAGCGGCTGCTTGATCCTATAACTTTCCCATTAGAAGAGGGCGCCCACAATCTTAATGAGGCACAATAAGTAGATTATGAGACCGCCTTTGTTTTGCTAAACAGCAGCTTTTCTGCACAGAGCATCACAAAGGTGTGCAGGGGCCTGGTGCGTGGGGCCGCTGTGACCGATACGCCGATTTGTTCGGTAGGGCTGGGGAGAAGAATTGAAGAAGACAGCACCAGTGTGCAGCAGAGCCATGGGGGGCGGGTGCCAGAGCTGCCGAAATTAGACTCATCAGTATAGAGGCTCTGCCCATTGTATCTGGGCTATAAAGCTGTCAGAGGAGAGCCCGGGTGAATGTTCCCTCGTTCCTACCCTGGCGCTTCCTCCGCTCTCAGCGGAGAGCTAAGCCCCAGGATCTTTTGTTTGCATGAGAAACCACTGGCATCTTACATTTATAAGGACTTTTAAGGCTCTGCTATGAAAAATAACTTTGTCTCGAAAATACAGGGGATTTGGTGGTTGCTGTTGGGTTTCTTTTAACTGCCAGCAAACCAGCTAGTCAGCTTGTGTTCTTTGAGAAGTCTCTTTTGCAGAGACATCAGTGGTTATTTAAGAGGCAAAAGAGAGCACAGCCTTTGACCAGGCTGCAATCTTTCCACCTTGCATATTCATTTCAATGCCTGGATAAGGAGACTGCTCCAGGGGCAAAAAGCAGCCAGATTCCTGCCTCTGTAAAAGGGCTGGATCTGGTGAAAAGATAAGAGGAAAACGGTGGGAATAGCAAGTGGGCTCATCATTGCCAAAACAGGCTCTGTAGCAATGTTCCTGCAGCCATTCCTGTGCTGGATGGATGGGGAGAAGGGATCAGTAGTGGTTGAACCAGTTTGCAGGCTGAGGTGTAGCATGCAAAATTGCATTCCTGTTCTCTGCTGGTTTTAATTACGGCTTCCCAACGTTTGAGGATCAAGGTTGTGGAGCTGCAGGTCAAATGAGGACCCTGTAGCAAGGTTGTTGATGTGAAAGTAGAAAGGCTGCACAGCTGAGGAGAAAGTTTTGTCAGCCCACTCAGATGTTTGTTGGCTGCTTGTCATTGCTCCGGTGGAAATGTAGATATATGGAGAAGAGTCTCTCCTATTTTACTTTGGCATCTTCATATGAATCTGGCAACAGACAGAGAGAAAATATAAATCTCGGGAAATCAAGTAGAAATAGCTGGGTTTTTGGATGTCTGGGAAGCTCTGGTTTGTGTTACAAATGCACTTCTGGTTCACCTGGTGAAGGTTGCTCAGTCCCAAGTTTTACCTCTTCTCATCCACATGGGGAAGGGCATGCTGTGAATTGCAGTGCAGAACATCCCATGGCCTCTGGCAAGTCCATCCCAGACCTCCCTCATTCCTTGGGCTCTGCTGCTCAATACTAAGTATTGAAAGCCTGGCCACAAGGCTTTTGTAAAAGATTTTCTCAGGCTAGAATGAAAATTTCATGCATTCAGTTCTTTTGATGGATCTGTAATTATTTGCTGGGGAGTTTCCCTGCAAGTCCTTGGTCTGGATTTGCATCTGGAATTATGTTTTCCTGTTGATTTAGTAAGTTCTGAGTTTTCTAACACCCCCCCCCCCCCCCCCCCCAGAACTAATGCAAGTGTTCCCACTGAACGGTGGCAGCAAGAAGGACAGAAGGCATTTTCATCTGCAGTTTGTCACTGAGCACTCCTTCCTGAGTGTGATTACTACTGTTTTAATGCTGGTTTTAACCATCATGGACTGAGACCCCAGTATGAGAACTGCTGGATCAGAGCAGATAGGAATTGGAAAGCTAGCTCCTTTCCCAGAAAGGCTGAGTTGGGACACCGATAACCAAACATGAAGCCAAGTAGCCAACTGTGTCATCCCCAAGAGCAGACATTTTCTTACCTAGTCATTTCTCACAGCACAGGAAAGAAGACTCAATTACTTGGTCATATCAAGCAACTCTTGAACCAGTGGCTGGGATCATCTCAGTCAGATGAAATTAAGTGCAGCAGGAATGTAATGGAACTGATTAATGTTACAGCAAAAAATAATGCACATAGGGAATGGTTTTAGATGTCAAGTATCTTGAATCTTCTCTGTATTTGCTAAAGAGAACTACAAGGCAATTCTTCCATACCTGATCCAAGCAGCTACTAATGCATCTTACCTACAATGAGGCACGTTGCAGGTGTCTTGTCAGGACCTCTCAGTCATACATTTGCTAGCTGTAGCATTGGTTTGGGCCCAAGTGGCAATGAGTGACTGAAAAAATCCTCCGGACACATCATCAAAAATTAATCTCACAGTCTTTCCTTTAAACTGTCCCAAAGAAGTTTGGAGAATTTTCCCAGAAGATTTCCTCCTTGATCTCTGAAATCCCTGGTTGGTTTATTTTTTCCTCCCCACTGCTGCTCCCTCCTCGCTCTGGGAGCTGCCTCCTTCCAGCACTTGGCCAGGGATGAGGGCTCAGCTCTCAGTCATGGCACAGCCTTTGCATCTTGGCAAACGCATCGCAGAGCATCACACAACAGGCAGTATTTTTAAAACCTCTCTTTCCATGGAATCCAATAAAATAAAATAAAATATTGCAGCCTGATCTCTGAGAAACCCGGGAAGACCTCTTCAGTGCTGGGATACCCAAGACCATCATTATGAGCAAAGAGTCCATTACCCCCTTCTCCAGGCTGTAGATCCTTGGAAAACCACTCTGAGAGCCCACCCTGGACCCCTCAGGAGAGCAGGAGATGCAGGAAGGCAGCTGGGGATGTGGTAGCACCAGCATATTCCAATATAGCAAACGCAGCCTCGGGCTGCCCGCTCACACCCAGGACTTCTCTACAGAGCATCCAGGGACGTGTTTAGATAAAAGATATTGTTGAAAATCAATCTTGTTTTACAACCTTTTTGTTGTTGTTGTTGTTGTTGGCAATACATGGGTTGTTGGAAAGGGGACAGTTAGAAAACAAATCAGAATCTGTATTGTTGTCCAAGGGGTAAAACTATTGTCCAAAATCAAGCATAAAACTTGTTAACAAGCAAGTGCACTATTGGATTTAATGGCAACAGGAGCAGGCAGAAAATTATGACAACTTGCCCCAAGCACTCTGAATGCAGCCCTTATGAACGAGCCCCTTTGCAGGGATGTTGTTTTATTCCTTTCCTGTTAATTTTTTAAGGGTTTTGTCTTATTTTTAGCAGCAATCCTGTTTTTTTTTTTTTAATTTTTTTTTTCCTGATATATTTCTGTAAATAATAATCAGCTCCTTTGTGGCAATGGTTCCATATTGGCAGTGGTGTGTAATGCTTTCTTGGAGGTGGCAAGAAAAAAGGGAGTGATTTGTTTCAATGGGTTATTGTTGAGTGAATGCAAATATCTGCAGCCACTGGAGCAAATAGGAGCAGGGGATTAGGCGCAGGAAGCTGGCTGAGTGGCATAGGCCATCTGTCCCGGTCCTGAGAAAAGAGGAATCTTGTTTGCAGTGTATGTTAATTAGTTAGCTGATTGGTTCAGCTGTCACCTTTGCAGAGTGAAAGCGCATGGACACAATTAAATGCATGTCCATCTATGTTTATCAAAGCACGTGTTTTTAGGCTGCATTGGTTTTTAGGTGTAATTTTGTCTTCTCAGGGACCACAAGGATTCCTTGCTATTGTGCCCACAAATGAAGGGGAGGAAAAAAAAAAAAAAAAAAAAAAAAAAAAAAGGAAGAAAGAAAAAGAAAGAAGAAGAAAGAAAACACCTTAATTAAGACATGATCTGGATTGTTTGCTGAAGCGTCTCTGACCGCATTCTTTAATGCACTTGAAATTACCCATTTGCATCAATAGGCGTTAGCTGAATTTATTTCCATTCAAATGTATTCCCTTGATGTTTCTGCAGAAGGTGGTAGGTTTGGAAATACATGTATGGCAAGTTTGGGCTCCTACAGTGCCCCCATTCAAACACAATGTCAATATCCTACACTTGAAAGGGACCCGTTAGTTAAAGTAAAACACTCCCCGGTTTGGGGTGGGTTTTGTTTTTGTTTTCATTACATTGACATCTCCAAGGCAGCATCGCCAGTAACTTTCCTTGGGAAGAAGTTGTCTGCTTGCAAGCCCCGGGGAGTTATTTCCCATGGTGTCATTTCAATTATTCTTGATTTATTTGTTTACTGTCTTCCAGTCCTTGTCAATGCACAATGGGCCACGTCTCCCCCTCCACCAGCATTCAGGGCCCTGCCCGCAGGGTTTTGGGATGCTGCAGAGTGCCGTCAGAGCCACCAGCACCTCGCGTGCTTTAGGGGCTTATGCAGAGAGGGAAGGCGAGGGGAGAAGACAGGTCAGGGGCGAGGGATCCTCCCCGCTCAGAGATGCCGGCGTTGACCTTCACACAGAGGCATGAAAAATCTTCTGAGGTTCCCAGTCAAAGGCCTGGAGGAGCAGCCGGGGAGCTTCTCTTCTGAAGCTGCTTTGCAGCAATGGAGGATTTTTCCTCACTTGCCCTTGGAAGAGGAATCTGTCACCAAGCCCACTTGGCTCAGGCAAGTCCCGGGGAGAGGAGCTGCACAACCAGGCTGTGTTCACAGCCTTGGCTCCCCAGAGGGCATGACTGGAAGGGAACATGAGTGGAAAAGACACAAACATCTGTCTTAGCCTTCTCATCCTCTGGTCAGATCTGGTCCCTGCTCCCTAGGTATAAAACCAGCCAAGGGACACATCTCCATCCCCTGGGGAGATGACCCCCTTGGTGTGCTGTGCCCTTCACCTGCATGTGCCCACCTGCAGGGACTCCCCAGAAGCCAACAGGCTGAGTCACAAGGAAGAAGAAAACTCCAGGAACTTCCTTTATTGCAAGAACAAGTGCAAATACACTCAAAGGTCCAATGGCCAGAAGAAGGGGAGGGGATGTCCACATCCAAAAGTTGCAGCTCCCAGTTGTAAGCCATGTAAAAGGAATATGCATCTGTATGTTAAGGGCTTGCATCCTGCCTGGGGAAAATGCACTCTACTGGGAGCCTGGAGTTGGGTGAAGCAGGGCTATGGGATGTCTGTGTGGTGATAGGGTTGTTCCCAGCTAATGGGCCATTTTAAAAACCTAGGATGTTTGAATATTCATCTCTGCAGAGATAAGACATCTCCCATGCATGCATAAATTGCTAAAGCACGTAGCAACCTTCAGAAGAATGTATGTGATACCTTCTTGTCCTGTTTCATAGGAGTCACCCCTTGATAAGATGAGGGCTTCCTTTCTTCCTTCCCTTCCTTCCTTCATTCCTTACTTCCTTCTTTACTTACTTCCTTACTTCCTCACCTCCTTCTCCTTTTTTCTAACCTGGAGTACAAGATACTCAGCTATACGGAACCTCTCTGTCCTGTAGGAAAGGTGAAAGTGAGGATGGGTGAAACCACTCTCTTTTAGTTAGTGATGCTAGATCCCACCAGGAGAAACACCTAGTCAGTGTCACCAGTGTGGCCTTTGATGGGTAAGATGGGCAGTCATGGAAGACTGCTCAGCCCCTGGCAGAGTAAATTAAACACACACCCCTGGCCGTACTCCTCTTTTTCTGTATGATTCATGGCTCCTGGCCAACTGAAATATTCACCAATACCTTCCATTGGCATCACGCTCTTCTGGGTTGTGTGCAGATATGTGTATCTTCTTCCTTTTATAAGACAAAGCACTAAATCAGCTATATTTATAGAGAATCAGCAGATGGCCAGCAAGCTGTTAAAAAAAATAATAATATCTGTCAGGCTTGCAAATCTGAAAGGAGAGCTCAAGCAAACCTCAACAGCACCTGATGTGATTAATTTCTGGAGCTGTATTTTCTCTGTGAAACTATCCAGGGCCTCTAGCGCACAGAGGGAGCAAGAAGTTACATGGGTGCCATGACAGCAGCATTTAAGAGATCCTGGGGCATTCTTGCAGCCCCCAAGTGTCCTTACTGCTGCCCAAGGTTTTGCTGAGACTCCTGCATTAAAGAGGGGAACCAAAGGTGGGCTGGGGTTTGGTTTCGATGTGGGATGACATGAGATGGATGCAGCCTGGTTCCTGCACCCAGCTGCTTGGGGCTGGAGTGGTGCAAGGGTGACCTACTGACTATGCTATTTCATTGGCTCTTCTGGAGATTACTGAATGTCCCAGGCCTTTACAGGGGCTTTTGGGAAGCCTGGGAGAAACCCCTGGGAGCCCCAATGTGAAAATAAAGAGAAAAGCTGCTGATGCTGAGGAGGACAGACACAACCCATGACCATTGCCAACAAGTGAGGGTCAGATGGGAGCCCTGAAGGAGCAAGCAGACTTGCTCCCAGCATGATCTCAAAATGTCCCAACCAATGCAAGACTGGAATTATCCCTTTTTAATTTAACCACTCTGCACAATGTTTCCTAGCAAAGGGATTCATGTCACAGTGCTGCAGTATTTTATCTCTTGTCCAAGCTCGCCTATAACCACTCTTTAAAACCCAGCGAGCAGTAGGCATAGGGTGTCACTAAACAGGGCCTAAAAATGCATTTAATAGTGAGGACTGCCAAAAACCCTAATTAAGACAGGTAACACTGTATATTAACATCAACTGGGCAGAGTAGCCCCTGGGAGTTTCGCCTCATAGCAAGTGCAAAAACACAACTTGTCCTCTCTCCAGGAGGCTTTAGGACGCATTAGCCAAACTGTTTTAAAAATACACTTTTCCTTCTAATTTAAACCAGCTCACTGCAGCCAGTTGCTTTGGAGTCAGAGTTTTTACAGGCAGAGAGTCAGTTTTAGTAAGGGATTTAATTCATGGCAGAACATCGCATGACAGATCTGTCTGGCATTGGGGCTGGGAGCACCGCTGTGCAGGAGACATGTGTCATGCTGGGGGTCTCAGCACCCACTGGGTGACACCGCCTCACTCGCATCCCACTGAGCAGGAGGAGTGAGTTCATGCCCGAAACTAGCCAGTCCTTCCTAGTCATTACTCTTAATTGCACTACTACTCGATTCCGGACTGTCAGAAAATTATCCTGATTTGCCACTGCCTTTCACAGAGGTTTATACCAGCACAAATTGAGTGCTAAGTGGGTGTAAATCAATACCAACCCTTGAGCTGAGACTTCTGGCATGGCAGCTTTTCCATACATTTTCTCTAGCTGTAAAGGATACCCTACGAAGTGGAAAATCAGCTCCTCCTTCCCTAACATTGCCCACAGGACCCCTAACACAGGGAGCAGTTCCCATTTCCCAGCCTGTCCTCAGCAGTGTAGCTCATGTGCCCACACATGATTTTCCTTGCAAACCCTCGCCACCTCACTTTTTTAACTCCGTGTTTCCAACACTGGGTGATAGCTGAACATCTCCCAGGTTGTTTGTCTTCAATGGAGATTGGTAATGCTCTGTGTTACAAGAACCCTCTCTCAATAGCCAAGTTTTTCCTCTGAAAAAATAAATAAGGCTCCTCTCCCCACCCCTCAGAGAAAAACCCTTCCCAAAACCCAGTGAGAATCAAAGAGCTTAGCTATCCGGGAAAGCTTATTTCTTAAAAGGGACCGATGAAGTTATTTTGGAAGACAACTACCGGAGGTATTGCGAGACCGTTGATATCCAAAGCTGTCATAATATTTGACCCTCAGAAAATAGGAACATCCATCCCCTGGGTAAACTGGCTGCAATAATATCAAACAGGGAGCAGGAAAGAAAACACTTGATGTCTTTCGGCAGAGGGAAGCGGTGCTGCAGCAGCGCTCCTGGGCCAAGCACACAGGTACAGCAGAGATCAAAAGCCAAGCTGCAAGTGCTTCCAGTCAGGAGCCTTTCATCTGCAGCTCTGCAAGCGTTTAAAGATGAAAGTCCTAGAGTTTCACTGGGAGTGACGAAAAACATTCCTTAGGACCTCGCTTGAAAGCATGGCTGTCTGGAGAATGGATTTATATTTTGGGGTTTGCTCTTTTCTTGTTCCCCCCTAACACCCATAGGATTTGTTATACATGCCGGGACAAATGCAGAGGTAGGTCAGCTGCAGGCAAAGGTGGCTTCATGCTCCCCTCTGCAGCACTAGGACATACCCATGTCCTTCTCCACCAGCCGAGGGTTGCAATCCCCTTCAACCGGACATGTTGTACCTCGAGCACTGTTTTCAGTGTTGGGCCTCTCACTACAAGAAGGACATTGAGTGTCCCAAATTTTTGCAGAGAAGAGCAAGGGACTAGAAAACAAGACTTATGAGGAGCAACTGAGGGAACTGGGGTTGTTTAGTATGAAGAAGTGGAGGCTGAAGGGAGACCTCATTGCTCTCCAGAACTACCTGAAAGGAGATTGTAGCGAGAGCGGTGTCAGTTTCTTTTCTCAGGTGACAAGTGATAGAACTCAAGGAAATGGACACAAGTTGTGCCAAGGGAGGTTTAGAGTGGAGTGGATGTCAGGAAGAATTTCTTCATGGAGAGGGAAACACTGGAAAAGGCAGACCAGGGAAGCAGCGGAGTCCCCATTCCTGGGGGTATTTAAGATATGTGTGGATGTGGCACTAAGAGACATGGATTAGAGATGGGACTTGGTAGGTCAAGTTGATGGTTGGACTTCGTGATCTTGAAGATCTTTTCTAACTTAGATGATTCTATGTGTGCAGGTAACATAGTTTTATTCCCCCAGTAAAAAAAAGTTTTTTATTTAACCTTCTCCCTCCATCACAGGTCTAAAGAGACATGTGGAGATCTCCATGTTGAGCAGCCAGGGAAGGAAGCAACTAGACCACAGCTGCTGCAGGAAGCATTGGCCATGCAACTATTCAGTGAATTCTCGCAAATGATGGTTCTGTTCTCAGAAATAAGGATCACTCAACATACGCCTCACAAACAAGAAAAAAAAGAGCAGGGGGGATAAATTCATGGGATAATTTATTCACAATGAATAATTCAAGCAGAAGTGACTACTCCAAAGATCAGGTCAAAAGTTGAGTGCTTGAATAAATGAATTGCCCTTTCACAAATATATAAAAAGCAGAAATCTCAATATTTATCATTTGCAGACACACAAATATTCCAGAACAACATTTTCTAATGAAGTGGGGAGGGGTGTTAATAATAAATTCTATTGATAACAGGAGTTAGAAAAGCAAATAATAACTGACTGGAACATGTTTATATATGAAAAGTGACTTTTCAAACAAACTGTCAACAGTGGACTGCATTATAAGACTATTAGGAAATAGGAACTCTGTAAATAACTTGCCGACCCAGGCAATTACTGAACCTACTGCCAGTAAATAAGCATTACCTTGGAGCACGAAGCAAGCTGTCGCAAGCTTGGAGACATATGGCGAAAGCACAAGCAAAGAGGTTGGGGATCCCCTGCTGAGACCAGACATGCAGGCGACTGAAGTGATAAATGGAAACCCTCAGAGACATCTCCTGGTGTCAAAACCCAGTCCCCACCCTGGCTGGGTGCGAGCAGGGTTTTGTAGCCACTGCTGCCCAAAGACATGGGGCTGCCCACCTCCAGCACAGCCAGCATGGCTACTATGTTCCTCTCCTTTTCACCAGAATCAGCCACATCTAGGCTCCATCTCGCTGGGGCAGACATGTGAAATGCTCAGCTGTAATGTGCATGCCCCATCAGATCCTTCTCTGCAGTAAATTGCCCATGCAGGCTTGCTGTGCTTTCTTGCAAAGCCATTGTCTGTGGTTCCTCCAGGGCTTAATCCTACAGAGATCCAAACTGTGACTACTGTCTCTAGATGCAGTCATAACTTGAGTAAATGTCAAGGCCCCACTGTGGCTCCTCGTGACATTTCACAGAATGATAGAATATCCTGAGTTGAAAGGGACCCACCAGGTTCATGAAGTCCAGCTCCTGGCTCCACACAGGGCCACCCAACAATCAGACCCTACGTCTGAGAGTGTTGTCCAAATGCTCCTTGAACTCCATCAGGCTTGGTGCTGTGACCACTGTCCTGTGGAGCCTGTCCCAGTGCTCGACCACCTCTGGGTGCAGAACCTTTCCCTAACCCCTAGCCTGACCCTCCCCTGTCCCAGCTCCATGCCGTTCCCTTGGGTCCTGTTGCTGTCCCCAGAGAGCAGAGCTCAGCGCCCACCCCTCTGCTCCCCTCATGAGGGAGCTGCATGCTGTGAGGCCTCCCTTCAGCCTGCTCTGCTCTGGGCTGAACAAACCAAGGACCCTCAGCCACCCCTCACACATCTTGTCCTTTCATTAACAGCCCCGCTGCTATGTCATGGTGGCAGATCTGCTCATTTCTGGTAATTATGGGTGCAGATCAATACAGAGATCCGGACTTTCCAAGTCATATCACCCAAGTTATTGTCAGTGATGCTTGCTCATGGCTGATCTAAGACCTGACTGGAATGTGTCCATCCTGGGCAGTCCTCTGCCACCTTGCTTCCAGCAGAGCATGACCTTCATCTAAACTAAGGGGAATTTGGTTCACTGGAGTTTGGACAGATCATAGTGAGGGTGCAGGTCCTGCGGGCCAGCCTCAAGTCATACCTTGAGAATGCATGAAGGCACTGGGTGGAGAGTGAAATGCAGTTTTTGCTTACTCCCTGCATAGCTGCAGTGAGCCCAGCTTTCAGAGGATTGCCTCTGGTACATGGGGTGTGGGAAAAATAACATGAGGCACCAACAGCCCAAAGTGAAAAAGGAGGTGGATGAGAGACTGAGGCACAGCCAGCTCAGGTGCTCCTCTCCATTTGTAATGGGGGTGCAGGCTGAAACCCTCACAAATTCTGGCTTCCTATGACTGCCCCAAAGAGAAACCAGCTCCTCCAACCACCCTGGAAACCAGCTTGGGTTTATTGAACTACAGACGACTGTGAAACACTGCCCAGATATTTTGACAATGCAGCCGGGGTTTATGGCCTCGAGCAGGGGCTCTGCTGGGATGGAGAGCCTGGGAAGGCTGATCTGGTTATTGCTTCTCTTTGCTGCCAAGGACCATGGACCATAATTTGGTGGCCAAGGTAAGACTTTCACCCTACTACTTATGCAACCACAGCACAACCTTTGTGTTCAACTGCAGATCCAGATCACAAGAAAGTTGAGAAAGTTGGTTTGATTTTTTATTTTATTTCAAAAAAAAAAAAAAGAAAAGAAAGAAGAAAAGAAAAGAAAAGAAAAGTCCATTCTCAACTTGGCAACAAGAATAACAAACACATGAGTACAAGAGCTGACAGCCTTAATTTGCGGTTACATTTCTACAGCTTCATCTCAGTAAAGACTCAGGGTGCAGGGGAAGCAAACAGTATTCCTACCCTATAAAAGAGGTACAGGGGGGAAGAATGTGGTCCAGTAATTATAGAAATGGTCTGGAGTCAGAAGGACTCCACTACGAGCAATTAAAAGGAAAATTAACTATAAGAAAAGTTTTCTTTCGGTTTTATAGCTAAGCCCACAAATAGAAGAAATACTGTACACTCAAACTCCAACAAACAAGCGTGCCTGATTTTAATGAGCAAAATGAAGGGCTTGTTTTATGGGAAGTGTAACGTAATAGTCCCAGGGTAAGGGAGCCTATTTCTCCATGGTTCTGCACTGCATACAGTTATTCCAAGTGGTGAGAAGTGAGTGTAAAATGCTACTGAAACTGGACTTCTTCCTTGTATCCTCCTGTGGTCATATTCTTTCCCTCTTGTATGCATGCCTGCATAACTGTTCTAAATGCAAATCAGCAGATTAAAGCAAAAGTACCAGGACTGTGGATAGGAAAGGAGGGAGAAAGAAGGAGGGAGATTCTGGAATCACCCTCTGGCCACAAACTGCCTGAATGATCCTGGTTGAGTCACCTCGTTCTGGCTAAAGGTGGGCTGGCAGGGCTCTGGCAGGGGTCCGGAGCTCCACATCACTGGTGAAGGACGGGTGCTCAGGGCTTGCAGCCCATGCTGTGGCCAGGAAAGTGAAAATCTGGCAGCAGCAAAGGTGCAGCCCCAAAATTTCCCCAGGGGAGTTGCAGGCTGTTGAGGTTTCCCTGCACATCTTGGGTTTCCACCTGTATGAGGGGCATACAGCACCAGCCACACATATCAGCAACTGCATCCCCTTCCCATCAGACACACGTATGAACTGCTGTCATTTACTGAGCTCTCACTCACACCAGTCAAAAATACTAGCGATGCTTACAGCCCCCACTGCCACCACCCTTTGCCCCAGAGACTAATCCGTTCTTACTTGCTCAAACTTACTGAAATGAAAAGGCAACTTGGTGTTTATAAATACAAAAGAGAACACATAATTCATTTGCCAGGGAAAAGGTCTTAGGGCTATATAGCAAAAATTATTTCCAAATTGACTCCTTCCACCCCACCAGTTTCAAAGAACCAATTTGTTGGCTACTTCGTTGCTTAATTCAAAGAAAAAAAAATACCTCATTTTTCATTTCATTTTTCTTGTGGCAAGAACAGAGCAGAGGCAAGAGCAGCATAGAGCAGAAGAGAGAAAGGTCTGAGCAGCAGCTGGTTATGAGTGAAAGCAATAATCTTCAAAGCTGGCTTTCATTTCCCAAAGCCCATATGATACAAGACTGATCTCATCCAGAGTTACGCTTTCTCCTCCTTCTCCTTCTCCTTCTCCTTCTCCTTCTCCTTCTCCTTCTCCTTCTCCTTCTCCTTCTCCTTCTCCTTCTCCTTCTCCTTCTCCTTCTCCTTCTCCTTCTCCTTCTCCTTCTCCTTCTCCTTCTTTCTCCTTCTCCCATTTTTGGGTCCTGCCAGGAGAAGCTGCCCTGTTTGGAGAAATACAGCCTGCTGTTGCACCCCTCAGCCTGCTATGATACTCGTGGGCATCCTGGACAACAATTTCCAAGGTGGTAAAAACCCAGGGCCTCTTGCTGGAAAGATGCATTTGGCCACATAGCAAAGCAGCACATTAGCATGTCCAGGATCATCTCCAAGCAACTTGCAACACAGGGGCTGAGGGCCACAAGGCTTGTGGAAATGGGTTCATAACCATAATTATTGTACCCTTATTTGTCCCACATCTGCCACCAGCATGCGTCTTGCAATTTAGAATTTTTATTGAACCACAAATACCTCTGACCTGTGTCTGGGCCCATTGCTGCTATTGATGAAGCACACGTTGTGCTGGGTTGCAAATCACGAGGCACCAGCTGCAGAGTAGCAGCTGGCTCTGCTGGAATGACCCCAGCTTCTGCCAACGGCCAACAAAACTCTATGTGTAAATACATCACACCACCAAACTCGATGGATTTGCTGTTCCTCAATAAGACCAACCGATGATCTCACCAACTGCATCCCCCTTCCTACGTCCTGGCTAGATAATGAGCAAGCTTCTTCACCCACTGGTTCGCTGGAGGCTTGGAGTGCTGAGCAGAGGGACAAGAAGACAACATTGATCTGACACTCACCTCCAAAAGTGAGTATGTTTTGTTTTTTTTTGACTAACACCAAGTATGCCAGAAATCGATGATTTTGGAACATAAAATTCCTTGCAAATTCAGGGTCATCTGAGCTAACAGTTTCAGCTAGAGGAAAAAAAAAAAAAAAAAGAGAGAGAGAGAGAGAGAAAACAGTGGGAGGGGAATTCTGAAAAAAAAATTTCGAAACACATTGTTTCAACATCTTCTAAACAAAATGGGTTGTTTTTTTTCTGAAATACCAAAATGTTTCATTTCAACATTTTCACATTCATATCTCAAAACAGCTTTTTGTTTTAAAAATGAATATAAATCAAAAGAAAACAAGGTTAAATGAAAAGGTTAATAAATACAATAAAATATTTGGGGTTTGGACTGAAGAAACTATTTGGGGTTGACCCTACAGGAATCTTTTCCTTTTTTTTTTTTTTTTTTTTTTTTCAGTTTGCCAAGAAAACTCAAATAATTTGTTTTGGTTTGACCCAAAACAATTTATTTATCGTTCCTGGAACCCAAAATCCATTAATCCATTGTTTACCTAGATCAACACATCAGCTCCCTGGCACCTTTTTCTTGGGGGAATTAGGAAGATCAAGAGGGTTAAAGAAGACCACATCGAGCTGGCTATGAAGAGGTTGTTGCTGTGGGTCTGGACTTTTTGATCACAGTCAAGGTGGTTAGGTGCTGTGGTAGTCACAGTGCCCTCAGGACATGAACCGATGTGGGGAGAGGTGGGATCTTTTATTTATTAGACCAAAATAAAAGATCTAATAAAAAATATTATCTACAACAACAAGACATACTTTGCCTGGAGGACGAGGCATGGCCTCTGCTGAAGCACAGCTCTTTCCCAGGGGTCACTGTACCATCCTGACCAACAAATTTTGGACTTTTTGGAACAAAAATCAGCAGGTCCAAGTTTCTTGGCTTGCCCTCTGCTTGGGAAAATAGGGAATAAAAAACATCCCTGTTGAGCCCCTTGGGAGATGTCAGGCAGGCACTGGGATGATGTAGAAGCCCCAGAAATGAGACCTAGCCCCAGGTTGCACTCCTTGCTGTGCCATGCCGGGGACTCCTGCGTACATGTTATTCATTTTGGTTGCGTAATGCTGCGCTGTAAGACCTCATCAGCTGCTATTCATTACTCAGGC
Source organism: Aythya marila (assembly GCF_965140915.1). Lineage (NCBI taxonomy): Eukaryota > Metazoa > Chordata > Aves > Anseriformes > Anatidae > Aythya > Aythya marila. Next base: position 68,894,326 of record NC_139045.1, on the reverse strand, counting down.
ACAGCCCTTCTTGAATAGAAACCATAGCAGAAAATAGATCTTGGGATGTAAAAACTGACATCTTGAATTCATAAACCAAGCGACAGCATTCTTGTTTAGAGTCTGAGGGTGGCCTGTTCTGAACTCGCCTTTTTTTATACCAGATGAGTCTAACCTCAGAGTCAGGATGACTCCAGCAAGTATCATTACCCCAAAGCGAAGAAAAGAACATGAGTCAAGTCTACACACTAGAGTCACTACAAAGCGCCCAAGCAGGGGACACCAAGTCTGATCCTGCCATCCATCCAGACCCATCGTCTCTCTGTCATTCTGCTTAGTCCCAACAACAGCAACAACAAAGGGTGTGATTCTGGGCTGTAGTCAGACTGCTTTGCTCACACATGCAGATTTTCAAGCTAGGATAGTGCTCTGGAAACCCCCAGGTGCTAGAAAATACTGACAAAAAAAAAACAAGACTTCCATCTTCCATCTACCCCACTACCAAACCATGTCCACAGCTCTGAAAACACGAAGGAGTTGTTCCAAGGATGATTGCCCTCTCTGCTAACACCAGGCTAAAGGCAAAGCCCGGTCTGTAGCTGAAGAGGAGGCCTAGAGACACGAGACCTTTCGAAGCGCCAGCATCTCTCATTGAAGCTGTGACAACTCCAGCCCCACCACAGAAGTCGCATCTTCTTGCTGCTCTGCTCTAACTCAGCTAAAGGAGATTCATTTCTCCCCAGGTAGGTAGATGTCCAGCTGCAGGCTTAAGAGTATACTTGGCATACAGAAAGAAAGGCTGCAGGAATCAATACCCATTACCTTCCTCACCCAGAGCCAGGTAAAGGAGAGGAGCAAGCTAGATGATTTCCATTAGGCGATAGAGGGACTGGGGGAAGGACTCAGTGACTTCTCAAGGTCTTTTACAACCTGATTTTTAACAGTTTTATGAACCTATTTCATCAAGACATGGCTGTGGGGAGATTTGGGGTTTATGCCAGATTTCCTGTATGAGCCCAGACAAGATGTCTAACCTCTCCCCACCTTTACAAAGGCAGGGTAATGCACACTGACAGACCCATTTCTGCTACTGATACAGTTGGATAACTGTGCTGGAGACTGAAGTATCTGGCTGGCCAGCAAGCACTGAAAATTTGCAGGAGTAACCTGAGATGACATTAATGTCTTAAACACACCTCATCGTTGTCCCTAATCAGCAAGGTCCTTTCCAGCAGCTCCTTGTGCTCTCTCTGCTCGGTGCCAGCATCACCCTTTCACAACCACTTTCAGGGGCAGCTGGCAGTGCAAGTCTCTTTCTCACCTACTTGGTAGGAGGGAAGAAGTCAAATATACAACGTAAAAACGCATCCTGTGCAGCAGCCTGGTTTAAGCATGTTGTCACTGGGGTCTGTCTATTTATTCTTTATCAGCTCTTTCTACTTTCTATCAGCTCCATCTTTCCTCACATATTTTAAATCTGTATCTAATCCAAGTACTGAATCCATTTATTTTCTTAATACTTTTATTCCCTGAACCGTGTTTTTATGGTGGATAGCCGTCACTGCAAGCACAGTGCTGAAATGAGGCACTTATTGGCTGCAGCTCCAGGGATTTTAACCGGATATCTGCCTTTGTTTAAATTAAGTAAATCAGGATGTTTCCCAAACACCATAAGGACAGAAGTTCAGACTTCTACTGAAATCAAGTTTTTGACCTCAAGCCAACAATGTTTCCGTCAAGGACGTTCCTGGATGTATCCATGGAGTCTGAAAATCCCCCTCAGCAGGTCCCCGGGCTCTGTGGCTCAGCCTGTTGGAGGCACCAGTTCTGCTCCCCTTGGTGGGGTTGCCTGCCCCCATCAAGCACAAAGTGATTACTGGAAGATGAACTTGTTGTTACTCAAGATTGACTGAGATACATCCCACACTTCAAATGCATTTTTTTGGGAGTACAACTCTGTAGTTTACGTACTTAGAGCCAAATTAATCCATTTCACCCCCAGATGAAAACAAACCTGCAGCCATGACGGGGTACGGCTTGTTGTTATAAACACGTCTTCGATATGGGGTTTGACAAAGCCGTGAACTGATGGATATTGAGTTCCCGAGTACCTTTTCCTACGGGAATGTTTTACCTTCACTTTTTACTCAATGAGGAGTACTGAAAGTACTGAAAGCTGGACATAACACTTAACTTAAAGTAAAATAGAGATTGGAAGCCCGGAAGCTAGGCATATAACTTCTAAAAGGAAGAAAAAGTGGCAGATGGACAAATCTTCTAAGCAAATCCATGGCTTTTGGAGACTAGAGAGTCCCAAAGGCTTTTAAATGGATCTGTCCATCCTGGGATGTGCAATCTGATTTCCTTATGAGGACCAAACCACGGTGGCCCCACCATAGTCCACAGGCACCCAAATGAACCAGAGTTCCAGCTCACCCAAAGGAAAAAGAGACTGCTTTGAATATCAGGAGGAGAATGAGAATGAATAATTTCTTTCAGAAATTGACCAAATTATTGGAAATGCTGACAAAAGCTAAATGCAAAATAAACTACATATGTGCCCAGTACTGGGACACTTTGAACTAGCAGGAGCTTTGCTGTCCTTCAGCCACAGGCCACTGACAAAGAAAATAGAAACTGCTGATGAAATTAATCATTAATTGTCTTAATTAAACAACTGAGAAAAAGCTTTGTCATCAAATGTCCACCTTCCACTTGTTAGGGAAAGCTAACATGTCTGCAGCACAGGGCCAGCTTTAGACAGATTGCTTAAACAGATTCCCATTTGAGACTTTGAGGTGCTCAGCTCAGTTGTTTCAGTGGGAGGGAGCTTCATTCTCAAACCATTACCTGGGCTTTGCTCTTCCAATTGCTCTCCTCAAAGTCATCTGGTCTATTTAAGGCAAGAGGTGCTTCTCCTAATGACCGATGTTAGTAAAACATGACCAGCAGTGCTTACTTTAGCGTACCTACAGAGGTCACTTGGCTTTGAAGACCTTGTTAAATACGCTTTATTTATCTCAGCTAATGTCAGGGTGGTGATTCACCCTGGAACATCTCACAGTGTTTCTTCATGCCAGCAAAATGAATGAGCATCATTAATGTTTTAAATGAAGGTGCAGAGTGCATAGTTAAATGTGAAGTTGGGTGAACGCTTTCATGCAGGCACTGACGTCATGTGGGGATGTTTTTCTTCGCCTCTCCTCCTTGGCATTGCCCAGGACTTCACTTGGAGAAAAAGTGTGCAAAGATGCAACACAGGCCTTGTGTGGCTCACCAGCAGTACCCTCCATCATTTAGATTTTACTAGCAGTGCAGTTTTTTAGATGAAAGCAGTACTGACATATAAGTAGAGCTCAAAATCTTGTCCAGATCAGCAAAAAGAGGTTAAGTAATTAGCTGTAAAATAAATAAATAAATAAAATTTAAAAAAGCAAACCTAATGAGAAGCCAGGTAATGCCTAACTCAATGTGATATTAGAAAGCAAAGGAAACTCAGTGAGGCAATTTACATATCTTGGCAGCAATGTGCAGCTCAGTAGGAATGTCTGGAAGGAAATCACATCTGTAGTCAGCACAGCAGTGTTAACCAAAATTTGAGCCTTAAAGATCCACTGCTTAAAGTCATATCATTCAGGCTCCACTTTGTATGTTATTCCCACGTTAACAAATAGGTAGAAAACCAGAAAAACCCTCCAAAGCTCCAGACAGACAGACGACTTCAGGTGCAAATGCCTTGAGAAGAATGATGTACCTGATTAAATGAATTTATTGCAGAAAGTGCAGAACTTGATCAAAGGCTCTTCTGCAGTGGAGATAACTTACAGACATACCTTGAAGCATCTTTAAACCTGCTAATCACTGCATCGACAGCAGACTAACCCAGCAGCACAGTGGAGTGACTACCTACATACTTATAATGTTCTTTGGGTGGGTTTTGCTACTATTTTGCTCTGCACCTGCAGCTACAGATACCTGGTTTGAATCCAAGGTAGAAGTGTCTGCTTGGCATTACAGCCACAGCTGTGATGGCAGAGTGATCCCAAAGACCTCATCAGATCTGAATGCCCAGCATCACCCAGTAAGGGAAAAACACACAGACAATATGTGTTAAAAATGAAAGCAAAGCAACTGCAGAGGCCGTCCTGCCGCCAGACAACTGGAAGGAAACCCAGATGGAGACAGCTACAAGCCACTCATCAAAGAAAGCTGGAAGAGAACATTTATGGGACTTAAGCAACTCAGAGGACGTGCAACAAGCTGCTCAAGCCAGACAGGGGTGACCAAGAAGTTGCCTTAAGCCTGTGATGGTGAGGGAAGCATTCAAACTCAGATTCTTCAAAGCCTTGTAAGTGGGTAAGCAGAAGCACTGAAGACAAAAGGAAATAATTCATTTTTCAGCTTGTTTCCACTACCATCCTTCAGTGCCTTCAGAGCTAAAACTAAGTGCCTGAAGCTCAGCTGTGTAAACACAAACCAAACCAAAAACCAGTCTGCTATTTGAAAATATCTCCACTAGCTGCTCATTTGCAACTATTTCAATGCCCTAGCCTACGCTGTGAGAATTTAAAACTTGCTGGACACCCAAGGACACGTCTGTGTGGATGGAGCCACGCTGAGCTGGGAGCAAAGGGCTTCCCCAGCAGCTGGAGCTCAGAGGGCCAGGGGGACAGCACTGCTCTGCGTGATGGCCCTTGAGCAAACGTGCTTTCAAGGGCAAATGCTGTATCTTTTCTTTCACTTCTTTAATCTTATCAGTGCAGCCTAAACCTGGTCTAACAGGCCATCCAGGGGACAGCGATTGCCTCAGGGGTGGACATGCAACTGGAGAGCGCCTGCCAAGTATGCAGATGGTTGTTATCTGCAACAGCATTGCTGTGCAACAGGCTGAGCCGGGGCTCTCTAGCCATCTCCGAAGAAAGAGCACACCCCAAGAGCACGGTGCTTCCGTCCTCAGCCTTTTGAATCTGGCCTCTGCAGAGGCTGCCTTTGATCAGAGCATCACCGAAGCCTTGCCAGACTAAACTCCACCAGGCGGATCCTCAGATGCAGTGGATCAGTGCGGCTCCCCTAAGTGTCAATGGAGTTATGGCGTAACTCCCCTGTGGAAGATCCAGCCCTGTCTTTCATCCAGCTTGAGCATTAGTGATAAATGCAGCCCATTTCAAATGCCTTTGTCCATTGCACTGGAAGAAAGCTGATTGTGAAATGGGAATTTGCAATGCTAACAAAATCCTGAGGATGGGCGGTGGAGAAAACTAACTGCAAACACACAAGGCCAAACCCTCTCCTCACTTAGAAATTTCACAGCATCCCAAGGAGATCACAGCAGGGAGGCAGAGACAGGGTTTGAATCCACCTCACTGCTTTAGGAGGAAAATCCGTAGGCACAAGGCAGCTGGTGCCACAGGGGTGATCGCTAGCTGCTTTGTCAGCCCCCAACCTGCCAAACGCCCACACTGGCTCCAGCCCAAGGTGAAGGTGTTGTGCTGTGACATTTTGATGCCAGTGTTGTTTTCCCCTCACCTTCATGCAATCCTGGCCTTTCCGCTAAGTGCTGGTGCTCCCATGGCACATTGCAGCATCGGAGCATAGCATCGTGTTGGTGGGTGGCAATGAGCCCTCGTTAGGAATTTGTTTCTTCTCCCCCTTTCCCTCTGCCCACTCAGCTTCTCTCTGCTTTCTTGCACCTTCTCCCATTTCTGAGAAACCTGCCCCAGGCCTGGTCCCTCCATCTGTGATGTTTTTCTTCTGGAAGTAAAAATGGGGTTGGTTTTGGTTGCCGGCAATTCCTAAACTCAGTGTGAATATGAAGAGGTGAGAAGTGAAATCTAGTTTTCCACCAATTCTGGCCCAGATTGCAAGGATCCCACTTCTTGTATTTTCTGCCTGTGTGAACAGGCTGTGCAAATATATTTGGTGAAGAGAAGGGTTAGCTTCATTGCTTAGCCACAAAGTCCTCGGGTTCTGCCCTTTAAGGTTTTGGCATCCTGGGGGAGCAAAAAATAATATCACAGACCAAGGTGGAAAACACAGAAAATGGCAAGCACCCAAAAATTAACAACAGGTGATTTTGGCAAGACAAGACATCACCTTTTCAGAGTTGGACCTCCTCTCTCTCCTACCCCAGGTCCTCTCTCATAACAGCTCTCAGGACACCCTCGTGCTCCCCATAATACCCTCCAGCATTTTTTTCACCCAAACAACACCGTGTCTTCTGACTTGGATTCACCAACAGTAACTCATGGTGCCAGAGCACAGCCAGCTCCCAAAATACAGGGGCTTTATAGAAATAGAGATAGGTCTGCAGGCATGATGCTGGTGCAGCGTTTGGTTCCCTTTCATGTGGGTCATTGCAAAGGCAACGTGAGTGGGAGACATTTCAAACACAGGCTGGGAAAAAAGATGGAGTGCAACAGAATAAAAGGCACTGGAATAAGGACATATAAAGCACTGGAATAAGGACAAGTAATTATTGCACACACTACCCAAAGGAGCATTAATATTTTTTAGTCTTCCTCCATCAGGCACCTTTGACAGGGCAACAGTTAAAGCCCAAACCTTTCTCATTTTTGACCTAATAACTGTCACAGTTTGAATTTTTCCCTGAAAATTTCACCAACCCTGTTCAGTTAAATTCACAGATCTTTTAAAGTTTTCCAACATCACCAAGTAAAAAAATAAACACTCACAATGTTAAAAGCGCCGCAAGAGGCTGTTTGATTTGGGGAATTTTCCTCATTCACTCTCTGGCCCAACCATATGGTTAGCATTTTGACGTCCGCCCACGGCTGGAGGTGGGATTGTCCTGGCTGTGCTGGTGTGCAATGAGCTGAGGTTGCAAACAACGGGGCAGCTGTGTCTCAACACAAAAACTCTTCCACCTGCAAAATACATGGCAAAAGGAAAGGCCTTCCTCAATTTGGCATTGTTGGAAAGGAAAGCCAGAGAACTGGAAAAGAAAAAAGAAGAGGAAAGAGGAAGGAATCCAATGGCAAGAAATTATTTGTTCCCTTTTAGACCACCATTGGCCTGAGGTCATGAACATACACCATGGCTTCCAACTCATTTAACTGTTGATGACGTGGAGAAGCTGTGTCCTTCATGTAGTTCGGGTACATATTTGCTGTGGTCACCCATACTGCTTCTCAGAGCAGAGGGTGGGCTCAGGACAGAATCCATGTAGCTTTCCTCCTGGATGCCCTGAGAAGGTACACCCAGCTCCATTACGATAAGCCACAGCATCTTATTTTAAATTGTGTTTATTAGCAATTTGACACATTACACTAATATTTAATTACAAATTTTTCCATGAAACCTTTCACTGATACGCTGATACATGCTGAAACAATATTAACTTCATGGTTGGCCTTAACAGGACCAATATTCACTAGGTTTCTGAAATCTGCCTGAGCCTATTTACACAAGAAAAACATATTTTTCCAAGGCTGCAGTGAGGTAGGAACAAATATGATATATTTCACACTTTGTAAGAGAAACAGAATTTAAAGTTAGAATATGACTCCATTTCCTAACACAAAACTCACATATTCCTCTTATCCTTATTCTGAACACAATATTCCTCTGGCAAAATAATCCATCACCAGCCATTGGTCTGACTTCAAACCTTTTGGCAATGCTTACAGTTTCCTGAAAAGTCAACATTTATTTTCAACTGTTTGAGTCAGGCTACAGGTAATTTATTGGCTGAAATCAAAATATGAAATCAGGTATTTTGAAAGCTAATGTACAAATCTGGATGAAATCCATAGTTACATGGTGTGTTTTTAGATAGTAGTAATACTTTTCACCAACAATTGTCATCATTTGCCGTGCTTATCCCTCAATTATATTGTTATGTCATTTACTTCTGCATAGTCAAAACCTGTGTTTTAATTTTAGAGCTGTCTCACAATGTGCCATGAAAGAAATGTATGAAGTAGAAGTAGCATACTTTAGTCATCTAGCATGTCTCTCCATCGACCTTATCTTTAAAGAAAACTATAATTGGATAATCTTTACTTAATGTAAACTTCAGAAAGCTGGAAGCCATTTCAAGATTGCTCAGATTAACTGCGGCTACCTGTGAGAACACGCTCGACATTTCTACGAATTCAGGGCGGATAAAATCAAGTATCTCCAGTATTTATGGAACGATTTTGGCAAAGAAGTGACTGGAAATTTGTCACACAGCCTTCAAGAAAAAATGATAACTTCTCTGTAGTGTCCTTGTCTTCCTTATTACCCTGCGAGCGGCTCAGTTTGCTGGAAGCACAGCGTCATTCTCATTTTCTGTTGGCTTGCAGACAGGGCGCTCCCAGGTTAACTCCAGCACTGTCAGCTGCAGGGAGGAAGATATTTTCAAAGTTCAGATTGTTTGATTTGGGTATTTTTTTTTCCATTTGCAGATATCCCTTTTAGCCTGGCTGCACAACTGCCCCTAGAGAAATCAAGCTGACGGTGGATTATCCCCCTTGCACTGCATAGTCAGATAGAAACTATTGCAAATATTTTCATATTTCTATGGTTTGAGGCATCAACAGCCACAGAGAAAATATGCCCTTTTCAACCAAGTTCTTACTTGTGTTCTCAATTGAAAAGGGAGCTAATATATTCCTGGCAATATGCAGCCTTTTGTTTTACCATGGCATATTATTAATACTATGCCTGAATTTCGGAAAACAACACAAATTCGCTGTCCCAACCAAGTGACTTGGATGAACCACAGTGGATACTGCAGCTGCCCACTCATTGTTGTTTCTCAAGTACCCAGCTTCATACACTTTTCCTTCTTCCTCCCAAAAAAACAAGGCTTGCACTCCTGTGCTGGGCTGGAGACATTTGTACGATCTGCAGTGTTTGCATCCTGCCTCCCATGAGCCCATCAAGAGCAATTAAGAAGCAATTAAGAAGCCATTTCTCTGTAAACTACATTAAGCCTTTTGGCAATTATTGCTATTTTCCTGATTCATTTGAACTCTTTTCTCTACACTTTGCATCAAGTTTGGCAACTAATGATTAAGAGGAGTAACTTGATTTATCCATTTATGTTTCCAGCTAATGTTGTAGTCACTGTCCACGTAGGGATATCGCTAAAACAATTGCAAATACCTAAATTATATTTAGATTCAGCCTTGGAGCAAACGCTTGTCCCCCCTCACCACCAGACCCACAGATTCCAGACACTATAGAGGCCGAAGTAGACAGTCTGTATAAATATATGGCCAAAAAAAAATCATATTTAGTTACAGAAGAATAAATACATAGCAGTTTTCAATCATTTTCACTGTAGTCTGTTGGTCTCTGGGGTACTCTGACTTCTTCTGAATGGTCTACAAAACTTAACAAGAAAAATGAGCCTATTGTCAGTAGTCTTCAATTTAAGTATACAAGGGTCTGAACCTCTGCTGGAAAAAAATGTGGATGTCTGCAAATGAAAAAGATGAAAAACCACTGACTGAAAACCACTGGTTATTCTGGCTGCCTTTTTTTTTTTTTTTTAAGAAAGACTAGGGTTATGCTGTAAAAATGCCTTCAGAACTACCTATATCCATTTCGATAGAAATTGAGATCTTTCAGATTTAAAGCTGCTGTGATGATGTGAAACAGCATCGGGTGCCGAGCCTGACCTCAGGCAGGGCAGTGGTTTGGAGAAATGAAGCCTTCAGTGACGACAGCTCAGAATCGGAGAGAACAAAGGTGAAATCTGCCTCTGCTGTTCCCAGCTCTTCCCCTTGCTCATGGCCAGATCCTGCAGTACTCAGCATGGCAAGGACACAGCTCTCCACCATGGGTCTCCCACCAGCTGCTCCCCATGGACTCAGAGGGATGCTGCCTCTCTTACCAGCCCCACAGTGAAGCCTTGAAGCCCACCTCCACCCAGAGAGCCACACCTGCTAAAATGGGGTGAAAACTCCCTCTCTTTGGCTGCTGAACATCCAGGATCCCTCTGTTATCCTCATAGACAGGCACCACGAGAAGCAGTTTAAGTTCAAAACCCCATGTTTTGGAAGCATCTGTCTCTCTCTATTGGCCATAGGGACAGCCCAGGTCCATCAGATTCCTACCTCAGGTGCTTGGCTGACTTTACTTGAACTTTTGTGGATTTTTCAGTTTTTGCAGACAAGGGTGGCAAACTGTTGCAAAGCCAGGAGATGCTCAAGGAGGGTGGGAAGATTCCAGAGTCAGGCAGTTAATGGCAAATCTGGGAGTAAACCGTGGGTCTTCTCCATAAAAAAAGAAACACACACCTTTGACCAGCTGGTCAATCGTTTACAAGGTTCTCGAGATGAGCGGTACCTGGCATCCAGTGTTTCTAAACGCTCATAAATGATTCATCCGATCTATTGACCTAAAACAAAATCAGTGAGAAAAGCATGGCAAACCATGCCGGCCTTGCAGGACTGATCTCTACAATACATCTGTCCCCTAGCACTTCTATGGTCACATTTTATGTGACTTGGGGATTACTTTCAGAACAGATAGAGCTCAGATGTGTCAGCACTACAGGTGAAAAAATGGGGCAAAATCCAGCTGGTGAGGGGGCCTGGCCACCAAATTCTCGATGAATGAAAGATGAGCAATTTCTTACGATGAAAGCGTAATCCAGAAGAGAATTTCTTTCTTGGGAAGAGCTCCCAGCATTGACCTCACCTCTCTTTAAGAAGCCTGCTGGCTATTTTGCAGGGAAGAAAGCACTCTTTTTTTACTAAACACAGCCATCTTCCCATCTCCAGCAGTGTCACCAGGACACCCACCCCAGCCTCGTGGCTTGGCACACGCCGGCAAGGCTGCTCACACATTGCAAACCCTGCTATAACTCAAGCAATCAATTACCTCCCCGGGAAAGCCGCTGCTAGAGCATCGCAGTGTTCCTGGAATGTTTGGAAATACTTGTCAAAACACGACTCCAGTTTCATTGTTAGTTCTATTAACATGCAAACATTTCCCTTGTTGATTAAAGGCATTGGCTCCACGCAACATCTTAAAGTCAATACCTACCTGCCTCCTATCCAATTTCTTATGTAACTGCCATTTTCCACACCGCAAATGTTTTTCTCCTAATGATGAATGAAACGATTTATGCCACAATTACTATGCGGGGATGGTGGAGGCCAAACCTCCCCGACCACGGGTTGCATTCTTCATCGCGTTTGATCTGGACATCCAGCGTGCTGCGCGAGGGGAATCACGTTTCTGCAGCAGCACAGGATCCCTGAGCCAGCTATCACTTTGCTCGGATGAAGCTGGATGTGGTTCCACAACTGAAAGATGCGGACAGGGGGGTGGCATTTGGGAAGGCTGTTTGCCTTCCTGGGCTCTGCAATGATTGTGTGTGATGTGGAGATAATGACAAAGCTCTCCTTGAAGATAGCTCCTGCAGGAGTTATCCCTGTTTATAAAGTATCCTGAGTCGCTTTTCCACCCCGAAGCTGCATGAAGGATCTGGAATGCATGTGCATGTTGCTTCTTATATCAAAGGGATATGAGAAAGTTAGGGAGCTGCTCAGTTCTGCAGCACAGCCTAGCACAGAATATTTATTTCATACAGCAATACACGCCCGATACATGCTATCTCTGCAGGGAAATACACCCAGAGCAGAGCTTGCACCGCACTCCCTGGGAAAACAAAGCCGCCACAGGGATTGCAAGGAGATGGATGTACAAGTCACCTCTCGATGTGGCGAGGCAGGAGGCAGGCAGGGCACTGTGTCAGCACTGCTTGCGGAGCACACAGGCGGTATTAACGCAGCGCGAAGAATGCCCGATTTGTCCCCGTACTCCAGCCTCTGCCTGCAGCAGGACAACGTGCCACTGAGAGAGAACTCACCTGAGAGCTGGGGTGGTAATGCCCTAATATTGCCCCACAAGCATCGTTCTGTGGGTGGCAGAGGAATAAAGAGGTTGTGGCTTCATTTTAATGCCCCCCAAAAGAAGAGTGTCCTGCTAGCCCATGTGTGCAATGCTCCAGCCCCACGCTTGCTTGAACCATCCTGTGCAGTGATGGCACAAGCAGATCTGGCAAGCAGAACTGATCATTGCCTCCTCCTCTCCAGGCTCCAGAGCTTTGGCATTATTGACTCCAAGGACCAGGAAAACCCAGCCTGTGCTGGCGGCGAATGGCACCTCAGAGAGGTATTTGTCAAGGGGACCCCGCAGCAGCCCCACGCTGCACGTGCAGCAGTTCTGCTGAGTCAACAGTATTTCAAGATCGGTTTGAAATCTGTGCTTCTCACACCCTCCACAGGCTCTCTCCATTTTTTTTTTCCTCCCTGCTTCCTCCAATCGTTCGCTCACCAGGCTGCCAAATGATCTTACCTCTGCCAGCACCTCCCTGTACGCAGCTCCTGCAGAAGAGGCATTGTGCGTCTCTGTGGATCACTCCTTCCTTTTTCACTTCAAATTGCTCAGCCCCTGCTGGGACCATCTATTTCTCATCTCTCCACGCTGCTCCATGGGGCAAAACTTGTATGGGGTGAGGCTGTGCTGCAGCCACCTTGCAGGGGATCCATGTGCAGGCACAGAGAAAGCCTTCATGGGGTGGCTTAACCCCGTGCTGCGTTTGCCCTGACAATCATTTGGACCGTTAATCTTAGCAACAAGGATGATGGGCTGGAAATTCAATAAACCCACTCAGAAACGCAGTCCTTTGGGCTGGCTAGCTAATAAAAACTGGTTTAGCCATTCCAATGCACCTGACTGATATAAATGGATAGTGACGTAAGCTCTGGAAACATATCCCGGGGTCTGCCTCCGCTGCAGCTCTTAACCCTTTGGTGCTAAGGGGTGGGCAATTTGGGCTTCTACCCACACACACTTTAACCAATATTTCAATCCAGTCTCCTGTAACCTCACAGCAGTCCATCAGGCTGAAGGAGCAGCTTGTTAAAGAGCTGCTAAAGCAGGGCTGCAGCACTCAGCCTGGCTCACGGGTCCTAGCTGTGATAAGAAATATTTGGTGATGTTTATTCTGTGTACCTAACCCGATATGATTCAGGCTCGTGTGACCACGTTTCGCTGTAATTCTGGTCAATCTCGCCCAGCATATTAAAACTTGTAGCAAAGCTCAGCCTTCTTCTTTGCTCTGCCTTCAGTATTAATGCAGAAACTGTTTCCTGCAGCGTGCCCTCAGCATGCTCATGCCATCCCAACCCACATCATCCCGTGCTCTCATCCAGCAACGTCACCAAAGGTGACTCATGAGGAGCCCTGGCGCCAAGGGCTTTTGGACAGGCATCTCACAGCCTGTCCCATCCCCACCTTCTGGACGGAGAGGCAGAAGGGACTGCTCACAGCACTCACACCTGCAGTTGATTTTGCTGACAGCAGTCTGCATTTAACTTGTTTTGAGATCATCAACGGGTCGCACTTTCGGAGGGATTAGCAGCCTCCTTCTGGGCAGGGCTCTGGAAAGGTACAAAGAGGGGTTTTAGCCCTGTTTGTGCCCTCAGAGCATGCAAAGCTCCCCAAGCCCCTTCCCAAGAGAGCCACCTTGGTGGGATCTGGGCAGGCGGAGGCGATGGTGATCAGCTCAGACACCGAGAGCATCACTGATCACATCGTATTTCAGCTGCTCGCTTGGAAGAGAGCAGCCGCTCGCCATCCCTGAGCTGCTGAAAGGGGGTTGATTTTCATCACTGACAGCTCTGGATATTAAGAGGCTAACCGAATATAAAGTTCTGGGCAGGGAAAGCTTATAAAGGGTAAAAGGAGAACAAACATCAGCAGTGAGAGTACCCCAGCATGCAGGGGAGTACACGCTCCTAGCTTGAGGTGGAAGGAAAACATTGGGGCTAAATATATGGCTTATAACGTAGTAGTCCTAAAACAATGCAATTGTGTTGTGCAGGATTTACTAGTACATGGGATTTTTTATAGTAAGAAAGTGGCTGAGATGCAGTCCAGAGCCGTCGTTTCTAGCACACGGCACTGCAGCCTGGGCTCCGCTGCGGTGGCCACACGGTGACAAAGCAACACCAGGAAATCTGCGCTTAATCGGGTCTGCGCGTGCTGCCCCGGAGGTTACCCAACGGGAAACCTAAAAATATCCCACTCTGGGGAAAACTGTGAACCTTGAAGTCCTTCATGCAGGACTATCCCAATCCCTCTTTGATTTCCTGTTGTAAAGGGCTTCCAAATGTTATAAGCCTTTAGTTTTCCTCCAAATGAAAAACAGTTCAAAACCATTAAAGGACTTGATCTGAGATGCGGACCTTCATCTCCCCACAATATTAAGACTTGCCTGGTTGGGATCGGCCATTTCCATCCTATTACCCCGCTCTAGGACAATCATGAATGCCTTTGGCTTCACCTGACATAGTGGCATGGTCACAGCATATAAAAACCACCCCAAATTATAACATTTTGGCTTTAGCTGCGGGCTTAGGAAGCTCCTGATCCTCTTTGCAGCTCTGCTCTTGGAGAATGGGGCTCATATTAGTCACAATAACGGGTGTCGCTCTTCCCCTGCTGACTTCACATGAGATCAGAATCTGGCCCTGCTTTTCCAAAAAGTCATCTTCAAAACAATGACGGCAATGACGGTGCGGTGTTGTCCCCACTATAATTACGCCGCTGCCGCTGTTTTTATTTTTATCGATTTTCTGGCACCTCCAGCGCAGCAGTTGCGAGAGCAAACATCGTGCAGCTTGACACGCTGCCAAGGCATCTCTGTGACGGTGAAACCACCACACTCTCCTTTCTCCGTCTGCTTTTCCCTCCATTGTTTTCATTTGAACTGCCGGTGTCACCGGCGAGGGTCTCCGCTGACATGTAGGATTTCCTCGCGGCGGCCCCGTCTCAATGCCTCCCCACACAATGCGGCAGTATTGAGATGTCAGAGTCTCCCTGCCCCTGATAAAGGTGTCAGGATGGATCCCGGTCTCAGCAACAACAGTGCCAACCCCAAACCTCTCCACGGCGCTGGGAGCGAAACCTCCCCGCTCCCCTGGATTTCAGCACAGCGCTGGGACCCAAAAAACCCTGGCTCAGCTCTAACACGAGCTCTCAGTCTTTTTGGGCCCCTGAAGCCAAGCGTTTTCAGCTCTGATAATATTTGCATCTATTTTTGGTGAACGAGCTGCTACTTCAAGGGGATTAAAGCAGAGCTGTGACTTCTCGGCGCGAAGCAGCTCGGGTGGCTCGCTGGCAGTGGCTGGTGCGCGTCGCTGTGGCTGGGGGTGCCTGAGATGACTGCAGCACCCGAAATCACAGCTGCTCAGACACAGGAGACATCGAACCAGGTTTTACTGGAGTAGCTGGTCGGGTTAGCGACAGCAGGCACGCAGAGCCCAAGGGGGATGCGATTACTCCCATCCACTCGAAACCAGCGATGCTGGGTGTTTGGAGGGAGTCCCTGGGAGCGCGGGCAGCACACCAGGGGCTTTGCCATGGGGCACAGCAGGACAGCCCTGTGGGCACGGTGCCTTTCTCCAGCACCCATCCTGGGGCTGAACCAAAGCCCTGTCCCACCTGGGCCCCCCCATTACCCCCGCTACCACCACCCCCGTTCACCCAAACTGCAGCAGCTCCCAAAACGCACTCTTGCCTCTCCAGGAGAAAATCCCCAAATAGTAAAAATTAAAAATAAATAAATAAATAAGAGTGCCGCGACACAGCGCCGGGTCCCACACGCACCCCACTGCCCTCCCCACGTTAACAAACCCCCCTTCCCTAAGAGACGACCTCCCCCAGTCTCACATCCCAGGGCGGTGGGGGACGGGGAAGGGGGGGAGCATCTTTTTGGGGCCGGACTCCCTTCTTTTTGGGGCCGGGCTCCCTTTTGGGGCCGGGCTGCTTTCTGGGGCAGGGCTCCTTTTTGGGGCCGGGCTCCCTTCTGGGGCCGGGCTCCCTTCTGGGGCCGGGCCCCCCCCTCCCTGTCCCTCTCCCTGTCCCTGTCCCTCTCCCTTTTTGGGGCCGGGCTCGGAGGGAGGGGAGCGCGGGCGGCGGGCGCGGCCCCCCGCGGCTGCGGGGCGGAGCGGGGGCGGCCGGGGGCGGGCGGCGGGGCCCGGCGGGCGGGGACAGCGCGGCCGCCCCGCTCCGCGCCCGAGCAGCGGCGGGCAGACGCCGGAGCGCCGCGGCGGAGGAGGGAGGGAGGGCGGCCGGCACCGCGGCCGGGACCCGGAGGACGAGAAGGAGGAGGAGGAGGAAGGGGAGGAAGAGGAGGAGAAGGCAGCAGCGGCTCCATGCGCGGTGCGCGGCCGGCCGCGGGGCTTGCGCAGGTAGGCGCCGCTCCGTGCTGCGCGCCGCGCTCAGCGCCCTGCCCGCCGCCGCTGCGGGAGCGGTGCTTCGCGATCTCCCGATTCTTTGTCTTAGGGTCCCGCATTTTGTCACTATTTGTCTTTCTTATCGGTTATTTTGGCGTTCTTTCTTTTACTATTTATTACATCCTTACTTTGTTATTCTTACATACTTCGTTAGTTATTTTCTTACTCTTATTTCATTATTCTCACTTACTTTATCACTCTTATTTATTTCATTATTCTTATTTATTTTCTTGCGCTTAGTTCATTATTCTTATTTATTTACTCTTGTATACTTTATATACTCTTAGTTACTCTCACTCTTACATACTTCATATACTGTTACATACTTCATATGCTCTTACACGCTTCATATACTCTTACTTATTTCATCATCCTTATTTATTTCATTACTTATGCCATTATTATTTATTTCATTAGTATTTATTTATTCCATTATTATTTATTTCATTACTTACTTCATCATTTTTACTTACTTCATTACTCTCGTTCCACTATCCTCCTTTATTTCATTGCTCTTATTTCATCATTCTCATTTATTTCATTACCCATACTATCCCATTACTCTCATTACTTTTACTTACCCCATTCCCCTTATTTATACCATTCCTACTTATTTCACTATTTCACCTTCCCCCACCCCTTTTCTCCCCTAGGGGGGTGGCGTGTCGGGGTGTGTATGCCCGGAGGGGGTTATGCATCGGGGTGTGCGTGCACTGGGGTGCGTGTGCCCGGGGCTGGGGCTGTTGGGGTGTGCATATTGGGGTGCGTGTGCCGGGGGGGGTCCCGTGCCCCCCCTGAGCTCCCTCCCTGCCTGTCCCCGCAGCGCGGCGGCGGAGCGGAGCGCTGAGCGGCGCCCAGCATGCGGCCGGGGGATGTCTGAAACGGGAGGCGGCCGAGGGGAGGCAGCGGCGGCCCCGCTCCCCCGGCGCCGTGCCGGAGGCATGGGGGCGGCCTGGGGCTCCGTCTGGTGCCTCTGCCTGGCAGCGGCCGTCGGAGGGCTGCCATCGGCTCGGCGGAGAGGCGGAGGAGCGGCGGAGAGGAGCGGCGGGCAGCCGGCAGGTAAGGGCTTTGCCTCCTTTGGTCGGTGGGCAGAGGTTGGATAAGGGGGCTGAGGGAGGCGAGGAGGTGGCTCAGGGGGTGGTTGTCCCCCCCACACCCCGTCGAGTGGCCTAAAAGGAGGGAAAAAAAGTCACCGAGTCTTAAAAAAATTTATACGCATCACCCCCGGTTTGAAACGCCGCCTCTCGCTGATACGCCTCAGCTGCTACCTGAGTCGCTGTTTATTTTTCGAAGCTGTTTAATGGACGGGAGCCCCCTCGCAGCCCCCCGTCTTCCAGCTTGCATGTACCCGGCAGAAAAGTTTCCATTGTTCACGAAAGGGTCTGAAGCCTGGTTGCCAAAAAAGTGACAGGGGAATAAATGGGCTTCGTGGAGGCTGGGGGTGGGGGCATTACTTTCATACCCCTTTTGGTTAAAGCTATAAATCACACCGGGGGTTGGTTTTGTTTTCAAGAAAGTCCTAATAAAACACCAGATTCTTAGTGTAACTCGTTTGGCTCATTTTTCACAGCCAAAAGAAATGATTTACGGGGCAAACATCGCCACCGCCGTGTCAGGGCGGCTGAGGTGGGTGCGGGCAGCCAGCAGCAGCCCCGTGTCAGCACCCAGGTGTCACAGCCTGCTGCGGGTCTCAGCAGTGGGGCTGTACCAGAGGGCCAGGGGGACAACATCCTATTTGGGACAGCAGGGAGCTTGGCCATGCGTTGGGATTTCCCGCGGAAATCCTTCTGATGAGGCTCATTCGCTGCAGAGTTGCTGGGAAAGCCCCCCCAGGAGCCAGGATCGGGCCCCCGAGCGGAGGGCTCCAGGGTCCCCATGCCACCTAGCGATGTCCCAAGGCTGTCCCATCAACGTGAAGCACTGGGGGCTTGCAACGGGGGCTGTGAGGGCAGGCACTGCAATGCCACGTGCGCGGGGAAGCAGCAGCCGAGCATCGCCCGGCGCCTCAGCCGGGCAGCAGCATCCGACCCGGGGTGGGAGAGAGGTTGTGCAAAAGCAACTGTAAAGGATATAAACCTTCCGCGCCGAGCAAAAACACGTTTTGCTTTTCAGCCTTTGAACGGCATGGTAAAAAAGCAAATTCTTTCTCCTGGTCAAATGGGCCATGGGGTATTGGCTCATTACTGAGGGTTGTTGTTCGCTGGGCTTTGCATTTACAGTCTAAGGCCTTATTTTCCATAAAGGGGCTTGGAAGGATTTTTCCCCAGTGATCTAATTCTCCACACGGGGCTGTGAAGGCTATAACAGCTACTGCTTTGTGCCTATACTCAGCTACATAAAACACACATTGAAGGGAGGCATTCTCGAGGTATGTGTATGTTTGCTAATATGAATACTCGCTATTAGCGGAGGTGGAGGGGGTGCAGGTTTTAACATCTCCGCAGGGAGGTGTTCGGCTGTTGGCAGGAAGGAGGCAGATGGCGGGGCTGTTGCTGAATAGAAGCTAAACTAAAAACACCAGGGGCCTCATCTGGGCCGAGTTTCTCTTCTCTCCCTTTCTCGGGGCTGCTGCAGGAAGAACAATGTCAATTTTTTTCCACCCCCCCCTTCTTTTTTTATGAATGAAAGTAGAGAGGCGAGGCAGGATTGAATGTGTATGTCATTCAGGGGCTATGACAGAGATGATTAGGGAGGTCAGTGAACTCCTTTGCAGCCTTGAGCATGCGGTCACTCTATTCAGCAGCCACAGAATAGACATCAATATAAAAAAGCCCGTCCAATTTGCATTAGTATTCAGATAAAGATATTACTCCGTACGATTTGTGAATGTCAAGTAACGCTGGCTGTTTTCTTAGAGAGCAGACCGACTGAAACAGCAGCGTTTCACTTTTAAAAGCTCCTGATAACTGGCCTGTCTCCTGTAGCTGGTTTGTAAGTGTCTGTCTGCCTACAATATACGTGAAAAAAAGGGGAATTTCGGGGCTCCTTAGCATTCGGGAGTTAGCAACCGGAGATGTGTACGCGCATTGAAAGAGTTGTACAGAGAGCCAAAAGGGTGGAAAAGGTGCCAATATGGGATTTAGCCGAGCCGGGACACGTATGGATTCCTGTCACTTCTCTGTTTGGAAGTGGCAGGAGATGCTCTGGGTTTGGACGGTTTGCTTTATGCAGCCAGCTTGTGCCCGGTGGTGGGTACGAGGTGCACGCTGCAGACGGCCTGGCTCTGTGTACCTAAATATTCCAAAGGTCACCCTGAAATTGCCCTCACCACACGGCACTGGAGCAGGGCTCGGGGTTCACGTGGTCCCTTCAGGGAAGTGTTTTTAAACCCTCTAAAAGAACCCCTGTACAAATTGGTGGTGCTTCTGACTTCATGTCCGAGACCTGAAACCCTTTAGATTCAGTGGGCAGTTAAGAGATAAAAAGTTGTCCTCTAATAATAGCAGCTAAAAAAGGCAATTAAGCCTTTAAAGTTGAGACTGGCATGTTTTATTGAGTAATAAAATAAGAGGACACGAGTGAAGGATGATGAAATATGGCTTTTTTTGGTTGTCTATCCCTTACCTGGCAAAAAAAGTCTGTTCCAGGGCAGAGGCTGACTCACCAACATGCTCGCCAGTGGCTGTGTAACCCCACATCTTCTACACGTATTGGCAAGGGTCACTCCAATTAAATCCGAGGGTGTTTTTTTTTCTTTTAATTAAGGCTTCATTAACAACCAAGGGGTAGGGAACGTGATGAAAGTAAATCTGAAGATTGTGTTAGCGAAGTGTTGATCTGCTAATTAAATCATGCAATTAAACTAAGCCACTCTGACCAGCACGTTAACTTTTATGACTCTCTCCAACAAATTTTCAGGGCTGTTGGAGAAAGCGTACCTGTCCAGCAGCCTGCTCCAGCATGGGTTTTGAAGTTTTGGTGCAGCATCCCTGCTGCGCCAGGACAGTTCCCATCCAGAGGGACCCAGTCCTGCAGCCTGGACAAAGCGAAATTTCATGTGAAATTTTGGGAAGGGCTTTTTCCGCCTCCATAAGGCTGGGAAACAATTTTTTCCCCCTTCATATATAGTCAGTAAAAGTGAACTTTGATTCTGGACTGTGTGCTCAGAGAGCTGTCCTCTCGGCACGCTCACTGCGTGCGTCTGCTCTTTCAGTCAGGGACCCAAAAAGGCAGGGGGGTGACGCTGATTTCTGACCAGTTAAAAAAATTTCCAGTTCACAGCAGCGTTAGACCAACACCTTCCTGACAGTGCCCTGTCAGCTGGCAGGCAGAGCCGTGGCAGGGCTGTAGCTGAAGCTCAGTGTCTGTGCCGGCTGGGACGTTTTGCTGGCGGTCATTGGAGAGGGGGCAGGATGCAGTGCCGGAGCTTGGGCATGAGCCCTGAGGCTTCAGAAGAGGTGAAGAAGTGGACGTGTTGTCCCCAAGAGTTTAGCTTTTGGCAGTTCTTAGTGTACGTGGATGCTAATCAGGAATGCTACGAGTTCAGATATTTCTAGTAGGAAGGCAGGTGAAATTCCCTTCCTAGCTGGGCAACTTTTTCCCAGCTGGGCTGGACCTGATGCACAGGGATTGATTAAACCGATGTTAATTTCATTCTGTTTCCTCATTTGAAAGGACTTACCTCTTTTTTGTAGCTTTCTACATGCTTGTAACTTTCCCTATGCCCCAGGAGTCAGTTTGTCTGGCTCTGCATACCTTTTTCTGCTTTTTTCAGAAAAGAAAAGCAGCCTGAAACAGCCTGCTGACTCAGCACCCTCCGAGCCGTTCGGCAGCGCGGTTTGGTGGATGGCTTTCAGCGTTTGCTGTTTCATCCCTCTGAACACTGTTTGGTTTATAAACTTAATTCCCCTCCACGTACCAGGCCGGGTGCCAGGGGACAGTGGCTCGTTACAAATTCTCCATACACCCACGTTTTTTCTTTTTTTTTTTTTTTTCAGCAAACGGGGCTGGAGCTGGGCAAAGCTATGCCTGGTCCCTGCAAGCGGGCAGCCCGGGCTGCTGGAAGAGTAAATCCCATAGCACCCCCTGGGCAAAATGCAGGCTAAAGCCATGTCTGAAGACACATTCGATGCTGAAAGCACCTTAAATTACCTTGTGATACCTGGGCTTTTTTACCTAGGCCTCCTACGTAGCTTATCATAGCTAAACATAGTTTGCTGTCTGCCCTTCTTTGGCATGTTTATCTGGTGACCTCGTAAAAAAATGTGCTTTTTCCCTGAATTGGAGCTGACAGCCCCAGTGCCCCCTTCCCGATAGCTCGCAGCTCAGGTTGCTAAGTGCCGTAGATATGATTTAAAGCTCTGGATGTGTGAAGAAGGGCTTTTATTCCTGCGGCGAATGCGGTATTCCTGATGTTGCTTCCCCCTAAAGTATCAGCTCCTTGGCTTGAATGACCAGGAAGTTTCTGTAATATCAAAAGCAAACAAGAACTGTGAGATACGAGCAGAGTAAAACCTTTGGTAAACTTAGTAGTTAAAATGTGAAAGGTAATCAGACTTAAACCTGCCCTATCGTTCTGATAGGCTATCTGAGGGGGGTTGCAGCGTTCAGGTGGATAGGGACAAGCCCAGCAGCTAAACTGTTTTTTTTCCTTGTTTTTGTTTTTTTTTTTTTTTTTTTTTGCTGTGACGCTCAGATTACACAACTTAGCGAAGCTTTTATTTTTGAAGAATTGCAGCGCAGCAAAGCGAGAAAGCACTTCTTCAGTAACTGCTTCAGTTTCAGATGTATTCATCTAAAAAAGGTGTGGTATTTGTAGCAGAGGGGGAGCTAGCTTCACTGAGCTGGCCTTGCTTCCTCAAAGCCCAGAGAGGAGGGGAAGATAAAGACTCGGTTCAATAGGAAGGTTATATTAAACCTTGGAAGCGTGCTGTAGTCTCTTTATCGCGCCGAGCCGTATGCAAAACAATTACCATGTGCTTACACGTCGAGCATCTGTGGGATTTTGGGGCCGTGCCATCTCCGCAGGTTGTGAGGGGTTAAAAGTATTAATGACTCAGAAGGGAGAAGGCTTCCAAGTTCTCGGGTGAGGGAAGGACACAGTCTGGGGCTGCGATCTGCGGCTGGAAAACCGTGCAGGCTGCCCTGCGTGCCCGAGGCAGCGCGCCCTGGGAGCACTGCGCCACCAGGACCAGCGGTGGTCATCCCACGAGCTGCTGGAGTGCCTTAAAACATCAGGCTACTCCATGGCAATGTGCTGATGTGTGTGGGTTTTGGAGGGAGATGGGTGTTTTCCCAGGGGAAAGCAAAAGAGACACCTATCCAGGCTTTTCTTTTGAGGGCAAGGAGGTACGGGAGATGCTCCTGGGTCCAGATGATGCGACCAGCCCTCATCAACCTCCTGCTCTCCCTGTCAAACAACTGAAAGCTCCCGAGAATTGGGATTTTTCACTTTATCTGGATGCTTGGCAGAGTTTGTAAAGGCCCTTAAGGGGTGACTTTGGCTCCCGGTTCAGAGGGTTCGTTGCTTTGTTTCGGGGGTTTCACCGTTCGCTGCTGCTTGTAGTCCTGTAAAAATCATAATGAGGTCCTGATCCTGTGCCTATTGAATCCTAAGCAAAAAAGCCCCCATTGATTTCCAAGGGAGCAGGCTGGAGCCCTGAACAGATCGTGGTGGGAGCGACTGTTTAGCATAAGCGGGGATTGTTCACAAAGTTTTCTAATGACCCAAACATTTTAACAAGCAGAGGAAACTTTAGGGAGGTGGGGAGGTGCCTGCCTCTGCTGCTTCAGGGCCATCCCCAGACCTCCCGTCCCCCTGGGAACAAGCTGTCCCGGGACCTTCTTTTTCCATCTCACTTTTGGCCAGCAGCTGCCTTTGCACCGAGCCATTGCAGGTTTTTATGCCCCCTATCCAGCCTGGATGCAAATTGGTGGCATCTGAGCGACCAGAACTGCCCGAACCCCTCTGCATGGTGCTCTGGGGCGTCACTGTGGTGTCCCCACCAAGAGTTGGCGTGATGTGGGTTACAGCAGCAGCACTCGGCGAGGAACCACCATAGTACAGCACAGAAACCCTGGAGGAGCTTCCCCAGCACTTTGCAGGCATGGAAAAATGGTTTTCTCAGAGAACTGCGTTGTATTTTTTTCCTATTCCCTGCTTTCATGTGCAAGACTCAAATGCAAGAAATTCCCTCCCAGCAAAATATTTCAGCAGCTTATTAGGAGACTGTAGGTCTTGAAGTAAACAGTGATTTGATTTTTTTTTTTTTTTCCCTCCTAAATTTTTTAACTTCTCTGTATAGATCCCCAGGGTGAGCGTTTTATTTGTGGCCGATAGCAGGGTCTGTGCAAGATTAGCACGCTGGTTCCCCGAGATGTGCTCGGGGTATCGGAGCTAAAAAAGAGGGGGGGGGGGAACATTTGCAGTGGGAAGATTAGGGAGTTTGGAGTGTGCACTGACAACTAGCATGTGCAACCAAAGATAAATCCTCCATAAGCCAATCTTTAATTAAAAGAATGATCGGAATTAAACATAGCGTTATCTCTGCTGATCTGTATCACGTGGAGCCCGCACGAATAAAGCATTTTTGGGGAGGGAGAAGAGAAAAACACCAGATTTTAATCTTCTTTTGGTAGCCGATATGTCTGCCTTTTGAAAGGGCATATTTCTCCCTGTCTTGGAGTACCCAGGCTTGTTGACAGTAAACAACTGTCACTTGGCAGTTTATGAAAGAGAAGGAATGTTTAAGAAAACATGTCCAGTTTAAATAGTTATGTTAATAGCTGGGGATTCGTGCAGAAGTAGGGGGGGCAGTAAATGGAGGTGCATAAATTAGCTGGTATTTCCTGCGCAAGGCACGAATGAATGCAGTTGGAACAGGGGGGAACACTTGCAAAATAAAATAAAAAGTATATTCATTTTACAGCCAGCGTGTTACGCACGCTCCTGCAGCTTTACATGAAAGAGTTTTTTTGTTGTTGTTTTTTCAGGGAAAACTCAGAGAGCCTCTTTCTTGCAGTGTGTGGTGGGTTGGGTGCCTGGTGAGCGGGCAGCCCAGAGCTCCCCCTGCCCATCGTGCCCCTCGTCCTTGCCTCTCCTTTCCAGGGCTGGGGGAAGAGGAGCCTCAGCCTCCCAGTCCGCAAACTGATAAATTGCAGAAAGGAAGGCAAAAAAAGTAAGAAAGAGCAGATGGTGTCCTCTCTGCATCCTTTCCTGAAATTGCTACAAATCCATCAGCCACCTTCTTCTGCATTAAGCACTTGCAAATGTAGTGAGTGATGGCCGAGCGTGAAGCGTTCCTTCCCCGTGAGCCCAAAGGCATCAGTGTCAAAAGCGTAATGAGTGAGTGCCTGGTGTCAAGCACTCAAGAACTGTAATTAAGCATAAAAATAAGTTTCAGGCTTTCCAGCCTCCTGATTTCCCTGCCTAGGGAGCAAGAGTATAAAATGCTATTTGGGCATGCTGATGTTTGCTTTGGAGATCCCCAGTAAAACCATGTTCTTGTCCTCACACAGCTGCATCCCCAGCTCCCAGCCCAGCCGAAATACCATATAAATACAGTAAATACCATAGAATTTCAGTGTAGATACTACGTTACAAATCCTAGATCTTTCATTCAGCCTTGGGTATCTCAGAGAGAGGTGCCTTGACCGTGGCACCTTCTCTTGCCATCATTTCTTCTACCCCTTGTTAGAGGAGAGCAAGAGGCTCCAGCAAATGGGAGCCCCCAGAGTGTGGGCGAAAGGGTCGTATCTCAGTTTCTTTTGGCCAGTGGTTCAATTAGTGTTGCTGTCATTTAGACATAGAGGCAAAGGAAACCCAAATCTGAAGCATCCTGCCCCAGAAATGCTTTGGGATCTGCCCCTGGTTTAACCACCTGCTTGCAGCCCAGACAAAAAAAAAAAAAAAAAAAAAAAAAAGGAAAACCAGTCCTCACACGCATTTGTTGAGTTGTACAGGGACTCCAAACTGTGTGATATTTAGTGGAGAAATGAGATTTCTCCCTCATTGCTGGCAGCGGGGGATTTGAGAAAGCAGTGGGCATCTTCCTTGGGATGTATTCATGGAGGGAGAGGAACCACACAGGCAGCTGGGGGGCACAGCAGGGTTCCCCTGTACCCTTCTCTCCATTGGTGCAGGAAAAAGGGACAGCTTTGTCCCTGCTGCTCCAACTTCTTTGGTGGGTTGCAGCCCTGCAAACTGGTCTGCCAGCCTGATTCTGGTTATCACAACCCCACACACAACGCAAATGCTTCCTGCTAGGAGTCCTCTGGATAAGGTAATCGTGTCAGTGGAATGTGCTAGTCCTGGCAGAAGGCGCCTGAAGCCTTCTCAGGTGCTTTCAAAATATGCGTAAATGTTTGAAGTGGAGGTTTTCGTCCCCTCCACCCCCCTGCTCCCAGTGCATAGCAAATGAGGCACGGACAAGCAGTGCAGTCTTTGCAGGAATGGCACCTGCTGCTGCTTGAGCCTGACTGGTTTTGGGGTGAGGAGGAGCTGTAGGAGCAGCACGCAGTGTCTTGGGGCTGGGAGGAAGAGGAGAAGATGATGAATTAAATGCCAGTCCTCCTAGAGGGAGTAGAGGGGCCAGAGCCCAGGTTTTGGGTCACTTGTGGGTCTGAACTGTTCAATGGTCTCACTGCTATAAGCAACTCTCACTCTTTGTACAGATACATACATCTTCGTGAAGAAATAGGTATAAATATGTGGGGAGGGTCCGACTTCATGTCTTGGCTTGTGTTGCTGGGTTGTGGTAGTTCATCCACCCATCCCACCCAAGGGAGCCCCACTGGAGCTTGCCATCAGTGCCTGACTTTCAGACAAATCCAGCCCGTGTGTGGCCACTGGCCTCAGATTTATGTCCCACGGTGTCTGTCTGCAGAAGAGAAATGGCTCTTTGCTTCCTCCTTCCTCTTTCCCATTGCAATGACCAACCCTGCTGTCGCAATGGCATCTGTTGCACAGGGATGTCTGGGAGCTCTCTTGCAGAAAGAAGAGATTTTAGACATGTTTTTTTTGGGGGGAAGGAAGGGAAAAGCTGAGAAGCTCAGACCACAGAGGATGGGGCAGGTGCCTGAGAGAGCCTGTGGAAGGTCCCAGGCTCCTGCAGGCAGGACCAGCTGTGTCCTGCTGCAGGACGCTCTGCAGAGAGTGCCTTTCCTTATGGATGCATTAAAATAGCTGCACGTGGAGCTGTCTAACCTGCTGCTGGCATTTCTGGAGCCTACCGTGGTTCAGTTCCTAGCGGATGATTATTTGGGAGCATTAAAGCAGTTTGTAGGGAGTGAGAACTGAGACACGCATGACTTCCTTGAACTCTCTCTTAATTTATTACGTGCAGTCAGAAACCCGCTGTAATAGATACGGTTGCACGAGACCATTAAAAGGTCCGTGCTGCTGAACCCGATGCCCTGCTGTTGCTGCTGGAAATGATAAAACGCCGCGTTCGGGTAGGATGGTATGCGGCGCTCCGTGTGTGTGCGCCTAGGCATGTATGCTGGTAAGTCCTGCTAATTTAGGGATTGTTTTCCAAGTCTGTTTTCTATAACTCCATAGACTTAATACAAATAAAGAGCTGACCAAGTTTCCTGTGAGAAGCCCAGAACAAACGCTAGCATGGGATTTGAATGCAGAAAGGTGAAAACACAAAATGTATACAGAAACAGCAAGTCAAACAAGCTGAAAAAATACTGTAAGGTTGATTTAACAGAGCAGTGAACTCCAAGCTGTCTAATCCCTTCAGCAGCCTTCTTTAAAGAGGAGAAATAAAAGAATTCTCTACAACTGCTTTTCTTTTGCCATCTCTCAAAACTCTTTCTCGTAACGCTGAAGGGTAAGCGTTGAGTTTAGCAGAAGGGCAAAGTGTTGCAGCTTTAGTGAGATGTGCTTTCTAACTAATAAAATCTTGGTTTGTCATTCGCGACTTTAGATTACAACGGCTCAGCCTTCACGAAAAGGAGATTAGACTTCTGCAATTTGGGTACCTGGCACCTCCATCTCGCTTGAGGCATTGAAATAACAGGCTTGGTTTTGAAAGATGCTGAGCCAGGTCAGGCTCTGCATTTAAAGCACTTAAGCACTCTTAAAATCTGGCTATTCATTTTGATGCCTAGATATGGATTTCTGGGCTTAATCACTGACCTTTGCATTTCAAATGTTTGGCCTTTGTTTTCTTTGCTAAGAATGCAGACAGAGTGGCCCCCAAATTATTTTTTTTTCCTTTTACACAGCTGAAAACAGCGAGCAGAGAGGCCTTGAAGTTCTGTGTCTTTTTACTGAGAAATAGGGATCTTTGAAAAATGCCATTTTATGTAACTCAAGGGAAGCTTGCAAAGAGGGGAATATTTACTTATTTTCATTCATTGTAAACATGATCAGTAATATATCTAAAACCCACAATCAGTTGAAAAAAAAAAAAAAAGAAACTACCCTAAACCTTTGCCCTCTCTTAATCCGTGTGTACCAGAGGGTTTTTTTTTTTTTTTCAGATGTGCTTTTTCCCCCCCTGAAATAGAGGCAATTGATAGGCTCATAAACAAATACCAAACATTAAGCCCTAATCTCCATATAGAGGGGCCTGACCCTTTTTATGGAGAGAGAGGGTAGAGGGAGGAAACAGGGCCAGGAGTTTGAGGTTTAATGCTTATTAAAGTTTTAGTGGGTGGGAAAATGCAATCAATAAATTTTGTTTAATGCCTTGAAACTGGTGTTGGTTTTCACTAGCTACGCTGGAGAGTAGTTTTCATTTTGAAACTAGGACACTCGTAGTTGGAATGACAATTAATGTGGAGTGAATATGGTCCCAGTTGGAAGCCGGGTTTTGAATAGCATGAAAACTCCCCCCACCTCCCATCGCTGGCTCCAGAGTATGGTCGCTTCCGTTTTTAATTAGCGGGCCAGGCAAAATTTAGCTCATTGTGCCTTTCTGCTCTTTTGGCCCAGTGGCTAGCTTGGATTTCTCCATCTTGCTGTCATGAGGCTGTTCTTTTTATTTTTTGTCAGTTTTGGTGCAGGGAAGAAGGGGGGCTCCAGGATACTTAGGATTAAAGTCATTGTTCTGGGGTATTTACAGCCAGCTGCCTGCATTAAATGAAGATTAGAGGAGCGCACATGAGAAGTGCAAGGGAAACGCAGAGGCGCTGGGATTTGGTGGCTGCATAGCTGTGAACCGAAGGGGAAAGGTTGGGGCCTTATGGCAAATTTTTTCTAGCACCATGTGATCTCAAAACCCACTTCAGGAAGGCATCACAGGCACCCGTCTGGACCAGCCTGGGAATTGTATTCCCACTATTCCAGGTCTGCATCTCATAGAAACTTCCTCTGAGGTGAACCTCAACTGTTGGGCCTGGTGACTACGTATCGTTTAAAAAAAATGTCTGCAAGGGCACTGAAAAGGTGCTGCATGTTCTGCTAGCATGCACCAGATAGCTGAAAACCTGCCCTGAGGTCGAGAACTCTCAATGTGATGAGTTTTTGAAGGATTTTAGGAAGGACACGAGTGTAGAGGAGGACCCAGCCGAGTGGCCTGGTCCAGGAAGGCCAGCATGGTGTGCTGATGCCTGAAGAGCTTGGGTTTGCTCAGGACCTCTCTGTGCTGGGTTTTGTGCATTTTGGCATGGTTCTGGGACCCAGTCCTCCTTCAGTGGAGGCTGGGGATGAGCTTTGCTCAGGCCTTTAGGAAGCTGGGAAGCCTCAGTCTAGGCCTCAGTTTCTGTAACTACCTCCACTGGTTTCATCCAGTTGTGGTTGTCATTTACACACTACAGTGATGATTTTTTTTTAATTTCCTTGGGCATGAGGAGCACAAATATAAAACCTCAACCATTTTGTGACAGGATCGGCCTATTGAGACCAAGCTAGGACACTGGTGCTACTCTGTGCAGCCAGTGATTTTGGCCTCACTTCTCCCAAACCAGCTTGTCACTCTATGGATCTGAAAGTTGGGGCTGAGTTGGCCACCACTCCTGAGGCAACAGGAGGCAGACACCAAACGGAGAACCCATGGTTGTGCTTCCCCTAGGATCAGCCCATCAAGCGTCCCATTCCTCTACCATGTGTAGGAAGAGGTCCAAGTTGACCGTGTTTGGCCACCATGGTTGGGTGAGGTGGGCTGGGTATGACTGTGTGTGGGCTGCTGAGAGCTCGTTGCTGGCCTCCTCTTGAGTAAAGCAGGTCCAACACGAAGCCTTTGGCACCTGGGAGAACAGGAACCATCTGTGTGGGCATCCTTGAGGTGCTTCAGCACAATCAAAGAGCTCCCACGGGATGCCCGGGGACATCAGCATCCCCACTCCCCATCTTCAGGAACCACTGATGTTGAAGCGGAGGACATTTCATTAGGTTTTCTTTACTTCAGAAAAAAAAAAAAAAAAAAAGCACAGAACTGTGAGACAGATATGGATGGTAGCTGCTTTTTGTTCTTCTTCTTTTTTTTTTTTTTTTTTTTTTTTTTCATTAGAGGAACAAATGAAAATCTGGCCAAACTTTAAGGAAAATACCCATCAGTGTCTGTTCCTTTAAGCCAGCAAACTCCCAGCTGAAGGCTGTCCTTGGGACAGGCACTCTGCTCTCAGCAGCAACCAAAGCTTTGTGTTCCTGGGGTTTTGCATTCCCATTTTTCCTGGGTGTAGCCAGGAGACCCCTTTGATTTGTTCTCCTTTTTTTTTTTTTTTTACTCCTTAGGGCTTTCCAAGTGCCACAGGGAAATCCTCCCAGCCAAAGTGTTTTTGTAACTATTTTAGCTTTGTGACGATTTATTTCTTCTTCTAACTCTCAGCATCTGAATTGGGTGATTTGAGAAAACAGTCCATTAAAAGGAGGATACTGTAGAGTCCTGATGAATCCTGTTTTCTACTTGGCCGGTGGAACAGAAAGCTAATTGCCAGTAGTAAATCCATTCAAAGGAGGGCTGGAGGGAGGGAGAAAAGCTAATATTCCTTCTTGAATGCCATTTAATCTCTGAAACCTTTCATGCAGATGTAAATTAGGATTTGCACAACAGAGTCAACAGTTGCTCCGTAGATAAGGCAGATTTGCAACATCTGCTTTTCCATTTGAGAAGCCCTTCCAAAGTCGCTGTTGGGGATAGCCAAGCTAAACACTAGAGAGTTTTTTTTCCCATAATCTCTTGTTTATGAAAAAAATGCATATGACTTGCGAATTAAACCTGGTTATCATTCTGGAGATTCTCTAGGAAGAAAGTTTGCTTTCCTCCTAATACACAAATCTAAAAATAAATAAATAAATAAATAAAATAAATCCCTGGGTGGTAGTAGAACATAGCACACTTGTTAAGGCTGTCTGGTAGCAGTCACACAGGCACTGCAGTGGTAATACTGTATAAACAGTTTACCTTTCTTTATTATTAGGAAAGCTATTTTAAGCTTTTCCAGAACCCCCCCCCCCACACACACACCCAGGAGCAAAGACAGCAGGTGAAAGATAAAGCAGCCCCTTGAAATGGCTGAAGCAAACTGTTTTCAGGCATCATTTCCTAAAGGCAAATATCTAAGTAACAGGTTAGGCTTCTACAGAAGTGACCGAGTCATTTTGCTTACAGAAGTGAACAGGGTTTGGGGTTTTGCAGAGGTGTGAACACTCAGGAGCCTTGTTGAGTGGAGGAGATAACTTGGCTGTGCCTCACTGCTGGATATGATGTTGTTTCAGCCACGCATCCCTTGGGGATGTGCTCACTGGTGCCCCTTCTGCCCAGGTTGGTGGGGCTGTGGCAGGGAAGGGATGCTGCACTGACACCGTCACACATGCTGCAGAAAAAGGCGAAGCTTTACCTTGCATAAAACGTTGCCAAAAATAATAATATATTATTAAATATAAATATATAACAATTGATATATACTGCGGTGCTGTAAGGGTGACCAGAGATGGGCTCACTTTCCTACCGCTCCACCAATCTTTTCTGCCCTTATGAGGCAGGGATGGGGTGAGCAGGCAGCCCCACCATCTTATCATGCCCCCGCTCCTTGTTGCTCCCTGTGGTCTCACTGGGAGGACTAGTCTTTGGGGGCTGCTTGGTGGCAGGTTTGGGGCTTTTTGGGTGGGTTTCAATGTTCCCTGGGGCCTGTGTGCCGCTCTGGGAAGGGGGTGGCACATCCTGGTTTGGGAACATTGCAGGATGCTGGCACGGGGTTTGGCATGGTGGCTGCTTGTCACTGCTTGCCAGCCCTCCTGGCTGCCCTTATAAATGATGGCACATCCCAAAGGAACAACATGCAGCCAGAAAAGAGAGGTTTATTCCCATTTTCATCCATGGGGCTTGCTCTTTCCATGACAGAAGCCCCTGAGGGGAGGACATACATATATTGGGGGACACAGCGTAGCTAGCAAGCTGGAGCCCTCTGTTCAGAGGGATCAGGCTGATGAAACTTCATACTAGGACTTACTGGGTTGCAGCCGGAGGAAACTGGGCTCAACACAGCTGGCTTCTTGCCGTGGTGCAGACTGGCCAGCCTGCATGGAGGGAAAGGGAAAAACATGCTGTAGGTTTTGGGAAAAAAGAAAAAATAAAGGATTCTTTGCTCAGATTTTACTGTGGGACAGTTGAAAGCAGAAAGTGCTTTATTTTATTCCTGCATTTTTCCATCAGACAGCTGGGGGGGGATAATAATACCATGGCCTCCAGTAACAGCACAGGACAGTTTAGTAGAGACCGGGACTGACCCCACAAGGAGGAGACAGCAGTGGTCTGAGCCTGGGGATAACCGGTGTCCTCTCTGGCACTGTGGCCTCGTTCATCCCAGCGATGCAGGGCATGGGGAGGTTTCTGTGTCCCTACAGCAGTGAGCCGTGGGCTCAGTGGCTGTAATGAGTTTTTCCTAGGAACAGGACACCAGTCTGTGCAGGAGAAAGCTCGGTGTGGTTGTTACCCCGTGATCCTATAATATATCCTGTCACGGTGGATTTAGAGCAATAAAATACATAGAACGAGAAAAGAGTTTTGAATTAACCAACAGAGGGAAACGAGTGGAGTGCTGGTATCTTTCTGCTTATTAACACGGCAAATACGGCTTGAACAGAGGAAAATGCTTTCCACTTACACGTGAGCCACTGGAGCCGCTTCGTTGATGTCACCGCTGAGCTGTGAAACGATCACGGAAGAACCTCCCTGGGATTTTCAGGGCTCCGGATTGTTGTGAGGAATATTTGGCCTGAAGCCTGTCCAAAGTCCCGGGGCTATCCCACCCCACTGAGCATCCCCCAGGCACCATCGTCCTTCACTGTCCAGAGCAGCCGTGGTGCCTTGTGTCACAGCACCTGGAAATAGTCCCCAAAACCAGGGAGGGCACCAGCCAGGGTGCAGGTTGGCTTGAAGATTTTGGGGAGCGATAGGCAGTCCAGGAATACCAATCAGCCCAGGAGAAGTAAATCCCCATATATCCTCCTGCAGCTCTTGATAGCTGCCTGCGTTCAAACCCAAATAAAACACTTCCAGGCTCAGCCCGAAACAAGTATTGATGTCTAAGAGGAGCAGACATCTGATGGAAATACTGACACATTTAAGTACGCAGAGCTCTGAACCACACAGAAAGTGAATTATCGCTGGGATGAGCCAAGCAGCTACAGAGATGAAGTATCTTATCCTTATAAGTGAATCCACACAAAAGCATTTTGGTATAGCTGGGCCAGCTGCTTCTTGTTGTGGAAGGTGGTTGTGGAAGGTGCTTCCCAGCGAGTCACTCGCTGCCTTTTTGCTCTGCTGAAAAGTCCAAAAATTGCCTCTTCCTCTGCAGCCTGCGTGCTACGGGCAGCAGCAGTAACGCTGCAAGTGCAGATTTTCCTCGGAAGTGTCTCTTGGTAATTCTCGACTCATTACAGCTTCAGCTAAACTAATAAATGGTTGAATTTGAATCATATCTTGGGAGCCCACAGCCTAAATTGCCTCCTTCTCACTACAAACCCATTAAAGCTGCAAACTCATTAAACCTGGCGCTGCTAGCAAGAGGCAGAGCAGCCTCCCATAGTCCTCACATGAGCTGATCCCGTCGTTCCTACCTGGGGAAGCCCGTGCTTACAGCTCTCTGCTGCGGGGTTTGAAAAGATGCTCTTAAGGTTGGCTTAATCCCAGTAGGAGTTTGCTTTGGGAGGGTGGCGTGGGGGGACCTTCATAACCTGACTGGCAGCAGAAACGCTTTAGGTTCAAAGGGGATAGCTGTTTGCCAGCAGTGAGGATGGTTTTCTTAGGATGCAGGACTGATACTCGGGTGATGGGAGTTGTAACCCCATCTGAAGTCTGAAAGCTTCTTCCCAGCAGCGCTGCTTTGCAGCGGGACATTTTGTGAGTGCCTACGTCAGGTGTGTGTTCAGATGCAAGAAGCAACTGTGTTGGGAGAGCTCGGTGCCCATTCCCCCTGCCGGTTTCTTTATCAGCTAGCAGTGGGAGATGCAGTGTGAAGAAGGAAGACAAACCCTCCCCAGGTCCCCAGGAGGACTCAGCCTCTCTGTGTTAAACCCTGTACCAAGATGTGGTTGGAGATGTAGGTTTCTGCTCGCCAGCCTGATGGCCAGTTGAGAAATAATAACAGTAAAAGAACACTGTCCAAGATCCCAGTTAGGCAAAGGGCTCAGGCACTTCAGTGCACGTTGGAGTACTTTGTAGAGGTCCTCAGTTTAGGTCCTGTTTATTGTTTAGCCATGGGCATATAAATTGAAACTTGAAAAGCTGTTTAAAGAATCAAGATTGAAACCATCAGTAACGTTCTCCTTTTAAGTCACCACTCCTTCGAATTTCCAGATATTACATGCAGTCGATGGGAATAAAGTCAGGAGGACTGAAGTGTGTATTTAACGGGCATCAGATATCTGCTGGAGACCAGCTGGGGGAGATTGAGGGCAGAGATGTCAAAATGAAGGTGTCAGGAACAAGAGATGAGGCTCCTTTCCACAGGAAGCTACGTTGTCACTTTGTCATTAACACGGGTTCATTATGGTTTTAAGAAAAGAATGACTTCCTTTTAAATGGTTGAATGGTACAGTTTGGTTTGGGCTTGTTCCTGTTTGATAGGTTTACGATACAAAAGCCAAAATATACAAGTCTTGATCATTTGGCAAACAGCTCAGGTAAAACTGTGTGTTTTGTATGGAGGAATGGTGCAGCTGCATGGGGTTTGTTTTCCAGTAGATTAAATTAGCAACAGCTTCCATCCGAGTCAATAAAGAAAGATCAGTAGCCAGCCATGCAAGTGCAGAGCTGTATACAGGGCTTTTTTATCGGAAGCCAAAGTTGATACCAATGAAAAAGTCCAGAGAAGAGAGGCAAAACCCTGAAATGAACATTTAAAATAGAAAATTCCTGTTTACCTGGTGCTGAACATTTCTTTTTCTCAACCATATTTCCCCAAGGATCTCCCCCCAGCTGGGAAGAGACCGTGGGCAAGCACTTGGCATCATAGCAGGAATGATGGGGATGCTGGTACTCCTTCATCTTTCTCTTTTTACTAAAAGTGTATATTTCCAAGGGAAAATTTTCTCATTAAAAATAATATATATTAAAAAGAAACCCTTAACTGTATGAAGACCACAGCATTCTGGCCAAAACCAAAAATAATTGAGTTGGAATTGCTGCCAGGGAATTAGGGAAAGGTGCTTTGTGACCCCAATGTGTGTGGGCTTTGCCTACTGCGGGATCACAGAATGATACCTCCCATGAAATACTACATTTTTAGGCCCCTAGAATTCATCGATTTTACCATGTAAGACTATCAACTGAAGCATTTTTGTATATTTAAATTTCCACAAGTATGAAAACTTGCATGACAAGAGGAGAAAAGTAATATATTTTTATTGTATAATCTGTTCCAATTCTTTCACTTAATAGCAAAGAGCAAGTTGAAGACAGTGCCCCGTAAACAGGTGTGCTGAGCTGCTGAAATGGTGGTTTCACAGTTAAATTCTAATTATGCACGTGCTTGAGCTGCAGAATTAGGATCTCTATCCATATCTGATTACTATCAGAGGTAAAGTTGGGCCACCTGTGGGCTGCCTGGATTTAGATCATGGGAGTCGGTTCAGACTGGTCTGTTTTGCATTACTTCTTATTTGTTAATTGTGTAATCTTAGCACCAGAGAGTCTTCTCTGCAGATTAGGATCCTGTGCAATACATAGTGTACAAAACCAAGAAGACTTGTGTATGGTGGAGCACATCTCAGAGCTGGTAGAAGCCAGAAAGAAACAGATGGGGCATTGCAAAGTGAAATGTTGTTTAGCATAGACAAGGCAGGGAAACTGTGCTCATGCTGTTCATATAGGGGGGTTGAGGGCAGCTGGGGAGGGATGAGTCTTCTTTTTTAAGTGGTGTAAAAGAGGAAGAAATTATTACATGTCTAAAGTGAGTTTACATGTCACTGCAAAATGAGTCAGAGGACCATGAGACCAAGGAATCACACTTTTAGCATGTCTCGTGTTCCTTCTTGGAAAGACTTCTGAGTCTGAACCTTTCCTTTTGTTGTAACCCTAAAAAACTCCCCAGCCCACAGCAGGTTTCCCTGTCTTCACTGGTGTAACAGGCCTCTGCAGCTGGTAGGTGGACTGATCTGAGGAATTTCACCTTTCATGTGTGGTCTTTGGTTCTGCACACCTTCGTTGCACAGAGCAGAGGGCTAGTAAGTGGGAACATTTTAGCTATTCCAGTCTGTCTGCTGTCCAGCCTTCTTCCTTGTTTCCTTCAGCCTGCAGAGGCTGCCTTTGGGCCACCCAGAGTCACTTGAAAAATTGGGTTAATCCCTATTCCTGCTCCTTGCTGAGTCCTACAGCACTTGTGGACAGCCTCATAGGAATAAAGAAGTCGAGATCCAGAGACCAAACTATTCTTCTCGCACACTTACTTCTGCCAGACCACCACCCACATGCAATGTTGTGTGTTGCAATGACCCTGCAAAGAGATCTGTGCTGTATTTTGTGATGCACCTGGTGGGGTTTTCATGTTCTGGTCCCTCCAGCATTGAAGCAATCTCTACAGATCAGCCAGAGACCTGGCTGTTTTGTGCAGAGCTGCATTTCTGCATTAGTGCCTACCTGGGGGGGTGCACAAGTCTCACCTCCATCAAGAAGGTCTGGGTACATAGAAGCATCTGTAGGGCAAATAGAAGATATGTTTTGTTTTGGCTTGCTGTTCTGTTCTCTGATACCTGCTCTTACTCATTCCCATGTCTTTTTCCTTTTGCAGAATACTTGAGGAGTGAAACCGCCTTTCTGGAAGAGTTGGTGTTTGGAAGTGGAGATACCATTGAACTTTCTTGCAACACCCAAGGCTCTTCTGTGTCAGTTTTCTGGTTTAAAGATGGTATTGGGATTGCACCTACCAACAGAACTCATATTGGACAAAAACTGTTGAAGATAATCAATGTGTCTTATGATGACTCGGGGCTCTACAGTTGCAAGCCAAGGCATTCCAACGAAGTCCTGGGAAACTTTACAGTCAGAGTTACAGGTATGTGCAGAAACACGGCTGCTTCACTGATTTTTTTTTTTGTATTTTTGCCCCTTCACATGCTCAACATAGCTGGTGCTTTGCAGTGTTTTTCCATACTTGGTAGGTCTTTACCTCCCCAGCAACCCCTGGCAGTAATTAGTCTATAAAACAAAAAAACAATCAAAGAATGCTTGCATGTCTGTACCAAATGTTAAAACTTGATGTTAAGATAGAGACTTGGAAACAGTACTGGTCAGATTAAACCTCAAATTCTGCTTAACACTCAAATAGATGCAGTGCTACATGGGCCTTTGAAGTCTTTAGTGAGTGAACTGTGGCTCAGGGAGGTTCAGTGACTTTTTTTACCTTATGTGGCAAATCAGTGGCAGAATTGGATGTCAAAGCTGGAGGTTCCTGAACAATGTATCCCTATTTTAGCTGATAAATATCTCTTCCCTCCACCCCAGTTATTGCAAATGACTAGTTCGTTTCAGAACTAGCTTATCTGCAGACTGCATATCTAGAATATGTGCTTCATGAGAGGTACTTGCTGCAAACCATATATTGCAAACAAGTGGTGCGTTAGCAAAGCACATGCTGTCATTTGCTTGGCCATATTTTCCATGATGGGGACAGTGGGACAGAACAGCTACAAGCTGTCTAAGCTTGGATTGTTCAACAGAGGGTGCCAGAAAAAAATGTTGTTCCCAGATAGCTAACAAATAACGTTAAGCTCATCTTCATGATTTCACATTGCTGCATTGGTAGGAGAATATCTGTCACTGAGAGCTGATAAAAAGCCTCCTAATCACACAGACTAGAGGCCTGAATTTTCAGAAGAATTAACCTCTTGTAGATCTAAGGTTTTGAAAACTTTTCTTCCCCTATGTGCTGTTGGAGCCTTCTCAAGTATTCCCAACACAGTAGGTCCTTGCCTCCAAAGGTTGTGTTTCCTCAAAAAGCAAGGGGCTCCATTTGAAAACCAAACACAGAGATGTCTGTGATAGCAAATCACATCCACTCCATAAAGGTCTTTCTCTTGCCAGAAACAGGATTTTGTGTAAGTGAGAGAATCAAACCATCGTGAGAATAAAAGCTCGTTTCAGCAAGCCTTCACCAACATCTGCTTTTCATTGAACGTTACTGGAGATTGCTGTGAATGCTTCAAGGTCATATCAATTAAATGGTTAAAGAAGTATTTGGCCCTTGAAAGGCTTTCTTTAACTAGGTACGATTATTGGGACTACCCAAGGAACTGCAGGTTGTTAGAAACGTTACTCTCTCTTTTTTTAAGTGACATTAAAATGCTTTTGAGTTCAAGGGGCAGCAGGGAAGCAGAAGAGGGCAGCTGGTTACACATTCAAATGAAACAGCTGCCAGCCCCAAAAGTTTGTAAAGTGAGAAATTGTTTTAATAGTGGAAGGGCTGATAATCCTCTGCTTTTAGAAAGTTTAAGCCCCTGTGTTTTTCCTCTTCACTAATAATAGCTAATAACAGCTTAAGAACAAGCGAGTAACCTGAACCTGCTTTCTGACAGCATTACAAGTCTTTGATTCTATTAGCCCACTGTCATTACCACCAAAGTGCTGGTAATGTGGGAGTCTCCATTTTAGTTGTCAGCAGCACTTGTTCCAAACTTTGAAGCCCTGCTCGGTGTGGCAATAGTGGCGCCTCTCATACGCTCAGATATTTCTTCATAATTGTTATTGATTGCTCAGTGTTCCGCTGCGGAGAGGAGATTGTTATCTGAGATCTGTGGTTTGCGTTCCCACTTCTTAAAGGTAACACCAGCGATTAGCTCAGATGTCTCGCTGGGTGTTTATGTGGATATCTGATGTACGGGGCTGGAGTTGTTCTCTTTGTTAAACCGGGTTAAATCCGTACTAATGAACTGGAACTGCTCTGATCTGTACCTGTAAATGAGCAAAGGAGGCTGGCTTGACAAGATGTAATACTCAAAGCAGCTGATAGGCACCTAAGTCCCTTTTTGAGAGCAACTTCCAGATCGTACCAGGATTTTCCAGTTTGGGACCATGAGTTCTGAGGTCGCAGCAAACCAGCTCTTCCGCAGCAACGTCGTGTGCCCAGTGAGATGGCTGATGCTGAAGGTAGAGCAAGGAGATGCTGGAGCTGGCATTTCAGGGCTTTTCCAGGTGGGCATGCTGTGTAGTCATGCTGGCAAGACACACTTCTGTCCCTGCAGACCCTTCTGGGGTTTGGAGGGCACTCAGGTGATGGGTACAAACCAAGATAGTTATGGACTGCACAAAGCTGGTGTCAGCATTAGGAAGCATCAGGTACCTGAGAAGGGAGAAGCTGCTACTCTAAACTGAAAACCAGTCTGATTAGTAAGAGGCTTTGATTTATTTAAAATGCCTCCAGTGACAGACATGGGCTTGATTGCTTTACTAGTTCACAAGAAGAAATGTACTGCCCTCTTAAAACACAAACACTTGATGTGAATCACAACTGAAGACTGCATGCCCAAACTGATCTCCAGGCCTGTTGGCAGAAGCTCTGCTTCTGCAGCCATTTCATGCACGCCCTCTGGATTTAGTGGCCGAGCGGCACCCCTGGGATGAGCAGCATGGGCTGCAGGCTGGTATCAGCGAAAAGAGCTTTCAAAGTACCCAAGACCAAGCTCCTCAAGCCGAGTGACTAAAATTATTAAGCCCTTCTTGCTCATAAAGAAAGCCCTTTCAGAGTAGCATCTAGCCGTTTTTGCTGATGTCGATAGGTGTTGTCTTGTGGAAAGGATTACAGGTTCAGTGAATGATTAACAAATAGCTGACACATTTTTGGTCATTTTTTGAAGGTGGTTTTTAGTAACCTGAATAGGAGCGTAGCTTTGAGCATGGGATAGTTCGTCTTAACTCACGCTGAAGCTTCCCTGCAGAGATCCCGTATGAAACATAAGCAAGGTCAAAAACTCTCCTCATTCTTGTGCAAACATTTTGAATTGGTTTAAAAATTGATTCTGCTGCTCTGGTCACGATTGGTTCATTTGAAACCAGATGTAAACTGCGATCACATGTTAATATATGGGTAACCGAATCTCAGAGTGCAGGGCTGAGAATGTACTCGTTCATCTGTCGATGCTGGTGGGTATTTGGCAAGATTTCTGCCTTCACCAGGACTTGAGTAAACCTGCTGGTTCTGCTGAAACACCTAAAGAGGCACTTGACTTTCAGCAAGCCCCGTGGCATTTCCCTGGATCTGCTGCCAGCAGGACCCTAGCTGTGGATCTGCAGTGAGATACGTGCTTCATGTCTGCCCTGAGTCTGTGCCAAAGAGAGGTGCAAAGCATGATGCACGACTGCAAGCTGGTGCAGGGAGCTGGTTCCTGGGTTACTTGCTGCTGTGTGCAGTGAGTATCTTTGGAAGTTCCTTTCAAATTCTGCAGAGAAGTGACGTTTGTTACTACCTTTTCCATCCCTTTTGATTTTTACCTCCAAGCTTTTTGTCGCTGGGCCAGTTAGAGAATGGCAGAAAACTCGAGTGCATCTTCCTAGGAAGGAGTCTTGGTCTGAATTGGTGTTTTGCTTTTCTGGCCACATGTCGTACACTCATAAAGTTTCCTGTTTTCTTGTGCTTAGTGCCAAGTGCTTTTACCTCTGTCTCAGAATATAAAGGCTGCTGCATTGTTAGCATTTTGCCTTTATTTTAAAAAGAAATTCCTGGAGATTATATAAAGTCAGAGACACTAAATCTTCCAGACACTGAATTGTACTAAATTGCATAAAACTAAATCAAACACTAAGCTGCTATTTTATCATGGGATTTACATTTACAGCAGTTGTTCACGGGCAGGGAGGGGGATGGAGGCTTCATTGTGGACAGCTTGGAGAAGGTGAGGTGTTAGACCACATCAAGAGAATGGGTACAGAAAGCTTCAGAGAGATACTGATGGAAAATTCCCACCTGTTAACCTGTATTCAGTTACAGCCTCGAGGTGCCTCTATAGAAGGAATATAACTGAAGGCAGCTGGGTCAAGGAGTAGCCAGCAAAATGTCTATCTGGAGAGAGGTTTGATTACAAGGGGAAGTTTTAAAAGCCTTGGTCTGAGTAGTTTAGCAAGGAGTTAACACAGGGAGATGTAGCAGGGATATGCTGAGCTAAAAGAACAGTACAGAGAAAGTGAATTAGAAATGCTGACCTGTCGTTCTGAGACTTGGTGAGATAAAAAGTCTTCAGTGTGAATGCAGGGGAAAAAAAAAAAAAAAGCAGGGATAGCTTGTTCTGCAAAAATAAATCTCCCCTTTTGGAATTGCTTTTGTGTTTAGGAGGAGAGCACTTTGCACATGGAGCAGTAGTTGGCACTGGAGCCCTGCTCTCCAGTGGCAGAGCACTGGCAAGTTCATGCCCCCCTCTCCTAGTTTAGAAAGCTCCTGGCTGGTCGTCCTGGGCTGGTGGAGGTACAGGGGAGGGAGACACATCACTCAGATGTCCTCTCTCGCTGGAGGACTGACACCAGCAGGCTCATCCAACACAGCATCCCCATGTGCCATCTTCTTTCTGCTTCATTTCTTTCCCCTTCTCTTCCTAGATTCGCCTTCGTCGGGTGATGATGAAGATGACGACGATGAGTCAGAAGATACAGGTAATTTGTTTTTATGAGATACAGAGATCTTTCCTTTACAAGAGATGTGGCTGCCATGTGGAGTAGCTCACCTGGATATATGCCTAGACTGACAGCAGCTCTTCGTCACGTTGAAATTGGTGTCCTTAGGACAGGAGTGCAAACTCTTTGGACCTGGCAGCAGAAATTTAGAAATAGATGCCAGAGTGGTACAGCTGCTCTGTTATCTTACTGATATTTGATTTTTTCAGCTGCTTGATTCTATGCGTTTGACTTGATGAACTCAAGTTATAATTTCTCCTTGCACTTAAAATCCAGCCAAAGCCTCTCTGCCATTGCTTTTTTCACTGTGCTGAAGTTACACCTTGCAGTTACACATCACAAACCTTAGTCTACTTTATTTTTAGCGGGTTTAATTCTGGTCCTTACAAGCATCTTGGCTGGAGGCAGAGGCAGCTCGGAGAATAAAATTCACGCTAGCCAAGCGCCAAATTTACTGCTGCCGTAAGCAGGAGCAACCCCTTTGGCTTTCCTGGCTTTTTCTTTGACTCGCATGGGGAAGGGAGCCCCAGAACAGAGCCTCAGTGCTTTTTACACTGAATCTCTTTCAATCCCAGTGCTTGTTTCTTTAAGTGCAACATCATTAATCAGGATCATTACATGCTTCATAGGCGTTAGTGTTGTGTTTTATTATGCTCTTTATATTTCTGCAAAGCGAGCTGCCTGTGCATATGTGTTTTTAATAAATAAATGTCTTGCATTTGAACTCCAAATCAGCTATGTATGTTGGCAGAAGTTCAACATGACTGGAAAATTTCTCCTGCCCATAGCGTTGGAGGACTCTTTAAAACAGGTCTCCCACTGTAATAAATTTGTGCCGCTGTGTCGTGCAGTATGTGGACAGTAATTGTGAGCTACGGTGCCAGGCAACCCATCGGCAGCAGTTAGTGGTTTTCTGATAGCTTCTAATTATGGGCTGGATCCCGCACATTGAAGAGCACCTTTGCAGAGGTGCTCAGCGCTCCCAGTGCCTGTTGAAGCCTGCTGGAGACATGGGAAGGGTCAGTTTTGGTCAGGGTTTGCTCTTGCTACAGAGCAACTTCTGATGAGCACAATTAATCGCTCTGTGCTTTTTTAAATGTGGTTTGTAGTAAACTTCATCTCTTAGCAACAGGTATCACAAAACATGGGCTGTTTTATGGTACAGAAAGACACGTTTTTCTTCATGGTGAGGGAAAACACACGTTTTGCCACATGTATTTATAGCCTGTATTCTGGGTCATCTTGACTTCAAGGCTGTCTCTTTTTTTAGACCCGAAGGTAACCACTGGCTTTGCTTAAA
This sequence comes from Aythya marila, assembly GCF_965140915.1. NCBI lineage: Eukaryota > Metazoa > Chordata > Aves > Anseriformes > Anatidae > Aythya > Aythya marila. Next base: position 68,851,793 of record NC_139045.1, on the reverse strand, counting down.
GGTCTTGCTATAAAAAGTTGGATTCTCTTTTGCTTTAAAAACAGTTGATTAGCTTCAAGTGCCAGAGCGATGAAGCCTTGTGGTGTGCGGTGACATGAATGTACTTTATGTTGCTTTGTTTAATGTCAGACCCCCCAAGTTAACATTGGCAGATCTTCTGTTGAGTGTGGGGAGCTGTGTGTTAACCCCAGCAGCACTGCCACTGGGACATCTCACAGGGACTGCTCGACCATCCCGAGCAGGATGCGTGGGTATACCAGCTGCCATGTCCTGTGGACTGCTCAAATCCCATGTCCTCCATCCCTTGTGGCAAAAAGTACTCTAATGAGGTGTGTGAGCTACTGCCTGGTCATCAGACATCAGGAGTTAGAGCACTGAGGGCAATAAATGCTTCTCACGCAAAAGCAAAATATAACCAAGAGTTGTTCTTATGCAGAGGGAGATAATGTGTCCAGGACTCTCTTACTGCGTGTTGCCACGTTTTGCACATCACTGAGTAATAATTTCTCCAGGCCCCTTCTGATGCTATGTGCATTTTCTGGCTTGCTTGTGTTGTTCAAGAGTTTTTAAGCCTCATATTTACAGAGAGGGGCTTGGAGAGATGACAGTAGTAGTGGTATGAGTTTGAAGCCAATCTCATTAATTTTGGAGATTTCACCCAAGACGGTTGAAATCCAAGCTGGAAATAGCAAAGCTGGGGGATGAGAAGTTTCACCTAGCGGAAATGAAGTATCTGGCCCAGAAACGCTTGGAGAGTGTGGAGACAGCATCACTTAGAGATGGGTGGCCAAAGAGAAGAAAGAGGAACCTCAGCAACTTCAAATCATCATCCCGTTTGTTGCAGCCTTGTCACGAACTGCGATCCGCCTTTGCAAAAAGAGGCTTTCCAGTACCTCTGTTCTCTACAGCTGTTTTTCCTGGCCCTGGAACAGAAACCAAACTCCCTTTTCACACAGTGCTCTTCTGCCCCAGTGCTCCCTACTCCTCTGTATCTGTTTGTTTGGAGCCCCTGCTGCATTGCCCCAGCACCTTCAAAGAGCCCCTATAATCTCCAATTAAATCTGACTGTGTACTCGGAGGTGTCAGCTGGGGAAATTACACAATTAGAGTTGATTCTGTCTGCTGCAGAATTTTGTGGCAGCTCCTAATTGCTAAATGAGCGCTTGGCTGTATTAATTATTCCAGTACCGCTCTCAGTTTTTTAATTGGTCATTCCAGGCGGATGGGTGGCCAGTGTCTTTGACAAACAAAACGGATGGTCGGGCTTAGTGCTTGATGATGGGAAAGGGACGGCGACAGTGTTTGTGGATCCCTTTTTTTCACACCTGCACATACAGAATCATTGCTCGTAATTAATTTAGAGAGAGTGGCTCTGAATTATTATTTTTTTTTGCTGTCTTTCATCCTTCCTCACTCCCAAAATTCTCCGGAGCTTTGCAAGCTTTGTGTGAACAGAAGAGTTGAGCAAAAAATTTCACCCCCTTTAAAAAGGAGTAATGAAAGGACTTAGAGGGCACAGTAAACCAAAAGCACTGATGTTTTTGTTCGCCACTCCTGAGCGTGAGAACAAAGGCACTTTGTTCTCACTTTGTTGAATGCACGGACACTTTTTTTCCAGTTCCAGTTCACCGTGCATGATGCCCTGGTTGTTGGAAGCTTGGGATGTTAGCCCAGGGTGCCAAGCCTCAAATCGTATGGGAGAGCACCCAAACAGAGGGGATGCCCTCCGGGAAGAAGCCCTGTCTAACAGCAGGAGGGAGGAGCGCATCCTGCCTTTGCTCCATGTGGAGAATATCCCTGGATACTCAGAAGAATAACAAGCAGCAGGTTATAGAGCTGCCCTTCTCTGCAGCAGCATGTGGGGACTTTGCTGGCAGTGCCTGGCCTCTCCCTGAGCCCTCCCTGCAGCACCAAGAAAAGTGCATGAATTCCTTGGGAAGTCCGGGTGTGTGAGCCATGCAGTTCTTTGCTGTTTTTCTAAGATATTGGAAAGTGAATGGCTGCTTCCATCTAGCCCATGTTATCATGCAGCATTTGAGGCCTCCCCAGATGTTTGTTCACAGCGAGTTTTGCTGCACAGGTATGCACTCCACGGGTGAACACCACATTCCTCTGATAAATGGAGCTGACTTACAGGAGTCGAGGCGTGTTGTGCAAGGCAGTCTGAGGGCAGATGCAAGTCCTTAATACTGAATTTTGCCCCCTGGAAAGGTTGTGACACTACCGAGGCACCTGTGTCCAGCCATCCAGCTGCAGAAGTGTGAAAGCATGAGATGCAGGTGCTAAAATGGTGTATGCTTTAGCTGAGCCCTGTGAGCCTGCCTGCAGAGTCTCTGGAGCTCAAATGCCATGAATTGAAGAGCCCTTGAGCCCTTTGAGCTGTGGAGGTGGGTTGCACAGCAGTGAGCTTTACCACCGAACACCTACGGGATTTATCCCAGCAGAAGCAGCCCCCTCTGTGACACCTCCCCAAGGACTGTCAAAAAAAACTCCCCTCTTTGTGCGGGTGGAGCCAAGGCAATATTTTGCTCAGTGTTTGCTGTAATTGTCCTTGTAATACTTGCAGGGCAGGGGGGAATCTGCTGGAAGGGCCGGGTGTTGGTGCTTGCCAGCATCCTCTCAGCTCTTCTCTAAACCCATGCTTATGAGAAATGAGGGAAATCCTGGTTCTGCAGAAGCAAACAGGCAAACGCCCCCTTGGCTCCCTCCTGCCCAGGATGTGTCCAGTGAGGCTGACGTTAAAATTGAGTATTGAATTTCCAGCTGGGAAGAGAGGAGGCCACTCCAAATTAGAGGCAGACGATGTAAAACTCTTGTCAGGCCTACTTAGTTGTGCTAGGCCTGCTAGGTTGTGCTTATTGCATGCCTTCAAAACCCATAATCCTCGTGCACCCCTGGGAATGCAGAGTGCTGTGACGTGTTTCTGTCTGAGCAATGTTTGTGTTGCACTTTCGTGTCTGGTCTGTGGTTTTTAAAGGAAGGTGGGGTCACCACTGCCCTACCTGGAGCAGGATGGGGCTCAGGGAACCTGACATGTCAGGGCCGACTGTGCTGGGAAGTGCTGGAGAGAGGGAACAGCTTGGGTGCAGCTCAGAGAGGCTTGAAAGGAGAGGGAAAACCTTGTACACCCTTGTATTGAAGAGGAAGGGGCTACAGAGGCTTCACTGAGGTGGAGCTATGATCCTGTGTGGTGTTTGTGAGTGTATCATCCTTGGCAGTGCTCAAGGCCAGGCTGGATGGAGCTTTGGGCAACCTGGGCTGGTGGGAGGTGTCTGTGCCCATGGAAAAGGGTTGGAACTGGATGTGCTTTAGGGTCCCTTCCAACCCAAACCATTCTGTGATTCTGTGATCTTCACCACTGCAGGAGAGGCTGGCAGTGATGCTCTCCCAGCAGCTTTGGTGGCCACCATGTTTTCCAAGACAGGTCTTGCAGGACCAGCACCTTCGGTTTGTCTTGGCCAGAAACACACAGGGCTCTGCAGCCAGTGGGGTTGGGTACTGTGTGCTGGTGGGTGCTTCCTTCCCATGCACTGGTTACACTCCTTGGCCTCCTCTTTGCTATTTTGGTAGGCACACACAGTGTGCCCCCATTTGTCTCCCTTCAGTCTCGGAGCAGGGCATGGAGCTGGCAGGGCGAGCACCCTGAGTGCAGCTCTGCAGTGTTTCCTTAAGCAGAAACGAAAGCTTGGGAGGCTTGTTTTTAGAACTTTCTCTTTCTTTCTTTCCAGAATAATAAGTTTGCTGCCGCTGCTGCCTTAATTTGGAGTTAATATGTAATGTTTGTAACGATGCCAAGAAACATTGCTGTACTTAAGGCAGATTATAAAAAGTATCTCATGCTAACACTGGTATTTTAAAACTTATCCCTGTTCAAAGGTAACATGAATCTTTAAAACTAAAATCACTTGAACTTTAAGAACATAAACATGATAAACCAGTTTGGCACTGTCTTTTTTTCCCTTTCCTTCCCTTAAGGAGGCTGCACTATGTTTATGCTCACAGAGGAGCAAAAGTTTCCAAAGCACTCAGCTAATACTTTTTCTCTGCTCCCTTGCTGGCCCATCAGCATTTTTTTACAATTCCAACATCATTCTGCTCTTCATGCTTCTTGACTACTATTGTCCCGAAGGTACATCTGTATCTTTTTACACACTGAAGCCAAACTCTCACCCTGATCTGGGATAGCTCTCCCCGTTGATTTAAAAGCAGCTACTCTAGACTTACACCGGCATTACCAAGACAAGAACCTGGTCATGAACTTTTCATCACAAACCTAAAATGCAAACACCCTGTCTACATCTATAAGAGTCATTTAGCTGGAAAGCATTTCTGTGTCATTTATCTTAACTGCAGCAGGTAGCAATTTAACTGTCACTCCGCACATGCCAAAGCCTCCTCAAATGCATCTGCTCACCAGCTGATATCCTCTGCAGCAGAAACGGGACTGTTCAGCTTGTCTTCTTTTTCTCAGGTGTCCCCTTCTGGACCCGGCCAGATAAGATGGAGAAGAAGCTGCTGGCAGTTCCCGCCGCCAACACCGTTCGCTTCCGATGTCCGGCGGGTGGCAACCCAACTCCCTCCATCTACTGGCTGAAGAACGGCAAAGAGTTCAAGGGAGAGCATAGAATTGGGGGCATCAAGGTAAGGCCTCGGTTTGGATCTCTGGTTTTGTCAAAATTTTTCTACCGACTGTAAGAAATTGTGTTTCACTGTAATTAATGTCGGTACATGTAAGAGCATGGTCCCAACTGCACAGGAATGGGGATGTTTCTGGCAGTCCTAGCAATTGTTTGACACCAAAGTGTTAGATAGGGCTGCTGTCCATCAGGATTCAAGGCTTAATCCCCTCTGAGTTTGTCTATACTGGCCATTCAGGGTTTAGGTAGAAATGAGGCTGAGTTTATGGGTGCGTTGTAGACAGCAATGAGAAGGTAATAATACTCCTAATTTCTGGAGATCAGCCCAGTGCATTCAGATGTGCATGACCAAGCCATAGCTACTCATAGCTTTTAAGGAAAAATGACTCTGTGTTGTTTGAAGGTGTGGGAAGGTCCTCACCAAAGAGCTGGACTGCTGTGTTGGTGGTCATTAACATTCTTGTGGTATAAATCATTGACCCTCGGTCAAGTGTTAGATTACCCTATTTCAGAGTAATAGCATCTGCTCCTTGGCTTCTTCCTTCTCCTTCTTCCCTTTCTACCATAAGGTGTTCTGGAAAATGTTCTCGCTCAAGTGGACACCAAAAGTGCACTCAAATGACCAAATTATCTAGAAGTTTCTGTGCTACTGTACATAACAAATGAGAGGACTTGTAACTAAAGAAAATCTGCTGCTCTGATTTTGTTGTTGTTGTTCCTTTGTCCCCTTGAGGTCACGATCAAACATATCTGGGGAGCATAAAGCTGGCAGTAGCTGGTTAGGACAATACCAGAGCAGAAGGAAGGACTCCTGAGCAGACATTTTCAGCCTATACCCTGCCAGGCCTGGCGTCTCCCTGGGCTGCTGGTGAGGAAGGAAGGTGGTTTTTCAAAAGGCACCTTCATCAGTACCTTAAATAGCTCTGTGCTGATGCCTACCACATCTGTAACGCCGTGAAAGGGGGCTAGGCATGCGGAGTGTGCAGGGCTCCAGAAACCAGAAAAGGATTCGAAAAAGTCTTCCCTCCCCACACTGCTTTTGGGCTGTTGCTTTCCTGTTAGCTCAGGCCCGTTCCTGAAAGAGCCTATTGTGGTTGTTTCAGAGAAGCCTTTGAAGGTCCCTCCTCAGCCCTGTCCCCGTTCCAGCCTGGATGAGGCTGAGGACACACTTGCTTTTAGATCTGAAAATTTAAGGAGAGAAAAGACTCCTGTCTGTAAACAGTCTTACAGCAGATAACAGTTACAAAGCACAAGCATCTTTTACTAATTGCACGCTGTAAGGATCATCATGAAGTGTTTTCAGGCTTGCGTGCGCTGTTTGAACTGCTTTTTACAAGACTGTGTGACATCAGCTGCACTAAATTATGCTTGCAGAATAAAATCTAAAGCTGAAAGCAATTCTCCTACCCACTTCCCGGTGGTTTTAATCTATCCTTGAGTTTAAATTGACACATTTCATCCTCTGCAACACGGTAGTGAGTCTTTGGCATCGCTGTGCTTTGTTTCTCTAGGGGCACCTTCCAGCAACAAGCCAATGCTTAAAGTGCTGTTGAAGGCAACGTCAGGCCAATTACAGCAAGATTGGTTTAAACTCTCTATCTGTCTAGGTATAGTTCTTTGTCCCTTTCCTGATATAAAGACATCTTTCTCGCTCTGTAATTTTCCTTCTCTTATTTGCTTGTTTTTGCTCTTGAGCCACGGTTAGATATAAGTAGTCTAATGTAAATCTCATCCAATATAAATAATACTGATAGATATCAACCAAGATTTGAACCAGAAAAAGAAAGTGAAAACCTCTTCAGTATTTCATGTATTTAAGATTTAAATTCCCAGTTACAACTTAGCTTCATAACAGGATTAGGTAGCTTGAAAAGAATGGGCAAGATCCAGATCTGGCAGAGTTTGGTTGGCTTTCTTCATCTCAAGATCTGGTCTTAACCCAGAAATCCTTGAGCTGGGAATTTTCTCATTTGTTCTCAGTGTGCGGAAGAGTTTAAACATTGATTGTGAAAGGAGTGTGGTCAGCAGATGAAAGCTGACCACTGTTCCACTTCTGCCTCTCGCAAATGGCATTTAGATCCTGTGTGATTGTCAGAGCCCTTTGTAAAGTCTGCAAGAGAGAAGGGCAGGCTAAAGAGAAGGCCCGGGCTAAACTGATCTTCTTACAGTTCATCCTTAACTGGTAGAGAGAAGAAATTCATATGACTTATCATATGAAATTTCCCAAAGAGCATTAATGGTTAAATCCGTGTTGGAATCCCTAATATCGTAAGCCTGTGTGTGTTAAATGACCCTAGAAGGGAAGATCGAGGGGGAGGGGAGATAGGGGATTATCCCTTCCCCAGACCATTGCACATACCAGTCTGGCAAACACCGACTGAGTTTCCAAGTGTGTCTGCAAATGTTTGTTTCACAAGAAGCCAAGAATGACAACACCAAATAAACCAGAGGGACTTCCAGTATCTCACCAACTTGATTAATGTCTGCACTAAGTCACCTCTTTTTTCTAGTGTTTTATCAAGTACAGCAATTATCCGAACTTGGGAACATCCCTTTTTATTATCCTTTAAGTCTAGACCCAGTGTCAACCTAAAAAAAGAGCCCTGTTCCTGCTAGAAAAGTTCCCAAACAAGTTTTCCCCAAGTTTATGCCCGTGGTTCCGCAGTATCATGTCTTTGTTCAGGGTCCAAAGTCCCTGTCACAAGCCCAATGATGAGACATTACTTGAAAGTAAATACAAGACATGCTAAGTAAAATACCTAATTTGGAGCTGATTTTATAATACAGTTCAGACTAGGGAGTTGATCGGGTGTCTGGAGTCCCATTTCCTTGGAATAGCTCCTTGGGGTTCCACAGGAAAATGCTTTGCAATGCTGAAGAATGAATTAAAAGAAGTCTTTAAACAAAACTACGAGACAAGCCAGTATGGAAATGAGCCACTGAGCAGCCACAAATTTGCATTCAAACTTCCTTGACAGTCTGGTATGTTCAGATGTGAACCCAGGGGTTCAGGCCCTCAGCTCTCACTGCTTCTGTTACCCTGTAATTGCAGCACTGTTGAAGAGCTGCACCAAGTGGGATGTTGCATTACAAAAGGTGAAATGTTGGCTATGCACAGAGCTCCATCTGTGCCCTGAGTGGGCAATGAGCACAGTCAGACCCGGCCAGACACCTGCAGCAACGGGGACTGCTTTGCAGGCTGTTTAAAACAGCCATGGCCTCCTGAAATGAAAGGAAAAGTGGGGTACTCAGCACTGCTCTCCCAGGGATGTACAAAGCAGGGGGCTTTGTCAGATGGCTTTTGCTTGCTTGGGTTGAAACTAAGCAAGTTGTTTAAGCTGTCTGGTCCTATGACTTCAAACCTTCTCTTTCCAAAATTCTGGCTTTAATTGCGACTTGGCCCTTTAAAGGGAAGCATGTGGATGCAATTTATGTGTAGCAAAAGAGGTTAAATGACTTCATATTGGAGTTCACCTGCTGCAGCAAGAAACCTCCAGGAGCAATTACACCCTTGTTTTTTTCCATCAGCCCTTGACATTCCGTAGCACAGCATTATTGTAATCTCCTGCTTCTGTGTCCTTGGAGTCACCTTCACCATGTTTAATAAAGTTAAATGTGCTGCTCTGGGCAGCAGAAGGCATCAAACGAATATCCAGAGATCTGCAGAGCTTTTGTACTCTATGCATCCTGAAGTCATCTTTGTTTGGGTTGGTTGCTTTCTGTATTAATTCAAGATTTACTTCCCATATCCGTTATTTCCTCTGCACTCATTAGAAGTAAACGTTCCAGCGGGGAGCGCAGGGCAGTGGGTCAGGCTGGATACCTCTAGATATAAGCCCTATCCAGAAAAATAAGTAGCATGAGGCTTAGTGCAGAAAGAGAAGGGCTGACCAAGCATCCTAGGGACCGGACTTGAGGCTGGGCATATTTTCTCCTCTGTTCTTGACAGACAATTTAGGGGGTTCACTCAGTTGTAGATAACCATTTCTGTTCAGACAGATGCCATGCCATGTTGTCCCCATAGCATAGTTGTTCAAAATACCTTATAGATAGGGTAAGAAGTATTATCTTTATTGTTTCTAGTTATCTTTACGTGTTATATGTAGCAGTTGGTAAAGATCTGCAGACAAGAGTCCAATATTTTGGGCTGACAGTCTGTGGACCAGAGTGGTCTCACAAAGAGGACAAGTGGATTGGGGCTACCTTAGCTGATGTCTTCTAAACTCGTTATTCTAATGAGAGGTGCCATAATCAGTGCAACTGTCAGCTGATTTTATTCGTGTTATTATTGTGGAAGCATCTACAGGTCCCCGTTACAATCTCAGCATGGCACTGTTTATGCACTGGTCTTAATTCATCTTCAAATTAAGCCTTTAATGACCCTTGAAATGGGTGCTTGTGATGTTCAGGCCAGCTCGGGGATCCGTTCATGCTGGCTGTGTGTGTAGAAGGTCCCTGACTGTTCACTGATTTGAAGGCTCTGGTGATGACCGTGCTTGACCATGGGCCTGATGGTTTGATTTCTTCTTCTAGTTGCGACACCAGCAGTGGAGCTTGGTGATGGAGAGTGTTGTGCCGTCAGATAGAGGAAACTACACTTGCGTTGTGGAGAACAAATACGGCAATATTAGGCACACGTACCAGCTTGATGTATTAGGTGAGATTTCCCTGTTTTCCCTCAACAACTAATCTGTGGTGATGTTGAACAGGCACATGACGGGATAAAGGAAGCAGGAACTTGGTTTCTTTCCCAAATGGCTGAATCATGCATCTTCTGAAGCCAACAGGAAGCCTCCTTTTGACCAGCACTTCAGCCTCGGATCTGCGATCAATAAATTACCTAGCTGGTCTAGAGAGGAGCCAGAGAAGGAATGGCATGAGTGGGGCTGAGATCCTCTGATCTCGGGTGGTTCTCCCTCTTTTGGCTTGAGAAGCATTGTCTGGCGAGGTGGCTGGGACACCTGGAAGGGATGACAATCCCAGTTTGTACCCTTTCTGCTGAAAAGCAAGGAGATTCCCCATCTGAAACAGCTCCTGCCAGATCGCCGTGAGCTGACACCACTGAGCAGTGTTGTCCCTTCCCATCAAGAGCGCTGAAGGGTGCAGAGGGGAGACCTTGCTGGAAGAAGGACGGGTAAATTAAGATTTCCTTCTCCTCTGTGTTTCAGAACGGTCACCCCACCGACCGATCCTGCAAGCAGGGCTCCCTGCCAACCAGACTGTGGTGGTTGGGAGCAATGTGGAGTTTCACTGCAAGGTCTACAGCGATGCCCAGCCTCACATTCAGTGGCTGAAACATGTGGAAGTCAACGGCAGCAAATATGGGCCCGATGGGACACCCTATGTCACGGTGCTGAAGGTTGGTACTCGCTCCTTCTTTTCACCCTCAGGGCAGTCTTTCCTCTGCCTTGGTCTCAGTGTTACAGAGACAGCAGCTACATTGTGGGGATGCTTCTCAAAGAAACCCACTGTCTTGTGGCAAAAGAGATCAGCACTGTATAGAGGTGCTCGCCGTCAATGGAAGCCATAAACTTTTATTTTGATGTTTGTTAATGAGCCCTAGACTAGCCCTGCCATGCAAACCAGAAACTCCCATCAAAATATGCTAAATGCCCTGGAAGGGTGCTTCCAGCTCCTGGAAGGGTGGTTATTATTTAAATCAGATTTTTGGGAGCTCCAGGTTTCATTTTATGTAATTGTTTCACGTCTATAAGAAAAAAAAACATTGAGAGTAAGCCCCTGTTGGGGTTGTTCTTTCCTTTAAAGCCTGCGCAGTAGAATATTCTACTTTTGGAGGGGGTACAGCAAAAATGTCCTGAAGTTGATGTTCCAGACTCTTCTGCTTGCCAGAGATAACACAACTACTGTAGTGGCATAGATAAGCAAAGTAGTTGTAAGGGCTGAGGCAACTGTGAGAAAAGCAGCATAATAAAAGAGAAGCTGTCAGATTGAATTTGACCTAAAATTGTAAAAATAACTCTCTTTTACAGCTTCAAAAGAGGTATTTTCAGGGCTTACTAAAATAAAAGGCTCCCAACTAAAACACATTCTTTCCCTTTCCAAGTAAACATACTGCAGCACACATGTGCTAAATAATGCTCAACGACCAGCACCTGAGAGCCAAGACAGTCTTGTTGTTCCAGCCACTAACATTTGTGAGCATTGCTATTATCCATGCTCAGGAAAGCTTATTTTTTATTGAGCAAAAGCTCACTTAGTAAAACTTCACTTGGTTAAAATGCTTTCTAGAAAGGGATCTTCCAGCTTGCAGACAGAGCAGAGCCAGCAGGTCTGGTTTCTCCTGAACTAGTGCAGATAATAAAAGTTAGGAACAGAGAATGAAAAACAAATTGAACTTTTAAGCACCGCCCCCCCCCCCCCCCCCCCCCTTTTTTAAATAATTAAAGGCATCCTGTGTTTGTATTGTATTCATTAAAATATGTAGTGCCAAATCCAGTTTTTCTGTCTCTGAAACCAGATTTTGTCCCTGCAGTTTTGAGCAGAGGTTGTCCTCTGCATGGGCATTCGCTGTGCACATCCTGCTGCACACACCCTTTTATCTCTTTGTATGAAATTAAAAAAAAAACACCAAACTTATCAGACAGCATCTACAAAACTGTAACTCAGCCAGATACATGATAATAAAAGCCAGAGACCCTGGAAATAATTACATAGATTGAAATAACAGATCAGTTGGAAGAAATGGCTGGAGACAGTTCTCCAGGATTGGCAGCAGGCGCTTCTTGCGAGTTGATAAAACTTTTATTTTCTGTCTGTGTCTCCAAATATGTTTGAATTATGCATATTTGAATTTCCCCCTGGTTTCACAGCCCAGTACCACGCTCTGAATAGCTGGCTGTGTCACATGCCATCTCGTATAGTCTCCGAGCTCCGTGTGTGGTCCCCATGGGATAAAGTGCTACCTTTGGGAAGTTTGCAGAGCCGCTGCGAACAGTGGCTTGTGTCACAAGCACAAGCTCCCATTTTGCTGTGGCAAAGAACATATAAATAGTCCGTATAAATAGTGTTTTAAAATTACGTTTGAGCGGCACCGGGGTGGCTAGGTAATTAGAATTGCCAAATACCTTCTCTTCTGTGGACGGCAAAGGCTCTGCATTCCTCGAAGGGGAGCACAGGCAGGCGTTTGAAAGCAGAAGTTTTGTTTGGTTTTATTTTTGCTGAATAGGACCAGCACACGTCTATTTACTACTTCTGGTTAATCAGGAATGCTTTGAATTGTATTAATGCCGGCATCAGCACTGGGGCACGGAGCATTTCCATTTTGGGATGCATCTTTTGTGCACCAGTACTGGGCCTCCGCAGAGCTGTATCAGGCCCAGCTTTGCAGGGATTTTTTTTTTTTTTTTTTTTTGGGTGTACGTGCTTGTTTGCTTTTTCAAAAATAAAGATGATCTCGCTGTCATCTCAGGGCCAGTCGTTTGGCTGTATGGACTCGTTGCTCTTGTGCCATGCGGTGCTGTTGCTTTGAGCCAGGATTCTGGCCATGTTGCTGGAGCAGGGTCCTGCTAGCAGCCCTTTTGACCTCTGCTGCTTTAGAAGGGGCTCCCCACTGCCTAGTACTTTGGTGTCTGCAGGGAGATAAGGCTTTTTTATCAGCCTGTCCTTCCCTCCTGCCTTCAGGAGATTTTGTGGAGCCTAGGACCTGCTGCGGGGCAGTTTGTATATGGGGAGCAGACCAGTCTCCATCAGAGCAAGGGGGAAGGAGAGGAGCCCAGCATGTGAAATTCCCCCTCACATCTAAATCACAGGGACAAAACCCACCCCAGGCCAGATGGATAAACTGAATGCTGTACTTTCAACCTATTTTTTAAGCAGCCTGACAAAACCAAGCCATCACCTGCGTCAGCTCCTGAAAGCCGGGCTCATTTGTGATCAAAGGAAAGTCCTTGTTCTTTGCAGAGGAGCACTAAATGCATTCCAGTTTTGGAGGGGGGCTGGCAGCACGGTGCCCGAGCTTTGTCAAAGGCTAAATTGTACGTTCGGCATTGAAACATGCCCGCTTTAATTATAAACAAGGCAGCAGCAGCAGGCAGGCACATTTCCCCCCTGGTCAGGACAGACAGACCTTGCAGCGTGTGAGCCTCAGAGACGAGATCAGGTCAAAGCCAGCAGCGTTTGCCATCAGATGTGGACACCAGGGCTCCTTGCTGATGCCACCTCTGGGTTTGACTTCCAATAACCTATGAGATCTGGCAGCCCTGCTGATTTTCATGGGCTGAGAGTCACATTGGCAGGCTCAGGCCCTGAAATCAAAAGCATTGAGATGGAGCTGGAGGACATAAGAACAAAACTGAGAAATGCGATCATTTTATTTTCATTTCCAGGACTGAAGCTGATATTTTTATGGGCCTTCCCTAGGCTACTTCTGAGGCCACCCAAAACAGTTGTGCTTTTTTTTGTGTGCGTGCATTTTCAACCAAAATAAAAACAACTGTTTAGGAACAAACTGATACGCAGTTGTGGCAGCTTGGAAGAAGAGAAATAAACCCCTGCTTAACAGCCTGAAGTTTGTTTGATTTATTTAGTAAAGAAGAGGCTCCTATAAGCAGTGGAAAAAATTACAGCTAATTTCTGAAAGGCAAAGTCAGCAGCACGTTTCAGACCGCCGCTGCTTATATTTTGTTTCCAAATTCTATTTTGGAATCTGATAATTGAAACAGTATTTGCCGAGCCGGGTTGCAAACACAAATCTCTGCTTAAGCCCTTTCTCTGGTGCTCCTGTCTGCAGAGTTATTAGGGAACTGTAGGGCCATTGACTGCTGTCAGATGGAGAAGTGGGAAATTGTTCTAAGAAAGAAATGGCACACGTGCCTCCAGCAGCAGGAACACCATCGAAGGGGTGGGAGGTCACCTATGTGTGGTTTGGGGACTCCTCTTCTTCGCCCAGGTCATGGGTAGGTCTCTCACCACAGGGCGAGCTGGGGATGGTGCTACAGCCGGAAAGAAAATAGGCATGAACAGTCAATCCTAGCTGATATAGGTTCGATGGAGGTATTGTTTGGTTTACTGAAGTTCAGGTTTCTGTCTATTCCTGCAGTCTTGGATCAGTAAAAACGCTGAAGCCGATGCTAACCTAAATCTGTTCAATGTGACAGAACAAGATGAAGGAGAATATCTGTGTAGAGCCAACAATTTCGTAGGCATAGCCGAAAAACCATTTTGGCTCCACATTCGCAAACCAAAACCAGGTAAACCACAGACTCTGTCCCAAGGCCCTGGCAACTGCAAGAATGAGCTATAACATTTTAAGAAGCTAGTGATTAAAATTACTATTCATTTTGTATTACACCCTGTCAACTGACACTGAATGGCTTTATCTTATTTTCTTGCTAATTTTTTTTTACAAGAATGTAACGCCTATACAGCAATTGCCATGGAAAAATTCCCACAATAAAATGACTGTCAAATTTTGCTATCAACTCTTCACGCTTTTATTCCTTTCCCTTCCTTACAATTGAGTGCTGATAACAGAATTGCATGCTAATGACCTGTGACGTTCGGTGCTATGGAAAACCAAGATTTTTGCCCCTAAAACTGATACAGTCGTTACGGACTGACTTCTGTCCGTTTGATGCGTAATTGGGAAATAAATATCAACGTTGACTTGTATGAGCAAGCACGTTAAGCAGAGAGCAGTGCAAAGTTGTGAGCTCTCTGGTGTGACTCCAGCTGTTTCACTCCTGGAGGGTTCAGCACCTTCTTGGGATCAGCCAGAGTCACGCTGCAGTATCAAGGGCTGTATGATAAATATTTGGCTTAGAAATGGCCATTCTGAAAATAAGTCTAAAAAATTTGACAATTCTGAATATTCTTCAATGAACTCAATATTTTTATGTTCATCTGGTCAGCACTTGAGTCTTTCCCCACTACCTCTCACCTCCTTTCTCGTTTCTTTCCTTCTTTCCTTTTTCCTTTCACTTTCTCTCTCTTCCCCCCTGTACTCACCCTACTAACTGAAGGTCAGTCATATTGTGGGGGCAATTTTTCGTTTGGATGCTTTTGCTTGCATGCTTCTTTAGTGGGACAGAGTAAGAACCTGGTGAAGGGAACTTTTTTGCTTTTGACTACAGGTTGCAGAGGGGAATGAATGAATAAATGTGGAAGATGGGCCATTGGAAAAAAAAAAAAAAAAAAAAAAGAAAAACTTTAATCTGCTTTTGAAATTTGCCTGTGGTGTCCTCACACTTGCTGGGAATGTGGCTTATTCTCTGTTTTCCCTCTTTCTATATGTGTGTGTTTTTTTTCCCCGTAGACGGCAGGTGTTAACACAACGGATAAGGAGCTAGAGATTCTGTACTTGAGAAATGTTACTTTTGAGGATGCTGGGGAATATACTTGTCTCGCAGGGAATTCTATTGGTTTCTCACATCACTCTGCTTGGCTGACGGTGCTACCAGGTATTTCCTTCTGTGCTGGCCTCTCCTTCCTTCTCCAGGGTGCTTTGATGTTTGCTGTAGAAATGTCAGGTTCCTGCTGACACGTTCCCCAGGGAGGGCTCCCCTCTGGGATTTGCCATGCCAGTGACGAACCAGTGCAGCAGAAGACCCCTGTTGCATATTCACAGCTGGCAGATTTTGCATTTCGTCTCGGGATTTAAATTACTATTGCAGCAATGATACAAATTGCCCAGGATCCTTTTAAACATGGATAACTCAGAGGTGCTCACAGCCTCTGCATTAGGAGACTGTCTCTAGGTGCCAAAATTAGTCGCTTTGTCTCCTTATGCTGCAAGCGTACCTAGTGGGAGAAAGAAACTCCCCATCAGATGATCCAGGACACCTATACTGGTCGTGTACAGCGGATCATCAAGGAGAAACCTTTCTGTCCAACCTCATATCTCAACCAAAAATGAGATGCACACGTAGTCGGTGTGAGTACCCCCGTCCCTGCCTGTAGCATTATTTCCGCTTCATGGATGAACAGGCGGAGAGAGCGATCTCGGACGGGAGGTCGACTGGAGTCATCTGTGGACAGAGCCCAGGAGTGCTGGCTCCCAGGGGCACTGAATGCTGCTTGCTCCAGCTGAAACCGATGAAAGCTGCCACGGGTTTCAAACCCAAGGCCAGAGTGACCTCAATTTTGTGGTCCTTTCATGTGCAAAGCTCTCACTGACAATGAAGCCAGCACAGAATATGCAACAGGAGGGGTCTGCCCTCCAAAAGAAGGGGCCGAGGCTGTGCTGTGCCTTCACCTGCAAATTCTGCCTCCAGCTATGGAGGCAGCATGAGCACAGCCCAGAAAAGTACCAGCAATGTCTTACATGAAATCTAAGTGGGTGTTGTGCCTTGTAGAGGGTGCAGGAACAGACCTGCAGTGTGTTCAATAGGCCCTTGTAAGCATCCCATACCCACAGCTTTGGCTCACCGAGTCATAGACCACATTTGTTTCTATCTCACAAACGTCTTGGGATATGTTTAGGAACCAGGAACTTTGGCATTTCTAAGCTTGACTTTATCTGTGTGGGTGATTTGGTCATAAACACTTCTCCTGGGGCTCAAGAGGGTTTCCTCCATGCCTGACCCTGCTGCCGGTGGGATCTGCTGGTCTTTTCTCTGTTTATTTGCCAGCTCTAAAATAGCTGATCCTATCCTGTTTCTGCTTCTGCCATCCACTGGATGACAAATCACTTCCTTTGGTTAGAGCACTAATATCCCTGTTATTTAAGAATCTCCTGATCCTGTCTCATTCAACCATTACGCTGTTTTCATCATGTATGAACTCACACCTCCAATTTAAGCAAAGAACAAACGGGAAAAAAGAAAACCACCTGAAGTGGAACTTTATATTGAAGTCAGA
The DNA here is from genome assembly GCF_965140915.1 of Aythya marila. NCBI lineage: Eukaryota > Metazoa > Chordata > Aves > Anseriformes > Anatidae > Aythya > Aythya marila. Next base: position 68,835,339 of record NC_139045.1, on the reverse strand, counting down.
TGCAGCAGAGGACAGCTGGCAGTGCAGCAGCAGGCTCCAAAGTGCTGCCCAAAGGGAGGGAGGTGCGGGATCCAACCCTGATGGGGAACCTCACTTTGTGAACCTGTCCTTGTGGAGCAGAGAACGACGTGCTGTGAGCTTTGGCACCGACCTAGTGCCTGATCCCAAAAGATCTGGTAACCTTTCCCTGCAGGAAAAGATCACCCCCTGGCAGGATCAGGCCCGGCACAGCTGGTACATAGGCTCACATGCTCTGGATCAGCCCCCGTAGTCACCCATGACCATTTCTCCATGTGCATCCTGGAAACAGCCACCAAAGACCTGATTTGGAGCCTGCTGCTGCCAGCAGAAAGGCTCCTGCTGCCTGCCAAAGCCGCTGATGGACATGGGATGTTAGCAAGCTGCCCACACTGGCATGACTTCACTGTAAAGTTTCCTGCTGCTGACTGTTCCTCTGATGCTGGTTCACCTCTGGGGGACAGAAAACCAGTCCCACCATGGCTCCTTCCTCTGGTCCAAGTGCCTGTCCTGAAGGGAACAAGGGGAGAATTGCAACTGAGCCTTGTTGGCCCCAAAAACACCTTGCTCTCAGGTGGCCACTGCTGCTGGGCTCATGCCATTGCCTTCCTGGCTCAGCCACCTCTCCAGGCCAGACCTTCCAGCCTGCTCCCAATAAAACTTAAGTTTTCACAAAATAATTATGTAGATCTCTATCGTGAGACATTTTCCCGTTGTGATGCCTTACCCCTGGGAGCCCTTCAAGCCCCTTTGTCCGTCAGGGCAGGCACTGGTCCGGTGGAGATCTTCACTGGAGCTCTGGGCACACCCAGTTCCGTGGTTTGGATGTGCAGAGAGAGCACGATGTGGTTCAGAGGAACAGCACAGACACGTGGAGATGCCTTCAGTCTAGAGCAGTGGTTTTCAACCTGTGGCTGAAGGCCCTCCAGCATCACATCGAAGGGCAGTAAAATCATCCCCCCCAAAAAAAAAGCAAACCAAGCAAACATTTTAGCTACAGCCACAGGTGGAAAACAACTGGCCTAGGAGGGTCCCCTCGCTGAAGTCAGTCAGAAAATTGGTGTGGATGAGCAGGTCCTCCCCAAATCCTTCATGCTGCGTGTGTGCGGTTGCGTGCGGGCAGCCGCTGGCCCCATCCTGACTGCTGTCTCTTGTCACCCTGCAGCAGAGGAGCTAATGGAAATGGACGATTCAGGCTCGGTGTATGCTGGCATTCTCAGTTACGGCACTGGCTTAGTTCTCTTCATCCTGGTGCTGGTCATTGTGATTATCTGCAGGATGAAGATGCCAAACAAAAAGGCCATGAACACCACCACTGTACAGAAAGTCTCCAAATTTCCACTTAAGAGACAGGTAACAGAAAGTAGATACAAGATTCCTATTCCCCCCTATGGTCATTCCTTTTTTTTTTTTTTTCCCCTCAAAATTTCCTTTCTAGGTGCAAAACTACCAGAAAGATGTTGCCCAAGACATAAGTTGTCTGCAGTCTAAAAGTCTAACGCCCTTTTATTCATCTGTTTCTGTTCCAGTGGAGCAGTAGCTGGTGGCATCTGCCTTGGGTTCAAGCTCCCAGTGCTTGCACAGAAAGCAGGTCTTGCCGGGGAGCAGTATAAACCTGGCAGAGGGGTAATTTGGGGAGCAAGAGCACAGTAAATGTGCCTCTTCCTTGCGTTCTCATGGAGATGTAAGGGAGTCATCTTTCTCCATGCAGTTAGAGATGCTCTGCCATTGCAGAGGGGCAAAAGGCACCACATAGAGCCACATGGTAAAGTACGTGGATTTCAGAGCTCGTGGTGGGCAGTTACAGTGCCAGGATGGAACCACAGCTTGTACGTGCACATGTACACGTGTGCAGAAGCACACAGAGCAAAGGAAGGGCTTGTATCACTGCTGCCAGGACTCTTTCCTCCTGGAGAGCACTGGCTGACCCATTCCTCCTTCCCACCAGCGAAGATGGTGACCACGTGTGCCTAAATCAGCTCATTTCTGCAAGGATGGGGCGGATAAGAGATGGGGGGTAGGAGGGATTTCCCATTTCAAAATTACCAGTGAGATGTCAGAGATAGCTCAAAACCCCTCAGTGACCCACCTAGGGCACGTTCCCACCCGCTTTCCCGCTGGGAATACAGTTGGCAATAACACTTCATTTGCTCTACCCAAGCAGGTGTCGTTGGAGTCCAACTCTTCCATGAATTCCAACACACCCCTGGTCCGGATCACGCGTCTCTCCTCCAGCGACGGGCCGATGCTGGCCAACGTCTCCGAGCTGGAACTGCCTCCAGATCCCAAGTGGGAATTGGCACGCTCTCGGTCAGTCAAACCCACAGGCAGGGTCCCCACATTTCCCAGATCACCATCCTGATACCCACTAACACGCCTGTTATTCCTCCCTCCAGCCTGACCTTGGGGAAGCCGCTCGGTGAGGGGTGTTTTGGCCAAGTGGTGATGGCAGAAGCAATCGGGATTGATAAGGACAAGCCAAACAAGGCCATCACGGTGGCTGTCAAGATGCTGAAAGGTATGGGGAGCCCACAGAGGGCGGAGCAGCATCTTGTGCTGGGGTTTCCTCTCTTTCCTTCTCTTTTAAGTCTTTTGTACAAACAGATCCAATAGAAGAAAGCAACAGGGGCCTTTCTTCCGCTTCACCCACATAGCCTGGGGGTGAGGGCTGTCTCCTTGGAGAGGATGTTAAGGTGTAAGTCCCATCAAGAACAGGCAACCCGGTTCTCTGCCAAGGGGTAATATGATCACTGAGGAGAAGGGAAAACACCTTCACTTCTAGCCAGCCCAGTGAAGCAGTCTGCTCTGTACTCCCCCCATAACCAATGGTGGCTGTTTTACCAAAAGCTTGTGCAACAAATTCAGGTGAAGTTTGCAGAAATTCATCTGCCAAACTCCTGACCTTTCACTTAAAAAAATCAATCCAAAACTGATGAGAGATGGAAGGGAAGCCAAAATGGGGGATGCACGGGGCACCTCTGGAGGAGTCCCTGTTTCCCATCCTGCTCCCATGCAATCTTCTGGTAACCACAAGTGAAATCCCCCTGCAGAGTTCAGCTGGAACAGGCAGGGCAGATGCTCTGTCAGTGAGCAGCCCAGGTCTGAGGTTACACGGGGTGACATTTTTTAAACAAAACTATTTCTTATCAGAAAAGGATTCTTTAGATTTCCTTCAGTCTGTCTGGGGTTATTTTTGGAAGCAGGAACATTCTCATCTCTCCAAACCAAAGCATTCGTCTGGGGAGCTCTTCCCTCATTTTTCTACTGTTGTAGAAAAATTACAGGTTTCCATGCAAAAACTACATTCCTTCTTCTGTCCAGTATCCCATATCTAACCTTTCCCCTTCCTTAACTTTACCCTTTTCCCCGGGAGATAAGAGAGAGAAACAATCAGTACAGGAAAATGATGCCAAGTACCCAAACTGTCTTTTTTTACTTTAATGTTCATCAGGGTGAAAGAGAAGATGAAAGGTATTACTGATTTTCATAGGAATATTTATTTCCATTTATTCAATTTTTATTTTTGAACAAATACTCTCTTTTTTGGATAATAGCTTTTGTTTTTATTTTGATTCTTCTTCCCACAGTAGAAGAAAAACAAATACTGACAGTTTTTGCATACTTTTTCCCCATTAAAACCCCGCATCGTTGTGCAGCAATATTTTACAAAACACTTATTTTCATCCTGACATTTTCTTTCTCTTCCTCCCTTGCTTTCTCCAGATGATGCCACAGACAAGGACCTTTCAGACCTGGTCTCTGAGATGGAAATGATGAAGATGATTGGGAAACACAAAAACATCATTAACCTCCTTGGTGCCTGCACGCAGGATGGTACGAGCTCGCAGGGTGACGGGAGGCTCAGGGTGGTGTGTTTCACACTCCTGCATCCACAGCATTGCTTTTAGTGCTCAGCAAGGGTTTGTGGAGCTAATCTCACCCCACATAGGACCTGCCTGATGTATTTGATCAGTACCAAGGCATTTTTCCTCCTTCCTCTGGCTCACTCACACATTGACTGTGTGAGACCTGGCCAGGCCCTGCTGACAGCCATATAGCTGGCATCAGTAGCAGACTCCTGCCTGTGTCTGATGTGGTTTGGCTTGGGTTGCACCTTTCCCTGAGGTCTTCCTGTACGTCTTTCTCCTTTTCTCATCAGTATAAAACCATGTCCTGGACAGAGGCAAGGTTTGTGACTGGCCTCTTTATTAACTAACTGTCCAAAATGTCTCAAAAAATAAGATTTCAGGGGTCAGCCTGCACACGCTTCTCTTTTTCTTCTGTATGCTGACGGTGTTCTTGCTTGCAGGACCACTCTACGTGCTGGTGGAATATGCATCGAAGGGGAACTTGCGGGAATACCTCAGGGCACGTCGCCCACCTGGCATGGACTATTCCTTCGACACCTGCAAGCTGCCTGAGGAGCAGCTGACATTTAAAGACCTGGTTTCCTGCGCCTACCAGGTGGCTCGGGGCATGGAGTACTTGGCATCTCAGAAAGTGAGTTTGAGAAGTCTCGTTTGGTAAAAATGCTGGTCAGTGCAGTGTTCAGAGACGTGTGTGTGTGTAAGCAAATTCAGGCAAATTTGCCTATGCAGGTTTCTCCCTTTAGAGACCAGATTTTTCAGTACAAAGGACCTTAGTATTTTTGCAGAAGGCTGAAGCTGTAGAAGCCTGTTACCCACGTGCAGGCTGTGTTCGTGAGCTGTGCAGCTGAACAGCCCTGGCTGTCCCCTGCAGGCCTGTTAGCATCTCCAAAGGGCATGCAAAAGCACAAGCAGCCCAGACCCTGGTGTGTGTCCTCAGCTGTTCAGCCTCTACCACTTGCAGAAGTAATTGGTTTCCAGATGTATGATCCTGGGGCTTGTCCTGCAGTGGTCTGGGTGGACATCACACAAAGTTGTGAGCTTCCACCCTGGGAGGCATTACCTTAAACGACAGAGTCAGGAGCTCTGTGTGCCCCTGTCTTTTCCCCCATCTCTCTTTTGAGATTGCTGAAGATAGAGGCAGCTAAAAGGAAGCTGAGATCCTGCTTTTGCAGTGCACGTGTTTGCAGCTGTCACCAGCACGTGGAGGCTCGTTTGGAGCAGAGCTGGCAGTGGATTTGGCATGGCCATGCCCAGGATGCTCCCTGGGGAGTACTTTGTTGGCGTTGAGCCGGCTGCTGTGCTTGCTTACATCACACCCCGGGGATTAGTCCTGATTTACCCTGACACCAGCAAGTGGACGATCAGGCCTTTGAGTTAGCTAAGCTGTGCACCAGCTGGTGTGACCTCTTTCTGGGGGTAGGGCACATGAAGTCAAGAACAAATTCAGCTTCTGATTTCAGGTGTGTTGGCCCTGTGAGTGCAGTTCAGAGTGGATGCTTCGTGGTGGCTTTCAACTCCCTCTCTGCACAGTGCAGGCTAGTTTAGCTTGTTCCTCTGCTGACAGCTATTAGATATTTGGGTGTGTTGGCAAAGTCTTAATTTGAGAATTTTTTTTACTCCGGACATCAACTTTCACTCCTCTTTGTGGAGGAAGGGGGATAAGAACAGTTTCATGTCCCAGTAGGCACCCATAGAATAGGAAAGTTTGACTTCTCACCCATCCATGCATCCACTTTGGAGAAGGAAAAGCTGCACGGCCGTGTCAGCGCTGGGTCTGCCGATTAGGTGTTGCTAAGAGGTGGCTCCCACTGAGCATGCATGATGCAGCAATGACACAGAGAGCGAGGAATTAAGCGGTGCTCACAGCTTTATGAGCTTGGGAGTCAATGAAACAGCAGCTCGTAAACCACACGTTGCTGTTAGTTGCAGGCGCAAGCAGCTAACAAGCCCTTATTTATTGACTTGCTCACCTTTCACAGTGCATTCATCGCGACTTGGCAGCCAGGAACGTGTTAGTCACTGAAGACAATGTGATGAAAATAGCTGATTTTGGCCTTGCAAGAGACGTTCACAACATCGACTATTACAAGAAAACCACCAATGTAAGTACAGAACTGCCAAGAACTTGCAGCTTTCTTTCTGGCAGGGAACTGCTCTCCCTGCAACAAGAGGCCCTCGCTCCACATCTCCCTTTTTAGAGGGGCTTAGGAGGAAGAGATCTGCTGTTGGCCTCACCTGGTGATGGACCATAGATAGGCTGATCCCAGGAGTCCACCCACCATCCATTTTCTTTCTGACAGATGCTGCTGGTGCTAGCAGCTGGTTGAGAGGTCTCAGCTCTGCCAAGAAGGCTCTAGACTAAGAAACTAAGGCTTTTACCAAAGGAGCCTTTCTGAGCCTGTTGCACTACTGTTCATAAAGGTCCCAAGGAGCCAACCTCTGGCCCTACCAGAGCTCTTGAGCGAGGAATATCACCTTTTATATACCTGGAGCTACCTGGCTTTCATGCACTTTTCTCTCTTTTTTACAACTGAACTCCGTGTGTCTGCTACCAAGGGTGAGAAAACAGCCCTAGCCAAGGGCTGAGTCCCAAAGCAGTTCAGATTTCTGCCATGCTGCAGGGCACACAGCACTTCCCAGTGCTCTGCAGCAGAAGAGAAAAAGCCACAACTACAACGTGGTGCAGAGGACAGCAGTGGAAGAGCTGAGTGTATTGCAGAGCTCAACCGCTTTGCAACTGCAAGGGGTTTCAGTGCTCAGGCAGTCCTACAAAGCCCATGATGATCCCATGCAATATGAAAAGAATATATTTTAAAAAATATATTGTGAATTTCAATTACAGCTCAGATGGATTTCCCATTTGAGCTGCGTTGGACAGCTGACAACCTAATCCCATTTGTGCATGTTTATGACCCTGATGTAGAATAGCCCCCTGGAAACCTGGGTTCAGGCCTCCTTCAGACTTCAGTGGGATTAGGGTTTGATTCTCAGAGGATCTGGCCCTTGATTTCACTCTAGGAAATTTCCCCTCTGGTTCAGCCTAAGCAGGATTTGGTCTGAGCATCAAACTGATTCTTCCAACCAAAGAGATGGAACTGTTGTCCTATGTTCTCTGCCTCAAAGCTAGCTGCATTTATGAGCAATAGAAACTGTTCCCACACAAAGATTTAGATGCTCTGATATGTTAAACCTGCCTTGGCAGAGAAACACAGTTCACAGAGAGCATTTACTGCAAAGATTGTTAGCGAAGATCCAGGGATCAAATGCTGTAATCTGTTTATATGTGTCCACTACTGCTTTGCCCAGTGACCGGGAAGGCAGATGTGGTTGTTAATGAAAATGTTTCAAACTGGATTAGAAAAGAAGATTCAGATGGTGCCGTTGTGGCTGGGGGAATATGCTGATGGGATGTTCCCATTGTCTTCCTAATTACAGGGTCGGCTGCCTGTGAAATGGATGGCTCCAGAAGCATTGTTTGACCGGGTCTATACTCACCAGAGTGATGTGTAAGCATTACCCACACTTTTTTTAAAAAATAAAATAAAATAACAGTAAAATAAACACCCATACTATCCCCAAAACATATGTACTGCTAAACTCAAGCAGGGCTTGCTCAGTGCTGGGGCGCCTGGGGATGAAAACACAAATGATTCAATTCTAAGCTGCAGCTTTGCACACGTGGTTTTGCTTTTCTGTTATCTAGTTGCTTTTAACTAAGGATAAATCTCCAGTAGGCTGCTGAAGAATTACTGGGAGGCAGGCAGGTATTTCTTGTGCAGTTTTTAGATGAGGAGATTCATCCTGCAGTCAAAAAAAATCATGAAGAGAAAAACCATTAAAAAGTTACCCTTGACTTCTTCCAGACTTTGACCCAGGCAGACTTCAGTTGAGTACATGGGATGAGCTTGAAATATTCTGCCCAGCATTAGTAGAGGTGATTGGAGAATATTCAACAGATACATTCTCAGATTAATTTTGCTGCTTCATTTATTTACCTTTATTTTTCCTTATCCCATCTTGTCGGTTTTAGTCTCGGTGTACTGTAAGCAAACAGCAGAGCCTATGTAAAATGTAAATCTATCAGGGTGCTGCCTTAAAGGTTGCTCTTTCTTTATTCCTGACTTGAATGGAAAGTAGAGCAGTCTGGGAAGCAGTTTCAGATCACATCTAAACTTTGCAAGGACTGAAGTAGCTCAATATGCACACCGGCTTTTTTATTTCAATATTTGGATGATAATAGCTTTTTACAGTAATTTAGCAGACAGGCTGCCGGCTCCCCAAGGCTCGCTGCTTGCAGTTGGACAAATGAATCATTTCTATTTCTGTAAATTTCACATACTTTGGCTTTATTGATCTTAAATCATAGTTTCCATGCTTAGGTAATGCTGCATTGGGCATGACAGATAAATCAAAGCTAGAGAACAGGAGAGAGAGCATGCATGAAAGAGAAACAGAGACAGATAATCCCTGTTTTTAAAAAGAAAATGAAGAAGGCAAAAGATATTTTTGAAAAGAGGACTTTTAACCAGAGCACAGCTGCAGGACTGGAGTGTGTAACATTAGTGCTCTGCTGATTTTTGTTGGGGTATTTTTCTCCCAGCTTGGCCAGTGAAATGAGTGTTGTAACAAGCAAGTTTTGGTATCAGCTTGCACAATTAGTGGCCTGTGGTTCCAAGCCTGCAATTCAGTGAAGCTGTGCATGAATAATTTGATTTGTTCCATTCAGTGGAGCTGGTGGAAGACCTAACAAAGAGCTGGGGGTAATAGATGGGCTGTCACCTATCTGATTAAATGCTCATTTCAATTTCAGACTTGGTGCCTGGGATTTCTTTGCTATTGAGTTGGATCAGCAGAGATCTCCAAGTAACTAGTAAAAATGGCCTAGGCAATTAGTCATGCTATTGATGACTTTGTTAGCTATGCATGGCTGCACAGAAATAAAGCAGAGCAGGGGGGAGGGGATATGGGGGGTGGAAAAAAAAAAAACAAACTCATTGAATTTTAAAGATCTTTCTTTGGTTTCCAGCTGGTCCTTTGGAGTGCTACTATGGGAGATCTTCACTTTGGGAGGGTCTCCGTACCCGGGAATTCCTGTCGAGGAACTCTTCAAACTCTTGAAAGAAGGCCATCGGATGGATAAACCTGCCAACTGCACCCATGACCTGTGAGTAGAAGGAGGGTGACCCAGCAGCTTTCACCTCTCCTCTCCCGTTCCCCATTCCCTCTGTGGCCACAACCACAAATGGCCTGCTTCGGGCTGCTGGGGCATCACGTACCTGCCTCGTTCGATGGGTGGCAATTCGGGACACAGCTCGTCTTTAGCACAGGTCCTCACCTGGCTTTGAGAGTGCGTATAGGTGTGAGGTGATCAGTAATGAGGGCTTGGCCCCACAAAACCCTCCTCTTCCCCTCCCCGAGGCAACACCACCCTCCTCACCCCGCACCTAAGGGATACTGTCCTAGAAGCTGGGGCCGCAGCCTGCTTTGCCTCCCAGAAAATGATGCAATTACATTCAGTTCCTCCTCATTACTTCATCTCCAGTGACTCCCCAAGCCAATGTGAGCAGAAGAGGCTTCTCCTACCCATGCTCAGCAGGGACCTGCTGCCGTCCCCTCAGCACTGGGCTTTGTCCCCGCTGCTTCCTGACATGGTGGCTGGGGCTGAGCCATGCTGCTTCCCTCTCCTGTAGCTTTTCTCTCAGGCATACATGGTTTTGGGGCGAGCTTTACCACAGGTGATGATCTCCCTTTCCCTGTCATACCCCACAGGTACATGATCATGCGTGAATGCTGGCATGCCGTCCCCTCGCAGCGACCCACCTTCAAGCAGCTGGTGGAAGACCTGGACAGGGTCCTCACCGTGACGTCCACTGACGTGAGTTTGGTGTTGGTGGGGGGACATGGGGAGGGCTGGTTCATCCCCAAGGGTGCTGACGGGTCTGTCACCCCCTCAGGAGTACCTGGACCTCTCGGTGCCCTTCGAGCAGTACTCGCCAGCTGGCCAGGACACCCACAGCACCTGCTCCTCGGGGGACGACTCGGTTTTTGCACATGACCTGCTGCCCGATGAGCCCTGCCTGCCCAAGCACCCGCCCTGTAACGGTGTCATCCGGACGTGACGGCCCCCCCCCCCCGGTCAGACGGACGGACATACGGATGGACGGACGGACAGGCAGCGCGCCCACCCCGGCGTGAGCGTGGGGTGCCGAGGACAAACCCGTAGTGAAGGATGTTTCCGTGAAACTGCTCGGCGACGCTGGAGGATTTGTGTTGTTGAGCTGTTCAGGGTAAAAAAAAAAAAAAAAAAAAAAAGAGAGAGAGAGAAAGAAAAATCTTTATTTTTTATTTTCCCATTTGCTGTATAAAAAGTCAAGAAGCACTGTTTGGCCTGAAGGAACTAATCTCTTGCCAAGATGATCTATCTTGTATGATATTTTTTTTGGTATTTTTTATTTTATTTTTTCCTAAGTAGAATGTTAAACGTGGGGGTGCTGACCTCCAGCCTCCACGGTCACGTGCCGAGTGCCAGAGTAGCCGATCTGTGCCTGCAATACGAAGAAGAGAAAAAAAAAAAATCTTCCTTTTTTTTTAATTAAAAAAAAAAAAGCTAACGGGAAAAAAAAAAGTGTAAAGAATGTAGAAATTCTTTGCTTATGCAATCTGTACATGAACCTTTTTGGTGGAGCTGAAAAGCCACGTTGCCTGCAGGGATTCATATATTTATAAAAATATCTATATTTTTGTTGTCGTCGTTTTTATAGCTTCATGATCTTATTACCCAGCTACATAGAAGGAATCTTTTCTGGAAGACGAAGAAGAAAAAAAAAAGTAAAATGCAAATCGTCATGGAGAAAGGAAAAGAAAAAAAAAAAAAAAGAGACAGTCAAGTCATCCTAATTGGAGGAGAGCATCACCCTGCCGCTGGCCAGGTCCCACAGGGACCGAGCACCCATGCTGCTTCTCAAGCCCTGTCCCAACCTGCGGGAGCAGCCGTTTTGGGGAAAACCTCACTTTCTGGAGATGGGGGTTTGCATACTTTTTCTTGCAAAGGGCGAGTTGGAGGGGAGCTGCTCCTCCGGCCCTTGGCGCCAGCGGTTTGGCTCCATCTACGTGCAGTGACTTGGAGAAAGAAGTTACGGGTACCTGTAGGCAAGAGCCTTTAACTTATATCAAAAAGGTTTATTCCAGAGAATCTGTGTATATATCTATAAATATATCCTGTATATATATAAATAAATATATGGAAAAAAAAAGAATGTATAATACTAATGCAACATAAAGCAGTACTGAGAGAGAGTCTCAAAATATGAGCATTGCAATCTAGGATATACTGATCTGGGTGAAAGAGAAGATTTTTTTGTTTGTTTTATATCTTCACAGTTTTGTTTTAAAAATTGTACCTTAACATGTATATTTGTAAAGTTATTTATAGACATTAACATATCTGTTCATCGGTTTAAATAGCGTAGCGTTACTGTAAACTTTAAATTTCACTGAGTTTAAGGGTGTTTTTTTAACTTATTAAAAATGGAGAAAAAATATATTAATCAAGTTTTTCTTTTGTGTTTATGGGAAATATTGAAAGAATGTATAGATGTACAGTCCTTTAACAAATTACATTTAATGTTATAAATATATATATATATATGTATTCGTTAAAAAAATATTAGTTTATCCTGGATTGCAGTGAGCAAAGGTAAGTTTATTTTTCAATACATCACCAGTGGTTAAAACCAAACAAATAGCAGCAGAGAGATGATTTTTACATATTTCAGAAAAACAGGGCCAAGAATTCTTCCATCAGTTTAACCACTGTGCATTAAGGGGGGTGTGGGTGTTTATTTTTCTATTTTCGAATGAAGGTATTCTTTGTGGTTGAGTTAATAACAAGTACGCAGCAAAGCGAAATGTTGACTTTGGATGACGCGCGTTAATTTTTTTTTCCCCCCTTTGCCAGTACCGTTGTATTTTGGGCTTAAGAAATACCCATGTGGGCAAAACAGCAAGAGAAGTGACACTGTTTGCAGGGGAGATGCAATGACTGCATATTTCTTTTGCATCTAACACACTGAAAAATGCCAGTGATGCCTAATTTTCTGTGTTCAGAGTGCTGTGCTATTTTGTTCCTGTACGTCAGATTGCAGTTTAAAAGCACGCAAGTGAACTAGAGAATCTTACTGTGGCTCAAGGTGACAAAGGGGGAGGTTTGGGTTGGCTTTTTTGTTGTTTGTTTGTTTGTTTTTGTCCAGAAGACTTTATCTACCACCACAAAGAGGCAAGGGTAATTGCATCCTGAATTTTCTTTACATTTTTCTCTGGTGCATATTACATATCAATGTTTCAGAATAGCAGGATGGCAGCATCTCATTTTAAGTTTTTTGTTTGTTTGTTTGTTTCCTTCTTAGAGCCACAAAATCCTTATCCTAAAATAAATAATTTATAGTTGGAGGTTACTTCGATGGAAGTTTGAGAAGGTAGATTTCTATAGATTTTTGTTTTGTTTTGTTGGAATAAAAAAAAAAAAAAGAATTTTTTGGTATTTTCTTACAAATGTCTGCTAATTGTGTACATTCCAAGTACTCGAAGCGTTGAGTTTCATGTACTGAAAAAAGAAAATGTACAAAACTGTGCATGATTTCAAATGTTACTAGATATTATAAATATATATATAATTTATTGAGTTTTTACAAGATGTATCTGTTGTAGACTTGTTGACTTAACATTTCTTATTCAATGCTTATATAGTTTTATAGCCTGGACTATTATCTTTAAAAGCTTAAAAAATTAAAAAATTCCAATTTTGTTACATTTTATACTGTTGATGTTACAATCCACAGGTTTGCATAGCATGATTTTTCAATGAGCAACTCTGTTCAGTTTATTTTAATACTGTATTTCTGTGCCTGACAGCTGCAGCTGTCGAAGGTGTGAGATGAACACTAAATAAAACTATTCTGCTTTTGTTAACATGGCAAACTTACTTTTACCAACAGAAAAATAATAATAATAAAGATAAACAAGTTGTTAAATTTGGGGGTTTATTCCTAGTTGTGAGGGTCCTTTAAAAAAAAAAAAAAAAAAGTCTGTGGGGTCTGTAGTGACCAAACCTGCGCCAGGAGGGTATATTTTACAGTGCTTCACAAATCCTGGCCAGCACAGGTTTTATATTTGTAAGCAGTCATGGATTAGCAAGGCAGGATTATTTCTTTAGTAGTGGGTGTATTTATGTCCACACAGGCCATTGTGTGCATGCAGGATCAGGGATGTTTTGCTCCTTCTCCCATACAGGACCAAGTATATGCCCCTAGCACAAGGGCAGGATTTTCTGATGAAACCTCAGCCCTGGATTTTGTTCAGACCTGGAAGTCTCCCAGCATGGTGTGGTGCAAACACTGTGTTCAATCCTGCTGTGCGCAAGGGGAGCCCCTGATAGGAGAGAGAATGGGGATTTATCCAGAGCAGGCAGCCAGAGCCTCGCAGGATGGGTACAAGGGACCTCATCCTGCCCAGCATCCAAGGAGCAGACCCACATTCGGTTCCTTTGGCTCTGGAGGAACATGTAAGGAAGCTCCGTAAATCCTTGCTTTGCCAGCAGCAGATGGGGTGTTGCAACTTGGGGAGCACTAGGCCAATCCTACCAGCATGGCCATATAAAATTAACATACTCCTACGAGTGATCCTGTTGAACTGCTTCCCAGAAACCTCAATTTTTGGATGCAAGTTTATCCAACTGTGTGTAGCCTGCCTAATTTTAAGAAAGTGGTGTGGGGGGATTCATGCATCTCTGCAGGTTACATCTGCAGCACTGGAAGCATTGTTACTCCTGTTGCTTCCTAGAATTTACATTTTATTTATTTATTTATTTACTGAAGATAGATTGTATGGCATTTAGGTCATTTCCTTGCTGTTGTAGGAAAAAACTTTTTTTTTTTAGCACTGCGCTGTGGGAGGAGAAGCCTTGCTCCTTGCCATGGATCGTTTCCATGCTTCCCGGACACACGCTGATGATGGTCAGCCCCGAGCCCTGCAGGAGCACCACGGGCTGAGGGATGCTCTCTGCTCATTCATCATGGCACGGTGCTGAGTGTATTGTGCACCCCTGGCCACCAGGATGGGAGAAGCAGGATCGGGGCAGGCTGCGGTGTGCAGCACACCCATGCTTTATAGCTGCCGAGAAAAGTCCTCGGAGCACACAGCAGAGACAAAGTCCGTCTGTGACTGCCCTGTGCATGGAGCTGGCGGGATGTTTGCTTTCCCTCTTGGGTTTCATGATGTCATTCTTCCTCTGCCGGCCTCTGTGCGCAGCGCTATTTGCTTGTGGGTTAGGGAGGGGGGTAATATTTTACTTCAACTGCCCTGCGATGCAGCCAGCCCTTAGACGAGGATGAATTTTTGGCTGGCTTCAGCGGGCGAGGTGAAGTTAGCCATGGGCAAAACAAGCTGAAGGACCATTTGTGAAGCTGCCCCAGCTGCATGGCTGAGCCATCACGGCTCATCCTCCCCGTCGGTGGCCACAGCTTTCCACCCAAGCCATACTCCCCTTCCACATGAAAGAGGTATTTTTCAAAACAGAACAAATGTCTTTTTTTTCCCCCTGTGGGTGACTACACAAATAGGGCCTCACGCTGGCCCCTGTGACCTGTTTCATAGCAACGTTCAAACAAATGACTAATATTGTCATATTTTATGTGTTCTTGTTGGTCACGGTTCCATGGTGAGCCAGGAAGGGTTTGGCAAAAGGACGAAAAAGTCCGAAGCCCTGCAGGTGTCAGTAGGAGATGGAGGCAGCTAGAACTGAAATAGCAAAGTTTCCTGGAGCCACCTAAAACCCTTGCAGGTGGTGTCTCCTGCTGGTGGACTCCAAGTTAGTTCCTCCCAGAGGGTACCCAACCCGCAGAAAGGGAAGATGGAGACATGGGTTGTGTTGATATGAAAAGGGAATAGAAAAGGTGAGTGCTGGATCTGGACCCAGGACCATGAAGAGAGGGAAGGGATTTGTCACATTTGCCTGTACCTTTCTGATCACAGTTTCACCTTCTCATACCTCTGATTTCATTTCTCTGTTTCATCACCATCATGTTGGTTTTCACAAGCAGCATCTTGGGTGTAGGCCAACACATCAAGCAGAAGCAGCACCATGCCCTGCCCCAAGATCGCTATCTAAAACCAGGAGAGAAGTCTGTGTCCAGCAGACAGCAATCCCATCAGCTCTGAGGCCCTGTAGGAATATTCGTACCCACACACACTGCTCAGTGTGGGATCAGCTCAACTTTCTGGTGCCCACCGAGGAGCAGACCATAATCACTGTGCCTGTCCCAGGTCTTTTTTTGAGGCCAGCATCACACAGGAGCATGGGATGGGAAAAGAAGGCATGCAAGGAGAAGAAAGATATCTTACTGAATGTGTGAGTGGAACTGGTCCAGGAATGATTTTGCTAAAGGCCACAATCTGCCTTCTTCCCCCACCTTGGCATAGGCAAAGCAGGCAAGAAAATCAGATAATTTGGCAGTCTCTGCGGCAGTTCTCTGCCTGTGAGAAGTGCCACTGCTTGGCCTCTGGTTTGGGCATGGCTAGGGAACTGAATAACATGAAATTACGTTTTTTCGGTGTCCCTTCCTAAATACAAGCCCAACACAAGGCAGAAGAATCAAATGCCATTGCTCTGAAGATGGAGAACCACCAGGCTGGCAGAGCCACTGACACTCTGCTTTCTGCTGAGCCCATCCCCAGCTCTGGCAGCAATGCCAAGAGCTGGAAGAAGCCCCTTGGGTGAGGGTGGTCCAGCTCCTGCCCCACCAATGAGGGAATATAAGCAAGTGCATCTGCCCCAAGGAAAATGAAAACACCAGAAGAAGGGAGATTGCTGCTTTCAGATGGGGCTGGGCTTACGTGCAGCTTCACATTTCCAACCAAGGGCTTCATTCAAGCAGGCACTGGGCACCAGAGTCAAGCAGTGAAAGCAGGGGGAAGTTTGGCAGCAGCAGATGGATGCGTGCGTCCTATGGCCCTATGTGTCAGGTCAGAAAAGCAGGTAGCACAAACTAAAACTGATGCTGAGCATCACAAGATATGCCATGGATAAACCCTCTGGTGGTAACACACCCTGACTAGTTGTTATTACAGACATTTAGCCAAATGCCATGCACATTTGCCCCTGGTGCTCCCTCACCACCCTCTGCATCCCCCTGGGGCATGGCAGCACTGCCTGACATCAAACCCAGCTCAGGCAGGCACTGTGTTTGGGCTCAGTCTGCCCTGCTAAAGTCAGTGTGGATGCTAATCAGAGCCTTCCAGACAGCAGAGGGGGATTACAGGTTGCAAGCAGGGGTGGTGAGCGTTAGCTTTTGACTCATTCTCCTTAATATGAGAGGAGAAGAACTGGACGTGCCGATGAGAGAAAATCCAGGCTGAGAAAGGCAATATAAAACATAGCACATGCCCTGAAGCCTCTTCCAGACTTGTGGAGCTGGGCAAAAATAACAAATGTCTTCCTATGAGCCCTCACTGAGGCTGCCTCAGGGAAGCATCCAGATCTGAGAGTAACAGCCCCAGTGATCACAGCCTGCTCAGATCTGAGCATGAAGCTCTGTGGAGAATCACAATCGTGCCCCAAGCGGTACATTTGGGCACATCCAGAAAGGCTGCCCTGATAGCCAGCAGCTTGTGCTTTCCTGGGAGCCAACATTTGCTCTATCAGATAGTTCTGGTCCTACCAAAAGATCCTGAACCCAATCCAAGAGAAATCACTCCATGTCTTTCCTGGGTAGCACCATGGGTATGTGTATATTTTTTTCCTAATATAGACAATAACTGTTCAGGAAATGATTCTTTGTGCTGACCTTCCATAAGGCACTTAGCTAGTCTGTTCAGTAAAGCAGAAAATCTACTTATTGGTTCCAATCAGTCAATGTCAATTTTCCCCCTTCCACACCATCAATATGGAGGAGGCAGGAAAATGCAATATTCTCCAAAAGCAAAATATGGCTAATCTTTGTGGAAGTTGTTTTCAAGCAGCCCCTGGTATTAAATCTGCTGTAGTTGTACCAGCATGTAATCCCTTGTTTTTAATCATCAGAGGAGAGAGAGACCTGTTATTCTCTTATGCCTCCCTACAACATTTGGCTCCTTCAGCCATTTCTGTCCTGGAGAAGATCACAGAACCACACATTTTGGTGTTTGAGGCCCTTGAGGAGGAGCAGACTCAACAAGCTGTGGTAGGCAGTCACTCCTGTTTGTTGCACACCTTCGTTACAGGGTCCAAAAACAACCTTTTGCCTTCCTGTCCCAGTGCAACCTGTATGCATCTTCCCCACGGGAAGACACTCTCAGGTACTGATGTCATGGGGAAGATGCTCACATCTTCACTGGGAGGGCTGGGCAGCTGGACAGGACCAGCTCTTGAAGTGTGTAGGTAGCTCACTGTGGCCAGTGGCTTCAGAGGATTGCCAGTTCTCTTTTACTCTTTTTTTGCCTAATACTGTCTTTTAGGGACGTTTTCTCTCATTTGAGGTCAGTGAGGAGTTTGCCTTGTCTTTTCAGACAGCAATCTGGCCTCTGTTACACACTTTGAAGGGAAGCAGAGCAGAGAATTGAATGTGACCATGCACCACAAGAAAGGCACGGAGATGTTTGGCTGGTGAGGGCAGTAAGAAACCAAAGGAGAAGAGGGGAGATGGGCACAAGTATGGTGAAAGCTGAGTCACTTTCTTACAGGGAGGGAAAGGACCAGGTGGTTTACCAAGGCGGATACAATCCCTTTCCAGGTGCTTACAAGTTCACACACTGGGAATGTGCTACTGGGTCCCTTCCAACTCAGGATATTCTCTGCTGCTATGATCCTACTGTCAGAAAGGGGAAATCGTATATAACATGCATGTGAAGTGTCCAAAATTGTGGCAGTCTGAGTCTCAGCATTCTTGTTATATAAGAAATGCAGATCTCTGGTGTTTATTCTCCCTTGGACAGAAACCATGCAGCCAACTCTACCCCACAAAGGAGATGGAGGAGGATTTTAGGGCTGATTGATCTGGGCATTATAAAATGCATTTGTGGAAGCACCCTTGTCGGTATGTACATTCCTATCTAATGCTTCTGTTGGAGGTTTATGGCTTGCACATGAAAAACTTCTGCGAATACCTCCCAAAGGCATTTATGGTCAAAATCTCGGCAAACACCTGGAAAATCCAGAATTGGACCGTCTTAATGAGACCCTGCAGTCTCCCTCTTCAAAAAGACCGTCCCATTCAGAACAGCCCTCACTGCTTCAGCCTGGGGTGTATAAACACCCAACTAATAAAAGTCATCTGTCAAACAGCCCTTCAAACTACCCAATGAAATGTTTCTGCCCCGATTGGAGAAGTGGCAGAAACTCCTGAAAATTTAGATCATGCTTTTGCAAGCGTTATCGCCTTCCAAATAGCCCAGGAGAGAAAAGGAGAGGCCATGCTATACACCCTTAATGACCGGGGAATTTTGTCTGGCAAAGCAAACACCGAGGTCTGAAACCATCAGACTTGGCTCCTGAACAGCACGGTGACTGCTAGATAAAAAGTGCAGATAAACACAACACAGGTTGTGAGGCTGACGGTGAGCACAGAGATCCAGACAGGGGTGCAGGTCCCTGGCTGTAAGCAAGGGATGAGAAAGAGCTCCCAGCTTTTTGTACGGGCTGAGCAGAGATGTTCATGGTGTGAGCAGAGCTGACCAAGCTCTGGACTTCCTCCAGTCCAAGAATGGCAAAAAATGGTTTTTCAGCTAAGATCAAAGCCTGTGGAGAGGCCAATGTACCTGGAGCTATGCCAGGTGGGCATCCCTCCCTTTTTATTATTAATATACCATTATAACCATATGCTTGCAATTTACAATTTCAGCACATGAAGAGTTTTGCTGGTAAAATGGAGGTTTTTAAAACTGCCTACCACTTTTACTGACTTTCACTACTAAGGTCAGAACTCTGCCTTAAACTGAGGGAAGTCTCAGGTGGGCTGAAATGTGCTAGATACACCTCTTCCACCTCCATTTAAGCCTCTTCTAATTAAATTATGATAAGATTTTTTTCTCACAAAGGTCTCAGAGCACAGGAGATACGTGCACATTCGCACCACATCTTACTTTTATTAGGAATTACTATTTATTTGTGAGGTTCATGTTTGTTTTTTCTCTTTTTGAAAAATAAACAGGAGGTAAGTAACCTGAGCCAGTGGCAGCCCTCTGATACCACTGATGATAGCCACTTCACACGATGCCCCGCTATCGACTTTCAGTCTTTGAGAGTGATTTTAATGACATTTTCAGGAATTAGGTTTCCAAAAGCAAGGCTGTTATTGGATATCCAGAAAACAGAAAGGTAAGCGCTGTATTCATTACAGCACTACAATGTTATGTTGGCAGAGAAATGCTCTTGACTTTTCCATCAGACTTGTGCTTAAATATAGAATTTAAGAAATTTTTACAAGGTTGAGGAAGGGCAAAAAATTATTGGCAAAAGGTTTTGAGGTTACAGAATCCAAAGTAATTTTGGTTGGCTGGGCCAAAGCTGGTTAATTTTCCTGAATGCGACGCAGTCCTCATGTAGGTGGTACCAGCTCAAATTTGCTTTCCCTGGATCAGTACATTGCATAGATTTTGTTAACGGGGAAGAATTTAAGTGCAGTACGAGCCCAAGGAGAGCAGGCAGCTCTCCAAAACGGGTACACTCATCCTCCTCATCAAAGTCAATCTGAAGAAACCATGTAAAAGGTGACATTTTAATTATTAGGCAAAATTTCCAGCAAAGCCAAAGGAGGTTTGCTTGTGTGGGAGGGACCTGAGAAGCAGGGCCTCTGTGCATGCATGAGCATGTAGAAGAGGGCAGAAAAACAGTTGTTTATGCAACATTAAAATTGAGAAATGAAGCAGTCAAGAAATGCAGCGTTAGGCCTGAATGCTCAGCTGTAATGTTGCCTCCCAGTACAAAGGGCTAAGCAGCGGTGCTCGTACATCATTACGGATAAATGCAACAGGCAGGCTTCCCGTGGCAGGGCAGGATCTGTGAAAGATGCCAGGGTTGTTCAGTGACAAGACAACCTTTGATTATCCTGCCAAAAAATAAAAATAAAACACAAGGTTTTAAAATGAGACCTCACCACCATCACGGCCCCACACTTTGAGCTCAATCCCTGCGAGCTGTTCCTTGGTGGAGGGGTCACTTCACACTCTCTGCAGCAGAGAATTGTATCTGAAATAAGACTATCACTTAGCTGACCACAAAGCATCTCAGTCTGGATGCCCAGCAGCCCAGTAAGACTCTGAAACCATCACCATAGATTTTAGCTCCTGCAGATGTATGTTGGGGAGCTGGGTGTCCTGGATGGGGGCTCTGAGATGCCACAGTATGGGCAGCCCCTGCACACACAGCCCTGCACACAGCAGGTTATGGGATGAACCCTTCCCATGCAGCATCTCTTCTGGAAGCTGTGCCTCACATTGCAGTACTTATTTCTTCATTATTCCCAGTAATTAGCTGATTTCTGGCTCTTGATCTAGAATGCTTCTCATGGTTGACACATACCAAGCCAACTGGCTTGCAGGGAGTCCCTTACAAAGCCCACATCATCTTTTAGGATTTGGCTGTGCAATACAGCCAAGGCAAGCACAGCACCATTGCTTACAGTGAGAGCTTTTTGAGCAATTGAAAGAGAATGCATGGCTACAAAGAGAAAGGTCTTCCACATCCAGGTGCCTTCCAAATTTCCCAGTGCATTTTGTGCATTGTTTCAAGTGATCCTATCTACTGCTGATCTGACCTTTGTTTATTTTTCTTTCCTCAATGTCTTAGTGATTCATTTGGCTCCAAAAATGGATTTCACTATCATTTCAAGCAACTGTTAATTAGAGTGCTTAATTCCAGCCTCAAAGAAGCCAATGGCTCACACTAAATATCAGATAAGGCAAAACATCTCAGTTTGGTCTGGCTATTTATGCATTTGTCTGATTTCTCTGCAGAATTCAAGCATGAGCAAGATATAGCCAAGGCACAGGAAATCAGATATCACCAACCTCTCAGTGACACTCAAGGAGCATAACCTGCTCCATTTGTCTTAGATACCTTGAAGTTCAGGCACCAATGAAGCAGATTTGGGGTGAGAAACCTAATGCACAGAAGTAGTAAAATAAAGCATTAAAGATCAACCTCTCTGTTTTCACATCTTAACACCCCAAGCTGCTGAAGTGAGAAAGATTTTTGAAAAGCCATTCGACAAGAGCAATGCAAGCCTGAGAAACTGGGTGAGTTGGTGGCATGTCCCCCAGGTAGGCAGAGATAGAGAGGGTCAAGTGACAAGGGGGATTAAAAAAAAAAAAAAAAAAAAAGGCTTTTCAGATCTCTGCAAATTCTTTTAGACTGGTGCCAAAGCTGCCAAGCTTGACAGCTGAGCTTCTACAGCTAATTAACGTAGTTTACAGACACTGAAATAAAGGTGGGCATTTTCAGAAGGGCCTAGAGCTCAGCTCCGCAGTATGGTGTGAATTAAAGCAATAGCTTCATTAACTATTAGGTCATCTAACACATTGCAGCAGTAACCCTGGGAGCTGAGGACCACTGGCATCCGGAGGAGGATTAACTTCTGGGATCCTCGGCCTTACCCTTGCCTGGATCAGACAGCAGAGGTATTTAATTTCTCTCACCTCTCCCTTAAAAAATATAAGACAAGAAAAAACAAAACAAAACAAAAAATTGTCATTTGACATTTGACTATTGCCAACTAACATGTGGTTTTAGCTGCCTCATCTTCAGATGCTCAGGATTTTTATTAAACAACCCATTATTCAGCATTTTTCCCAGAAAGCCAAGCACTATTGTTTGAGGGAGGCTAAAATCTGGACATAGATTATCCCATTTATCCCATGCACAACCATCCCCATCAGCTCCTGCAGCAGGAAACCCCCAAACACAGCATCTCAAGGCTCTGGGCACATCCCAGCAGTTATTTTTTCTGCAGTCCTGCTGCTTCTGTGACTCTTACTCTGGAGCACACCGAACACATTCAGCTGCCCTGGAGCCAGGGCTTTACCTGTACTCATTCACCATAAAACCCTGTTGTTCTGTGGGAACATCTGCTCGTTTGTGCTCCACCCAAACACCCCACACATTCTTCAGAAATTTCTCTTTCTATAGATCTGGTTGCTTCTTGCCAGCAGCAATACACACACTTGACATGCTAAGAAAAAATATTTAATGGGGGGTGGGTGGGAGGATGCGTTCCTCATAAATTATTCTCGCTGCAGGATGAAGAGTCACAAGCTAACAGCCCTGTACTTTAGGAAACCTGTTTGCAAAAGGAAAGGATCCTGACTGAGTCAGTTAAGGTGAAATACCTGCCATTTCCTCTCCATAATAACTTCAAAAAGCATTTATGACAAGGCACCCAAGTCCTATATTGAACGCTGGTCACTACTGGGTTAAGCATCATGGGGGGCTGTACAACACCCCAGGAACCATACCTCCCATTTGAATTAAATCCATACTTGGTAAATTTTGAAAATCTAGATAATGGTTCAGTTCTGACTGCACTTGTCCCCCCTTTCCTCCACTCTGATGATGCTGGTGTTACTGGGAGTAGAATGACCTTTTAAACGCGTGGTGGTGGCTGGCCTTTAAAACCCTCTGTGAAAGCTCATATTGCAGTCTTTCCTGTGCTTCACACTTGATCTTCAGCCATATGAAAGCAAGTGAGTAATACTTTAATATTTTGTGGCTAGTTGTGCTGGATTTGTTGCTAAAACATCTTCTCCCCGATGACC
Organism: Aythya marila; assembly: GCF_965140915.1. NCBI lineage: Eukaryota > Metazoa > Chordata > Aves > Anseriformes > Anatidae > Aythya > Aythya marila. The sequence continues at coordinate 68,812,672 of NC_139045.1, read as the reverse complement.
CAGCGCTCTTCTTTGGAGCTTCATTTTGGGCTTGCAGTGTCTGTGTGTTTTTCTCATCAGAATGCAAACAACACTCTCTGTCTGACTAGACACAGGCAGAAAGCCTTTCCTGAGCTTCTTGTTTTCAGTCTCGCTACTTCAGTAAAGTTTCACAAGACTGAGATATGGCACTGAGCATTGCACAAAAGCCTGGCACCCAACCCCTGCCCTCCAAATGACTGCTCTGGCAGGGAGCTGAGCTAGAAAGCCAGGCTGTAGACAAGGCAGGAGAAAAGTACAGGTCCTCCAGCACCCAAAAAGCCCAGCTCTGACTCCAGAACCCTCCAGTATGGTCTCCGCAAACCCAATCCAAAAGAAATATCCCTCTACTTAGTACTTCAGAGAGTTACTTGGCTGGTTTGAATGTTAAGCAAAATGGGCCATTTGTAGGAGCTACCTTCAAAGAGCTGGTTACTCAAGAGCTGCCTCTGGTTGGATGCTCGGTGCCAGGGAAGTTGGTGGACAAAGTTTCTGAAAAACCTGTTCAAATTGCAGCACTGTGTTTCTTCCCTCTGCTCCTGAAGTTTCAATTAATCCGGTTTGATTTAATCTTTCATAATTGTGCAGTGCGTTTTTATTCAAATTTGCCTCCAGTCTTCCACCAATTAGCACATCCATGCATAAGTGATGGCAGTGCCTCAGATCTCACCAGACTGCCTTGCTCACTTGTTTCACCATCTTCAGCTCCTAAAATGCTTTGGGTGGCTGCCAGAAGCTGAGCATTTTTTCCTTCAAATTCCAGACCAGCTTGTGAAAAGCCCTTTGCGATCACACGGCTACTGCCCTGAAACGTCTCCACATGCAGGCGAACGCTGTTAAATCATCCATGTGCCTTATCAGCCATCCTTTTCCCCTGTGACTCCTAGAAGTGACTCCCGTAGGAAGCCGTGTGCTGATCTTGGCCTGCAGGAGAAAATTAAGGCTGAACAACTGCTATCGAGTTGTTTGAACTGGGTTCCAGCTCCTTCTCTGCCACATTTAATAGCCTCCATAAATTGCTTAATTCCTCTATAAGATTAAATAGATGGTTATGCACAGTGCTCTCTGGCTTCCCTGTTATCAGTGGTAAGACTGGGATCTCAGCCATGAACTGGGCTAACCGACTGATAAATGCTATCCAGGTACAGGCTGTAGATGCATCTAGGGGCTATCACACCCTGTTGGCTTTGTATAGGGAAAGAGTTTGTCAGAACAGCCTTCAAAGCCCACTCTCCTGACTCCAGATAGAAGATTTACCTAGTCCTTTAGATATCTATGAATTGCAGAGTCAGGTCAACAAAAGTAAGAGGGCCAGCAATTCCCAGCTCTTCACAAGAGATGCTCAGGATGGCCTTTGCCACCTTCTCGCCATCTGCATCCAACCTGCACTGATGTTGGAGGAATAATAGAGGGATCAGTAAGTTTTTCTTTGGGTTCCCCAGTGTTCCCATTAAAAACATTGTTGTAATAAATGGGTTAATGCTCTCCTCTCTAACAAAAATCTTCATAAAAGTGGATGGTAATTACAACTGTAACGAACAGACACCAACCAGAGATGAATCAGTTATGTACCTTTTACTTGTCTGGAACCCCATATTATGTCTACGGTGGAAAAGTTCGTCTTAGAGTATATATTCGTTAGCATGATTAGATCAACACCACCACAATATTCAATATTACTTTGCCTTTGGCAGCAGCAAGGACATCTGGGCAAAACAGCGTTTAACATCGTGCTAGTTAAGGCATGTCAGATAATACAGTTTCCAACACGAGGCAGTCTCCCACAACAGACAAGCCATAGCAAAGGAACCAGTTTCAGTGGTCACCGAATGAAAGAAAGTCTTTCTGAGGTTAGACACACGGGATGGGTCAACACCCACCCCAGCAGCAGCCTCTGACAGCAGGGGCAGTCCTGTGAAATGGCAGCTCACGGGAACTAGCCCTGGAGCACCACACCGCCCACACCAGCAGGAGCTCTGCACCCTCCCAGAAAAGTCTGGAATAAGGAACTGGGCAGTGCTGGGAGCTCTCAGCTGTCTTGGGGGCTCTTGGAGGCTGGTTTCCTGCTGAACTACCAACTCACACCCACTACAACAGGACACCAGATCAGTCTGTGTTTGTGCACTGGCCACAGCCATGCTCACAAGCATGACCGACATGGACCTGTCCCTCTGCTCCGTGGACTTCCCCAGACCCAGGGATGCTGTCTGCACCCCACTTTCCATCAGACTGCGCTCCTTCCACTCCTGTCATGCTTCCTCAGAGCTGATGTTGTGAAGGTTTCAGTTGAAAATGTTGTCTTACATTATTCACTTAGAATGCTTTCTTATTTTCACATGCTCCCTCTCCAGTGGTTACTTGGCACTCTATCTATGTAAGGACGTGGTAGATGAGGTGTAAATGCTCTAGCTGAATATCTTACATACTCAGGAACAGCTTCTTGGTCTGATGAAGCTAGAAAACCTTGCTGTGCCTGTAGGATGCTTCCTCCAACTGCTGTTAATGCTCTACACATAAAAAAGCGAAAAGTGTCTGCTAGGTCAAAAATACCCACATACATACACTGTAACCCATTCAGGAGATGTAAAGAGGGGTAAAAGCTGATAAAAGAGCATTATGACAGAGAAAAAATATAAATTAAAAAAAAAAAAATAAATCTTCAGCCATGGCAGAGATCAGCATAGGTCAATCAGCACAGCATTGGAGACCCAACCGATGAGCATCACAGCTTCTTGGCATCACTCAGTGAGCTATAAGATGTGCAAAGCCAACTCCACCAATGCACAGGCCACCTTCAGAGGCCTCTGAAGGCTGCTCTGAGCTAGATCAATGTAGACTCAGGACACAGGCACTGCTGACACTTTCCCCAGCTGTAATCCAGTCCCGGAGTTGGCAGTGGGAATTGTCCTGCACCGACTCTGCCCTGCCAGAGGATTCCCCAGTGCATGGGAACTCTTTCTCTTGGCAGCTCAGCCAGTTTTTCTGGTTTGCTTTGCATAGCCATGGTGGAGCAGAGCAGCTGGTATGGCTGCTCTGACCGACTGACTCCCACCCAGCTTCCTAGGAAAACTCTACCATGGGAGCAGACGTGAAATTCAGTGTTTCAGAAAGATTTGCCCTGGCAGAGAGCCTTGGCCAGCAGCCTTAGAAGTCCGCAGAGCAGAAGTTACCTTTCCCTCACAGTCAGAAGAGATTTCAAACTTTGCCTTATCTGCCACCCCAGGTGTTTGCATGGGTCCCTTCACCAGAAGCCCTGTGTAATGCTTTCTCTTGCCCTCATTGAAAAGATGGCAAATTAAAGCATAGGCTAAGCCAAATAGAGGACCATGGACTCTAAAAGGGCCTGTAGATGCGGGAGTGAAGATGGGAGCTCAGCTGAGCATCACTTCAGGACCATCACCCCAAATCCATCTTTCCTCTACAGTGGAGTGACTGAGTACACTGTCTAAATACCTACACGCAGGGGGTGCTGCTGCTGTCTCATGTGTACTCCTCCTCTGTGCCCTCCCCATGCACCAACATCCCATCTGTGGACCCAAAAAGAAAGAAAGTCCTCTACAAATCTTTCTGCCTATAAAAATAGGTAACCTCTGCATTCCTTGCTATTAAAAGACAAGACTTGGCTGTATGGATACAGCCCCTGCAGGCAATTATCTCCTTTTGCTCTCTAAAATTAACCCTTCTTATACCTGCAAGCCCTTTCCTCTACAACAACCTCTTACCCTCCCTCTCCTCTCCTGGCCACACACCTTTGCTCTATTCCCTATTAAGGGACATCTCCATGGGTCAATTCTATGTGTTCAACCATTAGAAGATTGTTCTACCTCTTAAAGAAGGTGCTGTTCACTTCTGGGCTAGGATTGAGCAGCTCAGAGAGCAGGCTGGCTACACCAGAGGGCCATGGGACCAGACAGCCTGGGGCAGAGGTGGGAGAAATGAGAAGAACGAGTGAGGGTTTTGTCGTAGGTGAACTCTTGGGTTGTCCTTAGAGAGGCTTTTGGGTTGCCCAAGGAGGGAATCTTGTGTTGTCCTCATAAGGACTCTTGTTTTTTCCCCAGAAGGACTCATTTTGTCCTCCAGGTGTTCTCCATGCAAATGGACGGGACAGGTTTACCATCCCATGCTGCTAGCCCCATGCCAGGGGCAAGGGTTTTGCCTCTCTAGTTGAGGACAGAAAGGGAGAAAGAAGCCCCACGCTCCAGGGGTTTGCAGCCTGGATATGATATGCAAAGTGTCCCCAACATGAGCTATACCAAGACAGTTCCCCCGCATCATCAGAAACAGCAGCACTGCGAGAGAAATATCTTTCCAGTCACAAGCTTCAAAATTATTTCTATTTGCATTGCAATGAATATGCCACTGGCAGGGGCTGAAACTCAGGAGTTAATGTGCTGCAGGTTTATGGTAAACGAATGCTTCTGGAGCCATAATTCATGTTAATTGACAGAAGCTGTCTGCAACACTATGAAATATGCACATCATAGCTGCAAAACAGGAATCCCTGTGTGCATTGGAAAACAAACTGCGCCTTTTGCTTCCAAGCGCCGTGATTACTTCTCTTTTTCACATCAAATAAAAACTGCTAGTTATATCCGCATCTGAAATGAGGTGTGAATAGTCAAAGACGCATCTGTAATGAACCAGCCAATGCAACTGGAAGAGGAACGTACCTGAGGAAGAGTGGACCATTCCCATCCACTCCATGCTTTGATCATAAAACACACAGAGCAACTGGAGAGCTCAGGGCAATGAAAATCATCAGGCAATTACCGTTTGTGTGACCCATTTTCATCACTTCATTAAATAAATAAATAAATAAATAAAAATAGAGGGACAACTGGGGCAAACTGGCTTAGCTCCATTGACTAGAGCACAATCAGCCCCCTAAGATTTGTCTGCTTGGAAAATGCTCATATTCTGTAATTAGAACCACTTTTAATGCCTGAACTGGATTTACAGCCTTCCAGATACATTTAGGGGAATAGGTTCAGTTCCTTAGCAAGGAAATCAGTTTGAAGGCAGTGAGGGGATGCACCCAAGGACCTTTACTGGAAAAACCGAACCACAGATAAGTTTGTGAGGCATAGAGATTTGTGAAGTGAGATTTGAAATATTATGTACAGAAGGTCCTTCACGGCAGCAAGGGAAGCACCTGAACATTTTCATTTTGTCAAGTCATGTCATCACATCAAAGCACAGCTATCCTGTGAAGGCATTTGGGTTTGATAGTGGAAGTCAAAGGAATCCCTAACCAAAAGAAACATCTTGTTATAGAGTGGAATTTTCTTTTAAATGAGCTTTTTGACCCCAAACTGATAATATTAACAAATTATATTTTAGGAAACCATGCTAAAAAATATCTGTCTTGTTCCTATGGAAAATGAAAACTATTTTGGCAGCTATGAAAGCTGCCACAAACAGAATTATCTGTTTACACCAATAGCCGTAGTGGACAGTGTTTGGCCTAAGAAAACCCATCCTAGAACAACGAACCCAGTTAATGGAAGTTAGGTCTCACTCTAGCTGTAAATAGTTTTTCCCCATTCCTTTCCTTATTAATGTTACTGAACTTTAGTAACTTCAAGGAAATGCATTGAAAAGCAAAATCCACCGTCTAGGTTATACTCAATGAAGTCTTTCTTGCCACCACTGAGGTTAGTCAGATTTCATGTGCAATCCTACGTCATGCTGGATGAGTCAATACAGGAGCCTAGGGGTGGCCTAAAGGACATTCACCAGGTTTCTGTCATCCAAAGTGCCTTTCCATCACCCCACTGAGATGGAGGAAAATCCCCATGGGCTTCCTGTGTCCTCCCCTCCCAGCACAGCCCCCCATCTTTAGCAGGGGTCCCACTGAAGCAAGGTACTAGGTTGCTCCAGGCTGGGGAGGCAGAGCCTGGGCAGATGCAGGTTGGGGCATGGCATGGAAGAGGAAGAGGTGAGAGCCAGAGTTGCTCAATCACAGGGATTGCACAAGGCTCAACGGGTGAGGTCACAGGATGGGGGGCTCACTGAGGTTCTCCTGGGTTTTGCTCTGAAATAAATTTTTACTTATTCCTCCCTAAGTTGTTTTTTTTTTTTTTTTTTTTCCCCGCTTAAAGTACTTTTTTTGTGCTTTGATAAGCCCCAAGGACCAGCTTTACATCTTACATCCTTTATGCACTAGGAGAAGTAGTGGGTGTCTTATTCATTCACTAAGGGTAAGTGCATACTGAACAATTTCTTATTCCCAAGAGGGATCCCGGTGCATTCAACACAAGTACCTAAGGATCAAGGCATTGCAAGGCGTCACACAGAGAACAGGATTTGGCCCAGGACATCATTACTGAGCCTTAACTTGTCCCTTATATTAGCAGAGCCATTCTGCTGCTTTGCTCCCGCATATGGAATAAAGAAAACCATGAACAATGCCTTCCCCAAGAGGCCCATGAGCCCAGCCCTGCAATCACCACTCCCACAACTCTTCCTTAGCTTACACGAGCAGCTCCACGTGTGGATGAGGTTGGAGGATCTGGGGGATGAGACCTCAGGTAATCCTGACCTGACCTGACTCAGGAGGGGGGAGGAAGGAACTCGCTCCAGCTGGCTCCAGAGGTAGTTCATCTTGCCAGAGATACCTTGTGCCAGTTCCTTTGAAAATGTGGAATTAATCATCTTTCTGATTAAGTTTAGATACTCCTAGGAGAAATAAGTCAAAGCTGAAGACACTGTCAAAAAGGAATGGAAGAGGAACAATAAGTGTGAGGGCAAATTGTTCTCATTTGGGAGCCGTGCTGAAAAGAGGTGTTAAATTGCAGGATGCTGTGTTTGCTGCTGACAGCCTGCGAGCCTTTCCTCTCCCACCCCAACCCAGATGCTGAGTGAGCACAAACAGGGCTTTTCTTTTGTTTTGAACCTGATCCTGCTCCATTCAGATCAGCCAGGCTTTGTCACTAGTCCCAAGTTCACAGGTGGGGAGTGAACACAGACCCCTACGTGTCCTGCCTGTCCCGACTCCAGTGAAAAGAACATTTCTGAAACTTGTCAGCCGAAATATTTGCACAAGCAGGTTTTCAAATCCTAGTGTGGACAGAAGGAGCTGCTTTTTAGCAGGTGTTAGCAGGAAAAGATAAAGCTGCTCGGTTGAAAATATGTCATCTTTCATTTAGAAATGTGTCAGTACAAGTGTGTTAGCACCTTCACGCCGAGCCTGGACAAGCCCTGGAGGAGGAGAAGGGCTGAACAGCATGGAGAGAGAGTGGGAAGTTGCTCCGTGGGCAGGCCGGTGCTGCAGTGCTTTGGGTAGGGGAGAGAAAGCAGCTCTCCTCCAACAGGGAATATTTTAAAGCCAAGGAGTTTAGGAAAGTAGTCCGCTTCTGCCAGCATTTTACACCTGCTCCAAGCAATGTCCGAGGATTGTGTTTGAGGCAGCTGTGACCATATAGAGCCTTTTCTGCACTAGGATTCCCAAGGCCGGTGCTTTTGTGGGAGCTAAACCAGGTTCAGCAGTGGTGGGACCACTGCAGGAGGCAGATCCAGCAGGATGGATCCAGCAGGGAAAGGGGTGATCTCTCAAGAGCTCAAGCTCTTTTTGTGCTAGTCGCTGCTGCTGTAGGTGCTTTGGCATGCAATATGGTTTTCTGGATCCTGCACATCCACAGCAAAACCCAGCCTAGACATCTTCACATCCCTCTATCAACATCCCTAACAGAGCTCCAAGTGCAGGCTTTGCCTGGCTTGTCTTTCTCCACACAGAGTGGCTGCACAGTCCCATTCGCTTGGCACTTCCCCAAGCAGCTGCTGATACAGCCCCGAAGAGACACAATAAAAAGGCTGGGGGAATGTACAAATTCAATTTAATGTGGAATGAGGGACCAGTTAATCTGATCCCCGAGGAGCACAAAAATATTTAAGTTCATGACAGTGTTGTCAAGGCTCCTATTCCGAGACAAGAACAGCTCTCATCCCTTGGATCCAAACTCCCTCTGTGCAGACATGCCCAAATGACCAGTTTTGAAGCCAGCTCCCAATCTGCTATTTGCCACCACATTTCGTATTTTGAGCCATATCTGCGGTTGGCACAAAGAAATCGGTATAAACCCAAACCACAGAGGTATCCAACAGCAGCAAAGACAATGTGAATGGTGATGCTCAGATTTCCATCCTGCTTCCCGGGCACACCATGCTCCCATCCTAACAAATCCAGTATGACACTTCAAGTGGAGTTTTCCTCTTGAATGGCTCTGAAGGGTTATTAAGAATGTTCATGAGGCTTGAATGGAGTTACAGAAAATAAATGGTCGTCAGTGCCAATGCCTCAGTATCCAGAACAGATTTCTAGAGCTGTATCCCAACTGCAAGTTGGAAGAAGAAACACTTAACCCATGTACAGAGAGAACAGAACTTTGAGAACATTAATCCTGAGAGTTCTCTGGCTATTAACATTAGCACTAATTACTATCACCTGAGCTTTCAGCCCAGCCTGTTTCTCTGGGCCTGTAGATTAGCTCAGAGCTTCCTGAGTGAAGGCATGGCCTTCCTTGCTGCAGAGCCTTGTCAGGTCTCCCAGCCCTCCTCTCCGTGCTCTGCGCCCCAGGTGTCTGGATCCTGTGCCGACCCCTGTGCCAATTACAGCTGTCTCAGCTGTAATTGTAATGTAATTGTGTTGCCACAATATTGGATTAACAACGTGGAGATTCTGAAGGTACATCACGTTTCTTATTTCCTACTTGATGTAGGTGCTGAAAACTGCATTTTCATCGCCCAATTCAAGGGAGCAATCAAAGTTCTGTTATTGCGCATGACCTGAGCTGACTCCCCCTTGGATAAAACAAGAAAAAACAATTTCCTGCCCAGTTCTGCTTGGAAAACACAAAAAGTAGGTACCCCTGAACAGGCACTTCCATCACCACATATTGTCAAGGAGAATTGAACGAGTTGTACCAGAATAAAGCACAGCAGCCACTGGCACCTTCACCCAAAACACATCCCGAGGGGGAGGTGGAAGCTCTCAGCACCATGGCAGCAACAGCACGGGGCCAAGAAACAGCAAACTTGGATCCAGCACCTCCCTCAGGGTGAGGGGTCTCCAGTTCCCTGCTCCCACGAGGCTGCCTGGACCACCAGGCTGAGGAAAAGCCCAAGAGAAACCTCCAGCACAGCAGCTGGGGCCCCTTTGCAGGCAGGAAGCCCTAAGTGACAGTCAGAAATGAGAGCAGGCAAGAAGCAATCTGCCTTTAGCCTCCTGGCTGCAGCACACAGCTGTGAAGAAATGGAAGATCAAAATCATTTCAAAATCAGCCCTTTAGGAAATGTAAGAAAGCCTCAACTCTACCTCCATTGGTTTTACTTGAATGACTCAGGTGCTTTAAGTGCCTCAGACTCTGAAATCCACTGAAATATTGTGTAAAGGTGAGGTGTGGAGAAACAGAGTTTACTAAGAGCAGTGATTATGCTGTGGATTTAACCCTTTCCAGAAGTTCCAATTTATTTAATATATTCTCAGTAAGAGATAATGTATGTCTCTAAGAAATTCATTGCCCAGATGCACCATATAAAGGGTGAGCTTCATGCCTGAACAGCATGTTGATGGTCGCAGGTTATGTCAGTCTCAGACACCAAATCCCATCCAGGAGATCACTGTACCTCCAGAAGTCCAATGACTCAAACAGATGAAAGGATCTTCATTCCCTGAAGGCCAACAGTTCTTCTGAGACATCTGGGGATAAGTTTAGATGCATGGAGGAGGCAAGACAAGGTAAGACAAAGTCAGTGTATCATCTCTGTGGCTGTTCATCCAGGCAAAGCAGCTTGTCCTCCTCCACTTGGGACATGAGGAGGGGCAAAGCCTGCTACCAGGTGTCCCAGGTGCAGGATGAGCCTTGTGTAGGGTGCAACTGAACAAGCCCTTCAGATGCCATGTGTGGCTTGGTCCCCATCTATCTCGTCAAGACAGAGCCAAAGCAGGCGTGAGAAGATGTGGTCAGCAATGAAGCTGGGGGTTTGAATGAGAAAAAATGCTGGAGCATGAGTTTTTTAAAGCAAGGACATTTTTTTTTCTTTACTTTTTACAGTACAAAAGACCACAACTCTTGACTGTAAAATACAAGCAATTGTGTAACAAAATGAGAATCATAACAACAGGTATTGTCATCCCAAGGAAAATAAGTGAAATATAGTACTTTTAGGTTGAGTAAAATCATGCTTTCCAGAGTTCTATTAATAACAGAATAATTTGTCAAAGGAAATTACATTTCAGAAGTTTTTATGCATACTGGATGAAAGAAGAGAATATACATCTTAGATACAATCCTATGGTAATAGGAGTGAGTTGAGGAATTATATCTTTTTCTTCTCTAGTTTCTGTGCATGCTTAGCATTTTACCCAAGGGGATTATCTCTCTCTTAACATGTTAACATTAAGGTTGCATACTTCTCTGAAAGATACAATTCAGTGAAACACCAAGTACTGAGCTTAACACAAAAGTAAATGGGTGAAATTCTGTGACCTCTGTATTTCTCAGGAGATGAGACAAGATGATCTAATGGGCCCTTCTGGTTCTACTGTCTGTAACTCAATGATGAATGACTTTTTGGTCATTTGCGCTTTTTTTTTTTTTTTTTTTTGCATGTCCTATGCAAATTGTTTTTACATCTTCACTAGGAGATAAGAGATTTAGGGACACCAAATTGAATTAAAGATACATATAACAACAAATAAATAAATACACAGTGTTTTTGCTAACAAATTGAGGGTATCATGGATCAGCAGTTTTATTATGGTCTCAGAGAGAAAAGATCAAAAGACAGATCAATGCATCAGCTTTTAGTTGGTTTGAGATGGCATGCTAAGGGATTAAAAACTCAAAGGAATTCCCTACAATCTCAGAGAGTTTCCAGAACATGTAACAGTTTTAGGTCAAATTATAATAATTAACTTGAGATAGCACGTTGACTGGAGAGGAACTTTGCCAAATATAATTTTGCACATCACTAAATACTGACGTTTGAATTTAGAAGGGAAGCTTGCTTTAGCTCACCCACAAGTTTATACAGGTTCAACCACTGAGAAGGAGGTTGGCCCTTGGGAAAAACAAGAGCTGAAAGTTGTAACGCTTCCCAAGTCAGATGGGGAGTAGCTCCAAGAGTATGATGCACAGTGCAGCAGAAAGAATGTTTAAACATATATGGGCTCGTGCTGCCGTGCAGATAGACATGGCCTCTTAAAACTCTGATAATTAATCAGTGGCAGGATTGTTAATCAGCACTTCTGTGTTCTTTGGAGATCCTTGGGAAATGGTAAATGTAAATGCCAGGAATTACTTTCTCGTAGGCAACGCATTTTTGATAATTAACAGATAGACAGTTGACAGGAAAAGAAAAGAAGATCTCAGCCCAAAGCTGAAATTTTGCATTCTCATTAAACAGTTGCAGTACTGCAGCCAGTAGGATGGGCTTGCTGCAAGAGGCACTGGGTGATATCACACAGCCTGCATTGGATAAAGAGCAAAGTTATATTAAGAGGAGAAATAGCAGTTTTGAAGATCACAAATAGCTGGATTTTAATTAGAAAATATCCATCCATTGTTGCTCTATATTCAAATGAATGAACATTTACACTGGCCAGACAAAAGTTGTATTCAATTTTGTTTCAACTCACATTCCTCATACTGCAAACTGTCATTGCACCCTACTGCCCTGCAGCCTGCTTCATCCCTTTCGAGGAGATGAGGCAGCTGGAAAAGTCATTTCATTAAAAAAAATAAATGCAAAAACAACAAAAAGCTGGCATCTATGCTTCGGCTTGAAGAATTAGACAGTCTAACAATCGCCGGGTCAATTCACATTAAGCTGAACAAAGAGCTGACTGAAACAAGAAGATGAGCTGAGCGGCTCGGTGGCCACTGCCTGTCCTTAATTCTCTGTTGACTTTCGCCAGTGCCTTGTCAGAGGGGGCTGCAGCATTTGACCCCCGTTCCCAGGCGCGGGGAGGGAGCTGGAGACACATGCGGCAACCTTAAATAGGCGACTTCTTCCCCGCGTGCCCCAGCCCTGCCATGGGTGACTGCTCTCCCAAGTCAGCCTATCAGGAATTTATTGCCTCTTCTCCATTACCCGGCAAAGAAACTGTCACACAGATGTTGGCATTGTAACTCATTCAGTGTCACCGTGGGGTTCTCCGCCATTGTGTCCCGGCACAATGGGGCGGCATTCAAGGAAGGGCACGGCGGGGATGCGAAGGTAGCCCCGGGCCGGGGCCGTGCTGATGTGCTCTTTGTTGGGCTCCTGCTCCGAGGGTCTCGCCTGCCCTTGCACTCCTGTGAGCTGGAGGCAAGGCCCGGAGAGGAGCCAGCAGGAAGGAAGGATTTTCTGCCTTTTGTGGGCTCTTTCTGTGATATTTTTGTTCTCTCGGATGGCTTTTGTTGCCCAAGGTAATGATCCTTGGCCCTCATTCATATCTCTGCTTTTGTCTGGGGGCCTTTGTAGGCAACACAACGCGCGGCCCGCCAGACACAGCACCAGGGCCAGCCCCTGTTATCGATACAGCCATAAATAACCAGTTACGAGTTATAGAATCATAAAATCATAGAGTATCCTGAACTGGAAAAGACCCACCAGGATCATGGAGTCCAACTCCTGGCTCCACACAGGACCACCCAACAATCAGACCCTATGTCTGAGAGCGTTGTCCAAACGCTTCTTGAACTCCAGCAGGCTCAGTGCTGTGACCACTGTCCTGTGGAGCCTGTCCCAGTGCTCGACCACCCTCTGGGTGCAGAACCTTTCCCTAACCCCCAGCCTGACCCTCCCCTGTCCCAGCTCCATGCCATTCCCTTGGGTCCTGTCACTGTCCCCAGAGAGAAGAGCTCAGCCCCTGCCCCTCCGCTCCCCTCGTGAGGGAGCTGCAGGCCGCCATGAGACCATCCCTTAGCATGAAATCATCACTGTCAGAATATTACTGACAGGTTTTGCAAAGGATTTCACGAAGATATAGGAGATGTAACCCAGCTCTCCAAAGTGTCCCCAGGAGCACACCCCACCAACCACAGAGATGATGGTGTCCCAAAGTCTGGTCAGGACAAGCATTTTCACAAGCTATCCCACAGCCACATACTACAGTCTCCTGAGCTTCGTTAAGTGTATACACACTCCTGTCTGGAGGGAAGGACAAGAAAATGGGGTTTCAGGAGTGGTGTAAACCAAAGAAAAACTGTCCCCTTGACTTTCTGCCGAGCCTCCTGGGATGATGCTCTCATCCCTTCTTGTGTCCCTGCCCTGGCTCCTGCAAGGGGACAAGCTGCCAGAAAGCACAGCCATGCTGCTCTTTGAACACACATATACACACACTGATGTGAAACAGCAAAACCAGCTTTGATCCTTTACAGAAGAAAGTGCTCCAAGGCCACGTCCTTCTTCCCTAGTGGCACTGCCAACACTGGTGACATCTTCACCATGCACAAGACAGAAGGCCAAAAACAGATGGGGACAGCTCATCATGACACTGCTCCACACTGAAGCATCCCTGACACCCAGCGTGAGCTGTGCTCCAGCTCACTGCGCCGGGCTCCCCCAGGCTCCAGACCTGCAAACAGTTATGCAAGTTCTCACATGCATAATATTAAGCATATTTGTTTTTGTTTTTTCAGGTTCAAGGCCTTGGAGTGTAAGCTCCGGAGGGTAGGGAGGCTCTGCACTTCAGACATCTAAGGCACCACACCCAGCCATGAGGAGGAGGATTATATATATATTTATACATATATATATATATATAAAATATATATATAATATATATATATATTAACTCCCATCCATCAGCTCAACAGCAACAACAGTGCCAAATGAAGTCTTTCCACTTGTGCAGTTTTTACAGTCTAAAATTCACCACGTGTTTAACCACGGCTCCTTGGCCAGTCCCTGCAGCACCCAGGTTCCCAGGTGGTCCCCAGCCCCAGCACCAGCCAAGCCTGCAACAGTTTAGTTTCTAAGCCCAGGGCAGTCAGGCCAGAGTGGATACAGGCCAAATATAACATAGAAACACACAGGCCTACATTATATAAAATACACACACACATTGCACATATTTTATATATATACATATACATATGTATATAAAAATATATAAACTCACACACAATGTATGCGTTTAAAATAGAACACCCCGATCAGAAAATAAAATATTTTACTGCAAAGCGAATTGATTTTTTTAATGCTTAAAGAAATGTTTTAAAATATAACTAGAACATTAATGAATCCCTGCTTAAATGCCGATGAAATACAGTGCTTCTTACTGACTGTATAAAATTTTTACTGTTTATTTATATCACTACTAATGGGAAAATCTCATTTGGAGTGAAATATAATACTTGATACAGAAGGGGCCTCGGTCTTCATGGCCCACCAAGCTGTCCTCAGCAGAAAACCTATGGTACAGAGGGCCCATGATCTTGCTGAATGCAAGCTTGAAAACCAAAAACGAACTACTGACCATAAAGCTCACCCTCCTAGCGGGGTCCTTTTTCCCTTGTGAGTATCCTGAGCCAAGCAGTTTCCTCTGAGCCTGTCTTTCACACCAACCTTATTTTTGTTTTTATTTATTTTTAATTTTTTTTTTTAATTTTCACCTTAAATGGGTGCCATCTTCTGCAGAGAGCTTCCCGGTGCCCCCACAGGCAAGGTGGCCACCCCAGATAAAACATTTCTTCATAGGACCTGACGTACTGTCCGCGATGCTTGTGTTTGAAGAGAGGACCACCTCCACTTCACACACCCTGATGTTCAATGGAAAGACCCTGGTGGGGATTGGGCACCCAGCCAGGAGAGGATTTCTTGATGGAGGTAGGTTTGGAGAGCTCAGACCTTCAAACAGAAGCCACGAATTGTGTGGGCAGGTTTCCTGAATCATTACACCCTGTTATTAGGGCATTCAGCTGGGAAGGGGAAAGACCTGGACTGTTCCAGTGGCAATTTAATTATGTTATACAAATGGGAACATCTTTAAAAGTTTTTGAGTCTGGGAGAGGCTTTGAGAGCTGGGTTTGGACATTTCTTTGGGGAAAGCAAGTTCAAGTCTCATCAAGCAGAGGAAAAATACTCACTGGAGTCTCTCATACCCTAGATGAATATTTTAATTATTGGCCTGGTTGCAGGGAGGAGAGAAGTACATTACTGCTGTCTCTAGTTCTTCCACTGAAAGAAGGGATTAACCCTTCTTGGGCACCAGACCAGGTCCAAGATTTGGGCTTGCAGTCATAAAAGGCACCTCTAGACCATGCAGAAATAATACCCAAAGCCAACAGCAGGCACTTCTCTGAGGTGGTGAAGCTGGGATGAGGGTTCAGTGAAGCTATTCCTGTGGTCAACGGGCAGAGATGTTCTTTTGCAAAAGGCAATTAACCACTAAAAATGCAAATTTCCCTCCAGAGTAGTCTGTCTTTCCCTTCTGAAGGAAGAGGGATCCCAGGCAGCCACAGTCCTAAGGCAGGAACCATCTCAGGTGCTGAATGGAGGTGGGATGACTCCAGGCCCCAAACCTCAGTGTTTCCTCAGCTGTTCCCCTTCCAAAATCCATTAATCCTGTCCCTTATGATGCCCAGTGAGCTGCATGGATGCTCAGTTTCCCTGTGCAAAGATGATTCACACAGTGACCTTTAGCTTTGGCTGGATGAGAGCACTAACATATATAAAAGTTTGAGCCAAGCTCTTGAAAGCTAAAGTGAAAGAAAACAAGTTAATTTGCTGACATAGCACTCTAATATGGAGTAATCAAGAAAAAGAGTAATGCTATAACATGGCTTAAGCAGTGCATGAACTAATATGATACTGACATTGAAATGCCCTGAAAAATTGTGGGAGGAATCCCTTTTCCTCTGAAAAAGGAACCTGTCCATCCATCTGGACATGGTTTTGGGCAGCTGGCTCCATTTTGTCCCTGCTTGAGCAAGGGCATTGAACCAGATGAATTCCAGATTTCTCTTCCAACCCTGTCCTGTGCTTTTGTGAGTTCAGAAGCTCGTGATGCCCTGGACTAGCTCAGAGCAGCATGCTAGGACAGGACAGAAGACCCCTTCCAAGTCCAATGAGTAAGTAGTTTTAACCAGATTTAACAAAGTAAGTTTTCAGCATGTAGATATAATGATGCCATGGCCCAAGGAGATAAAAGGAGAGGGCTGACGTTCACAGTCAAAACAGGCTAGTCTGAGTCAGTTTGTTTTGATGGATATATCTGAGCTCAACCAAAGATGATTTTGAGGTTCCTAGAGTAATCTTATGTGGCAACCCTAGCTAATGGCTGCATTCTGGTTCTGTCTAAGTTGGACTTCATAATCGTCATCACATATTGAGGAAAAATACATTAAAATAATTTTGCTTTGTACAAGATAGTTTAGAACAACAACATAAATACTGGAGGCCCTCAGGGGAAAAGCTTTCTTAAGCAGAACTACTGAGCACAGCTTGAATTGATTAGGTACCTCTAAATCCCCAGTGGGAGATCTAGGGACATAATTCAGACTGTGGATATCAGGGTTTTTCACCAACTCTTCTTGCCTTGAACTGTCGTGCAACCCAGATCATCTCAGGGTGCAACGAGAGCAAAGGAGTCCGAGCTATAAGCTGTGTGATAGCCCTCCCAAAACTCTCCATCAGCAAGCAGATCAAACACCCACTGAGATGGTGGAAGGAATCTCATTCTCTTCAGTGGTCTTTGGATCCTGTCCCAAAGGAAAAGCAATTTCCGTCACAGAAATATGCCCGCCACCTAGCTCATTTATTGCTCCTTTGTTAAATGTACTATAAAGGCTCAAGCAATAAAGTTCCAGAAATCATCCAATATCAACAAGCTTCAGCTGGAGTGATTAACCAAGGCCTAGGAACTTGGAGAGCAAGCATATTAATGTCTTCTGGCCACTAAATCTTTCTTGCCAAGCAATAAAAGAGCCAAAAAAACTAAGTAATTAGGAAGTTATCACAATAACTCCAAATCCCAGAGAGGGTTCTCTAATTGTTTACAGAAGATAGGCTGCAATGAGGGGATGATTAGAAATATGTCAGCTGCAGAACTTTGATAACAGCAAATCTGTCTTGGCAGGGGGGAGGAATACACTACAGATGAAAACAGCAGTAAAAATAAGCAGAGGGCTCAGCTTCAGAAGTTCCCAGTCCTGCAGACTTCTGCTACATTGGTCTGAATGCAAGGTGGCATCAGACAAGCATGGTACTTTATATAATGGGAAACAAATAAAAAAGAAACTGACACCATGTGTAGCCATGGTGTACCCAGCTGGGACCATCTGTCCATCTGCCAAAGCAGAGACCCTCCTTGACAGCTGCATTGCACACAGCTTGTGCTATTGCAGCCCTGAGAAATGAAGGCAAGCTTGGGCTGCATCCCATTCTGGTTTTCTAGGAACTGTTGGTGCTGATGGCATTAGAGGACATGGGGACAGCCAGAGGATAAGGTTGGTGTCTGGGCCATTCTCCCAGTATAGCCAGTAAAGTGGATTTCTGCAACCATTTTCTTATGTTTGGTCCAGTGCAATATATCCAGGGCTGTGACACCCCACAGCCCTGTTTCTTGCATGGCTGTAGCCCTCTGGCAAGTGTGTGATGATGCACATAGCTTTGTGCCAGGTCATACATACTGAAGAATAGGACATGCCTACAGGAACAGGTGAAGAATTCAGAGCCACTTTATCCATAGGACAATGAAGGCCAACCACCAACAGCTTCCCTGTTTCACCTCTCCACTCCACCATCAGAAGCACAGGGAAGACACACATGTGAACATCCCCATGCAGTGAGGCTGATAAAGCTATTTCCTTCCTTTCCACTGCTTCCAGATCTGATTGCCTCTGTTTCTAGGAGGTATTGTATATTTGTAACTGCCAACACTGCAAACCCTGCCTTGAGCCCATTAAACTGTGTCTGTACACCCCGGGACTCAGAGCTATTCACATCAGTTATTAACAGGCTCTCTTGGGAGGAAGTAAATAGGGATTAGTTGTAACAAATATTAACAGGGAGCTCTAATGAGACCTCCGGGCACAGGTCAGTGGAGTGCTCTGTCCCTCTGCCTGTCCAGGGTAGACGGTAGGGTTTCCCCAGTCCCAGCTGTCCAGTAAAGCTGGCCAGCAGAAGACAAGGCGCTTTGCTCTTCTGGTGCTCCTCCAGACACACAGAGCTTGTAGCCGGTACCAGGAATTTCTGCCAATGACTTCAAAGAGGGCAGGATCCAACTCATCGTTTGAAGCCCAGCCCCGTTCCCTGTCCTTAGGCGAACAGAGCCATGAGAACAGCTCAGAAACCTCAACTGCTTCAAAGCACATCTGCCTACCTTGGGAACTGAGGAGCACCCTAAAAACACACCTCCCTGTGCACCTGCAAAGCGCTGGTGACCTGTTCTCACTGCCTGAGATGAGATGGATGCCTGTGTCCTACTTCCCAGCCACACTGTCCTGTAACAGCCAGGTCCCTGCTATGTCACATCCCATCCCAGCTCTTCCTGCTGTGCACTGCATCAGCCTAAAGTCTTTTCCTGAATCGAACACCGTAATCAAATGAGCAAAGACACGATCCCATCTAGGATGTGTGGCTTGATAGCTTGGCTTTCCTGACAGGAGTGGTAGAAAAACAGCACAGAAGAACTTTTTGTGCCATTACAGCAATCTCCTTTTTAATCAAGGCTTTTTTTGCACTAATTCAGCCTGCTTTGCTGCTTGCCGGCCATCAGTATGAAATCGTTCACCCCCAAAGGTACTGGTAATTCAGATGTTTTCCCACAGTGCAGTGTTCCTCTCTCCATCCTGTCCCACCCAGCATGAGGACTCTCCAGGGAGCCCATAGGGACATTTTGCAAATGAAGCAATGCAATGCCCCGAAGTCCAAATAAAACAGGGCAAGGGGCCATGCCCCATCCCTGGGCACAGAGGACAAGCTAGCTGAGTGCATGCTGCCCCAGTCCCAAAAGGATGAGCTTTGGGAACAGCCCCATGATCTTGCATCCCCTCAAACAGTCGCAGAGAGCTTGTGGTAACTCAGGCCAAATCTGTGCCAAGGCATTTTTTTTTTAACACTGAAGCTGCATGGATGATCACAAGCCAGTGCTCAACACCACCATGATTTGGCCACAAGTACCTACTGATGGCCATGGCACACATTCACCTCATGCTGCCTGGTCAGTGCACAAAATTTAAAAAAAGCAAAAGCACCTTTTTTTTTTTTTTTTTGATGATGAAAGAAACCCAAAGGGAATTACAGAAGGAGACTTGAGACACTTAATGACTCCTTGGAAGAGCTAGTTCAGAATGCCACTGCATGATGAAGCACGTAGCCTTGGGAAAGCTCCTTTTCGTCTCCAGGCCTCCTTCCCCATCTGCCCAACGGGAAAAACAGCATGGTTCTTTCTCACAGGGGTGTTGTTAGAGTTGCTACATCAAAGACCATAGGAGGCCCAGGCTCTGTGGGGATGGGAACCACATGGGCACCCAATCTGAGATGAAAACACAAAGAAAGGCGTTTTCAAAAAGAAGCAATCTAAGACAATTTTGTCATCTCTGACTTCAAAGATACAAGCTCTATTATTTCTTCTGCCCAGGAAATGGAAAAACATTCTTCTTGTCCAATACAGATTTGTGCCGACAGCAGGCAAAATTTTGGCCTATTGAATTAATTAACATCGTTTTTAATTGAGGTTCCAGCTTTCACCCAGCCTGGCTTAGGGCATGTCTACGCAGATGGGCGCAGACACATGCAGGCTCTTCTGTCTGCCTTCCACGCCAGCTTGACTTGAGTTGGTTTCAACATCACACCATGCTCACATGAGCTATGTGTCTACTTGCAGGAGCTAATGCACACTCCTAACAAATAAAGTATAATATCTAAGCCCAGCGCTGCAAGAACATGACCTCGTGGCTTCTAGATGAAGCTGGCTTGTGCCCAGTTGGCTTGGAGAGCAAGAGAGGAGCTCACATCTGCATCCATCCATGCAGGCATGTCCTTATTTGCCTGTTTTCATGTTTACTAAATACCTTTTTATTTGGCCACCCACTAATAGAAGCATTTTCATGACAGCTTTTAGAAACTGTACAGTTTTTCATTTTGCTATTTCCTTGTACCGTACAAAGCCAAAATACTGTGGTGTTCATGATAATCAGCAAAATCAGGAATAGAAACATATGTGATTATGACAGCACTAAATAGAGACAAATTAATTGCATTTGTAAAAGGTTTTTGTTTCTGATAATCGCAGGTGCTTTTTGCAACACATGCTTTATTTTATATGTGGGTGTGAGCAATGATCTATTATTTTGGCAGATTCTTTTATAAAAGCACATTCATCAGTCTTTACTTCAATAAAACACTCAACCAGAGTAAAATCTACAGGACGTGGAAGTATCCATGGAAAGGGTGCAGCCACGGGAAAACAAACCATCCCCATTTCATCTCTATTAGGGTTCAGCCAAGCTCAGGATAAATACACACACAGAGCCACAGCTGAAACAATCTCCGAGTATTTGCAGTGATCACTTTTCGTGAAACATCACAGATAGGTTCAGAGCGAGCCCAGTCACTGGAAAGAAAATTTCTGAAAATGGAATAATAGGGAGTTTCACAGAGCATACAGAGGAAAAAGCTTTTCACAGCAACACAAATAATTCAGAATTCACGAGGACATAATTTACAATGAATGTAGTAATTTACTCAGAGAAGGAGGAAACTTGCAATTATTCATTTGAAGTGGCTTTCTTTGCATAAACATTGACAAAGATAAAGCTTATCAGAGGCATTCTTGTAACTTCTCTATGTAATTGTAGCAGTCCATGGAGTATTAGTTATTTGGCAGTTAACATGTTATTCAGACATAAATTAAACAAACTAATGAAGTTTTTTTTTAACCATTCACTGTCCACTGCTGGAAAAATGTCAGTGCTCCTCACAACCCTCAAAGTCTTTGCTTATGACATTGTTATCATTATAATGTTGCCAAGAAAAGGAAAAATGAAAATACTTACCAAGATAACATAGTTATTAGGGAAAGAAATTATAGGGGGAGGTTTGCAGAATTTGATCAGTTGAAAAATCAAGCCCAGGAACACAAAATGCACATAGTAGCAGTACGATTTCACTCTCAACAGCAGAGTTTCTTGGCCTTTATTCAAGGTGGCCTCCTAAATTCAAGTGTATGGGCATTCCCAGGGGGTCAGCTGTGTTCAGAGCTGCTCTGTGAAGTACAGCGGTCAGGTAGATCCACCGGTCAAAAAAGAATGCTTTTGCTGCTTGGTTCAATGACAGATAGCAAGAGTTTATACAGTGATCAGGAGTGCTTGCCATTAGCCATTAGTTGCTACAACAATACAAATAGGAATTGCAGTAATGGTTCAGCCTCTAGCCTATTGCCTCTGTTGAAAAGAAGCAGATGTTTCGTAGAAAGGTAAACTGAACAAGCTCACCAAAACTTGTGTATTTTATATCCTTCCTGTAGCCTATTCCTCTGTCATATGTCTGTACTATGTACTATAACCTTTCTAAGTCAGTAAGAAGCTTGCATAACTAAAATGGGGGTAGGTTTGATCTAATGTGAGATCTCCATCCCCCCACAGCTGCTGCATGGACAAGAGGTGGGAAGGTTTATCACCTGTGTGAAGGCAGGGGGTGATTCTGCAGCACCAACCCCTGCTGTGGCACCCAGTCCTGGAGAGACGTGGAGGAGAAGAACATGAGATCAGTGCTCCTATCGTGTTTGCTATGGTCACATCCATCCCAGAGGAATCAGTCAGGATTTGGGTAACCTTCTTGGATAACCTAACTTTCCTTCCCCAGGCAGAAGCCTGTCTGTACTAATGGATGGGATTGAATCAGCCACCAGAAAGAAATGAACTAACAAATTTGGATACTGCAGTTGCCAAAATTAAAGATTACTGTACAGTCATGAGAATTAAAACTACTCTTGAGTTCAGACAAAATCTCTTTTAAGGGGCTGAATTCTCTGATCATCTATAGGAGAAGAAAATACCCCATTCTGTCAGTTGCTTGCTGCTGATTACTACAAAAGGGTAGAAGAACATCAAAAGCTAAGGACACAGAAAGCTGTAACTAACCAGTTATTCAGGTTTGGCTGGAAGGATTTGGCCTGCAGCAATAACTGGCTCCTTGTTTAAAGACAATGTGCCTTACAAGACTGAGAGTTCAGAGAGCTGTGGGGTAATGTGAGCAAGAAGACTTGAGGCAGTCACACCAAGGTGACCATAGGAACTTCTCTCTGCACTGACCAAAGCTTAATGCAAGGTAATACCTCTAATTGCCACAGGATATCTAGTAGGTCTGATGAATTTCATCCTATGAACTTAGGCCCAGAATGGTGGAGGTTGATGCAAGATGAATAAGGAGACGCTTAAACCAACTTCTCTTTTGAGGGCCTATCCCATGGGCTTTTCCTTGGGACACTAGTATCAGCAGTAGCTGTATTTTCATTGGCTTCACTGTCCCGTTAGTCAGGTCCTACATCTATGTTTCAGCTGGGTATCAAGCACAGGCTGAAGCCCACACAAGTCCAAGCTCATCCGTTGCCTTCATTGTACAGACTTGCTCACATTCAGGCTGAAGACAACTTTGGGTGGCAGGGACTCCAGTAAGCAACCGATTCCACAGTGTGCCAAGCTACCTGCCACCTTTTACCCCTCTGATGAGGTTGTTTGGTCTCAGGGACCTCAGCAGTACCTGCTACTCAGGTGACTGGAAAATCCAAGTTAATCTGCTGTTATGAGCATATTTGCAGATATGCAGCTGCCATATGGAGGCACATACCCAGGTGAAGAATCAGTCCAGGGTTTACTCATAACTTGGTTCCCGCATCAAAGGATGGTATGGCCTATGCTGCCTGCTCAAGAGCCACAGGTGTACGAGGATATCTACAGTGCTGGCAGAAGTTTCCTGCTCCATTGCCTTTGCTACTGTGGCAAGGAGGGCTGATACGAGCGGACGCACCCTTTGGACTTCTTTGCCACATGAAGGGACACAAAACAGAAGAGCAGATAATGGTGTTTACACAGAGCTCTCAAAAGTTTTGGCAACAAATTTTATAAACAACTTTTGCTTTGCATTGGTTCATCAAAAGACCTTTTCAAGATGGTCATTCTTTGCACATCAATAGAGGGTGGCAAGAGGAGGATTGTTTTGATGCTGTACGTTTCTTTGAGCATCATGTTTATGCACTATGAGTACCAAAGGATGGTGTGTGCTGTACCATGTTCTGCAGGTTTTCTCACCAGGTAGGTAGGTGAGGAGAGGTTGTCAACCATCACCCAACCCACAACTGCCTTGCCTTGCTGCCTCACAACAAAACACAGCCATGCCTTATCTCCCAAAGGATCTTCCAGCAATATTTCTGACATGTATAAGTTGTTACACTGTGGAAATAACTCTCTCCTTTTTGGGGATGAACACAACTCCACATTCACTCTCAAGTTCTAGCCAAATCTTCCACCAGGATTAATTTCACTTGCAAATACTGGCCTGCAATTTTCTGTCTGCTGTGAAGCTAAGCTGGGCATCCAAGAAAGTTTTCCCTTGGTTTTAGCAGGAAAGTCTTGTCCTTCCTTTACGTACTCCATCCATGGCTCTGAGAAAAGAGAAGGGAAAGGCCCGGACTTCGTTCTCAGGAAAGCGATCCTGCTCTATCCCATCCGGGCAGTGCTCTCCAGATCAGGAAAGATATGCAATACTTACAACTGAAACATTCATTTTCTCTTCACGCTCCACAGTTGCCAAAATAAACTCTCCGCAAGACAGAGGCAAAAAAAGTTATTAACACAGTGAGTTATGCCCTGATTGCTGCATTCCTCCCGGCATTCCCTGGGGGCTTGCTTGCTGCACAGCCGAGCGAGGAAGTGCTCTGCATGCTGGGCTGGTTTGTGTATCGCCATCAGGATTTAACTCTCTTTAACTCCTAAGCAAAGGGCTGGTACAGACACCTCCTACTTCTGACCATGCCAGCTGCCTGGGGTGAGCTGGGGTTTTCTCCTACACTGTGGTGGGACAGCCTGCCTCTCACGTAATCCTCTCCACATCTCAAGCAGTTAGAGACTGACCTCAGCCCAGAGGCAGGAGACTTATTATCCCTTCCAACCACCGATCTATTATTTTAGAGATGGATTTTTTTTTTAATAAAAATCTGTTCCTTATTCAAAGCAGAATCAATTCTTGGCCATCCCAGGGCCATGACCCCACAAAATCATGCTTCATGAAAGCCTCTGCCTTCCTACCGGTTTTGAATTCCTCACTGATTAATTTTACTGAATCTTTCCTTACTTCTCTTTGCCCACACTAAAAGGAAAACCAAAAGCTCCATCATGGTCACTAGATCCCTTTTCTCTCTTCTTCTTACCAGGGTAGTTTATCTCAGTGCCCCTCTGAAGCACTGTGGCCAGCATCTCGGGCTGTGCGCTATACAAGGCCATGCTGCTCACAGTAACAGGTAATGCAATAATATCCCTGCTTAGTCTCCACCTCATTCCTTTCTCTCACCTCTGTTTGTTTTCTCAACTGAAGAAATGCACAGAGCAAAGCTTTTCCTCGCCTACAACTTTTTCCTGGTTAAGACAGTTCATCAAAAACTCTTTTCTTGACCTGCACTAAGCAGATTTTCTCATTTCATCATATTCAGATTTTTCATTCCTGTGGCTTTAGTCACTTTTTCAATTCCTATTTCACAACTTTGCACATACAGAGACATGACTGACAGGCTCATATGTTCCCTAGCTGTCCTTATGGTCTTTTTACAGTACAGTACAGCCTGGGCCACACTTTGCTCTTCTAGGGTGGCATGGCTAAGGAGCAACAAAATTTTCTTGCTGTTGGCATCTATCTCAGCCTCCCTGGGAAATTCCAGCTGCTGAGGAGATTTTTGGAGGTAAATAACCATGTGGAGAGATGTCCCAGGTGAACCCTTCCCTTCCACAAACCTAACTTCCTGCACTGATCAAAACTTTATTATACCGTATGCACACCTCCTATTAAAAGCATGATTGGAGATCACTAAGGATTGAAGTCCTATAGCCACTGTTCCCCTGCCTCATCAGCAGATGCTATACACATTCAACATTTTTAAGGGCATTCTTCTAAAGAAACTACAAGAACTCAAACAGAAAACCATCTGCTTTGTGCTCCCCTTTTGCTCTGCTGCTCTATCTCCATGCTGTGGGACACAGCCCTAGGTTTCTGTGACAAAGTGACAGTGGGATACTGACTGCAGCAAAGGTGGGACTCCAAACTGCAAGGCAATCCCTTGGGAATACTGGTGTGCAGTACTTCTCAGCACTGCTGGCTGCAAGAAAATAATTTCTGATGTCCTCTACAACAAAGACACGCACCTCTTCATCAGCTGACCTCATCCCCTCCCTCCCATTCTTGCTTCCAGCTATTTATTTACCCCAAATAACTCCCCAGTGGCTGGTAGGGGAAAGATGAGCCAGGTGTGAAAAGCAAATCTGCCCTTGCACAAGGAGTTGGGTGCAGATGTGTTAGTGCTGCCTATGCTCAGTGGAAGACTGCCAATTTACCAACTAAAACCCAGGCTCCCCAAATACTAGACACTTGCTAAACCAGACAAGTGGTTTACTTGGTCATTTGGTGTCCTCTGAGGCCGAAATCACAGCTCACCATGGTCTCTCCAGAGATATTTTTAAGGGACAAATTCTCCTTCCCACATGAAATAGATTTGCCTTGAGTGGAGGGTTGCCTGCCTTAAGGGGGAGAAAACTTGTTTGCTTTTAACTTTTCATGAGAACAGTTTCTGTCCTTTAAAGTTTTATGATAGCTGTAGCCTTCCAGAATGATATATTGGCTTTCTATTAAACATAGTTATTTGTTATTTTAAGGAATAGATACCACAATCTGTATGAAGCCTTAATCTCCATCAATTTGAGGTTTCAGAGTGGGAAGGGGACAAGTTCTGGGCAACCATGAGCCAGCTAAGAGCTCTCAAATTGAATGGGAAGTCCCTGGAGCACACAAGTACAGGGAGAAATCCTTGATATTCAACATATGCCTCAAGATTTGGTCAGCACAGTGTAGATATGAACTGGAACTGATGTCAGCTTCAACTGGTCTATAAAGATCAATCACATGAACCTCTGAGGTAATTCTGGGCTTTCAACATTAATTGAATGTAACTGAAGAAAACACTTTATTTCTCAAAGATCATTTTTTTTCTCCCAACTGAGCTTATAAGTGCAGGAGTGGGACTGCTTCTGCTGTGTGTTAGTGACTTTGCTAATAGATTAAGGTGGGGGTTAAAATCCATTTCTAGAACAAACAACAAAAATTTGGGGCTGATAAAAAGTTCATCCTTGAGAAAAAAATAACCTTCAGCAATAACAAAAGAAGTGCTGAAGATCAAAATAGCAGTTTAGCAGCACAATCTGTGCTGAAGCAGCTGCTTTTTGAATCGTCTAATGATTTTAAGATTTTTTTAGGGATGAGCTAAAAGAGATACATGACGTGCAGAGCAATCACTGTTAGTTTGAATGGCCACAGGGGGATATGTGATGTGATGTGGTGAAACTCCTGAAACCATCACTGGCAGAGGGAAGAATACAGTATTCAGCTCTGTGCTTTCTACTTCAACCATAAAATAAAACATACAGGATATTACTCTGCCTCTATCTGGTGTGATAGCTGGGGTGTGGTATTTGCTAGTGAACTTAATTTCAAGGGGGAAAAAGTATCCTGAGTTGCCACTGAAGGCAGCTATTTACAGTCTGTTTGCCTGAGATCTGTGCAAGTCCAGCTCAGCAAAGCATCTTCCTACAAAGCAGGCACCAAGCAAGAATGTTCCCACCAAGTATGCTTAATCAGTATGCCGAGACTGTATAAAAAGAAAATTGGAAACTTAACCAAGGCAAACAAAATGAATGGCAGATAGCAAATAAAAACAAATACAAAGATCTAATTTTACGTATCACGGGAAAATTCCGCCAGCTCAAATGTCAGGATCTGCATTTAAATGCACTTTAAGCAAAAAGGGGCTGATTTTCAAATCTGCTTTCAGTGTTTTTACTGTCACCACTTGAACATTTTACTCCGGCTTTAAAATTATGTCCCTAAGAGTAGAACATACTTATTAAATTAAATCTGACTGGCTTTGCTATAAGAGAAAAAACACCTAGTGCAGAAGTTAATCCATTGCACTACAGCTGCACGATGACATTGACTTTATGCTAGTGCTCCATGTGCCCTCTGTGCCTCGCTGAGCCTCAGTGCAGGTTGGCACTGTTAGTGCTGGTTTGGCTGCACCACGGGACTGCTCAGCTGGGGTGTGAGGACGTGGGTCCCCGGAGAGTCAGATGGGAGATTAACTCATGCAAGTTAAAAAAGAAAAAAAAAAGTTATTTAAAATGAAATGTCAAATGAAAGGGTCATTATAAGCTGCGGTTGCAGCGCAGGGGTTTCCTTCAATCACAGAGAGCCAGTGCACAATGGGATGCTCCAGAGCTCGGCTGAAGGGGATGCTCCAGCTGGAGGGCATGTCCTTGCAAAAGCCTCCCAGCACTGCCAGGGTTATCAGTGCTGTGTCCCTCCACTTTGAAAATCCTGCTGAAATATGCAGTTATTCAAATCAGTTTTATATTTCTCTGTATGGACAGACAGCTATGGCTGTGGTTCTGTGGATCCAGAAGCTGCCTGATGACCTCTCCGCTTCCAGGCTGGCAAATCTCTTGCTGCAGAGATTTTCTGGAAATGAAAAGAAAAAAAAAAAAAAAAAAAAAAAAAAAATTTGAAAAGAAAAATGGAAAATAAAAATAAAATGAAAACCTTCCCAAAAAATCCCCAAACCAAAAGGAACAGCAGCAGCTTGCATGAGGTCAGTCCCCAGGCACAGGACGTGTTTGGCCATGCTGTCACAGCATCCGCTCCGCACACAGTTTGCCTCACGCAGAAGAGAATGGCCCCCACGAGACAGTTTTGGAAGATGAGCTGCTGCTCCTCCTTATCTCCAGACTGAGGAGTGTGCCTGATGCAAAGGCTCATGCGAGGATACTGCCACAGCCCCAAGATAACCCATATAAAGCCTCGGGTATGCGGGCTCAGATAGTTAGCTCTGTGCAGGAGCTTCTCTTTTATATCTCAGATGTTTCTAAGCAAGATTATTTTCTTAATAACGATACATTAAAAATACATTTTAAAAATAATACATTTATACTAATAATACAAAAAGCATAATACATTTATCATACTTTTTTATTAAGCATCACAAGCAAGCCTTCCTTAGCTGAAGGCTTCAGAGACTCAGTACAAACCACATTATTTATTACTTTTTCTCTGTAGAGGAGCTTTTCACGGACACCTCTAAGCGAAGAGCTGAACTCCAGAAGTCATTTGCAGCTCAGTTCCCTGACAGTGACATTAGCATGCCACAAACTTGCAAGGTTAGATCAGATTTACGGCACTCTTCTAACACAGAAAGAAAGAGGCTGCTCTGCACGGGCTATTCCCAGACCACACTTCAATGTGTAAAACCATCTGTTCCTTCTCTATCAACATTCATAGAAGGAATTATGAGAAATAATAATATAAGAAATATTT
The DNA here is from genome assembly GCF_965140915.1 of Aythya marila. Lineage (NCBI taxonomy): Eukaryota > Metazoa > Chordata > Aves > Anseriformes > Anatidae > Aythya > Aythya marila. Next base: position 68,784,097 of record NC_139045.1, on the reverse strand, counting down.
TCTCTCTCCCCTTAGATGGAAGGGAGATTTAGTAATTTTTGGCTTAAATATGTTTACACACATATAGATGCTTTTTTTCCAGGTGGAAAACAAGCCCAGAATATTTCAGCCCCAAAACCAGAAATTTCAACAAATTATTAACTGAAAATGAATCAGAATGGAAACCATTATGTAACTTTATCTTTGTTATGTTAATTTATCGCTCTTATTCCCTTAGGCCTAGTATAATGCCAAACTCAAGTCTCTTATCAATCTCTCCCTAGGATAAGGGGATCATGTGGTTTCTCACATTAAAATATTATGCTAAAGAGATGCTACGCATTTTAGTTCAATTTTGTAGCCCTGCATCTCCAGCTCCTCTTTCTGTACCGTGTTTTTAGGAAACCAAAAGCTGTTGGACCAATGTCACACAATAATTGCCTTTCCCTGAATTCACGAGCCTTGAATAAATTCTCAGGAAAAGCAGGACATGGTATATGGGACTGCATATAGAAAGGAAATATTGCACAGGTCAGAAGCATACAGCACGTTTTGAACTATTTTGGATTAGCATTTCCAAAGCTCAATCTCATGACAAAAATTGCAGTGAGGCGGAGAGGAGCAGGTTGAACCCAACCAAAGTGCAATGTGCACAGAGGAAAGCAACCCCTGGTTCATTGCAACTCTACTGATGCCAACCCAAAGGTTTATCCATGCTGTCCTTCCCTGAGGGACATCCCCTAAACCCAGATGCTGGGTGCCTCTTCCCTGGCCACCCTCCCAGGTGGACAGGTGCCCAGAGGGCACATCCCACCCTCTGCTCCTCTCTCTATTGGGTCTAGCAGGAGCACTTTACACCTCGGAGCTGAAGGAAACATCCAGGTGGAGGACCTCATGGTGACCCCAACACCAGTCTCATCCCTGTGCCCCTCACCTGGCATGAGACAGGGTCAAAGAGGCTCCAGGCTCACCTTTTTGAGAGCATTTCTACTCCAGCAGCACCCATCAGGTATTCCTAAATTGTGTTTTCTCACCACACACATCCATGGTTGTGTTTAAGAAAAAAAAAATAATAATAAAAAAAATAAGTGGAGGTGTCCATATCAAGTACGGAGAGGGCGAGGGGGCTGGAGGGGATGAAGAGAAGGTGGGCATGGAGCCTCACCACCCAGGGTGACAGAGAGAGTGGGAATTGCAGCATCTGCCAGTCGGCAGCGTGGCTTCCTCCTGCATCAGCGATGCGCTGATGCTGCGTGGGAATGCCCACAGGACGTGTTTTGGAAGGGTTAGAGAACAAGCATGAGCAGCTGTGCACGCTCGCTTTGAAAGCACATCCTTTCCTTTACAGGGCTTCTTACACATCGAGGTTTAACTTGATCTTGTAGTCTATTTGATGCTGTGAGGACATCCCTCGATGCCCTTTAGAAGAACATTTGTCACTATATAAACACTGGGTTTTGCAAATGGTTTAACTTGTTTTCCGCCCTTTTATTCTGCTTGTTGAGTACAAGAGAGTTATTTCCTACACTTGGCTGCTGAGCTACTAGCCACGTCTGACCCCAACTGCTCGGAAACCTGCATTTGAAGCTTTCTCTGTTCAACATCCAGTGCCCAATGCCTGGGAAGGGCTGGGTTGTTCTGGTTCCTTTAGTTTCAGTGACCCAAGTGACACGACTACCTCTGATAACACCACATTAATCACAGCATTTGGGATTACACACACCTTTAAAGCAAGGCGCGAAGTGACCTAAATGCTTTCCCACTGTTCCTGTGATAAGCACAAACACATCTGCATGTGTCTGGGCTTGAATAACCAAAATACCATATCACATCTGTTGGGGTACTTTATTCTTTCCTTTAAAGCCATTTGAGTGCACTTCAACAAAAAAACATAGCACTGTCCTGTCTCCTATGCCATCATCTTGCAAATACATCATAGCCATGCAGAAGTTCATTACAACCCCCATGATAACCAAGCATTTGCTATGCCTGCAGAGCTGGATCAACAAATACTTCATCTAAAACCCTCTAGGTAGCCTTTACTTTGTATTTGTGGACTGTTTTCCAGTAAAACAGTGTTTTGCTGTGGGAGTGAGGAGCCTGGTAGAGGAGAAAGCCATCCCTGCAGCCACAGTAGTCCACATGGTGGTCCTCCACCCCAAGGACATCGCAGTGCCTGCTGATCCCCAGGAACCTCAGACCCTTGGTCTGCATGCCTAGCTGGTCACAGGGACCATCCACTCCTGCAGCCTGGGATGTAACATGAGATAAACAGGTTATAATCACATTAATCCTGGGAATTTGTCCCAATTTACTCACACCAGTGATTGGGCTGCACTTGTTGCAATTCCCTGTAACAGCTGAGGTTTTGCTGCACACCATTATTTGAACTCTCTTGAAGGAAGAGGGGACCCCAAGCCCAAGTGGGGAATGGCTCAGCTTGCTAGTCTTCAATCTGTACATGACCGACCACCACAGAGCATGAGTGTCGTGGTTTAACCCGGCTGGCAGCTAAACACCACGCAGCCGTTCGCTCACCCTCCCCCCTCCCTCTCTGGGACGGGGGAGAGAAATGGAAAGTGAAGCCCGTGAGTTGAGATAAAGACAGTTTAATAAGACAGGAAAATAATAATAATAATAATAATAATGATGATACAATGGTGATAATACGAAAGTAATAATAGTATGTACAAACAAGTGATGCACAATGCAATTGCTCACCACCCGCTGACCGATGCCCAGCCTAACCCCGAGCAGTCCGGCCCCCTCCCCCCGGCTAGCCACCCCTATATATTGTTTAGCATGACGTCAGATGGTATGGAATACCCCTTTGGCTAGTTTGGGTCACCTGTCCTGGGTCTGTCCCCTCCCAGCTCTTACTGCACCCCCCAGCCTGCCCGTTGGCAGGACAGAGCAAAGGCTGAGATGTCCTTGGCTTAGTATAAGCACTGCTCTGCAACAATTAAAGCATCGGGGTGTTATCAGCACTCTTCTCATTCTAAGCCAAAACACAGCATTCCACCAGCTACTAGGAAGAAAATTAATTCTGTGCTAACTGAAACCAGGACATCTATCCACCCCTTATTCCATACCATTTATGTCATGCTCAGGTTACACTCTTTTCCATACATTCTAATTAGTCACCTATAGTAATCATGGTAGTGATAATATACAGTATAATATACTATTTAACATGGTGCAATTCAGTTCATGGGCTATTCTCACCCAGTATTAAATCTCCTTGAGGTACACACCGGACCTCTCCGTTCTTTTGCATTACCCACCAAGTATATCCAGGTCCCTGAGCGAAAACAATTCCACGAATAGGTTTGCCTTTTCCTGAGGCAGGAGTAGCCCAGACTGTTTTACCCAGCATATTTTTTACATGCACTACAGGAACTTTATCCCCATCTACAGTACGTAACAGGTTTGATTGGGCAGGTCCAGCTCGGTTGGTAGATCCCCTAGTATTGACTAACCAGGTGGCCTTTGCCAAATGCGTATCCCAGTTTTTTGAACGTCCCAGCGCCCATTGCTTTCAAGGTAGTCTTTAACAGGCCATTGTATCGTTCAACTTTCCCGGAGGCTGGTGCATGATAGGGGATGTGATACACCCATTCAATACCATGTTCTTTGGCCCAAGTGTCTATAAGGTTGTTTCGGAAGTGAGTCCCATTGTCTGATTCTATTCTTTCTGGGGTGCCATGTCGCCATAGGACTTGCTTTTCAAGGCCCAGGATGGTGTTCCGGGCGGTAGCATGAGGCACAGGATATGTTTCCAGCCATCCGGTGGTTGCTTCCACCATTGTAAGTACGTGGCGCTTGCCATTGCGAGTTTGAGGGAGTGTGATGTAATCAATCTGCCAGGCCTCTCCATATTTATATTTCAGCCATCGTCCTCCATACCAAAGAGGCTTTGACCGTTTGGCTTGCTTGATTGCAGCACATGTTTCACAGTCATGAATAACCTGTGCTATAGCGTCCATGGTCAAGTCCACCCCTCGATCACGAGCCCATCTGTATGTTGCATCTCTACCTTGATGGCCTGAGGTGTCATGGGCCCATCGGGCTATAAATAATTCACCTTTATGCTGCCAATCCAGGTCCACCTGAGCTACTTCAATCTTAGCAGCCTGATCCACCTGCTGGTTGTTTTGATGTTCTTCAGTAGCCCGATTCTTGGGCACATGAGCATCTACGTGGCGTACTTTCACAGCCAGGTTCTCTACCCGAGCAGCAATATCTTGCCACAATGCAGCAGCCCAGATAGGTTTGCCCCTACGCTGCCAGTTGTTTTGCTTCCATTGCTGTAACCATCCCCACAGGGCATTTGCTACCATCCATGAATCGGTGTAGAGATAGAGAACTGGCCATTTTTCTCGTTCAGCAATGTCTAAAGCCAGCTGAATGGCTTTCACTTCTGCAAACTGACTCGATTCACCTTCTCCCTCAGCAGCTTCTGCAACTCGTCGCGTAGGACTCCATACAGCAGCCTTCCATCTCCGATGCTTCCCCACAATACGACAGGACCCATCAGTGAACAGGGCATATTTCTTTTCATTCTCTGGCAACTGGTTGTACAGTGGGGCTTCTTCAGCACGACCCACCTCCTCCTCTGATGATATCCCAAAGTATTTGCCTTCTGGCCAGTCCATGATCACTTCCAATATTCCTGGGCGACTGGGGTTTCCTATTCGAGCCCGCTGAGTAATCAGTGCAACCCACTTGCTCCATGTAGCATCAGTTGCATGATGCGTAGAGGGGACCCTTCCCTTGAACATCCAGCCTAGTACCGGTAATCGGGGTGCTAGGAGGAGCTGCGCTTCAGTACCGACCACCTCCGAAGCAGATCGAACTCCTTCATATGCTGCCAATATCTCCTTTTCAGTTGGAGTATAGCGGGCCTCAGATCCTCTGTATCCCCGACTCCAAAACCCCAGAGGCCGACCTCGAGTTTCCCCAGGTTCTTTCTGCCAGAGGCTCCAGGTGGGGCCGTTCTCCCCGGCTGCAGTGTAGAGCACATTCTTTACATCTGGTCCTGTTCGAACTGGCCCAAGGGCTACTGCATGGACTATTTCCTGCTTGATTTGTTCAAAGGCTTGTCGTTGTTCAGGGCCCCATTCAAACTCATTCTTCTTACGAGTTACTTGGTAGAGTGGGTTTACAATCAGACTGTAATTTGGGATGTGCATTCTCCAAAACCCCACAACACCTAGGAAAGTCTGTGTTTCTTTTTTGTTAGTTGGTGGAGACATAGCTGTTATTTTGTTGATCACATCCATTGGGATTTGACGACGTCCATCTTGCCATTTTATTCCTAAAAACTGGATCTCCCGTGCAGGTCCTTTGACTTTATTTTGTTTTATGGCAAAACCGGCTTTCAGAAGGATTTGGACTATTTTCTTCCCTTTCTCGAAAACTTCCTCTGCTGTGTCACCCCACACAATAATGTCATCGATGTACTGCAGGTGTTCAGGAGCTTCCCCCTGCTCTAGTGCAGACTGGATCAGCCCATGGCAAATGGTAGGGCTGTGTTTCCACCCCTGGGGCAGCCTATTCCAGGTATATTGGACTCCCCTCCAAGTGAAGGCAAATTGTGGCCTGCACTCTGCTGCTAGAGGGATGGAGAAAAATGCATTAGCGATATCAATTGTGGCGTACCACTTGGCTGCCTTCGATTCAAGTTCATACTGAAGTTCCAGCATGTCCGGCACTGCAGCACTCAGTGGTGGCGTGACTTCGTTCAGGCCGCGATAGTCCACTGTTAGTCTCCACTCGCCATTAGACTTTCGCACTGGCCATATGGGACTATTGAAAGGTGAATGAGTCTTGCTGATCACTCCTTGGCTCTCCAATTGACGAATTAGCTTATGGATAGGAATCAGGGAGTCTCGGTTGGTGCGATATTGCCGCCGGTGCACAGTTGTGGTAGCAATTGGCACTTGCTGTTCTTCGACCCTCAGCAACCCCACAACAGAGGGGTCCTCTGAGAGACCAGGCAAGGTAGATAATTGTTTAATGCCCTCTGTCTCTAAGGCAGCAATACCAAAAGCCCACCGGAACCCTTTTGGGTCCTTGCAGTATCCTCTTCTAAGATAGTCTATGCCAAGGATACATGGAGCATCCGGACCAGTCACAATGCGGTGCTTTTCCCACTCATTCCCAGTCAGACTCACTTCAGCCTCCAATACAGTCAACTGCTGAGATCCCCCTGTCACTCCACAAATATAGATGGGCTCTGGTCCTTTATAGCTCGATGGCATTATAGTACATTGTGCACCGGTGTCTACTAAAGCCTTATACTTCTGTGCGCGTGATGTGCCAGGCCATCGAATCCACACAGTCCAATAAACTCGATTGTCCCTTTCCTCCCCCTGGCTGGAGGCAGGGCCCCCCTAATCCTGGTCAGAATCTTCCTCGTTTCTGTGTTTGAAGGACTGTCTGCTGGAAGTTGGAGCAGCAAACTTTTCGGAGAATCCCTTTTTCCTGATTGTTTTCTTTTGCAACTCACGTACCCGTGCCTCTAGGGTCGCGGTAGATTTTCCATCCCACTTTCTCATGTCCTCTCCATGGTCTCGTAAGTAAAACCACAGGGTGGCACGGGGTGAGTACCCACCATATCGTCTTCCTTGTGTGGGTGAATGCCTACCCCTGACAGCTGAGACACTGCTTTGTACAGGTGCGAAGGAGAATAATCTCTCTTCAAGTTGGTGAACCTTTTCAGAAAGTTTCTCCCAAGTGTTCTCCTTTGGTCGGTGGGCACTGGTTGGTTCAGGTGGGGAGGACAATAGATTCTCTTCAAGTTGGTGAACCTTTTCAGAAAGTTTCTCCACAGCTGAGACGCAGGCCTGTAAGGAAGAGGAGAGACTTTCTTCGTACTGCCGGAGTTGTTTAGCCGCTTCACCCACTGTGGGTTCCTCATCCTCTTTCCAGGCCATTATTGCCAATGAGCTGGCATATGATGATGGTGCACTCCGTACAAACTTCCGCCACATGGGTCGTGTACACTTGACTTCATCTGGATCTGTGGATGTTTGTTTGAGGTCTGGATCCTCATAAATCACTTCCCGTACGGCTAATTCCCTCAGGTACTGGATTCCCTTCTCCATAGTGGTCCACTTGCCTGGTAGACATAAAATATCTTCCTTGAAGGGATACCTTTCCCTCACAGCTGAGAGGAGACGCCTCCAGAGGCTGGTGGGTCGTGCTCCATCTGCAATTGCTTTGTCAATGCCGGCGTCTCGAGCAAGGGATCCCAGCCGCTTGGCTTCCCTGCCGTCTAATTCCACACAATTGGCTCCAGAGTCCCAGCACCGGAGCAGCCAGGTGACAAGCTGCTCACCTATACAGCGACCAAAATCTTTTCGCACATCTCGTAGCTCGCGCTCGTTTAGGCTTCGGGTAGTTACTGTTGCTCTTTCGGCATCCTCATCTTCCTCCTCCTGAATCCTTGACGGCCCAGCGTCGTCATCATCTTCGTCATCTCTATACTTAGTTTTGGCAGAAGCCTTACCTGGATTGGCAGAAGACTCTCTGCGTTCTAAACGACTTGAATTTCTATACCATATTTTCACCTTCTCTACAGGGGCAGCTTGCACTGCTACTGCTCGTTTCTCTGACTTTGTTACAGGGTCTGCCACAGGGGTTGGAATGCCCTCTGCAGGGTCAACTTGCACTGCTACAGCTCGTTTCTCTGACACGGCCACAGGAGCTGGAGCGGCTACAGGAGCTGGAGCAGTTGCAGGAACCGGAGCTGTAGCGGCTACAGGAGCTGGAGTTGGAGCTGGAGCAGTTGCAGGAGCTGGGACTGGAGCGGCTGCAGGAGCTGGAGCTGGGCTTCCCTCAGGAACTGGGACTGGAGCGGCTGGAGTGGCTGCAGGAGCTGGGACTGGAGCATCTGCAGAAGCTGGGACTGGAGCGGCTGCAGAGTCCACCGTAGGGGTCACAGTGGCCGTTGGATCTGTCACGGGACTTGGAGTGGCCGCAGGGTCTGTCACTAAGTTGACAGCAGTATCCATGGCAGCTCGATAGGCGTAAGCCAGGCCCCAGCATGTTACAATGATTTGTGTTACTTTGGAACTTCCCGAATCGCGACACCTTTTATTCAAGCATTCTGCCAGTTTTTGAGGATTTTGCACTTGTTCAGGGGTGAATTTCCAAAACACTGGGGGTGCCAACTGGTCTAGATGCCTGCCCATATCCTCCCATACTCCCTGCCACCCACAACTATACTGCCTCCGGGCAGATCTCCGGATGAGCTTCCTAAGTAGTTGTTTAACTTTAAGCAGAACCTGAAGTGCATTCAGGAGGCAGAACAACAGGACTATGCTGGTCTGAGTATCCCAAGGATATTCAATATCTTGGAGAGCTATTGTAATAAACCCGGAGGATAAGAGGGTGGTGAAGGAGGAAGGGAGAGTGATCAAGGAGGGTACAGGGGTGGTGAAGGAGAAAGGGAGAGTGATCAAGTAAGAAAAATTATCTTCCCCTTTCCCCTCCACAGATTGACTCCCTAATGAAAAAAGGCAACAGATACAATTGCTAATAGTTTCCAAAATACAGTTTCCAAAGTATAGAATCGAAGATGTTACTGAGTACAAATACCAGGTTAGAGTCATGGCCAGATATTTCATCATCTCATAAGCCACTGATACAACACACAGTACCATAATGGTCTGAAACCAGGGCCCGGAGAGGATAAACAACATGACAGAGAGCACATACGGAAAATAACGTGCTATAATACTCAATTTGGAAAACAGGCGCAGCACAGTTGAGATTAAAGCAATCAGCATTATGACAAGTGACTATTAAGCAGGTCTAATACTTATATCAATTTTAGTTTAACACACTCTGGTCAGATCTGCCGTTATCTCAACCTTTCGTGCCCCACGTTGGGCGCCAAAAAGACTGTCGTGGTTTAACCCGGCTGGCAGCTAAACACCACGCAGCCGTTCGCTCACCCTCCCCCCTCCCTCTCTGGGACGGGGGAGAGAAATGGAAAGTGAAGCCCGTGAGTTGAGATAAAGACAGTTTAATAAGACAGGAAAATAATAATAATAATAATAATAATGATGATACAATGGTGATAATACGAAAGTAATAATAGTATGTACAAACAAGTGATGCACAATGCAATTGCTCACCACCCGCTGACCGATGCCCAGCCTAACCCCGAGCAGTCCGGCCCCCTCCCCCCGGCTAGCCACCCCTATATATTGTTTAGCATGACGTCAGATGGTATGGAATACCCCTTTGGCTAGTTTGGGTCACCTGTCCTGGGTCTGTCCCCTCCCAGCTCTTACTGCACCCCCCAGCCTGCCCGTTGGCAGGACAGAGCAAAGGCTGAGATGTCCTTGGCTTAGTATAAGCACTGCTCTGCAACAATTAAAGCATCGGGGTGTTATCAGCACTCTTCTCATTCTAAGCCAAAACACAGCATTCCACCAGCTACTAGGAAGAAAATTAATTCTGTGCTAACTGAAACCAGGACAATGAGGAAGTGGACTGAATTGTTTTTTTCCCCAAAAATGTCAAGTCAGACCAAAAAAAGTTTTAGTAAGGGGAGATTTTTCTTAAGAAACCAATCCTGCATCATTTATATTCTTTCCTTTCTCTATTGCATTTCAGAGAAAGCCACTTTCTTATCCCAGCTGCTGCCAACCTCCTACTTACAAGAGAAGGGATCCAAGATAAACCCATTAATTTCAAGGAAGATACTTTGGAATTATTTCATTACAACTCCAAGTATATTTTTACCCTGATCTGTTTAACCACTGTATGGATTCATATTATGCACTCACATTTCATCCTACATCCAGCTCTCTTAATAATTTAATTAACATCACAAAAAAATATACAGTTATACTAGAATTTAAAACAGAAACAGAGGCATCGACATTTCTGAGCTTGTGAAAGGTTTTTATCATGTCTCTTTCAATAGCTGGTATTCACCTGGAGGAAGATGCAAGGCTTTTTTTTTTTTTCTTTTTTTTTTTCTTTCTTTTAAAGAGGTATTTATGAATGAAGAAGGAGAAGGAGAAAGAGAAAGAGAAGAAGAAGTTGTTATATTACATATAACTGCCTTAGATTTGAGTGTTTTTTTTTTCCTGTACAGTGACAGAGCAACCTAGAGAGATGCAGATATCTGGACCAGGCTGATGTCAGACTAGTGGTAGAAATATTACCTATGCATTTCTGTATCCCCATTTTGGAAGTGTAGCTATCAAATAGAAACATTTAAATATTATTCATATCACCAGCCAAGAGGACTTTAATCACAGAATTCCATGTGTTAGTTCTACCTTTATCATGAAAAGATATTAAAGAAAATCAAGTAAAGGTAACAATCCACATGGCCATTCAATCCAATACACTCAATTTGTTCTATCCTGAAATTTCCTCTAAGGAAAGTTGGGCACGTTTTTCATTCGTGTATTGGCAAGGGCTTGGGAGCCCTCATTTAACTGTGTTGTGTAAAATGATTATGTGCTGAAATCTGTCTCACTTTCTGGTTAGGAGCACAGCACACAGAATACCCAATAACAACCGTGCTTCGGCCACACGTGATGGCTGCGGAAAATGGGGTTGCTCAGAAGGACATGTACGAACACACAGGCAACAGGATTTTGTCTTCCTAATTATCCACTCGCATGCAGGAAGGCAGGGCGTGTATATCAGTATATCTCTGAAGCTTGGAGAAGAGGTAATACCCGGGATTAAAACTGTTGCAGACACGTTATTTCTTGCCGTACAACGTGGAAATATCAAAGTTCACACCCAGTGATTTTGGAAGATCAAACTAAGCATGGATGGAAGAACCTGTCTGGCTAAAAAACAGTGCCCGTGTGGAACTCATATTCACTATGCTGAAGCACCTGGATGGGTTTTTGCCCAATTTTTAACTCTTCCAAGTTAAGTTTAGCCCATGCACTAGAATGAGAGAAAATGTGGGGACCCTGCATTACTAGCAGTGAAGATGAGGAAGGTGGAAACATCCCTTTGAATGAGTGATCATTTTTTCAGGATATGTCCCAACATCTCCATTGCTCGTCCCCACATGCTTCATTTCCAGCCCCATTTCTCCCAAAGCCCACCCAAAGCCTGGGGAGAGCCGATCATCAAACACAGCCTTTCTGTGTTGCCACACAACATTTCCCCAATTTCAAAGAGTTTTATTGCCTCCTCGAAGGCTCTTCTTGATTGCGACCAGCTGCACTTGCCCTGGCTGCTCAACACTTCCCCTCTCCTAAGCAAAAACATCCCTTCTGGTCCCCCTGAGCCCACCCGCCTGCGGGCCCTGCAGCTTCTGTGCACGGGTCTAAAAAAAGCATCTGCTGGCTAGATAATAGCAACAAATTGCTCTTGTCGGCAGAGCACAGGAGGCAATGCTCCTTCCTCCTGCCTTAACAGCATATTTAAATCATCCCCATCAAGCGATGGCAAGTCCTCACTCCCTGAGAGCAGTTTTCCTGTTTCCCATTCCCCTTCTTCCCCCTCCCCTGGAGCTCAGAGCTTTCTGCACCAGGGCTGGGACGGGTTTGGTGTTGGTGCTTGCTCGCCTGCCACGCAGCAGGAGCACCAACAACATCCAAGTCAAACAGACTTAATGACTCCTGCCGCAGAAGTGCCAGGGCCCCGCGCACGTGCTCCGCTTCCGGAGCCCGACGGGGAGAACGTCTTTTCCACTCAAAAGGCAATTTTTTCCTGTCAGTTATGATAAAAGCTCGGGCTGGAGACAAGCTGCAGAGGTTGGGTTGGATGGCTGATAGGCAGATTAGAGGAGTTGCTTCAGCTGGGAGGAACCAGCACAGACAGACTGTATCAGGAACCGTCCTCCGGGGTCTTCCTGGTGGTTCTGCTCTCAATCCTCCTCGTGCAACGTCTGCTTCTCTACCTACATTTGCTCCAGCTGAAGGAAAAGATGGATTTGAGGACAGAAACCATGGGAATAACTGTGGACAGCATGTTCTCCAATGCTGCCTGCAAGAAGTGCAGTTTCTAGCCTTCTTTTTTGAACCAACACCAAGGATTGCACTGGAGTTGTGGAGGCCTGCAGAGGAAAATGAAGGAGCCTCCAGAAATAACACATGGATATGCTAAGGACCACACACCATCAAGCTGTGAAGGACAGGCTGTAGCTCCAGCCACAGCATGGGCTACCAGCAGGAATGGTGAGGTCAAGTTTTTCTGGCCAGTTTCAGACTCATTGCAACATTTTTTTCTGCTTTAAAGGTCTACAGATCTCCTCCTCCCTCTCCAAAACACCAGTGCTACGCATCAGACCCTTGAAAGCAACCAGCAGAATGAAGAGGTATCCAAGAAGCTTGGGACGTGACGGAGCTGCTGCTGTGGACCCAACACTATGCTACAGGTATGGAGGCCACTGGAGATGGGTGGCCCATGCCATCACCAGCTGCAGAAACCTTCCCAAACAAGCAGCTTCCCAGGGTGGTGATCCCATATGTCCCACTACCAGACCCACCTGTGCTAGAGAAACTGCCCTGGGCAGCCCTCTGGGACACCTCAAAAGTACAACTTGCAATTTAAGAAAAAATCAGCATTTCTCAGAAGCAAACTAGCGGAGGTGTCCGGGGAGCCTGAACCCTATTATTTTATTGCCAACATAATCGTTTTATCTGCTCTGGAAAACTAAAAGCTCGCTGAGAGGTGGAAATGTGCCTGGGTGGAGTGAGCAGGGCCCTCCAAGCGCTGGCTCTCCTTCCCAGGCCCTCCAGCACCTTGCCGAAAAACTGCAAACCGGGGCAGGGCCTGCTGTGCCAGGGATGGCAGGAGAAGTTCTCCTGCAGGTGGAGGCACGTCAGGAAAGCTGCCAGGCAAGGCGTTAAGCAAAAATCTGCGAGCAAACCGGAGCACAAAGTGCCCAGCGGCTGAAGGCAGGAGCGGTGCTGAGGAGCCAGCTCCCAACCCACGTCCGCTGCATCTTGCAGCACCCCTGCCTCCTCCTCTAGTACCCTGTCTTGCAGCTCTGTAGAGCCAGATCTTGGATTTGGAAACCTGAGAGGCAGGATTAGCATCTCGGTTTGCTCTGGTGTGTTGTCACAGGGCCCTGGGAGCGTTAGGGTGTGAGTGACAGCCAAGTTGCCTCATCCCAGCCCAACACGTGGCCTGCAGACAGCGTGACGACACAGTGAGGGTCTGGAATTTGCCTGTCCTGATTGAGACATCCTGAGAAGCAAACTGTTTTAATTAGGAGAAGCTTATCATGTCAGCGGGAGCTTGCTGTAAGGAGCAGAAAGCAAACAACATGTGCAGCATCTCTCCTTGCAGGGGGATACCAGCGTGGAAGGACAGGGCTTTCACCAGGCCCAGCGAGGAGGGTGGCTGCATCAAGGTTGTACCAGGAGTCTTGAGGAGCACCAGCCAGGCTAACCTGAACCAGGACTACCCGGGGACTATGTTATTTTTGGCTGGGTGTTGAAGACCAAGCCGACTGTTGCTTCTTCCATGTCTTCACCACCCTTTTATTGGGAGCCAGGCCACTCCAAAGGCAGAAGAGGAACCCAGTCCATGCCTTCCCTATGGAGGTGGTGACTTGTTGATGACCCTGCTTGGAGATGGATGTTGGACTGGAAACCTCCAGAGGCTGGGCTGGAAACGTGTGTAGACCCCTGCCCACCTGAAATACCCCATGACCCTACCAACTGCCCATCACCCATTTGCACCCCCTGCTATGACCCTCTGCAAGAAAAGCGCACCCAGATGAGGACAGGGCACTTGGCAGCCCTCTTCCCTACAACCCTACAACATGAGGCAGAGCTTTCATCTCACCCCCTGCTGCCCAGGAAGCCTCATGAATTTTTATCAAGCACTAATGGTTTAATTCCTGCTCACATATGTAGAAAACTTGCCATGAGTCTGAGTTGTTTGTTTTTGGTTTTTTTTTGGGGGGGGGGGTTGTTTTGTTTCTCTTTAATTTTATAAGAACTTTAATTTTACAAGTTCATAAATCAACACTTCTTCCCTGCTCTGCCCCACACCTCATGTCTGGGTGTGGCTTTAAGCAAATGAGACTATTGAATGAAAAAAATAACTTTTCCTTTTCTTTCTTTCTTTCTTTCTTTCTTTCTTTCTTTCTTTCTTTCTTTCTTTCTTTCTTTCTTTCTTTCTTCTTTTTTTTTTTTTTTTTTCCAAGAATTGCTCATGTCTCCTCACAGCCTCAAATATTTCATGCAGGTTGTGCCATGTATTTCACAAGCTAAGCCAAGCAAAACACCGCCTTCCATATACACGGCAAAAAAATGTTTTCCAGGGCTCAAAGCATTTCTGTCTTTGGCAGAATCTTTTCTCAAAGCATACTGAAGGGAAAGTATGGAAATGAAATACAAAGAGTGGTTAAAATAATATTTTGGGTAGAGATGAGCCCAAACCAAACCCCAGATTAGAAAGCCAGATACCCCCCTAGATACCATTCCCAAAATGAGGAGGGTTTGTTGTGATACTTGGAGAACAACTGGGAAACGTTGCAGGTCTCCCACCAAGTTTAATTTATTAATTGAACTTATAAAAGACTTAACCCTTACCAGTCCTCACAGCTAGCTCAAATCCTAAACTAGAGGGAATGCACTGCATGGCTCTGATGGGCAAATTCAGCAGTGCCATGTGCTGAGACAGAGCTCAAAGTAGAGGTGGGCAAAGATGAAATATTTTCCCTTTTCTGGCCCCAGATACTCAATTATTTTTATCCAGAAAGGTGCTGGATGGGCAGTTTGGAGGTGGACAGGCTGTGGGGAGGCAGATGGGAGCCAGCAAAGACCTGCATGGACCACAGGGCTCTGCTGAACCCAAGCAGGAGGCCTGAAGCTTCAGTGTGATCATATCTGCTGTTTGGATCCAGACTATCGCTGACATGGGCTCCAACTGCGGTGTAATTTGGGGTTTCAGACCCAGAATTCAGGACTGCATCCAAAATTCGAATGGAAGAAATTTAGGAAAGGGGCTTTTAAGAGTTTAATTTGAAACAGAAAACCCGTAAATCTATTTCTGCCCTGGTGTTTAATTGAACTATATATATATATATATTTTAATCCTCTAGTATGCCTGGGCTGTTCAGACATCCAGCAGCAATTCCTCAATATTAAATAGAAGGCTTTATGCTATATGAACGATGAATGAAGGACAAACTCAGCTTTGTGTGTACCTGCTGTTCTGGAGAGGTGAACAAACAGCATGTTATGGCTCAGTGCGTTTACTCAACAGCAGCCAAGCAGAAAGCCACCTTCAAACAAAGCCTATCTTGACAGCAGATTTGAGGAGAATAACTGAACCTAGTAATCCATAAGTGCTCTCAGATACTGGTAATGCAAGTCGTAGACTCAGACACATCTCTACTTTGTATCCCAGTAAAGAGTCCATGTGTGCAACTCTGTAAAATTAAGACAGCTTAATCATGCAAAGTATATTTTACTCTCCAGTTTAGTATTTTTTTATAAACCTTAAAATAACCTTAGAAATATTTGTCCCAGCACTTGACAGGATTTGGGTTTGTTTTTCCATTGACTTAGTGGCTATAATGAAGGTCTCAAAATAGAGCACCCGGGGGAAGGGAGGTGTTTTTTTTGCTCCAAAAGCTGGGTATATACCCAGCACATCACCCACTGGCAGGCCCAGCACAGTGGCACACACAATACCTATTATCATGAGATGAAACCATAACAGAAACCCAGCAGCAAAGGGTGGATGTGCCATGGGCTTCAGCCACTGCTGTGCCCCATCCCACACCATGCTGGGGCTGCTCATGGCTGGGACCCACAGCAAGAGCATGTACTTACCCACACCAACTGCCCCAACTCCAAAACAAGAGCAAAACTTGGCTAAAGAAGTAAACTTTCAGTGAAACATGCTGGGTAAGTCATTGCTGCCCACCAACAGGTGTAGTGAGTTGTTCCAGGCACAAAGGGTCTACAGGGCAGAAGAGAAGCATCCCACTTTTTAAACTTTTCATACTATTAATTCCTCACCCATCAAAGCTTGACATTTTGGGTCTGCAGGAGTCATGTCCCAGATGTAATGCAAACAGCTCTCCCAGCACAAGCCCAGCTCAGCCCAGTACCAAAGGTACCAATGGTACCTATATCTCCCTGCTCCCCTCCCCAGGCCCCACTATTGTGGACACACCAGGAACCCCTGAACCTCCTCCAGGCAGTTTTGGGATCTGCAGGTGTCCAGTTTGGCAGCAAACAATGTCCCCTGACTCCATCAGCAATGTCTTTGGACTCGGTTACCTTTAAAATAAACCTAACCCAATGAGCGCCGCCTGCACACACATACATGCGCACACAAAAACACTTACTAGCTTAATAGGGTGAGTATCAGAATGTAACACTAAATTATCTGACATCTTTATTGCTTAGAATGACAGATTCAAACAAAGCTAACCCTTTAATTATGTTTATATAATGTAATTTGGCATAAGTCATAAAGCACCCCTTTGGCAATGCCAGATTAAATATTTTACATTTGCTTGGGCAGCACATTACAAGATTGGAAGCGGTATTTTCTTCTGATGCTCCAGAGCAGGGACTACGCTAGCATGGATGGGAATAAGGCTCAGCCCGGAGGCTCTCCCCGTGGGGAGCTCTGCCACAGGAGTCGTGTTGGGCTCACAGGGACCCCAGTCCTACACTGCACTGTGCATAGCTCCCTTTTGCACCCTCTCTCCCAGGACATCAGCACCACTGGTGTTTGCCAAGAGTAAAACAAAAGGCCCTGCTGATGCCAATGGCAGCAGAGAAGCCTGCGTTACTGCTGGCAGGGTTTCCCAGGGCAGTCACCTTTTTGCCTGCACTGGATCAGCTGGGACTTCTCCAAGCTTTGAGAAAGTTCACATCTCACATTTTGAAGAGGATGAAACATCTGAGGGTGTTCTGCAACAGAGCAGAGAGTAGAGATTGGCCTGAGTATTCAGCTTCCTTCCCAGCAACTAACTTTCCCATTGCTCCTAGGCATCTTCCCGAGATAAGGGACCTTCCCTGCAGCAGCTTTGTTGTTTGGTTTCCCCTGCAGGAAGCTCCTTGAGGGTCCACCTCTGAGCTCTGTGGCCTCATTTTACACTGGTGAACTAGAAGTGCTAGTGATGCTCATTGCCTGTTTCAAAGGAATGCCAATGAATAAACATGGTCCTTGCTCCCAGAACAGGTCCCTCTACTGCCAGCACAACGGATAAATAGATCCTCTGAAAGTGCAAAACATAACCCCCTGAGATCTGGGGTGGCCATTTCATAGTCCACTGTGAATTGGTTGCCCTTCCCAAGCATCTGCATATTCCACAAGTCATGACCAACACTCTGGAGACCTCAGCCCTCTCAGATAAACCTGCTCACTCTGATGGTCTGCTCCAGCACCTGTAAATCCACCACTCCCAAGGACCAGGCTTGTCCAGCCTAACCAAGTGGGTCCTTCGGAGAGGTTTCTCTGGCCAGGTTCTGCTGATACACTACTATGAAGCTAACATTTATAAGCAAACACAATGCATCAGGACTTAGCCATTCCAGGGAAAACACGACTCCCCTTGGTAGATGTTTGTATAACAACCTGTTCCGCGTTTTCCTTTTAACTTTCTTCCACCCTATATACTTCAACAGGCTATTTAATTAATAGCAGAAGGAGCTTGAGAGCATGCATGCACATGCTAAAACGCTGTGAAACTGCAAAATTTAACGGAAGGCACTCAAATTTGTGTGCAAAATAAACCTTCACACACCAAGGCTGTGTATTTCCTGGCCTTGCACATCACTGCTACACAAGGGTTCTTCTGTGCCATGGAGACCCCCCGCCTTGGTTAGCCCACGAGCCCACTTTTCACTGCACCATGCCTCTGATGTAGTCCATGAACCACACATAAATGTTATCTCCTTTTTCAGGTGGTATGTACACCTCTTACTTTTGTCCCATCAGCATGAGGTTGTGGGTGAGATTTTTTTTTTCCTAATTCCCAAGCTGGCCTACTTGACCCATTTCTCCATGTGCCAGTTCTAGCCTACATGGTACTGCTTGGCCTCTGTCTTCTACCTGAGGAGACAAGATAACAGTCCTACCCCTTTTTTATACAAAATCCAGGGACTCCTTCAAAACTTCAGAGACACAAAAAATTGGGAAGGAAAGATTTTACCCAGCCCACATCCCCATCTCACAGAGTAATGAACTTTCTTCATGTAAATTCATGAATTTCACATGTTGTTGGAGATGGGCAAAGTGTTTTGTTGGTGGTGGTTTTGTTTGTTTGTTTGGTTTGGTTTTTAATTTATTTTTATAGGTTTGGGATTTTTATTTTTCTGAAGTTGCCACAAGTGCATAGAAAACAGACATTACACTGCTGAGGGAGGTGTAGAAAAAAAAAAGGCAAAAAAAAAAGTGCAAGAGTCTAGCCCTGCAAGGAGCTGCCTGCCAACAGAGAGATGGAAAGCAACATTCACACAATCTGCTGGAGCACCCAGCATAAACTCAGTGTAGCCTCACCAATTTGCTTAAGCCCAGACCTTACTGGCCAGAGCTGTCAGACTTTCACACACACACACAATGTTGAGAACAGTCATTGCACAATGCAAAGCAGGCAGTGGTTTGAATTGCTAATTGCCCACATAAATTTGGACACTCAAGCAGTACCTATGTTCTTCACTTTCAGAATAAAGTGATAGCTATATAGAGACATAAGGAATAAATGAGGAAACAGCACAGACAACAGGAGATTGAGCTTCTTCAGTAACATCTAGAGCCAAACAGCAAAGAATTGACATCATAATTTTATAAAGGAAAATAAAAATCAAGTGCTTCCCCAAAACAATGCCTAATGTACAACTCAAAGCAGAACATTGACTAATAGAGAGAGAAGAGACCTTCAGAGCACCAGGCAGAGCAGAGATTCACAGATTTTGGAGCATGCAATGTTTGCATCAAGGTGTTTTAATTACTGAATCAATAAATCCACCCAGGCAAAATTTCCTCGAGTTCTTCAAAGATAGTCTTGACTTTTTTGTCAAAGCATTCTCCCTTTTTGTCTTCCTCTATATGCATGCTATTGTATGAAGAAAAAAAAAAGGTCAGAGAAAATGAGTTATGAAATTTTTCCTCATGTATAAAGATTATAAATCTCATTGAAATTCCGTTGAGTTATATTGACCACACAACTTGCAAACATAGTGAAAGCCACACAAAAGGCTTCCCTCCCCATTGTTTACGTGAGCATTTTGGAAATAGTGTATACATTGCTATGCAGAAAGGGGAAATAGAGACAGGAGTGAAATGTAGTTTGTTGAGCTAATAAAACAGCAAGCCCTCCATTTGTTTCTTTAGTCCTGCAGAGCCATTTCTGTTTCAGACTTACATGCTCTACTGTTAGCAGAACTGGTGACAAGCATTTCCACTGCAGATTGTTAAAGCATGTGGGCTAGTTTAGCTTTAACTATGGGAATGCTTCCCAGCCATTCTTAATGGTATTGCCATAATTCATGATTTAAGAGATTGATATGCAACAACAAAGGGACAGAAAGCCCTAGAGACACTGGCTGTGCCATTAGCTAGGTTAAATACATCTAAAGACTACAGCAACCCCAGAAAAAAACATGTATTAATCTGAATTCTGGGGCTCCTGATGTTTGCAATGAGCTTGGCCAAAAGCAATCTAATTATTTTCATATTCCTTTACATAAAGTTACCAGTACTGCCTAATTAAATGAGTAATAACAGACAACAAAGCCTTCTTCTCACACATTCAGAACCCTGGAAACACCCTTTCATGCAGCGAGGAGCGGTGCGTATAAAATAATTAAGACGGACATCAATGAAAGCAAGAAGGGGCATGAGCTTCAGGAAATGTGCCAAACCACCGGGCCTTCTGGCAGAACATCCCAAATGTCTGCCATCTACTTGTCCAAATATGCATGTTGGATGTCTCTGTCGAGGCACCCAGTGCAGGTCAGCGGCCACACACTATCATGGGACAGCAGCCACCTCCTGCTGCCCATTTCAGCTCTGAGACAGCAATGGCAAAGAAACTGAACACAGGCAAGTTCTGTAGCAAAACCCTCTGAAAAAGCTGTCAAAAATACCTTCCCCATGCCCCAGCCCTTGTGCTGCACACTGTTCCCTTGCTTGCACTCCACCCTCCCATCCCTGGAAGGGCTCACAGACCATATCTGAAGACATAGATTCAGGGAGAAAGAAAGCTCTGTGTGGCCAAGAGTTTCTCCTGTTTCTCCCCAGACATTCAGGTGAAATGAATGACAATTCCAACTTTGCTTTACACATAGCCTTAGACCATCACAGCTAAAGCAGTGCAGTGATGCTCTGTACATTTGCAATGCCCATCCCAAGTCTGTTAGCTGCTCAAAAACTTATTGAAGGCAAACGATGAACTTCTGCTGAGCAGAGAGGGTGACAGGCCAGATCCCAAACTGCTCCTTGGAAATCCCACTTTATTTCCTTACTGTTAAGGAAGGGAAAAGGGAAAAATGGTCTGGTCTTGATTTCTGGGGGTGGACCCGATGATCTCTGAAAGTCCCTTCCAACCCCTACAATTCTGTGATTCTGTGATTCAGTTGACTGCAAGAGGATTGTGATCATTTACAACAGCAAATAATGCCCTCAGCAGGTAAAATTGTAGGGTTTTTGTGTTCCCAGCTGGTTTGGGCTGGAGTCAGCTCAAGTGATCATCACCTCCTGGCCACGCAGGGCCTGCTTCTGTGCCCAACACCATGCAGCCCTGCTTGGCAGCTATTGGGGTATTCGCAAACCAGAGCAATGGACTGCACAGACTCTGGGGAAAGCGCTTCTGGCACACGCAGCTGAAATTAAAATCAGGTTTCATTTCCTTCTCTGTGTCACACAGAGTAAATCATCGTCTGCCTCATAAGCAAGGAGCCTGGGACAGCAGCTTCCCCAGCAAAAAGCCCTGGTGACAGAAATCCATAGTTACCAGCAGTGAAAGATCTTCTTTCACTTCTGGCACAAGCTTTTTAACCTTGCCCTTCTTCCCCCACCCCTGCACATTTTCTCCTTACAACAATTACTTTGCTCCATAGCTGAAGGCAGGGTTTAATCCTGCAAGTATAAATTCACACATACAGCGATGCGATCAGCGAGGTTTGTGGGATTAAGTCCCTGGGTCCAGCAGAAATTTTCACAGGAGTGTAATTAAAATGAGACGTGCAGCTACATGCGTGCTTGAAGGTAAGTGCACGTGCAGCTGCTGGAACAGAGGGGCTGGGAGGGCCGGGCTTGCCAAGCAGCACCTGTGGGATGATTTCCCCTTGCTAGCAAGGACGGTGTCAGTGACAGCACAGGAGTTACGTGAGGACTCTACAACCACATCGGGAGGCAGGACCAGAGGCTGTCTTGTTTTCATGACACATTTATCATACCCCTGAGCCCCAACAGGCAGCAGCTTTCCATGCCAAGACCATTAAGGAAACCGTTTACAAAAGGCCTGCTCCTTTTGTAAAACCCCTTTGGTCAGACCCTGATCATTTGCTGCTGCTGTACCACCTGCAGCTGCTCCTGATCCGCAGCTCTTCCACCAAATCCATCCCTCACATCTCAAATTTCCCACCTCACTGTCACTACTCATGTCCTGACAGGGATCCGTCCGTGCCAGCCCACGCTCTGCCTGGCCAGCTGCCTGATGCTGGTGCAATCTCCCACACGCTTTCAGTCTCCATTTACTACCCAGCACGTTCAATTTGCAGCTTCTTTAGAGCTTTTCCAATTAAGATCTGCACCACAGAAGTAAACTGCCCCAGTTACATCCTACCAGGGCTCTGGGGTTTGGAGCTGAGCCTCTCCAGGGGAGGCCCAGTTGCAATTACTCGGTGAATCACAGAATAACAGAATGGTTTGGGTTAGAAGGGCCCTTAAAGCCCATCCAGTTCCAACCCCCTGCCATGGACAGGGACATCTCCCACTGGGTCAGGTTGCCCAGAGCCCCATCCAGCCTGGCCTTATAAGCCATTTCAGCTGGGGTTTTGGTGAGCACGACAGGGCAATGCTCCAACCTCTCCAGTGCTGAGAGCTGCAGCTCTGTTTAACACCACCCAAGCCCAGCTGAACACTACCTGAACCCTGCTGAACACCTCCCAGGCCCTGTGACCATTGCTCTGAGCTGTTCCTCAGCCCCATGGCAGGAATCAGATCATTGGGGTTACACTGGCACCCTAACCTTGTCTCTGGACCATCAGTTGTAACCCATGGACTATGCAGCCCAGGTCCTGGTTCTTTTCCTGATGTTTTAAAAAACAGTCATCTGCACCTAATGAGGTAATTTTTTCATTAATTGATGAGCAAGGAAACTACTGAGCCAACTGCCAGGTGAGACAGACTGAACAAAAGGCACCACAGCTGCACTATAAATAGGGATCCTACAGCAGCAGTGGGATCTTCCAGAAATGCTGGATACATCCCAGTGTCTTCCCATTGCTCACTGGGGTCTGTGCTGGCTCCTACCTGATCTGACTTTCGGGTTTCAAGCCAGTGGGATGGAAATGTATCTCCTGCCCCTTGTGCAAGGTCCCCCATGCTATATACCCATGCGCTAGCTAACCCAAACCTCTGCACAAGGTAGTCCTGCTCATGAACTGAAACTGTTATGGGAGTAAGGAAAAACCTCACTTCACCATACAAATTTTGCCCCCTTCTGATGGTACCAGTCATCAGCCCTTTCATGGACTGCAGCTAAAATCTGTAAATCTCAGGAGGAGCCAAGTGAGTTTGATTTAAGAGCAAGCAGTTTGCTTAATTAAACAGAGTGTCAATCAGGGAAATATTATTCACTCCCCTTACTAGAAACACAATATTAATCAAAACCAGGGTAATAAAAAAGTAAAACACACACTTAATGTTTCTCCATCCATCTGGAAAAAAAAAAAAAAAGAAAAAAAAAAGTCCATTTTAGAGATTTTTGCTCCCTTCAGGACATGCATGCTGATTTCTTAATGAAAATGGACTGAGATAATCAATATTTAAGCCTCTACATAGAAGGTTTAATGCCAAAACCACAAAAATAGCTTTAAATATTACCTCTGCTGTTATGCTCTGAATATATATATATATATATATATATTGCTTTCTTAACCCCAGAATTATTAATTTCTATACTAAGTGGCAGCTGCTTGCACAATTGTTTTTAGAGAGGATTTATGCTCTGTCCAGGCAGAGGAAAGGAGCCTGGAATTAACCTCTTGGTCTCTGCTACTGTTAATTACCTTTGCCATAGCATAGAGCACACCAGTTGCAGAGCATCTAGCCAAGGCCTTGCCATCAGCAGCAAAGACATAAATCAGGATGTGACAGCATGAAGGGACAAATAAATCACTAGGGGAGAGATGACATGAGCAGGATAAAAGCTATAAGCAATGCAAGCATATGAGTATATGGCCAACATTGACTGTACTAGAGCTGTTTTGGTTGGCCTCAGTTGAACATCTGGAGCTGAGCTGGGTTTGTGGCACTACCTATGCTTTGGAGACAGGCAAACTGAGGCACAGAGAAGACAAGCTTGAGTTTGCCAAGAGCGTGAGGGAAGCAAGGCACCTTCTCCTCATACAGGGTCCCACCTAAGCAAGGTTCCCATGCACAGTCAGTACCAGAGCTAGAGACAGCAGAAAGGCAGCCTGGATCCTCCTCTGAGTTTGGCATAAGGTATTCATTTCTTCATTTACTATTCATTTTTATCAGAAGTAAGGAGAAAAAATCCTTTTGAATTTTTGCTGTTCTTTTTGAACAGAAAAAAAGAAACTTTTTTTTCAGATGTGTTCCAGGTATTAATATTAAGAAATGTTCTAACAGAACCTTCTTTCTTGGGTTATACATACAGAATACAGTGGGAATGAGCCCTTCTGCTTAAAACTACATACTGGATTTGGGAACATGGAGAGGAAATCTGGTTTTATTGAGGGTTTTGTTCTTTTTTTAGAGGAAGAGAGAATGAGCACCAAAGAGGGGTTTGGCTGCTGAGGGTATCTCGTGACAGTAGGTGGCAAAGACATCTCAGTGCTCCCATGTGGAGTTTCTGTGAGATGTTGTGGTTCAGAGGAAGGCAAGATGAATGCAGCAGCTTCCCAGAAATCAGCTCCCAAGATTTTATCTTTAATCTCTTTCCCTCCCCACTCTGATACGGTCTGCACTGAGAAAGCCCTGAGATCAGCACAGCAGCCCGCGCGTTGCCGAAGCGTGCAACCACGGCCTGGCCCTGCTCGGCAGAAATGACGGCAAACATCCAATTTCCTACATGGGCTCGAGCAAGCTCCCGGCTTCAGTTACATCTTCATTGCTGCCGAGCCACAGGCATCATGCACGGAAATATCTGCTTTGGGCTTCGGGTTCCTTCGGCTGGGACGGTACCAAGTGTAAGCCCTGCTTCAGCCAGGGACCCAAGCTGGCGTAGGTCCCCCAGCTGGGCTACAAGCACAGCATCACACACATGGTCAAACACCTTGATAGGTCAGGGACTCTTTTAGGGGCTTCACTCTCTATTACACCTGGCACTTTTAATCCCTTTAACCTCTCAGTTGCCATAGGTGCTGCATGGACACTTTACTGACCTTCCACAACACCTTAGTGACTCAATAACCTCCCAGTAAGTTCACCACTTTGGATGTCCTCTAGAGAATTATTCTTTTATGGCACATGGCTGGTATTTTAGCAGAAAAGGGCAACTGCCAACCAGCTTCATAGGGAAAAGGAAATTTCTTCTTTGCTGGAAAAGGCAAACACACACTAATAAGCTTGCTCAGCTGCTCTTCTCTTACCCCCAGGGAGGAATTAACTGGTTTGTTAATACCATTGAGATGATTGTTTCTGGTTTGGTTTTCAAACATGAACTTGAAGACCAGGACACACTTAAAGGTGGTGAACAGCAAACACCAAAGATCGTTACAAGACCAAAACCCACCTAATGAGGGGGACAAAGAAACACAGCAATGACTGAGTGAAGAGAGATCATTAAGCAGCTGGAGGACAACAGAGCCAAGATCCATTAGGAGGACAACAGGCAGTCAACATCATTTAAACTAAAAAAAAAATAATAATAATAATAAAAAATAAAATAAAAAAATAAAAAGGTACAAGATGCAAGGTTCACTCTTTGGTTTGTGTCCACAGCACTCCTGAGGTCAATGGCTGGCAGAGTCCTGAAGAGCACCCAGTATTTCAGGATTAGATCTCTGGAAGTTTTTGTTAACGAAGGCTCGGAGGATAGGGTGGGAGGGGAAATTATCTCAGATGTGTGTAGACAAACACTGCCAGCTGATCTGAAAGTGATAAACCCCACCACCACCCATAGCCAACGCCCACGGGCATTTCTCTGGGATTCCCCAACACCAGAGATGCCCTGCAGGCTGGAGGGACAGCAATTTCCAGGAAAAGTCACGTTGTGCTGAAACATGCAGGGCTGGTGCATCTCCAGGGCCCCCTCTTGATCTATGACACCAAACTGGCTCAGAACAGACTTAGTTATTTATCATTTGTTTGGGGGCTGCTGTGGATTTTTTATTATTATTTTTTTTTTACATTTAACTGTTTTGAAGAACACTTCCCTGTGGAACAGAAGTCCCTCTGGAAGCCAACAGGAGCCTTAAGAGACAAAATTTGCTTCAGAAAATTTTATACTAGCCATGGAAATCCCAGATAATTGCAATTCAGGGAGGATGCCAATCATTAATTATGGATAAAAGGGGCTTGCAGGGGTAGCAAAAGAAGCCCTTGTTACAGACATGGAAAATCTGCCACGCCGACCTGCCCAAGGAAAGCACTTCCTCTGACTCACATTTGATTTTGCAGAATCAAAATCCCACCAGACTCCAGCTTTCTTTGCCCTTCCCCCCGGTTTTTTGGGACAGAATTGCAAAATTAAGGGGCTAATGTAGCGCAGAGCAGCTGCAATCTATTTGGATTTTACTGAAGGGCTTGATACTGTCTCCTGAAATCTTACGCTCCACATCGATTCAAGTTGGCTCAGGCAGGAAAACCATGTCACGCCGGCTGAAGGCTGCCTGGGAAGCCAGTACAGATGGGGCAACGACACACAGGGATGTGTCTTGCCCTCGTGAGAGCCCACAGGGACCTGCTGTGGTTTCACCTCATCGTCTATCTGGGGGGAAAAAAAGGAAATCCAGCACTGAGAAAAAAAATAAAACAAAACTGGGTGCATCCGTTTGGGCAGAGGGATAAATCCCCTAAAGTTGAGAAATGTCAATAAAACACCCCTAAAGTTGAGAAAGTTGGGAAATGTTGATAAAACACGGCAAAACTCAACTTTTCCTTGGAGAAGGGGCGAGCAACACTGCCTACCTGCATGGAAATATCAGAAGGGAATGCATGACACCTAACGGAGGTAAAAAAAATCCAGGCGGTGGCGGCAGTAACAGAGCTCTAAGAGCAGTTCCTGCCTTCCTTGCTCAGAGGCAAGCAGGATCAGAGCATTACTGGGGCCGTCAGCTCACAGCCGCATACCAGCCCGTGAAGCCAGCGGCTGCGTGTGCAGCGTGCTGCAGCGGAGGCTCCAGGCTTGCCGACGCAGGGAACTTGACCAGAATAGCTATTGCAGAATAAGCTATTCCACAATAACTGCTCTGGAATAGCTCCCTGCACAGACCACTGTCTTCCACAATAAGAGTCGTTTTACAGTGGGGATAATTAATACTCTCCTCCAAAGCAAAATAATTGCTCTGGAGTATGCTCTCTTTGATTCCTAAATAGAGTTCAGATGAGCAGCAGCTCCGGAGCAACTCTTATTATATTATTCTGGTCAATCGTGCCTGGTAGACGAGCTCCAAAATCCAAATGTGCCCAATCCATAGGCAGAAAACCCATGTGGTGATCAGGGAAAGGAGCTCTGCAACTGATGCAATTAGGAGTCTGTTGCCCTTGTGGGCACCAAAATCTGCCAAGCACCCACCCCACGGTTCCTGAAACCAAGGGGAATTTTGCTGTTTCAACAGGAGAAGATTTAATCCCAGCCAGCTGAATTGTTTTCAAGGAAAAATGGCTTTTTGTATTAAATTTTTTGATCACTTTCAGATTTAGTTGGGGATATATATTTTTTCCATTTAATTTCAATATAATGAAAGTATTCCAGCTTTTGGAGGGGAAGAAATTTTGGACAGACATACGACTGAGAGGAGCAAAGAAAAATTTAGGGGAAGGGGATACCTTCAAAGAAACACAGCCATGGAAAGTTAACTTGCATATTCTCAAGCTGTTGATTCTCTCAGACATATTTGTTTCCTTGTCCACCCTGCACACAATTCTCTGACAAAAAAAAAAAAAAAAATCCAAATTCTCTCGCAGAAACTCAGACTTCAAGGACTTGCCCAACACCTTCTGCTCAATGCTGCCCAGGCCATGCTTGAAGAGCTCACCGTTGGCCTTTGTGGTGTTACAGTCCCACAGTGGCCCATATGAAGCCCTCCGTCCTCCTTATCCCTGTGTTCTAGGAGGAAACCTCTGCTGTGTCAGAAGGGCTGGAGTCTTTTTCCTGTTCCTGCTCGGTGATATTCATCCCAACACAGTGAAAGGCATCTCCCAAAGCAGCCTGGTGGCTGAGGAAGGCGATCTGCCAAATTCCTTTGAAGGTGGTTCGGTCATTTAGCTGTTGGCGTTCCTCCAGCCCCTCTCCTGGAGGTAATCCCGTCCCCCCAGCTCATTCCCTTCATCTTGCTACCTTCCTGGGCTCTTGTTTCTGCTCTGCAAGGGAGAATCACACCTCCCTCTAAAGTGACCCCAGGAATGCCTGTAAGATTATTGGGAAAAAAGAAAATATCACAAAAGCCAAAACAAACAGCAAACAACCAAAAACATTTTCACCATTTTTCCTAAATGACAGCCATTTCTTGCTTTCAAAAGTTACTCAGACTTTGCACTCTGAGCCCACAGGAACAAGCCCCCAGCTAATCACTGAGGATGTGAGATTCAGCCTCCTTCATCTCCACCTGCCTAATGTGAAGCAGATGTCTTCTATTAATGAAGTAATTGCTAATTAGCAACCACTTTGTCTCCCTTCCATCAGTTTTCTTCCCTGGTTCAGGCACAGGGGGGCAGGCTGTGTAAATAAGGCAGGAATGGATTGCACGTATTGCCCACACTCTGGTTGTTCACACCACAGACACTGAGCAAGGGATGCATCTCTGATACGGTGCTTAGCAGAAAGGGGCCTTGACATTTCCCAACATTTTGGGAGACTCTAACAGGGCAAGACATTTGTACTGGGTCTGGCAGAGAAGGGCTGGGCCCAGCTACAAGTACAGCTAAGCTCTCAACAGGTTTTTTGTGAGCATGATTTTGTCAGTAAAACCAGAATTGCACACCTCCGTGGAGCCAGGCTCCCAAAACTTTATAAGCACAGATCACCAGGAGCCTGCTGCACCTCCCCATCTCCTGCAGGACAGTGTGCAGGGCAGCATGATGGTAATGCAAGAGCTACTTGTACAGCATGCAGGCTAAGCACCAGGTGGCATCACTGCTGAAAGCTGCATGGGATGTGCCCACTGGCCTTTGCTCGCCTTGAATTTCCACAGGAAACTCCAATTTTTTGCCCCTAAAGCTTTCTGTTCGAGTTGCATCACTGTTATTTGACACCAGTGAAGTCCTATGACTCTGGGTCTAGGTGGCAGCCTCTCCACCCATGCTCTAGAGGGGAAATGTGACCCATGGTGAAGATCCCATTTTCCTGCTGGGCATTGCATATGGCCAGGACAACCCTCAAGGCAAGGGGCTGCAGCCTTGAGACATGTTCCCAGTGCAGCATCCTCATCCCTTTGCTCCGCAGCAGCTGGGACACACCACCCGGGGCCCCTCTGCCTGGGACCTTTGAATTCCAGTCCCCAACATTACATCCCAGCTCAACAGAGAGAGAAAATACTTCCCTCTGGGCTCCGCATTTTAAAATGTGACAATGCTTCTGCATGATTTATAGAAAAGGGATGACATTCAAATTCTGCCTGGGTCCCAGCCACCACATTGCATCCTTGTAATGGTTTCCCAATAGAGACAGATTCCTCTTCTGGCTGCCTGACTCTCCTTTCCCCTTTCCCCTGATATCAAGGGATCTTAAAAGCTTAGAAAGCTATAGCCATGCTGATTTTGTAATACACTTGAACTCTTCTTTTGCCTTGTCCTGAGGGGGACTTGCTGTAATTTGGTTCTTGGAAATAATTTCTCCCCTCATAAAACACCCCTAATTGTAAACCTTCCAACGAGCTCTTTACATTAAGATGTCTTAAAGTTTTATTTTAGCAATCATAATAATAAACAACTCCGGTCTTTGCAGGGCTTTTCATCCCCAAGGCTTCCAGGGGCGCCTTCAACCACTGCACACGGGCTTTGCATGGGGATGGATTCATCGCCTAGCAAAAACGCAGGTGTTCCTGGGGCCACCGCTGGCCCCATGTAGAAAATCTGTGTGGGAGAGGTACCGAGGGATGGGATAACCCAGGCTCCACTGCTCTGCTGACACAGCGGCCCTGCTGTGGTGTTCAGACCTGGAAAAAGCAGGAATGCTTCGTGTCCTCCACTCCTCCGGTGCCAGCAAATTAAAGCCCGGTGGCTGGTTACCAAGGGACGTGCTGCCCTCGGGGTATTAACCCAGGGATTTGGTTAATTAATAATTAATGTTACTGATTGCACCGAGAGGCAACGGAGGTGAGTTGCAAGGTGGGAAATGGCAATTAAATCAAAGGAAAAAAGTCGCTGTAGAGGTGGTCAATGATCACAAGCAGGCTGTCTGGGGAGGTTGTGGCCTCTCCATCCTGGGGCCAAACCCTTGCATTCAGCTGGACAAAGCCCTGAGCAGCCTGCTCTGACCGGGACATGCCTGGTGCAGGGCATTGCATCAGAGACATCCCGCGATCCCATCCTAAATCGTTCTATCCCTAATCTGGGGCAATACCTTAAATCAGGAGCGGAGCTGGTTTAAATGCCCATATCAGCCTCTGGAGGAGAAGGGAGCGCTGGGATTTGAGCAGCAAACATTCCCAAATGTGGGGGTTCCCAAAAGTAGGGGTTCCCTACTAAAAGTAGGGGCTGTTAACTCACAGCAACCAGCCGTGCGTTATCCATATCAATCTGGACCCGCTCCAGCCCCTCGGTATCAGCAGTGGGGAGCATTACCCGAGGCTGGATTTAACACAGCATGCTTCAGACCTCGTCAGTACCCGCTGCAGCCACCTCCCTTATCCTAAACACAGCTCAGCTGTGGAGCCAGCCCAGAAAGCTCTCGGCGTCATGCTGTCCCACTTGGGCTGCAGTCCCCATCGCTTCCAGATGTTCCCCCGTCGCCCTGCAGCCTCTCCAGCTGCTGCCTCCTCGTTACGCATGTGTGCACTGGATCGCACCTTCCTGCTTACGTCTGTCCCGAAATTCATCTCCCTGGCTGCAGCCCCACGGATAACTCTTGTGGAGGAGAAATTATTCCTCCCCCCTCCAGGGGTTTGTGCATCCTGTGCAGGGAACGACAACGAGGAAAGCCAACGAGGAAAGGCTTTGGGCAAACTCCCCAGCTGGCCTCTTTCCATCCAGCACTGGGAGATCAGGAGGTTTATTCGGACATGGCAGCCTGCAGTCCTCACTGCTAGAGTCCCACAATAAAAAACCACTGTGAGAGTAAAGGTTTTAGGATCTGGAGCCAGTGAGTGTGGGGCTGGATAAGGAGGATGTCACCATGATCTTTGTTGGCATCATGGTATGTTATATTCAGATCCGTTATGATCTGACAATGCTTTTTAATCCCCTGTTCTTCCTGGCATCTTAATTGTCTTGTGACACCAATCCCAAAGGAATCCTCACCTGCATACAGGCTGCATCTGGACTTACACACAGACCATTCGGGGGTTATTCTGTTTTTTACAGCCCTCAGGTACTGCTGAGAAACAGTCCCTGTGGCTGCAAAGTGCTTTTAAACAAGCAGCAGCTCTGAACTGTCAAGGCAGCGTTTAAATCATTCTGTAGGGCTTGGGGCAAAACAGCACAGAAATTTGTAGATCAAACAAAAACCCCATAACCCATCCACTTTGGTCCAGGATCCAGCAAGTTCCAGCTCTGCTGTACAGCAGCTTCTGAACCACAGTGACCAGCACCACGAAATATGTTGAAAAAATCTGTGCTGCCACAGCTCAAAGCTAGCAAAGGTGGAGGGCAGAAAGCGAGTGATGTGAAGGTGAACCGGAGAACAACTTTTTGTTTAAGGTTTTACCCCATGCAGTGTAAATAATGAACAAGTTATTTATGATTTGTAAATCCAGTACGTACAAAACCCCATAAGCTTTTCAACTGGTATCATTTCACGGTGACAGGAATGCCGTTGTTCTCAGCATCATCAGCTGCACACACACCACC
Organism: Aythya marila; assembly: GCF_965140915.1. Lineage (NCBI taxonomy): Eukaryota > Metazoa > Chordata > Aves > Anseriformes > Anatidae > Aythya > Aythya marila. Next base: position 68,752,780 of record NC_139045.1, on the reverse strand, counting down.
GCTTAACCAAAGTGGGGAAAAGAAAAAGGAAAACTTACCACCAAAAATAATGAAAACAAAGATAATTACGGCACTTTAGAAAAAAAAAAAAAAGAAACAAACAAACAACAACAACAACAACAACAAAACCACAACAGTATTTGGGCATCAGCCAGAAAGCTTTCTGCTTAGACCTGGGTAAGGCTTCCTAAGGGAAGTGTTATATTTTCGATGCAGAGGCTCAGGTCTCTGTTTTTAGAGCACATCACAGTCGATGAGTTTAGTACTTTCACATTTGAACCAACAGCCTATTAATTTTTTTTTTCAGACCTTCTCTAACACCACATGGTGGTTTGTTCACTGTATAATAATTGCACAAATTGCCATCAGTTCCATGGCTGTCATTGTGCCGATTTGACCCTGAAAAACCTCATGGATTTGGCAAGTGAGACTTAACGATTCCACATGGTGTTTTGTCCGTGTGACCCTCTTGTTTTCATTTTGGTCCTTCCTCCATACCCTTCTTCATCAGTGTGGTGTTGGGCATCATTCCCTGCAGGCAGGGGGCTGCATGCACAGGAGCAAAGCAGGCTGGAGAAGCAGGGTGATGGGAACATTACGAAGCCAAAGGGTCCTGTGCCCAGGGAGGAGCAACCCCACGTGCCAGCATAGGATGGGGATTGGCCCCCTGGAAAGCAGGGATCAATAGGAGAATCCCACCAGAGGTTGACATAGGATTTCTCCTATGTGACATAGGAGAAACCCACCAGGTGTTAGGAAAATATTGTCACCAAGAGGGCGGTCACACACAGAACCCAGACCTGGGGAATCTGTGTGATCTCCATCCTCAGGGTCATCAGAACAGGTAAAGGGCAAGGCCATCGAAACACAGCCCCACTCTGAGCAGGAGGCTGGATTCAATGACCACCAGGGGGCCACTCCAGCCAGAATTATTCCGATTTTCCAGTTCATACCCTTTCAACAAGCTACGTTTCTTTAAAACATGCCTGAGTTATTTGAAGCATCACATCCAAGCCACCAAATCACATGTGTGTAACCTATTCTTAACAGAGCACACTGCCATTGCTGCTCTTACAGCAGCTGGGGGCTTGGTGGGAGGATGCGAGCCCAGATGAGAAACTTGACCCATCACAAAGGGACCAAATCCTCAGCAGGGGCTGGGAAGCACCTCTGGACGTGGCGTCAGATCGAGCCAAGGTAGGAGACATCACACAAGGCAGCTCTGGGCACCTTGAGCAAAGCGCCTTGGTGCGGCAGAGTTTGTAACAAACGCTGCACTCACCGACCCAGCAGGAAGGGCTCTGGGCAGGGGGGACACGGGTCACTAATGGGAAAGTTAGGGAACTTCTGGAGGAGCTGTGCAGCTTCAAAGTTACACAAGTTAATGCATAATATGAGCACTCAACAAAGAAAACAGCTTCAGAGGCTTTTCCACCAAGCAAACTGAAGCTGAAATTACAGAAATTGGTGTCAGACAAATTCACTAGAAACAGTTTGACTTTTGTTACTTGATTTTCCAAGGGTGGGGAAACCATTTATTTTTGTCTCATTAAAGACTCCTTCCCCTCTGCCTTCGTCCACAAGAAAACCCCCACAAACCACAGCGTGATAGCAACAAACCGGTACAAGGGCTGACCAGGGGACTGCGGTCGGCCCTCCTTCAGTGTCAATTTTTAATCTGGAGATTTGGAGAATTTCTTAGAAATGATGCTGTGTTTTAAACAGGGATTAGTTTTAGAAAGTCCAGTGGACAATTATACCAGGTCAGCTGACTGGATAGCAAGGCTTTATTTTGGTTTGCAGGCAAGCAGTGTTGTGGTGACACAAGGAGAGGAGATGGAATATGAAATGGGGGGAGCGTGGGGACACCCGGCAGCCAGATGTGGCCTTGGGATGACAGCAGCTTCAGGGGGAGAGAATAAGACAACAAGCAGGGAACGGAGCTTGTGAGCTCAGAGCAAGGACCTGGGTGTAAATAAATATGGGCTGGGGAAAATCAGGCATGGGATCCGATGGGAGAAGTCATGTGAATGCGGGGAGGGGATGCGTGCAGCATTTTAGCTGGAAGGCGGAGGATTTGCAATGCTAATTACAAAAAGCGTTTTGTAATTTCAAACCAGATATGAAGCGCCAGGTGTAGGGTGGGAAAGAAGAAGAGCAGTAAGGGAAGGGCAGTGAGTGGTGTGACCCAGCGTGATGCTTGGCACTGCAGCACCCTCTGCCTGGTGAGGTTCTCCTGTCCCATTGCATCCTATCCCATTCCATCCCGTCCCATCCCATCCCATCCCATCCCATCCCTCCCCACCAGCAGCTCCGTGCCTGCTCCGGTCAGGCCATGTCACCAAGCGAGCGGCCACCACCGGCCCCTTGAAGTCCCCAAAATCCCCTCACCATCCTGCCCAGCTGGCCTCTTTGCCACACCAAAGGTCTCGGTGACTGCAGCATCATGCATTTAAAATGTAGCCGGGTTTCTGTGCTAATTCTTCCTCCCCATCACTTATTCCAAAGGTTTTTTCAGACTGACGTCCATTAATTCTTGAGTTTGCACGTCCAACTCCCAGCTAGCTCATTTCCAGAGCGGGCACAAAGGGTTTTCTAGGGAAAAGGGTGCCCCAAGGGGTTTAGGTACACCTCAAACCAAATCACACCGAGTCACTGCGGCACCGCAGCGCTATTTTTGTTACGGCATTTGGATGCGTAACTCTGGTCACAGAAGGTAGGTCTAAAAATACGGCTGCCCGTGCCTTCCCTCTCAATGCCACTCTTGATTTTGAAGGCTAAACCTCGGAGCAGATTTTTTTTTTCCCTGAAATTTTGTGGCTGGTGAAAAATGCAGCTCCCTGTACTGGGATCCAAAGGGTAGGGTGAAAAAAATTCAGCCACCGCCAGGGCGCACGCTTGTGGCAGCAGAAGGTGAGTGTGGAGCCCGATGAAGGCTGCTGCTGAGTGGCTGAGCTGGCACGGACCAAGAAAACACCTAGTGAGATGTGAATTAAAAAGAATTAATGGTAACTGTTTCAGCTCTGCTTCCACCATCACAAAGCAAGGTACTGGGAAACTGAAGCGTAACAAGGACCCGACAAATTGTCCCTGCTTAGTCCTGCAAGTTGAGTAAGGGATGGAGAAAAGAGAAAGGTTGGGGTACAGGGAGGAGGGAGAAGAAAAACGTGCTGATTTGCTTACTTCTTTAGGGTATATTAAGTCTGAGGGGGAAAAAAATCTTATTTTTTCAAGTCTGAAGTAAGCTGAAGAGATTCTCAGGTTTCCTACATAACAGGCTGTTACTTCCCATAATAATAAATAATAATAATAATCATCATCATCATCATCATCATCCAAATGTCAATTTACTATTGATAATAGAAATATAAAAAGTATAATATAAAAAGTTATAAATTGAAAAAATATAATATAAATATAAATAAAGTAATTTAATAATATTCAAGACCTATTATTATTATTATTATTATTATTATTTGCTCATCTTAAGCTCTTTTCAGCAGCTCTCCTTCGGGCAGGCTCTGAAGCCCTTGCCCAGCAGAGGGTCCAAAAACATGGTAAGAAATGAAGGAGAGGGAACTTTGCTCGCTCTCACCCTGGAGCCAGGACAAAAGGCAGGGGGAGGGAGACTGCACAGCCGCTCCCTGCACGCACTGGAGGCTTTGACATCTCGAACCGCTGGCTGCAGCCTTCGCTAGGACATAAATCAGGCCGTTCACGAAGGGCTCTGCTCTGCCAACGCACATAAAGAGAAATACTAGACGGAAAGAGGCAAATCTGAATCAGATCCATCTCTTGCACGGCAAAAAAATCCTTTACGCCAGTTAGATGAGAGAAACTGATGTTTGAAAACCACAGAAGGTTTGGCAAGTGTAAAATTGTACATGCTAATGAGCCCCCAAAGAATTTTTGACCTGTGAAGGATATTTAACTACTGAGAAAGATTTATATCCAATAATACACTAAAATGGAAGTGAGCACAGAGTACAGGGAATTAGAAACATACTACAAACATCCTCCTGTTCACATCAGACTTGAGAAATAATTCAGGAAAACACCAGAAACACTTTTCAATGTAGAAGCAGTGAGAAAAGTAAGACTCCTGAGCCAGAGAAACTATTTAGTCACCATTTAAATGACTTTTCACCAAAAGGTTTTGCAGCAATACTCCTGCATTAGCTGTAAGACCTGAATTTGATCAAGTCAGAAGTTTTTCCAAGCAGTTTTCTGCATACCCACATTGGCAGCCTGATTTCCATTTCACTGGATTGTAGCAACGTCTCCATTATCTAGAATTTCTAATTAGTGATGTTAATTATCACCCCCCTTGGTGTATATTTGTGGACAATTATCATCTGTAAGAATGGATTAACGCTCATTTGACACAGGGGAAGCACAAGGAAAACTCTCTTCTTCCCAAGAGTGATCAAACACCAGCACAGGCTGCCCAATGGTCGCGGTCTCCACCCTTGGGGATGCTCAGACCCAGACAAGCAGGGTCCCGGGAGCCCAGCCCTGATCCGGAGCTGCACCACACGACTCTCATCCAGCCCCAGCAATCCTGAGGCTTGGATTTGGCCCATGCCTGGCACCTACAAGGACAAGCAGAGCAGCCAGGCTCCCCGCCTGGGCATGGGTATGGCTGTTTTATTTTCCCACTCCATGAAAGCAAGAGTTACAAAAACACACCCTTTTTCCTTTAGAGCAACTGAGTCTAGTTATTACAATCTAAGTCTTCATTACATGCTTAGAAAAGAGAGCTATTTCTTTCATATAAAGAATTATCTCAGTAAATCAAAAATGGATGTAGCTGTCTTGGGCACTCAGGACGTCATGATGATCAAGCGCACTTGTCAATGCGCACCTTGAGTTTGCAAACCCAAAGCCACAATTTCCTTGCTAGTCTGCTTTACCACACTGCTGCACAGCAATCCTATTTGCCCTAAATAAGCCTGTCATTAAAGGAAATTTTAAAGCACAAGCTTAAGAAGTATCAGAACTTGTTCCTTTTCAGCCATTATTTGATATATGGCATTTGGCTTTAAGTGGAGAAGCAAAAATCCGCAACCAAACTCAGCTTATTGATTAAGTTATTCCAAAAGCACCTCGAGACAGGAAGTTGTCTTCAGCCATCTGTTGGAGTACTTTGACACCAGAAAGTGGATCCACATGTTTGCGTGTTCCCAAATCCTATCTGCAAGAAGCCAGGGGGCTGGCTGCAACGCAGGCCCCTGCAACGGGACCTCTGCATCTTCTGGGCCTGGCTCATCCCTGCTCTGCACTTCTTACTCCTGAGCACAGCTGAGCCAAGACGAGCACTGACACTTCCGAGAGCAATTCCAATACAAATTATGCTCGAGATGGCTCAATTATTTCCAAGGGACCACACGTGCACTGAACACCTTGCTGACTTGGGCTCTGCTTCCCACCCAGGCTGCCAAAGCTCCAGGGAGAGAGGTAACAATAAATCACAAACAGCTTTCTAATGAAAAAGCATTTTGTGGGATGTGCTCAAGGCTTAGAAGCCTGCTGTACACTGAAGTGAGCTCTGTAAAGAACATTAAGCCAACGGAGGAATACATATGTATATATAAATATAGGCACACACCACCTGTTGTGTGTCCTCTTCCACACCAAGCATCTTAGTTTCAAAGCTTATCATCAGGAATCTCATCTGAACAGCAATCGATTAACACTAAACAAAGAAAAACACAAGAAAATAAAGTAATGGACAGATCAGGTTTCAAAATGATACATTTATTAAAACTAAAAGGACACAAGCTCCAATTAACTTAAAAAAAAAAATTGTATTGCATTATGGCAAACACAGGACCAGTATGCTCAGAGCATAGACAAGAATTTTTTTTTTTAACTTAAATTTATAACATAGACTGAAATTCTTAAACTCAAAACTTTGAATACATACCAAGAACAGAATGTGGGATTTTTCTTTTTAATTAAATATACCCAATAATTTCATATAAACAATTTAAAAGGATTTAAATACATGCTGAAGTAGCTGAAGATTAAATGATTAGCAGGATATGTAGATACAAAGTTCAAGAGTTATTTCAGAGTTGTATAAAAGATGCAACTTCTTCCCCCAGACAAAGCCTATAGTGCAATGAACTCTCTTGTCAAGCGAATTCTCTGCCTGCATGCATTCCTGCTGACAAACCACCTGTTAGCTTTTTGGTACTTAACTTGCAGGCAGGTTTACTCATACATCATGCAATCAGCGATGAAAATCTCAGTAAAAACCATCTTTTGAGATAACAAGATGGAAACAAATTTATCAATAAAATAGGTCCTATAACTGTTTTGAAGGGGAAGAAGAAAGGATATCCTTTTTTTTTTTTTCTTTTAAACACTCACCTCAATAATTTATTATTTTAGATGGATCTGAAACAACCCCAACAACGGCTTTACTGATTGATTACCCAACTCTGAGCGTAGAGGCTTTGCCTGTGTAAGTCACAAGGTCACCCAAATCCCACACGTCCTTTTAATTATTTAAACAAATATTTACATCTCCTGATTAAATATTCACTCAGGAATAAGTTCTGACCAGTTACTGTACACCTGGAAGTCATCCTTTCTCTGAAAGTACTGTGGCTTCTGGTTTTGGTCAACATGAGAGACAACAAAGCGTGTTATCTGGAGCTAGTCCACAAGCCACCGATCTGCTCGTGTTGCCTGGTTCACCTGTAGAGCTGTTCGTGAAGGTTTGAAACTGAGTAAACGTCAATCACTGAGGGCTTCCCAATCTTTCTGAGCTTGCAGAACATGTTAAAGTCCAGTTGTCACGGGCTTCCCTACTTTTGACATCAGAATAAAGAGATTTCCCACAGAAATGCCTCGCTACTGATGTGTATGTCACTTAAACTCTTAAGGTAACAGGGGAAAACTGACATTTGTGACTGAAAGCCATACATTTAAGTGTTTTTTTTTTTTCTATGTAAACCATTAAAATTTCATCATATACAATGATGAAATTTCAAACCAGTCGAAAAGCTGAAAGTCTTCAGTAACCATACCACAATTATTTCAATTGGAACATTCTTTACAGGAAAAGAATCGGCTACTTTTGGCTCCCTTCTTACTTAATCCATAGACAATTTATGTGAAAAGTAAACACAATCCAAGAACAGCAGCAATGTGTCTTAAACTCCTGAACACTACAGTCAGATAACGTACTGTCAGGAGAATTAATGATGTATGAAACTTCAATCCGTAACACTTTGAAAACAGCTTTTTCTGCTAGCTCCCTGTTTTCAACTTGTATGCATTTGAGTCCTCCTCATACTGAGGCTTTTGCTGTTGTGTGAAAGCTAGCAGACCTTTTTAGCTCAAATAACAAATAACTTCACTGCATCTCAGGAATGTTAAGTAAGTCTGTTATATGCTGTTCTCAAACTGAAGATAAGCAAATACAGAATTTGGAGTACATAAAAGCCTATTCATTTTAATAGTTATTTATACAATGTAAAATTAGTTTTAAAATTTTACTTTTTTTGTCAAGTTACTCTCACTTTTTCACCTAAGACAAGTTTGGGCCTAAAAAAGCATCCAGTGAAGTCCTATCCTCAAAATCTACAAACTAACTTTCATGCTGTAATCTCCAAGTCTTAATTTACAGGAGAATAACCCCCCTCATTTATGGGTACATTAATTGCAAAGTTCATACTGATTTGAAATTTCAGCTTTGTTACAATAATTTTACACTTAAGATATAATTACAGCAATTCTCAGGAGGAACAGTCATATTACCTACCGTAAAAGCAGCTTTCTTCTCAAACTGTACAGAATATTAACTCAATATTTAAACTAAACACTGACCCTTTTTCTAGAATTATTTGTATTGTACATCCTACTGTACACTTTGCTTTGGAAACAACTAAATACAATGGTCCATTATGCAAGCCATGAGACTGTCCAAACTTTTTTTGTTCCACTAACTTGAAATGAATTTTTACAAATAATTTAGCCAATCTAGATAAATACTGAACATAGAATTATGCTGAAATACATCTGGGAGTCAACATTTTCTATAAAAATATGCTACTACTACTAAAAGCATTAATACTACTAACTGCCCACCTCAATATTGCTGTGTACAGAGACATACGATGTGCTCTCTATAATGTACACAAAATCAAGAGATCCTATGATACTGGGTGAAAAAAAAAGAGAGAAAAAAAATAACCCTGCTGGTTCAAGTCATACTTGTTGTATTTCATCATAGATTTTAAGAAACAAGGGAAATTCCAGGTTACCAGGAAATATGAACCTCCTACAGTTGGCATTTTGTTTTTGAAACTTAAAAATTTACTACTCTGGACAGACATTAAAAAGTAAACCTTGACTTACTGTCAGTATTTAATAACACAAAGACAGCAATCAATTAATTAGGAAGCCGATGTAATCAAAACACTGCCAATATCAGACATTACTTGCTGACTGCACAGTAAGCAAGGCCATGAGATGAAAGTATTTAAGTACTTTGAATGTACCTGGTTAGTGATTTTATACCTGAGATGACAATCGAGAGGTAACAGAACTAGTTATGGTAAGTAATTGCCAGATGAGTAACAACCAACACACCTTCATAATTGCTTTTTTAAAAAATATTTGCAGAAAGATCACAACTGACATTTTTCCCTTACAGTTAATTTCATTTTGCTGTTTAGACAACCACTTTATCTCATTTTACTCTGTGACAGATTGTGTTCTGAAACTGTTTGAAAGGCTCCTGTGATTCTAATGCTTTCTTTAGTAATTCATGGAAGTTTGAGTAGAAGTGACAATATCTACTCCCTAGTCTTAAGAAATTTAAGGCACCCATAAGAAGCAAACTTCATGGGAAGTTTCAATTCTAGGGAAAAATAAGTCTGATTTTCCCTTCAACAGGAAAAAAAAATCATGAATTCATACAAGTGATTAGAATGTCACATTCTCTGTCAGTGAGGCAACAACTTAGTGATATTTAGTTCATGTAAGGCTCAACCTAATGAGCTACTATTGAAGCCACAGAATCTTCACCAACAGGTTACCAAAAAACATGGTATTGTGACTGAAGGGAAAGCTTGTATTAAATTCTGAAAGAGCCAGAAGGTAGAAGCAAAGCAAGGTTGGGCCCCATGTAACGATGAAAAGGAAATAAATGAAAAACATCTTTCCATGATCAATACACTTAATTTATACAGCAGACTTGCAAGTTTAATGGATCACTGTACCACAACAATGAGTGCAAATACATGATTTTGTGGGCAGGAACACTGCTGAAGAAGCATATTTTGTTTTCATCTGTATGGAATGACAGTAAATCATTTCTCTGATGAACGGAAATTTCATTCCATATGTCAGAAAACATATCTACGATTTATTACTAGAATCAGCTTAAAACACTTTCCATAATCACAAAAGCTCAAGTAATATGTAGCCATTAGACACAAAGATACACACAGTTTTGGTTACAATTGGGCTTTGCTTCAGATTCTGAAGCTTAATTCTTTATTTCTGCAGCTTCTTTATCGTGCTTTTCCTTTGCTTTCTCTTTTTCTTCCAGTTTTTCTTCCTTTTGAAGCAGTGCCATAATCTCAGCAACCTGGCTGGTGCCAATATCAATATCTTCTTTGTCAATCAATTCTACTACCTATATGAACATCGAATGAAATTTAAAACAGTATTTTTTACATTTTTCAGACATTTTTATATCTTAATTTTTGTTAAAAAAAAAAGCAGCCACTTCTCTTATATTCAAGAATGGTGTTTTGTTTTTTTTTTTTTTCCAACATGAAATAAATATAAGCTACAATCAGTGCCTAAGACATATCTGCAAATTTTAAAGCAAGTGATCTAAAACTTTTGATCTCGACACATGATAGTTTAGAACTTTTGTTAAGACAAACTCACTTACTATATGTTTCAACAGAAAGCTCAGATTCAGTATCTAATACTTCTGAAATAGTATTTAGATAGTATCTGCATTATAGGCTTCATTTTGTTGAGGAGACTTGTACTAAATAGAAAGGCATAAATTTACAAAAAACAACAAAGCAGGGGGAGGGTAGGTCTTTTGGAGAGCAAAATTTAAAAAAAAATCGTTTAGCATGCACTTCCAAATTCCTTTATACAGCTTTTTGTACAAATATGTTCTTGACACAGCTCCCCAAGTTCTTAAAATTGTCCAGCATTATATGCAGAATTCAGGATGTTCATTTTCCCTGTGTGCTAAATGTTACTCAATGCAACAGCTGTTCAGAGTATCAGTGAAGAGAAAAAATGTATTTCAAAAAGCTGATACTGTATTTTTTAGCTGGCCATAGTGTTCTATCTTTAAAGAGGATTTCTGTACAGTACAGGACATCTAAGTTTACCAAGCAGAAAAGAAACAGGAAAATGAAGGATTTGAAATACAGGGGGAACCTGAGAAAGTTCTGCAAAACAAGAAAACAGGACAAAGTGGGTAATAAAGGGTTGTCTAAAAGCACAATATCGTATACAGAACACAGTACCCACTGAGTGGAAAAATGCCTCTGAAAAAGCACTGAGACATTACATTAAAAGGAGCAGAAAGGAAGCAGAAAGAGACAGAAAGGTCAAGTTATCAGAGGCCACTATTGCTACTGCCAGATAGACCCTGTCAGCTTTAAGAGCTGAGCTCACTGACAAAGTTAGTCATTTACAGCGGACCTGTAGTACAACTGATGGTCTGAAGTCTTTCAAGCACAGAAGATATAGGTCACAATGAAATTAAGTACACAAGTAGGCAGAAGATGTCAAGACTGAAGAAATACTGGTACTCCTGAAGCAGATCCAAAGGTCCTTTTTCATTCTCCCTCCCATTCATAGGTAGCATAACAGAATTACCAGATTTTACAGAACTTTACATATGCAAGACAAACCTACCTCTAATGCAGGTAACAGACACAGGGTAAGAATCATTCCCCCCTCCAGCCCTCCAGAAACAACAGCTATATAGGTCCTGGAGATGCTACTATTTATTGTAAAATCTACTCACAATACATTCCCAGAAAACTCACTGGCATCAAGTAAGGATTCTTGAAAAAGGCATCAATATGAATTTAAGTCAAAACTGGCATAATATTTGAAGAATGGCTAGCCTTATTTTCTTTAAATAGTTCATAGACTTACCTTAACAACATTATCTATATCAATTTTGCCATCCTTGTTTTCATCTAGTGCCTCTGCAATCCTAGTTAGCTTCTCCTCTGGAATCTTCTGGATTTGTTTCATCGCATTAATTAGCTCAGCAATACTGATGAGATTCTCCCTAAAGAAGCAGCACAATCTCTTTACAGCAAGCAGTTACTCCAGAAGATTAAAGGTCATAAAAGACAGTAATGAAAGTCACTACACTGCGGGTCACTTGTCAAACATTAAATAATTATTCCTAACCCTGAACAGAATGCAAAAAAAGAAAAATGAGTTACTGATCAGCAAAGCACGTTTCAAATTAATCTTTATCTTTCCACAGAAACTCACACTCTTGGTTCCACTTTCTTTATTGCACGAATACAGGTGAAAGTTTAGCAGTTTCTGCGCTTCCTAGCCTGCATATCTAACGCCCTTTGCACTCTCCATTTATCAAAGGTGCAGTGTCACACACCTGTCACCCCTGCGGATTTAGGAGAGGTGGGCCTACACAAAACAACTCAAGCATGCAGAAAAAAAGCACAAAGTCACAGGAAAGCAAAAGCTTGACAACTAATTGCTTTTAGCAACTTGGCTATTTCATTAAAACAGGCTTCATTTCCTCATACCAAAGAATACACTCTGTAAAGGAACGGACTAAACTTCACATTAGAACTAGATTTCAAGTGTTCCCAGTATCTGCTTATTCATCTCATGAAGTTGTCTGTTTCCTGCAACCTGAAACCTCTGCTTGTTTATGCAGTTTTATTAAGGAACCATCTTCCAGCACAGGTCAAGCTGAAATACAGGAGACAGTGAGCAGAATAAATATTAAATAGAAGGGCTTTAATGCTCCATACATGCCCCTAATCTCTAAGCACAGAATGATTTTTATTCAAGGGCCATTTCATTTTCAATGAAAATCAGGTAGAAGAAATTCTTCACTCAGAGGGTGGTGATGCACTGAACAGGCTGTCCACACAAGCTGTGGATGCCCCATCCCTGACAGTGTCCAAGGCCAGGCTAGATGGGGCTTTGGGCAGCCTGGTCTGGTGGGAGGTGTCCCTACCCAGAGCAGAGGATTGGAATTAGATGATCTTTAAGGTCTCTTCCAGCCCAAACCATTCTATGATTCTCAGAATGCCACTAATTATCCTGCACTTTTGCTTCTATGATTTTTCATGGCTACATAACAACTGCTTTGACTTAAACATTAAAAAACACACCTTTGGCAATTAAGTAAATGTTCAAACTTACCATTTTCAATTGTTAATAAATCACATACAAAATTGAAGTTCTCCTCCCCAAAGCCATGCATTAAATAAAGCATAATTATATTCAATACAAGCAGATGCTGTATTTTATTTTTAATTTACAAATTTGGATGGTTTTGATCAAGAACCCTCTATAGCACCTTTCAAATGGCCTCCTTAATCTCACAGAAAATCTGAAACAAATGACTACTTGCCCTGGGGACTGGAAAAAAAACAAGTTTGCAAGGAAATGAAGCAAAATCCTTATTTCCGTTTAGGTTATACTCTTTGGAAGCTGGGAAGCTTAATGAGTTACACAAAATTGTGCAAGCACAAATTTTAACACTGCATTTATAACCACAAATTGAAAATTGTCACAGTTTATTGATATCTCATTGTCGTAATAAGTAACATATGACTGTGTGACATGTCACCGCCTGAAAGCCTCTAGTACCATCAAGATTTGGGGAAGTGTTGATAAATGAAGTTTCAAATGAGAATTGTTAGCTTTTACTTGAAAGGAATGATCTTTTATTTGGGATAAACTTCTTAGTCAGACCTCTCAAATACTAATTTTACCATCACATTTGCAAGTGCGTCAAAATTGAAATGAAGCAAGTCTTCAGAAGGGAACCATGTAAAATTACCTCCTTGCTTCCATTAGATCTGTTCCCTCATTTCTCTTCAAGATGTTGTCTGCTTACACCAGACAGAACAGATTTTATTGTTATTTTTCCCCTCATTACATGTTCACTACTGAAGCAGAACATGAATATGCTCACCATACTTCTGCACAGTTTTTCAGTGACACAGGGCAAACATACTGGCTGAGCAGCATTACTGAAGGCATGATGATGCACCTGCACCATCATTAGTGCCACATGTGTTACAGATGATATGATGCCAATCAACATCCTGGCTTTCAGAACCCCCCCCTTCCTGACAAGCACCCAACAAAATTATACCTGTTGCTTTCCTATCATCACTTCAACCGTATCTAACGCACTGCAGAAGAAAAAAAAAAAAAAAAATCTATGGGACAATTTTGTTAATTTTGTTTTTAAAATAAATATCGAGATTTTAAACAACTTATTTTCTAAGTCTTTTCTAATCAGATTTCAGACATCAGAAAGACTTAAGATGATCAGTAAGAGATACATTCAGTGCTCTCTAGATACTTACCCAGCAGGAGGACTAGCACCATCATCCACCTTTACATCCACTGTCTTTTGGTTTGTCTCCAACTCATTAATAATTTTATCTATCTGACCAATCATTCGGTTCACCCTTTTGGTCAATCGCTTGCTTGCCTTTGACTCTTCCACTACCTCTTCCTGGCCAGTCTTAGAGAGCTCCTTTATTTCTTGCAAATCCTGAAAGAAATGGTCACAAGAAAGAAAAACATTTCTGTGGGTCTGAATTCTCTACAACAGCCACTACTAACCTAAGAGATGAGCATTTCAAGTGCCATTTAGCACCATTTGTAAATAAAATGACATACAAAGCCAAAGTGAAATTAGAGCAAACTCTTAGCACTGCAGCCATTTTCATGCATCCTTTAGATGTTACTTTCTACAGCCTTTGTAATACTGATTTACTCATTAACTCAAGGCATCTGTAATAGTGACATCTATGCTTGACAAGAAAGAACTGCAGCATGCTCAGCACATGTTATTCTGGTCACACTGGAAATAAGAGCAGGAAAAGGACCCTCACTTAGTGGAAACTACTCCAATGATTCTAACTAGGCTTTAAACACATTGAGCCAATAAAGCTCTGCATTGTCCCATAAAGCAGTATAAACCTCAATTACTCGGCTACCAAATGCAAGCTAACAGACATCCAAGATAATCTTTGATCATGCGGGGTCATTTATACAAAAACTGATAATGAACAGGAATTTAAAAAAAAAAAAAAGCAAGCAAAAAAAAAAAAAATCAAACACTTCCTTCCCCACTTTACCTCATTATATTCCTGGATATCACCCTTCAATTCCTCAAGCTCCTCCTTTTCCTTTGTTAGTGATTTCTTCTGTTCCTGCAGCTTGTTACAAGCATCACTCAGCATGTCAATCTCCTCCTTAGTTATTTCCTCACCCTGTAACAGAAAATATATACAGATCAGTGAAAGATATGTGTGTATTTTCCCCAAAACTCTAGGAAAGGACATGCTCCAGATTCTTTTTCTATATTCAGAGTCAATATAGTACAGACTGGCATTTTGGAGCTAATGCTCCAAAATCTAATCTTAAATACTAAGGGAATTAGTTGGCCATGGTACTTTCTAAGCACATTAGTAGCAAGACCAGGTAGTATGATTCATTATGTGTGTTTCGGCTATTTGAAGTCCTATACCTAAATGTCTCATTTAAAAGTTTTTTACTTCCTTCTCTGCTGAATGGAAAACCCAAACTGAGAAATGATTCTGATATTATATACAGGAAATATTCATTACACAAAAGATTTTGCAGAACGAAGTTCAGGAAGCTGAGCTGGAACAAAATGATCTTCAACAACTTGTGTAATGATGTGTATGAACATCCATGGTTTGTGACGTCTATTTGTCTTTTAAAATGCCAAGAATAGAAATGTAACCCCTAAACAAATACATCAAAAATACAATTTCAAGAATTATTCATTAAAAATGCTAAAATCCCACATTAGTAGGCACAGTTAGGGTACTGCATTAGTCCTACCCAGATACCAGCTTTTGTTCTGAAAAGACTCTCAGCCATATAAGCAGAGTACAGAAAGACACAGGCAAACAAGGATGCCATAAACATATGGGATGATATGCTTCCAAGAAACAACTACGGAACTTCTTAAACTATGCGTTCATGCCCTTTGAAACTGAGTAGATAGTGTCCTGTTACTGTCTAAACATCAACCTTGCTTTTGATTTTAATACAGTAGCAAAAAAAAAAAAAAAAAAAAAAAAAGCAACTCAAAAAAATTCCTCTGCCTAAAATAAAATTAGTCATCTTCAAGAAGTCAGTCTAATATTTTTCCCTCAACAGGTAACACTAATGTGGAAATAAGAGTTTGAAATAAAATGTTTAATTCCCTTAGTTATTCCATTTTGTATTATCTTTACCTGAAATAAATCTCTCCCAAATTCTGCTGTTACCATTAATATCTGTTTGGCAGCAGTTTAAATTAAACACATTATGTTATAATAATAGCAGGTAGATAATGATAGTGTCCAGGAAGTAGAAGCCAGTCAATACTGGTGTACCCCAGGGGTCAACAGTATGCCCAACACTTCCATTAGTGACCTCCGGGATGGTACACACTGGACCCTCAACAAGTCTGCAGACACAAAACCAAGAGGAGTGGCTGGCAAGCCAGAGAAGCACTGAAGTCTCCATCCTTGCAGATACTCAAAACCGAAATGAACACAGTCCTGAGCATTCCTTCCAGCTGACTCTGCTTTGAGCAACAGGATTGGGCTACACAATCTCTACGTATACTATTTTATGGAAAAATGTTACAAACTCAAGAAGAACATGAAAACGAACCTCCCCAATCTTCTACAGCAGTATTTTAAGTTATGCAAGAGTATAACAATATTACAAGTTTCCTACATTTTCAGAACATCTATTTCATATCATGCTATTGTCAGTAATTGCAAAACTATGGCTAGAGTATTTTAAATGTGAAATGCCTATTCCACAGTCTCAATTTCTTAATTCTCTTAAAAAAAATAATCTTAGTTTGGTATTCATATCCAGAGTTGAAAGAGTAACTCTTTCGAAGAGTTCTCTAAACTTATGCTTGGAACCTATTTTCTTCCTGAATATATGCAAGCCTGTTCTTTACGACCACTTCATGAGAGCTCTGCTGAAAAGCATTTGGGTAGCCTCAACAGACAGCAACATGATCACAAGCCAGCAGCATGCTCTGGCAGCAAAAGCTAACAGCAACCAGGGTCAAAATCAGTAGATTGATGGGAGTGACTATGCGTCTTTACCTGGCACTTGGTATGCACTTCACCTGGCCACATCTAAACACTGCACCCAGTTTTGAGCTCCCCACAAAAAGACATCCATAAACTGGAGTGAAGATAAAGACTGCAAAAAGATTCAGCTAAATTCTGTTTTTGTACGACCTTTTTTTTCAATTTATCCAGCCACAACCAAGCCAGACAGCAAACAGTTACCTGACTAACAAAGCATGCTCTGATGCAAAGCACGCAAAGTATGATAATCCTAGAAATTAACTTCTAACAGTCGTAGGAATTATGTTCAGCAATATACTGAAGAAATGGCAAGAGAATATACTACAAATTTTTATAGTATACATATAGTGCACGTATCTGCTTAGAAGAGGAAGTCAATAGTTTAGTTCAAATCTGGGAATCTCTGTATTTAATCCTTTGGTCTGAATTACACCCTTGAAAAGAAACAAACACTCACCTTTACCTACTCTTGTCCTCACCTTCCTTATGTTAACTACATATACATATATATACACACAGGTTTATGCATTTATAAATATGAAAATTTATGTATTATATATATAAACATGCATAGCTTTGTTATGTCTGTATCCAGTGCAAATGCCCCCCAAAACAGGCATTAGTTTCAATAATACAGATAGATAAAGGAAATACTTCATGGTTACACATTTTCAATCACGTACAGTTTTCCAGATTACCTTAATGCCTTCCAGTACAGGTGCCGTGTCTTTCAAGGTCTCCTTATCTGCCCTTGCCAGTTCTTGTTCACCATCCATAGCCATCTGACTTTTAACTTGCAAATCAGCTGGTTCAAGATCTGCTGCTGAGTCCACCTCTTTCTAAATTTGACGGACCCGAGAAGTTTAATTAAACAAAGATAATGTTATCTGTATTAGGATCAGCAAAGAATGGCTTCTTAAAATAGAAGTAGTTGCCAAAGCAGATGTAGACTTTTTTATGACAATGCTAAAAAAATTGCAATATATCAAGTGGTTGCATATTAAAATACCAAACATGCTTAATAAACTGTGCCTGTGAACAACTGAGGCTTTATGCACTCAGTAAGCCAGCCCAGCAGCAGCGTTTATACTCAAGTACTATACCAAGGACATCACCTGGTTAATGACAAATAGAGCCAAAAGCAAGAACTAAATTTACAGTAATGAAAAACACACACACTAAAAGTCAAAATTAACAAGAAAAAACACAAGCCACCATGCCTTTTGCTAGAGGAATAAATGGTTTCTTTCATTACTCTGATTAAGAAGAGAAATCAGAGATACATAAGGCAAAGTCTCTGTTTCACGGTGAATCCTTCTGTACTGTATTCTGTCTTAATGTTTTCCCACCTTTTTTTGCACGTAGACCTAAAGTCCAGTTTACTGCAGACAGTGTGTGGAACAGAGGCAATAACCCATAACATGCTGCTTTTCATCACGACACTGATGTTTATTTCTCAGCAGTTGAGAACAGAACTTACAACTTGAAGGGTTTCTTTGGCTTTCTCTGCAGCTTCAGACATTCTTTCCAACTCTTTTTCTTCATTTTCTTTCCTGATGGCTTCTTCCTCCTGAAGTGTTGCTTCCAGTCGTGCTTTGTTATCTATTTTCTCACCTTCAACTTCTGCCACTTTGACTTGAGCCTCTTTGGCCTAAAAATAATGCAAGAGGTCTATAAAAATCTCTCTCTTTCTACATAACATAAACAGTCTGTATACCGTTACTGAGATAGGTAGTACAGGTATGCTAATGAATGCAATTAAAACACCAGAAAACTGTCCTATTTTTTCCCCCATTTTTCAGAAAAAGATTATTCTTTCTCTGAAAATGAGAGTTTTCCATTCTGAAAGTGTAATACATTCTTCATTCTCTTTCTTTCAAGATCACCAATAATCTATTCAAATAATTTCTCTCTTTACAAAACATTAACATTTTCACAGCAAAAGACTGAAATAATTGGTTTTCCTGAAATTGTCTTGATTACAAGTCTTGCTTTTGCAGTTTCCAAGTTCCAGTTTCTAAGTTTATCTAACCCTACATAAGTTTGGTTCATGGCCTCTTTGCTAAGGATATTCTCAATTAAGAAGCTAATATACAGGGATGCATAGAATACTTCGTGGTATGTTGTATAGTAGAATAGGAAACAGTTTCAGTCTCTGAGTGAACGTAATAAACCATCTCCTGTTATTTATTAATTCTTAGAACAGTATCACAGAAGAAATTGGTCTCATATAGATTTGAGGGTAAACAATTTAACACTAAAGTGACAAAGAAACAGCACAGGACAAGCAGATCTAATTGTAACACTGGAGCAGAAAAATACAGTAAAAGCTATTACTGATGGCAAGGTTTCTTGAAGTGTACCTTTGCAACAAAAACCACAAACAGCTATGTTAAGAGGAACACAGTTGTGCATCTATTTTCAACTCCTGGCTGAGTTTAACACTGAATAAATCCAAATTTTTACACATCAGGTAAACCAAGAAAAATAGCAAAACACCATACACTTAAGAACTACGTGGTGCGCTAATAACTGGATTTGTAAACCACATAAAAGGTTCCACTTCTGAAATATAGAAACAATAAAAATCTGCCTCAAGGATCTCCACAGCTGTTATTGCTATTAAGGTAGAAATGAATTCATTTCAAGTGATAACTAACCTCCATTATGATAGGAAAGATGGAATTCACATAAAAAGCACCACTAGAGAGAATGACTGATTTTAATAGATCTTTCTTCCACAAACCGGAGGTATTTTTCTAGCATTACTGTTCATAACACATATACACAATTTGGTGAAACAAAATTTAAGTCCTGTAAGAGAATAACGCAACTTTATCCATACAGTCTGCTTTTGGCCAAAGTCACACTTGGATCTGTAAACCTACATAACAAGTTGTTTTGAAGATAGAATTAATTTTGATACGAGCAACTGAGCTCAGCCATGACAGCTTCCAGATCCAACAAGAAATCAGTAAGTCAAGAGCCATATCCCAGCCTGTCATGTCTCAGTCAATTTTCAATGGAAGATTGTAGATATGTGACATTTATGAGTATTTCCACCTCTGTTCTTCATGAAGTGGAAAATTATGATCAGCAGTTTCACCTTTCATTCTTAAATGTGGCTTGAGAAATTTCATCTACACATGAAAAGGTCTGAATTCATCTAGAACAACCACCAATACCCAGAAAAAGAAATCCATAGAGCAACTCAAACTTCAACTCCATGTCTTGTAACATAATCAACATAGCAGCAGAGCCTGCAAACACTGTATGCATTTTTATATTGCCTACAGTGTAGTTTGGATTTTATTCAAGTAAAAGTGTATTGCATATATTTCTATACTACTGTCTACCCTCATGCAATGAAATAATGCTTTTCATTTGCTTTATTCTCAGGCCCCTCCAAATCCAACCAGTGTGTTCCAAGGCCACTCAAATAAACCTACCCATTTTTCAGCTTTTCAAAGAAAAGAATGAAGAATATCTACTGCTCTAAACAGGATTTTCAGTGATGATAATGAGAGTTAGTTATGAACTGTATAAATCATACTTACAACACTCTCTGGTAGTGTCTGAAGCGTTGTTTTGAGCTGATCAGCTGGAGAAAGGGTGTCTGGAAGATACATGGCTCTGGATAAAATTAGCAGTGAAGTAGGGATTTCCTGGTTCAGGTGCAGATCTAGCCACTATGAATACAATACATAAAACAGAAACCTTCAGCTTTTGGATTTCTTTCTCTTTTGACAAATCAATTCAAGCATATACACAAGAGTAAATTCTAATTTTTATTACTAGTTATCAATCAACATCCTAGCACAGGAGCTACAGCCTATAAGCAGCAAAAAATTAAAGAGAAATTGCATTGAAGAGGTGTTTGAAGAAGTATTTTGTTTGAAGATGTACAGAATATTTGAGGAATTATTTTGTTTCTTATGCATCTTCCTCTAAACCAGACAACCAAAAGACAAAATTTATTTTCTCTAAGATATACTCAGATAAAAGTGTTGTTTTTTTTTTTTTTTTTTTTTAGAGTAATACAGATAGTTAACAAGACAAAGGGGCAAAATTAAAAACATATTTAAGACTATGTATGTATTTGCATCATCAAAACATCATGGCCCAGTTAAAAACCAGAAGCTACTATTTACTTATACAGTACATATGACAAAAGCTTATTAAGGAGACTGTTTTAGCCCTGCCTTTAATAAGAACAGAATCAAAATATCTTACCAGAATCATAACAAGAATCATAGCTAGCAATTACAATTAAGCCTGGGCATTCAATGTTGCAAAAGCATACCTGTTTAAGCTGTTCTTTGAGACGCTCCTCTGTCACACCAAGGGCTCTCATTCCTCGTGCACGACACGCTGCCTGCAGCTCTTTAACAGTCAGGGTATCAACTCCTTCTTCAGCAATCAGCTGCACAGAACATAAAATAAACTCAACATGTAACAGCTCAAAAATGAAAAACAACCATCAACGTGCTCCCAGAAGTCTTTTTTTTTTTTTTTTTTTTTTTTTTTTTTTACAATGGCCACTAGAGGCTGCTGTGATAACACAAAACAGCCTGCACTTCTCAAACAGCAGTGAACATTATACTGTGATCTTAACAGCTCCATCATGGTAATGCCAATTTATCTCTGAGTACGTATTTATAATAGCTCCTTCACAAGTTATAGTTTCACAAAAATGCTCTTCTTTTTAATACGATTAATTTCATTGTAATTAATGGTAGATAAAAAATGGCAGGTTTTTCTTTAGAGAGACATAAGATTACAAAAACTCTTGAAGCCTTTTTAAGTTAGCTCAAAAAAAATTAAGACAAAAACAGGAAAATACTTAGAAAAAGTTTACAGAAATACACCCAGTCTTACACATAAACATTATTAACCAGTACATATTTCAAATGACTCACTTTGTCATCTGCTTTTATACTTCTCAGCCTCATAGTCAACTGGAAACGGAGGAAGTTATTTGTCCCAATTGATTGAAGTTCCAGCAATTTACAAAGTGCCACCAGCTGAGGCCTGGTAAGATTGTCCAGAGTCAACTCATCTTCAAATAGTTTCGAGAACCTTAAGATCTCTTCATTACTGGGTCTTTCGCCAGTTTCCCTGATCTGTAAGAAAAACAAAGAAACAAAAAGCCTTTCAAAGCAAATTCCATGCTTGGACATTATTTTGAACAATAAGAATTGATCTCATTTGTCAGGTACTTTGCCTCAACTTTCGTAATAGGAAATAAGATATAAGGAAGTCATGTTTTTTGTTGTTGTTGTTTTTTGTTTTTGTCTTTTTTTTTTCCAAAAAATAAGCGTTTACTATAAAAGACAATAGAGTTGATGGTGTTAACAGTTCCCAACAGCACTGCATAATGCACTTAGCTAGATAAAATCAATCAAAACCAACAATTAGATGCATATGTATACTAATGAGTAGTTCTCTCTGAATTGGCACTGCCTTGAAATATCTCAAAATACCTAAGAGAAGTACAGAAGAACAGTTGCTACGGAAGTCATGTAGGCAAGTATTCTTTCTGGTACCATGTTTAGTGAACATAAAGCATGTTAAAAGCATCAGTCTGTTAAGATACACTGAGAAGCATGCCACAATTTCCAATTGTAAATATTTGCAACATTGGGGTCCCTATGAAGTGATAATTTGGGAACTTGCCTACCTAAATCCTCTCCACAACTGCGACTGTTACAATATTGTTTTGCTTCAAATTCCTAGCTGTTCTGCAGCATCTCAATGCAAACACGCTTGAAGTTACTCCAAAGTATAAACCACTATCTGGCAGAACACTGAATGAATCTAGATGGAAGGATCTATGTAAATGCTTATACAAATGCAAAGTTAAGTCTTTACATAATGTGTACTTCACAGTAATTAAATTGAAATACTAGAAGCAAAAATAACAGTTTAAAGCAGGAAAAAAAATCCTTAGTCTCATCAGGGCATAGTAGAACTTTGTTATGTATAATGCTGTTGATTATACTATTTTAAGTATACCATTAAGTGCTTATGGGCGATATTACTGAATCAAAAATTTACAGAACCTAACAATCAAAGACTAACTTCCAGCCACTTAACACCTTCAGTTTAAAGAGTAGATAGACAAAAATTTCCTAATCCCTCTACCCTTTTTAAGCCCTGCAAACATAAGTTAACTGATAGTAAGTACAGTCTAAAATCCTAATATTACCTATATAGCCTGGTTTATTGCACCTACTTGTTTTAGTTAACTCAACTCTTTTAATCAATAGCTGATTAATAAAAGATAAAGATTTGGATGGTTTTGAATCCATTAACTTCCCGGATGGCTGGGTAGCAGAGAAACTAATTCTGAGAAAGGAAGGTCAAAGGCCTTGTTACTCCGTATCACCAGCTCCTTCAACACAGGAGCTAATACTGGAACCTTAGGAAAACATTAAAAGTATTTTCTTCTTTGCTTAAAGCTGAGTTTTGGCAGAGACAAAATACGTAGAGAAAGAGGGAAAAAAACACCCTATTTCTTTAGAGTGCAAATTGACACTTCATCATGAGCTACAAAACAAGACAGTTCTGAAACAAACTTGTTAAAGCCTGTAATCAGTGGATCCTGTAGAAGCAAATACTTCAATGCAGAAGCAGTGGGGAAACATTTAACCTTCTTTTTACTCTGACATTTATTTTCTAGGATGGTGAAATGACATCAAAGTTCGTCTCCATGGCACAAACGAGAAAGTTATGGCTGTAAAAAGCACACCCACACATAAGGAAAGCAGGGCCCGAAGCTTCCTTTTAGTCATCACAGAAGCTTGGAACTCCCCCTAGCAAAAGTGGAGTGATACGTCATTAATTTCCATAGAAATTAACCCCTGAATTTAAATTCTTAGTCGTTCTTTCAAAAGAAAATGAAATGTTTCAAATATGAATCATGGCAGTGGCATGCTCCCAGAGTCTGCAGAAGGAAGTTTTAATGCTTCTGGTACTAGTCATGGTAACTAATCACTTGAGATTTTCTGCAGATAAAAAAGGACAGAAACCCTTGACTGCAAAGCAGCTTCAAAGTACATGGACTTTGCAAGCAGATACTGGCACAAGTTGCCAACAGCAATACCATTATTGGAAGTACCCCACTTGCTGCCATCAACTTATTACCCCACCCTTTAAGAAGTTTAGTCTCTGCACTCACAAGCAGAAAAAGCTCAAGCTAACTAACAAGCCTTGAAAAGCTCAGGTCTCAAATCCCCAGGCTTGTGTGTCTTTTTCTGTGCAAAGGGCAAGACCCCCTGTCTTTGCTTAAAACTCTCAGCCATTCCTACTCTCCTCAAGAAGAGAGATGACACTTTTACTTTCAGAAAAGCACCTGGCAGCAGCAGATGGTCCTTGTCTCAGTTGAACAGCCCCACAACTACAGAAAGCAGAAGTGTGAGTGGACTGAGATGAATCCTATCCTGAGAAGATTTATGAATGCATTTTTCTTCTCTCCAGAGAATACCTTACCTACTACTTGGTGAAAGGAAACAACTATCAAACCTAGCGGCGGTCAACTTATGAGGGAGGTGTTTGACGTGCAGTCTATGTTCCAGCAAGTGTGATAATAGAAAAAACTTGTACCAAATATAACACCCATATTCTAGCGAAACCCTAAATTCTAGTCAGCATCTCAAAGGATTTCAGCTGTATAGAAACTGTGTTAAAAAAAAAAAATGAAGATAGGATTAAATATGACAAAAAAAGAACAAACTTTACATTTCCTCCAATGACTTTTAATCAGGTACTTAGGAAAGAACTATTTGTCTTTGCATTTTAACACCCAGTGTTCACAAAACCAGGCCAAAAACTACGTGTAAACACTGCATACGTACTCTTTGGGATGTCAGAATTAACTCATTAACAAAGAGATAAGATAAGAACGCAAAGAAAACGAGCAGAAGTATATTCCTTCTAGAATTAAGGAGAGAGTAAGAGCATCAGCTAGAATACAAAAGCTAAGAACAGTGAAGTATTACGTGCAAAAAAAAGAAATCTATCCTGAAGAAAATCCTGCTCTTTCAAATCCAACAGAACAGGTAGTTGATGATATGTAAAGGGAAGGAAAGGGAACTGCCAATTACCACAGACCAAACAAAAATATCAAGCTTTTTTTTTTTTTTTTTTTTTTTTACCTTTTGAAAGAAAGTTGAAAAATCTTTTGTAACATTTCCTTTGGCTGCTTTATTTTTTAAGGCCATCTCCTCAATCGTGTCTTGAAGGAATTTAGCCAATTCAAGCTTTACTCTCAGTTGTTTCTTCAATCTCTCCTCCTGTTAAAAAAAAAAATTTGGTTTTAAATGTTCATTCCAAAGATACAGGCACTAAATACCACTTCTTCTGCCCTCAGACAAGTTATTTGCAGTGCTTAAATCACACAAATTCAGGTTGAACAGCGCAAAGCTCCATAAAGCACAAGGTGCAATGCCAACAGAGTGGAGTACAGCATGAGTGGCCTCACCCACTACTACTAACATGAACCCACCCACCTAGGAACAAAAAAACAGAAAGTAATCAACTTTGGTTTGGCTAACTCCCAACTCTTGTATCCAGGTCACGTTCTACTTCACACCTCACCCAAAATAAAAGGGGGATTTATTGCAGAATTAGAACTTAATAGTTACTTAGATGCAATATACAATTCCCAGTGATTGACTGTATCTGTGGCTGACTGGGAGGTCACTACCTACAAACCTCATGTAATTATTCTGTGTTCTGATACGGAGAATTTTTCAGGGTCTGAGGGAAAGGGGAGAACGGTCTGGTTGCTTTTACAAAGCACTAAACAAGAAAAATTAAATGAAGCTTAGACCAAATGATATATATGAAGCTATTTAAAATACTTAGCATAGATACAAAAAAACTTGCATCAAGAATAAAGACAACCAAAGACTGACAAATGTAATGCAAAGTGGAAAAAAAGTTTTGCAGCTTTCGTTTCTGCTCTGTAACAGTCATAGAAAACAGATACCAAAAAACAAATAAATAGAAAAAACAAAAACAAAAAAAAAAAGAGAAGCTAACACCCTTGACAGCTAAGCAAGCACCTGCATGTACAAAACAGAAAGCTAGGGTGGCGCTGGTTCATTCCTAGATGTTAACAGCAAAATAATCAGAACAGCATCAAAAATACACCCCAATACTGACGAAAAATATCTAGTAGTCCAAACAGTAGGTTATCTTTAGTAATAACCTAATATTGGTGTTGGATATGGCTGAAACATAGTTTAGGTCACACACTAGAATGTGAAAAAAAAAAAAAAACTCAGAAACATAGTTAGGCCTATACTAGGATCATCTGGAGCAATCATCCTAAAAATCCCTTCACAGCCTCAAATGTATGTCAAGTTTTGCTGCTCCTATGTAACTTCTGAGCATTATTTTCTGTTTTTATTTGACAAAATAAGAAGCTTTTTTCCTGCTTTTATTTAATAAAACTGTTTTCTCTTCCATATATACGACAAACCAGGAAACTGAAATGCTATTCTGTTAATTACTGCAGCACTGTTTACTTTACTATCCTGCCTGTGGAACCTTATTTAAATGTGTAGCTACCAATAACCCTCAAGTAGATTTTTCCATTCTGTATCTCTTAGTACCTTATAAAATTTTATTTTGGCTTAAAAAAATATTTATTTAGTAATAATATACTTTAATTTTACATAGCAATATAAAGCCTTATAAATCATTAGAACAGCTTAATAACAGTAAGTTGCCAAATATTCTTCCTGAAATTGTTACAGAATAAAATAATCTGTAAAATAAAATATGATCTTAACTAGAATGATGCATGTATTTTCCTGCTCACTAAAAATAATTTTAAAAAAGCCATTACAGCTTTTGTTGGTTATAAAACTATATTAGCTACAAGAAAGCACTTAATTAACTTTTAATTAAGAATTAAATCACGGATTTTGTTAATAGGATTCCCCAGACATGCACAGCAGGCATAAAGTATGTTCAGGTAACATTTAACAGGCAAGCTTTAAGTTTTTCCAAGCAAAATTGAAACAAATTCACTTACTTACCTTTTTAGACTTTGTCTCAAATGTAGAGGGAAGCATATTAGGGAACAACTTAAGAGCTACTGGAAGTAAAAATTCCATAAATGGGACAACGAGAAAAACTAGGAAAGGAACCAAGCGGAAGAGGTCAGCGCATATTCGAAGAAACTGGAAGAAATAAAAAAAAAAGTGTATTGATAAGCAAAATGTTATATATTTATTTCAAAAATACTCTGTATTAGAATCAAAATTACCACTTAAATATAGCTACATTTGCCAGAAAGGAAATTTAAAATAACATAAAGAGCGTGAAGAAGTCAGGTTTTAGTATCTTTTTCTTAAAGTTGCTATATACTACAGAGTGCCAGAGTTTCTGCAGTTTTCAATGCTATAGAAAGTATTTCAAAAGCCTCACTGTGTCTCAATAGGATTATTGAACAAGTATCTCATTTAAACCTCTTAAAAGCACCTGAAAACAGGAGGTGGTCATTTGTTGCTGTTAAAGCTGCTTAACTTCTTTTATTCATCTTTATTTGTGCTCCACCACTTCTTACATGCATGAGCTACTATGGACTAAGTAATCAAGAATAAAATGAAAGATCCCTCCCCCCTGGCCTTATAACAATTGTAATGTACATTTAAATCCAGGGTAATGAGCCCAGCTTGGTAGATTTTTATTTTATTTTTTTTTAAGTTAGGGCTTTTCTAGAGCAGTAATCCCCCTGAAGCAGGCAGATGCATTAGTTACTAAATCTTGAACTGCATGAAATAAATATTGCCCTTTTGATTTCTGTACACCCACAAGCACATGAATTAGGCCATACAGTCTGTAGTCATATTTTCAGAACTCTGAAGCTTAATAACTTGGTTTATATTGGGGGAGTGCAGATCCTGCTTGACTCTGTCTCATTTCATAAAGCAAATAAGCAGTTATTGGGAATAATGGCAGTTCCTAAATCAGAGACTGAAGGCCAAATGTACACTACTGCCACAGCACTGTCAGTCAACATCATGACTTAATAAATAGTTATGATTGATAAAAACTAGAAACATAAATGCTATTACACAAGTAAATATATGCTTCTTCCTTTCTTTCCCTCCCCAAAACTGATGCCAATCCAGGGAAAACAACAGCAACAAACAGCCCGTACAAGCTGCGTGCTGCTGTGGAACCACTTTGTAGAGTACAAAACCAATAAAACTTTAGTCACCATTTTCTTGGCATAAAACCACCCCGAGATCTTATATATGATTTAAGGAAAGCACACACTTCTCAGACGCAAAGTTAGACATTTTTTGCTGTATGAAACGAATTCAGCTTCCCAGAAAGGAAGCTTTGGTCCATTGTTTACGGATTCAAACATGTTTCCATTCATTCCAACAATAGAAGATAAATGAATACCAGGGGGTTCAAAAGGATGTAAGAAAGTTCAGAAGAAAAATTTAAGTCATACAGACAAGTATATTTTCCCTAGAAAAAGTTCAAATGATTGTACAGAATGCAATGCAGTGGTCCTATTTCTATCCAGCATCTATTTTTAGATACTGAAAGTATTTGTATGTGGTGAAATCCAAACCTAAAGAAGCAGTTTTACAACTGGATTAAGCTAACGTAACACTAACCCGAGATAATGCATTAAGTCATAAATGTGCACCAGCAGTCCCAACGTGAAGGCACACCACTGATCCAGCTAAAACTAACCCATAAATACATACGCAGACATGCAGAAAAGGATTAGCACAAACTAAAAAGGGGTGGGGTGGGGTGAAGCACTTGTATTTAAGCACCAAGCAGGACTGGCGACTTCTGCAGCAGCACAGTCCTGGATCAGCTTCCATAAACCATGAAACTGCATGAAACTGAAAGAAAGACATCTGTGCACATAACCTAATGCAGTGGTGCATGATTACACACACATTGTTTGGCAGTACAGCGTGAAGGACTTGTGACTGCTCTATCTGCTGCTGCAGCTCACATACTACACACTCCCCTTATTTCTCTCCCCAGTACAGGAGGGTCCGTTAAGGTCGATGTACTTACCACAAGCTCTGTAGTATCTGCCATCTAGCCTAAATGACCTGAGCTATCCTGCTGTAGAAAGCAGTTTTTAAACAACCAGTGCTGTATTTTGCATGCTTTCCTTCTTCCTGACTTATCTCCTAAGCATACAGAAGTGACCCTGTTGAGTCCAAGCCCCACCAGCAATCGTACGTGGAGAATTTTGGGCCTGATTTTTGGTTTACATAAGCAGTAGTTCCCTTGCATTAGCCACGCTGCAATTGCTTGTTAATGTGGTTAGATTACTTGGCTATCTTTCCATTATTGCCTCCAAAGAGGAAGGAAAAGGCAGGCAGAAATAACTCATTTGTCAGTTTGAGTGAAGATAAGATTTTTCTGGACTGTCGGTTCATGCACGGTTAAATACATTTAAAGCAGTATGTCCTCCAAATATATACATATAAATATATTTAGGAATATATATACTTAAGAAGTCCAGGAGCAACATTTCTGTGTTTTAGACTTCTTTAAATCAGTCTGCGTTTAAGGCTAAATTAAAAAAAAAAAAAAAAAAAAAAAGCTGCTAAAGAAAAATAAAGGTTTAAAATAAGCATGTGCAAGGGTTTTGTTCAGCTATAGGCTGTTTTGCTCTTCACTGACCCTAGGTTCAAAGCCTACCACAATTTTATTTCAGAAACAGGACATCCTCTACCTCCACACCAAGAAAGTACACAACCTTGATTGAGAAAATCACATTGCTGTAGTTCTTAAAACTATTTTTCCTACAGCTTCCACACAGACTGTAGCATCTCTTTGTACATTGTAAGAAGAGATTATACATCAACATGAACATCAACTTACACCTGCACAAGAAACTCCTATTTTATTTAAAATAGGAGAAAGTGCTCTTCTGAAAAAAAAAATAAAGTTCAGGAAGGCCAAACGCCACTAGAGAGCTATGAGAAAGACAGTTCCGTGGTCGCTAACTGGCAGTACTAAAGAACAATCAGGTGAACAAACCCATCTATTGACCAAACAGTGCATGCCTGTCCAAAGATACCATATTAATTCTATAGGTTCATGCCTTCTAGTACTCAGTTCTGATCTTTCAGCAGAAGCATTTCCATGGTATTCGTATTTTTCTCTCATTTGTATCATTTCACACAACTATGGCTCAGCAAACACCAAAGATGCAGGAAAGCCAATGGTTCCAGTCCTGCCTTGTGGAAGATTTTTGATTCCATTTTAAACCATAAATTAATAAGTCTCACTTGGTTTTCCCAATATCCCAAACCTCTGAACAAGGCAGCACAAACTAGAACTGCCACTTCCTCAAGTCCCGCTGTCCTCACTTCCCCCCCTCTCCTCAGCTGCTCTTTCTTCACAATACACAATCTCCTCTTCTATGTCAGCACAGACTTTTAAATTTATTGCTGAGCAATGCTCTGGCTGGATCAGCTGCCAAATGCACTCTTGTACCAGCAGAAAGTAGTGTGAAGATGCTGAGACCAAATACCATCAACCACTGCTGCTGTAGCAGGAGATGAAAACTGATACATATGCATTTCTGTCATTTGTCTAATCCTGCAAATATAGGAAAAGAAATGTTTCTGCATACTTCACTGAACCGTGATACTTTCAAATTGTCCATGAAAATGGTCAATTGTTAATCATTACTTTGTAAAATTAGGTACATAACGAGGAAATACTTGTCAAATTCATCAAATCAAAAGTTTTTAGTGAACACGCAGGGAGTTACTAAAAGGAGGAGGAGGGACGAGGAGAGAAATCAACACAGCAATTTTAGTTCTAGGAGCAACACCCAACAAAAAGAATGAATTCAGTTGGAAAAAATTGAGCGATCAGTATGGTCACTACAATGAAATTGGTTTTCACTCAGTACCTGTCTCCGTTCTCGACGTGACAGCGTATTTCCATGAAGGATTCTCCAGAGCATCCTTGCAGCTATTTTTGTGTCGATCCATAGTAACCGAAAGCCATGGTAATAATGCTTCAGCTCATCCACAATCCTCTGTCCAATAGATTTTTTCACGACTTCCACCTCCGTTGGACTATATACAGGTCCTCCTTCCTCCAGCTTCTTGTTTTTGTCCTTTAAGGACTTCAGTGACTTTTCAACTATGGAGTCATCTTGAAGGGAACGCGAAGAATGCCACCATCTAACTGGAAGATACCGGGGACCTAAAACACCTATGGCTGCTAGGGGCATCCATGAGCCAGAAGAGCTCATAAGAGTAAAGTACGTTCGTTCAGATCCTCTAGTCCAACAACAGTAGTGGTCTTTTTTGGAGTATGCATAAACAGGAGAGACACTAGTGCAATATTTAAAGTGTACAGTCCTTCAAAAGAAAAAGAAAGCATTCAAGGATTAACAACAGATGCTGCATCAGTTGAGAAACATCTAACATATGTTTTAGGAAAGCCAAGAAAACCTACGAATCCCAAGACCGGGATGTCTAAACGTTTAGCTTTACTTCATGACAAAAAAACAGGCCAGCAAAAAAAAACAAAACAAAACAACAAAAAACAAACAACTGCATCTACCTTAAACTACTTTGAAAATGTAGCTTATTTTACTCAAATTAAATAAAAAGCAGCGACCATAAGTGCCTTCCATTTGAAAATAAATCTGTAAAACCATAAATAACATAGAGCCCCTTCTATTACTTCTCCTGTTTGAAGGAAACACTGGAGAGATCACAGGCTGCAGACTTGGGACAGGTGCTGAGTTAGGGGGTGATTAGCATCAGAGAAATCCAATTTCATTAGAGTTCCTCTTTGCCTATCTCCATGCATCTTGTTTCCCTTTTTCAGCAGAAACTTTATAAATGAAGCTCCACCATGGTACTGAGGTGATGCATACAGGAGCAACGGTCTTCTACCCTATTAAGAATTTTGTTCTTTTTCTTTTATTAAATGTAAACAGAAGACATTATTCAAAATCATTATTTACACGCACATTAGAACTACTCAATATATGCAAGGAGGCTCATATTTCGCAGCTTTTCAGAAAAATACGACAAAATTAAAACAGCAAATACAATATCCTACATTGTATATATAAAATATAGATACAGTACCCTGTATAGCAGCTACCTACTGTTGCGGTAGGTGTCCAATATTACAAGGTAAAGCATTAGAAAATTCAAGCAAGCCTTGTGAGCCAGGTCAGGAACGAAGCACGAACTCTGTCAACATCCAACTCCGCAAGTGTCTTAAGAACACGTAGCAGCTGGATTCGTTTTCAGAAGAGGTCATCACTTCCTAGGAGAGCCTCAACCAAGGCTGTACCATACAGTACACTGCCGTGGTTTAACTGAGATACAACTCCAGTGACTACATTCCTAACTACCAAACCACACGTTTTAAGTTAGATTTGATTGAATGTTTCCTCTGTGGAACCCCCCAGAGGAAGTACACAAGGAGCCCATGAAATCCCATTACGCCCCTTGGAATCAGTCAAGAACAAAATATTAATATTCTATTTCTTTCACAGCATGAGGGAAACAAAAATGGTCAAAGTGGGTGAAAAAAGGAAGATCTCACTTTCCTTCTCCCCCACTCAACCAGGCAGACGAAGAGTAGTAAATACTCAGACTTCTTCATCTGTCTGTAACATAAACTGAAACTGATGTTTTGCACATTTTTGTCTACAAGAGTGAAAGCTGCATTCTATTATAGTATACTAACTGACAATTTGGTACAGCTCTGAGTTTAGAAAAAAAATCGTATTTACTCACATTTTGTTTGTCAACCTCAGGGACGTACAGCTTAGACATGCCCGATCCCCCAAGTTACCTAGAAAAACACCAGTTATTAGCATTCATTCTGAAATTCAGAAAGTCATTTATCCATAGAGTGAATTGTTCACGAACATGATTGTAAAAGACTGGTCTTACTAAGAGATAGCTACCAACGAAAATACAATAAAAAAGGTGCTTAGCAGCAACTGGACTTTCTTATTGTAAGCACAACCACACTTTAGATGATTGTGCACAATCACCAACATCCAAGCAAGAGGGGTTTTATGCTTTGACAATAGCAATGTGATGTACTAAAGCCTAAGAACCTCATCGTATTTCAGCAGAAGCCAAAGCACACGTCACAGTCTCCTCCTTTCTCTCAATCTGTAATCCCCTGACTCAGAGGATGAAATGGAAAAACAGGTGGGAAGCAATTCTGTAACGTGGCTGGCATCCCCAGAAGTGTTCAGGCAAACTGTCCATACATACAGTCGAACTCTGTGCAACATGAGGTACTGCTGCAACTTGTTAAATTGCCTTAACAAGCCTCTGAGTCCTTTGGACAAGCAACTGCAACTCATAAAAACCTCACTGAAAGCAAAAGTAATTTCTGCATGGTTCCACACCACCACAACACGAGATGATCTGGATGGATTATCACCTACTAATTCTGGACAAGGCCAAGAGATGGCAGGGTATGAGGGTGGTTTTGAAGGTTATCGGTCAATTTTTCCATCATCAAAGGTATAACCTATGACAGAACCTGAAGTAGAGAGTGTGGTATTTGAGGAAATGCAGCACTAAAGCCTTCCCCAACAACACAGCCTAATTATTACAGGCAAAGAGATACCTTCAGAATCAGGTAGGGCAATGAAGAGGCACGGAAGGAAGAAGAAAAAAGACAAACTGACTTACCAAAGAAATATCCCAGTAATTTGGGATTATCACGTCCCATGCTCAGTGGGCTTTGATGTCATTACCACACAAGCTACGGCATTATCAAGTCAAAGGAAAAGGATTCACCCTTCTCAAGTTACATCAAAGTTTAACAGGTAACTACTATCACTGCAAGTAAAAGCCAGTCCCTTCTGGCTCATAAATCAAGCCCTGAGAGGCTGAGAAGACATTCTGAGCAAAGGCTGAATTTCTCGACCTGAGAATCAAGCCATCTCAGAAGGATGCCCCTACTCTAAGGAACAGCTGAGCAAATCAGAGTAGTCAAAATCTTGACGGATGAGCCCCAGCACTGTAATCTGTTTCCTTACCTCGGTGCCAGGAAGCACACAAAGCCTAAATTAGCCAAAAACTGCACCCACAACAACAAAAAAAAATGAGGCCTACTGGTAGAGGACATTACCTTTACAGACAGGTGCACCTAGAGCAAAGGGGAATGACATGGAAAAGATCAAAGCTGACTTGGAGTTTCTTAAACAGAGCTCACTACCAGCACAACCCTTTCACTTCACTTATCTTTATTTTTCTTCCAGCTAGGATCCACTCATTCTAAAGAAGGGGACAAAGAACAAAACTCCGTAATTACCACAAGAAAGAAAACATGCTGACTCAAACAATTCTTGTCACACTGCCATTCGGAGTGTGAATGGGCACACAAAACGTGGATGTGACTGGAACAAGCTACAGAATAACTTCATTTCAACCTTGCTAGTTCTGTCAAAAAGAGCTCTTTTTGGCCGAGTCTATGTTCTAGCCATGTACCTAAGAGTGACCCAGCTCTGAATGAAAATACACACCTGGTTCAGAAAAGAGCAATGTCCATACTCCTTGCTTCTAGGTTAAGACACATGTGTCTGAAAAAGGTGAACATAGCTCACCGTACTCAACACTTCATTTAAGAAACCTCCATTAGGGGAACTTGCTTTGGAAGTAAGAGATGCGACAGTGGCAGACAAGCTACACATAAACATATTCCTTGTGGAAAACAGGTCATCAGAAAGTTTGGTTTTGTATTTCAGTGGAACATCAAAACCAAGGTTTTAAACGTAGAATATCTGTGCTCTGTTAACTGCTGGGAGTTTTTTAAAAGAAAAGGCTAACATGAAGTAAGTCCCTACAAACTACAAGCCTGCAGTGCTTAACAGCTTGATCTTTACAAGAACATCATTCAGGATTCTTACAAGCACTTAGCTTTAACTTAATCTTAGATTACTGACATGTAAAGCAAAGAAGATGAGCTAAGTAAAGCAAGACACTATACAAAAAATGATACAAAATGATGTGTTAATAACGGACTAACACTCCGATTAAGAAGTCCTGGTTATACCACGAGCAGAGTACGTTACAACACACAAGCGATTTGGCTTTACCACAGCATTTCAGCAGATGAAAGTTTTCATCTGGGGTGAGATTTGTAACAAACAACAATGGAGGGATTAGTGGCATTTCTTCTTACTCTATGCCACCAGAGGAACCAAAGCTCCCACCTACTCTGAAGGTGCACGGATGTGTCACTTCCCCGTTTTTAATAAAACTAGATGGATAAGAAATCCCAGCTGTTTGCTCAGGCCACTGTGCAAGCTCAGCCTAAATAAATGTCTTTATAACTACAGCTAAAAACAAAACATGAGGAAAAGAACCACACTGACAACTAGCAGGAACTATCGCACTTCAGCGCTGGCTGTAAGCAAGAAGCTGGCTGTTATCGAGGCCAATAATTGGACGTGTGGCCGCCGGGGCTGCCAGGAGGTGTGTGTGCAGGCAGCCTGCTCTGACAGCCGGGGCTGTGTCGGGCACGGCTGAACCTCGCCGTGAAAACCAAAGCAGGGCTGGAAGATACATAAACTGACAAATTAGTTGGATTGCTGAGAAATTATACTGAT
This sequence comes from Aythya marila, assembly GCF_965140915.1. Lineage (NCBI taxonomy): Eukaryota > Metazoa > Chordata > Aves > Anseriformes > Anatidae > Aythya > Aythya marila. The sequence continues at coordinate 68,717,788 of NC_139045.1, read as the reverse complement.
TAGTGATGGAAGCTGTTATGGCACGCTGGGTTTTGGGTTTATTTCCCAGATCTTGCGAGGCCACTTGGAAGAAGCCAAGCTGACATCTCCCTCACGACAAAACCCCAAGGAAGGGGCTGAGGGACCTCCCTCATGGACACAGCGGAGCGAGGCACACGGGCTGCAATGGGAACAACGTCAGGAAACCGGGGGTGAAAAAAAAACAGCGAAAAAAACACCGGGGCTGCACCCCCTCAGCCAGCCCCAGGGACCCCCCCGGGCGTCGCCGTGGCCGTCGCCGTCCCCTCCCTGCCTCCTTCCCCTCCCTCAGCTCCCCCCGGCCCCCCCCTCAGCCCCGCCGGGCGCCTCACCGCTGGGGGCCCGGCAGCGCGGCAGGCGGCGGGCCGGCCGGCCGCAGGCGCGGAGCAGCACGGACGCCATCTTGGCGGCGGCGGCCTAGCGGCGGGCTGCCGGCCTGCTCATGGCCGCCCCCGGGGCGGCTGCCTCCCGCCCCTGTCCGCGGAGGAGCGGGGCACGCCGGGAAATGTAGTCCTCGGCACGGTAAGGCGCTGGGGAGGGACGGGGGTTGTAGTTCCTCGGGACTACAAGGGAAGGGTGTCGCGGTGCGCGCTGGGAGATGTAGTCCGGCATCAGGCAGCAGCGCCGGGGGGGTTTGGTGGGGTGGATTTGGGATCCCCGAGCCGCCCCCGGGATCTTGTGGCTCCAAAAGGCTGCGGTGCCCTAAGAGGATAGCGGCAGGTCACGGAGCGGCGATGTGACAGAGCCGGGGCCGCCGCGGGGTTCAGCCCCCGGGCTCTCTTTGCCCCTGCCCAGAGCTCACAGGGCTGGTGGCTGGCTCGTTTGGGGCCAAAAACCGGCTTTTTGGGTAGCGTCAAGTGCTGCTTGGCAGCATGTGCGTGTATCTCAGGACGTGACGGAAAAAAACACCTTTTTTTTAAATTTTATTTTCCTTCGAGCTTTACAAGTGTATTTTTTATTAAAATTGTACATAGAACAGTCAATCAGCCAACATCATTTGCTAATTAATCCTCATTAATAGTTGAGCTGCTGTAGCGTGTTACTGTGCAAATACCCACCTACTCCTGAGCAGCATTAGCATCTGCTATCAAATATTCAATAGGTACTTTTCTACAGCATTAACCACTGCCATTCGTTTTGCTGAGGTTTTAGTCATACAGACACGGAAAACAACCAGGATTGAACCGCAGAAATTATAATTTCATCCGAGAATAATGAAATTGTGAAAATTAGGAATACGTGGTTTGGGTGGTAATGGCTTCCTTGTTCTAAAAAAAAAAAAAAAAATGGGGGAAAAGCTGCTGTGTTTTTCAACAAGATGGCTGACACCCACTGCCAACAAGATGGCTGCCTCAAGGACAGGTCTCCAAAAACACAAAGATAACGCTTCTTTACCCCGCTTACATTTCACAAGTTACTTACAACACTGGGAAGTTGTTCCCCTACACGCCCATGTAAGCCCCAAAAGAATATAGGTGCTCTTTTACTCTATCTGTAAAGGGTGGCAGAATCCTCAGGTTTGACCCAAAATACGACCGACTGAAAACAGCATCTTATACAGGAGAAGAAAGCAGATGTGTCTGAAGTCACCCTTTCATGCTTGAGACTTGGAAAATGCAGGAAATTAATTATTATTTTAAGTTCTTTTATGTATTTAAAGAAAATCATCTGGGTTTCTCCTTAGCATGAACAACTCAGATTAAATTTATACTACTTATATTTTTTATTAAATATATTCTACTTATATTTTTCATTAAATAGACTGTGTGAGGATGGAATATTCAATTGACCAAATATGAATCGAGATACCCTTTTCTCACTTATCTTTGGATTGGTTACAAAAATACTATTTTTGTTTAGTGACAATTAAAATTGTAATTGGTATTATTATTTATGTACTTATTATCAGAGCTGCTTTTAAAACGTTAGGCTCCCAAATGTATTGCAAGATTTTTAGACAGCTGTGTGTGCTGTACAAGTATTTAACTCTATAGTGCATTTAAATGGTTAATATTATTTAAAATGTCTAATATAACAATAGTGCTTTATGTTACTACAGCAATCTTTAAAAAAAAAAAAAAAAAAAACACTTCCCAATCTACACATTTCTCTCACTAGACTGGGTTTGTAGCCTTCTCTTGTTACTCTTTTTTTCTTTCTGGTTGGCTGATAACTAAACTAAATGAAATGGGGCAACTAATGGCAGTTCCTTTAACAAAGCTGCTTAATTATGTAGAAACATTATATGAAGTCTATACAAGAAGAAGAATATGCTCTGAAGTCATTAAAGTATTGACAAGAGATTTCAGACAGCAAACAGATGATTACGGTGGGCTCAATACACTTATGCAGACAAGGAATGAGACTTTCAATAGTTTCATTAATTTCAATAGTATTCAGCATGCCAGATGATGTACACGCAACCCTTTTCAGAACTGAATCAGTTATGTTTTTGTACAGCCTTTTGTTCCGGGTTTGTTTATACCTGGAAGTTACATGGGTTTCTTCCATGTATGAAAAGGAATGATAATACACTGTGAAAATTTCCCGAACAGATGCAGTTTCAAAACACTAATTGATTTTGTGCACTTACCAAGTATTGGGAAATAAAGCTTAAGAAAGAAATTAAGTATTAATAATTTACAAGTAGTTACACGAATTGTTCCCATATGACAAGACCTAATGATTGTGTGTTATATACAGGCCTTCCATGCAAGTCATATTTTGCTTTAAAAAAAATAAAACCTTTCAGTCTGTTCAGACCAACAGCCTAGGAGTTCACAACAAAAACACTCATACCCAGAATAAGATGTGATACATATAGTTGCTAGAGTTTTATTTTGAAAAAAAACTTAAGCTGCTACAGCCATTTTAGACATGATTCTTAAAGCAACCATGTTGTTTGGAAAAACTGTCAGCCATCTTGTTGAAAATGATATGTTTTGTAGCAGGAATAGGGTGAGAGACTAAACAGAAGAAATGCAAATCCTTCCTCCTAGCTGGATTTAATAAGGATCTGAGAATGATGCAAATTAATGCAGTATTTAAACAAAAATAAGGTTATTATTTCATATTAAACATCAACTTTTTCCCACAAATGTTAAATATCAGCAAGAGCAAGGTGAGAGCTGTCTAAACAATTACAAAACAAACTGCAAATAACAGGAAACCATGGTGCCTGTTATAGTTTATGGGACCACCAAAACATGTACTTTACTGATGATATTTGAGCACAACCCAGTAATATGGAAAAAAAAAAAAAAAAAAAAAAAAAAAAAAAAAGCAAGAATATTTTGTTTGTCTAAAGAGGTATGTGCATAAGATCTCTAAAAACAAAGATTATTCCTGCCTCTGTGCATTACTTTCATAGACTGGAAAATAGAGCAGACGAACTTACAATTCCTTTTAAAGAAGTTTAGAGATCAGTCTGGAAACTGGGGAACAAATGTGTATATGAACAAAGAACAGAACTGTAAGGTAATTAGCTACATATGCAGTTTGCTCTTCCAGAAATCCTGTATTTCATAGCACGACAGATTCCCCATAGTAAACAGTTATATGAAATTCTAATTGCTATTGTCCCTTACTCCTTCCCTCTTCACCATCTATTAAGCTCTAGCGTGTGATATGCAGATGCATATGGGGTGTGGGATTCCCCTGGGGCCTGCCAAAAATATCTACACAGTTGGAGGTGACATCTCTCCATGTTCACCACGTTTGTCACCCCTTCCCTGAGGACATGTCCCAGGATGCCCTTCCTGGATCCTGCGGATATTTTTGGAGGGTGGTTAGCAGGACTGTCACTCCCAGCTTCAGATGCACAGCTAGCTGTCCTATAGTTCATGAAAGGGGCTGTGTAGCAATGCCAAATCTATGGTGGGACCACATTAATTTCACACACATGGCTTCAGTTCCCCATTGCACCCAAGTGACAAGCCAAGCTGGCAGCAAGGCACTGGGGACGTAAGACTTGGTGCATGAAGGGGAAGGAGGTGCAATATATGATGCCCTGGGCTGGAAATGGGAGGAGGTGGGAGCATAATCAGCATCTGATGGGATGAAAGACAGGATTGCTATTTCTCTGCTGCAGCACCGTGTATGTTTACACAGTGTGACTATAAGCTGTGTAGCAGTACAGGTCCATATACAGTATTTAAAAGTAGGATTAAGCTTTTAGTGTGCAGAACCTGTTTCTATGGCAATCGCCAGGTTGTCTCCTTGAATAGATTCAACAATATGGGATCAACCTCATCTTTATTCACCGCTGTTCAGCATAAATATAGGAAAAAAAAAAAAAAAAAAAAAAAAAAAGGCATTACTGTGTGGGAAGTTACACTGAGTTACTTGTGGGAGTTACACTTGTGGGAGAAACCCAACAGATTATTGGTAGTTCTTGAAAAATACTCCCATTCATAATCACAGATATTTTGGAGAGACTCCCAGGATACAAAGCCTGTTGCTCTGTGAATGTTAAAGCCCAAAGGTAAAAGTTCAAGTGGTAGCTGGATTACAGACTTGCTCTCTATGTACGTCCAGGTCACAAGTTCGCTCCTGTGTGTAATGTGCCAAAAAAACAGCAGCAGTGGCTACACATCAGCAGCAGCACAGAAACAGTCTGAGCTGGGTGCTTTTGTGAACAATGCAGTTAGAAGCGCCTCAGAGATTTCCATGACACTAATAATGTGCTGTAAACGGTCACTCCGGATCCAAGGATAATTACCTGCTCAAATTCCAGTCAAAAAGGTGTATTTTAGAAGATTTGACCCAAATTGGCCTGATATTATAACAGATTGGGTCGTCATTAATTAAATTTGACACATGCATGCAGACAAGGAGAACACGGCTGGGAGAACACAAACGGTACGATGGCTTTTCCAATTGAGGAAAAGGTAGCCTTTGCAGTTCATGGCAAAAAGACATACAGATTCTAGTTTTAACCAGCAGATGGAGCTTACGTGAAACAAACAAGTGGAAAAGATGCATAATCATTGCACAAAGCAGTGTTTTGGGGCGCTGCAGTCTACAGGAGTGGGGGAGGACATGGGGAAAAAGCTAGAAGGTTCTGGCCAAGGCAGGAGCAAGCAGAGGAGGGAGGGCAGACAGGGCTCAGGCTATTGGCATAGCAAAAAAGAAAGAATGAAACAATAACGAGTAAACTGATTTAGACCTCCAAAAATATAGAGGGGAAAAAAAAAAAAAAAAAAAAAAGACAACAAAAGGAGTCTCCAGTGTTAAAAATGCACCTGTTAGTGCCAGCTGATATGAGAAAGTCTGGGATTTTGCTGCAATATTAACAATGCTGTATTTAAAATAACCTGTTAGGCCTCCCAAGTCATCAATTTGATTTTATGAATGACAAGCTTTAAAAATATGCATTTGGAGTTATTCTTTGCCTTCCTTTTTTTTTTTTTTTTTTTTTTTTTCCAAGTCTGCAGGGTTTGCAAGTTCCTGTCTGCAATTAGAAACACAGAAAGCTGACAATCTTGTGCCATCATCTGCCTCTCAGAGTTAGGTCTTTAAGAAAACACCAAATGTTGTGTTACTGTCAATAAAAGCCTGAAATCTGCTACCTCTGCTTTCATAAACTCATCAAGAAATGAGACAAGAAAAGCCTGCAGCCACATAAGCCCTCCCCCAGCCCCATCCCGGATTTAGTAGACCTGATCCTGCACTCCTTATGGATCTTAAAACTCCTGGTGAAGTCAGACCATATGAATGGAGTGCTGGAAGAATACGAGGGTCCCACAAGCCAGATACCTTCCAGGCTGTGTCCATTAAAGAAACAGCAGAAGGTCCCCACACCTTTTTAGGAAAAACTTTATCTCTGTATTCTGAAAGACGGGGAGAAAAATGGGCTACTTCCACGGGCTATTTTAGTGGCAATAACATAACTTTCTTTAGCAATTTGGCAATGTCGAGGCTGCTTGTGATAAGCGCAAGTTTAGAGGGGGAGAAGATTACAGCCAGCACATGCACACAGCTGTATGACTGGGTAGCAGGCAAAATGCTATGTCCCGTTGTCCTCCAGGCATTGTCTGCCTCAAAGGAGGGAAGAACTAAGCATGTCTTTTAAAAGAACGAGTAAGAAAGATATTGAAGATGGAAAGGTTGATTTGCTGAAGCCTGATGCTTAAAATTCCTGTGCAGAATTTAGCCCTCTTGGGCCTCAGCTATTGTTACCTCTTCCTTGCTGTTTTTGCTGATCATATCAGTCCTAGCCCATATATTTTTTCCTAACAGCCAGCCTGAATGACCCCACCAGAATATGTCTTTCTAACCTTTGAATCACTCTCTCTTGTTTACCTTCTCTGGTTTAAACTCGCTACCTTACATAATCCAGACCAAGGCTGTAACACAGATCTCACACTTTTTTATCCTGTTCTCCTTGACCTGACTAACACTCCCATCTTCTGTGCTGCCATACAATGACCTCCCCATTCCAGCATGCAAGCCCACAGCCCCTCCTTTATTCAAGTCAAAGAGCTGCTTTTCTCAAGAGGCCTCCCCACAGAGATAATGAAAAGCAGATTAAGAGATTTAAAAAAGGAGTTGGTTCCTTTGGAATGGTCAGTGCGCTTTCCCTTTCTACAACCGTCCTCTAATACTGTAAATTTTCTAAATCAGTGTTTGTCTGGATGTCTGTGCCTTGACCTCAGCAGGACCTGAGCTGTTGGGCCCCAATCCCACGCATGCATATGTATGCCATGTCCCTTTGCTGGTAGTGACATTAACAGGCACAATGTGCTGAAGGAACATGCGCAGTTAGGCATTCGTAGGATCAAATCGTGGCGCTTGCCAGATAATATCATAAAAGTGGTGGAAAGGGCTGAAAATACACTTTTTACAAAATCTTTGTTCTTATGATACAGAAAAAAAATGATAACTTCCAAGGCAAGTGAAGGTGCAGCTCTATTGACAAAACTCGGTTTGGACTGATATGTGTAGGTATCTCAGAATCTTGAGGGGAAATACCTGGTAAAACGTGATGTGAAGCAACAGAAAAATAACAAAGAGCCATCGAGCGCAAGTACATGCCAGTGGTGCTTTGCCAGTATCCTGCTTTTTTTTCCTATGTGGCTGAATTTCAGGCATCAGAAACAGAAGACGCTTTGTCTGGGTTTTCCCATGTAATCAGCAACCTCTCTCCTGTGTCATAGGCCTCTATTCACTTTACTGCTATTATAGTGTCCCCTAGAGACACTTAGGAGGCATTCGCCCCCAAATGTCCTGTTACCTTAAAGCAGTTAGTTTTTTTTTCTCTCTCGGTAACGCGTTAGATGCTTTAATCCTGGTTATGTGGCTGCACGAAGCTGGCTAGCAAATTGTATCCGTGTATAAGAAAATACAAAGTTGACCTAAAAGAGCCTTACTGTTGGATTTCAACAGTATCCAGGGGAAGTAAAGTCCCCGAACTGGGCACTCCCTCTGAAAGCAACTTCAGGAGGGAGCTTTGTGTCAGAACTGAAGGCGCAGCTGGGGGCTGCAAATATCTAGCGGTTCATCAGCTGTGCTGTACGGCGAGAGGGACTCGCTGGGCTAATCTGAGCAACAGGTAAAAGTAAGCCATCCAGGCTGCTTTTCAGTCAGGATGACAAGCCCCATGCTCACTCTGGCTCGATACATATCTCTCATTTTCCTTTTTTATCACTAATCCAACAGATGAAAGAGGAAATACACCCAACAGATATCAACAAAAAAGACTCCGTTCCCCTTTGGCTCAGGCAACAGTGCTTTCTTGTCATGCTAAGGGAACAACCTCCTCCCCTTTCCGAGGCCTCTCCTCCCAAGGAACAGACATCTAACTCTCTCTGAGCTGGAAGCCTCTTTCAGTGTGCCAGCTGGGAATCAAGGCCCTGGGCTCAATCCCAGCACCTGTGCCTAGTTTTCTTACAGAGCCCAGCCAGCTGCTCTTCCAGGTCCATAAATGTCCTGTGCACCCTATTTCTTTTCCTTTCTGTCTGTTGTTTTGGATTAGAAATGTAAATGTGTTGTTTATATTTGGAATTTTTTTTTTTTGCAAATCTGCTTCTTTAAAATTACCTTCACCTGGTTTGTGCTATGGGTCATATCAGGGCGCTGACAAACGGAGCTGTGCCATGATTTTCGCAATCCTCAGACCAAGGTTGTTGAACTACTCCAGTAGTGCCCTGTGCTATTTCTGATGGAATTTGAAGGTGAGCGGGATGTAAGCATGGGCCACTTGGGGAACTAGTCACAGGGCGTTTGAGAGGAAGAAGTGTTTTTGATGGCTGGTGTTTGTCAGAGAACTTTTCTGGCACTAGGCATGGTAGCAGAGAGTGTTGTTGACCCTGAGGGTTCACAGGCATTAGATAATTGCTTTGGCTCTGACTTCGTTCACAGTGTGTTAGACCAGTCATTTCTATCTGTGACACCGGCCTATCGACTGCAGGCTTCCTGTGTTTCTTTCTTTCAGTGTGTGGAAATAATTATGCATCTTTTCTGAGTTTGCATTATGTACTTATTTACCCAACAGCTCTTACGGAGAGAGGCAAGGTTAGAGCGGAGAGAGGGCTGTTGTCAGTGCTAATAGCTTAATTCTGAAAAGCCCTCATGTCATTCAAAAATCCTGGCATAAACAGGGACCAGACTGGGACTTGAATGCTGTGCCGCAACAGGAGGGAGATACACAGAGGTCTGGAAAATAATGAAGGTGGGAGGAAAGTGAATAGAAGATGGTTATTATCACGGCTCGTAATACCATATTAATGCAGTCTGTCAGGGAGCAGGGCTTAAAAAGAACAGAAGGAAATATATTTTCATATTAACTTCTTGCCACAGGATGCTCTGAAACCCCAAAGTATAAATAAATAGGTTCAGAAAGAAAACAGGCAAATTCATGGGAGGTAGGCTCAACAATGTCTCTGACACATGCTCGTCTGCTACAACATCTGGTTCAGGACGTCCCTAAACTACTGATTTTCATTCCTCTTACAACCAGGGGAGGGCTACTTTTCCTATGCCCTGTTCCCAATTCTAAGCATCTGTTACTACTTTCCTTCTTGGTTTTCCTTGAGGAAAGGACACACCAGACCTTACTTTTAAAAGCCTTTTGCATTCTGCAAATAAAGAGAGGTGAGAATAAGAGACCGCATGTGATTACCCATGGACAGCTAATGAAAACTGGAGGACCTGATGGATAAATCGCATCTAAGAAGGTGTCTGAGGTGGACTGAAGGGTCAACGTTGGTGGGTCTCAAGCCAGTTGGCTTCAGGCATGCATGGTTGGCCCCATGCTGGGGGGCCGTGACAGCTCAGTTAGCCCCAGAGCATTGCTGCCAGCCTTCACTCCAGGCATTGCCATCACCAAGAGAACAAAGAGGTTAAGAGAGATGGGCATTTTTTGAACAAAAGTGCAATGAAAGCCAGGCCAGAAGGGGGAAGGATTTCAATCCAGTTGGCAACATACAGAGAACTTTGCACCATGAAACTGTACTGGGGTAGGGAACTTGCATCTTCTTTGGCTTTCATACCACAGTGCTTCCTCCCTCCAGATCTTGACAAAGTCCAACTTCTGCCACGAGCTGCCTGGAAACAAACTACCGTGCATCTCCCTCTAGTGGGTAGTGACCTATGAAAGAGCCATGACAACACATAGGTTAGAAATTTGTCTCATATTTGCTTCCCATTATCTCCTTCCTTCAATTGCCATCTTCTTCTTTGCCCCGTGATTTTTTCTCAAATCCATTGCATTTTTTCTGATACCCTCTAAACATCATGTCTGCTCTTCCTCCCTTCTTGTGCTATGCGAGAGCTGGGCTGTTTGAGGGTTTTCTATTTGACTTTCATAGAAGTGGAAGTGAAAGTAGAGAAGCTGCCCAAGAATGAACTTTAAATGAAATATTCTAGAAATATTTTGTGTTTGCACAGAGGCACGTGTGTAGACCCCAGTAGTCCAGAGACTTAGGAATCTGGGAAAAAGGAAACCCTAAGACCTGAGGTTTATCATTGATTTTTTTATCTCGAGTCAGTCAAAAGAAATTTACAGTTGGGTTTTCTTATCCTTAAAATTGATTTATTTGGGTGGAAACTCTGCTGCGTTCTGCTTAATAGGTTGTTTGCTTACAATTTGTTGTTCCATTACCAAAAATATTAACAGCAAAATACATAAGCCAGCTGTGTTATATCTAAAGTTAGCTCTCTAACAGCAACAGTTAACTACCAAAGAGTATTCCCAGAGCAGAGCTGACATTAATTGAGAAAGATAGCGCTCTCAAATATGTCGAGGCAAGATGCTATAGAAATTGATTTAACCAGAGCATGCCTTTTGTCTATGGAACTGCATTTTTCTCCTTTGCAGAGCATACAGGCTAAATACTCTTGCTGTTGCTCCGTTGAGATTAATGAAAATATATTAGAAATGAATCTCAAAGGTGTTTCCTTTCTCTGACTACTCAGAATTTTTGTCTGTTTAAGCACATTTCAAAAGGCAAGATGAACAAGCCAATATTCTCCAAATAGAAAATGACAGATCTGGCTGGGAGAGATTTTTGTGTCAGGCTTTGATAAGAACACATTACTCCAGTGGCAGCAGGCTTCATATTAATCATTATCTGCTATCTTTCTGTTTAAAACTTTGAATTGTCTAAATAAACCAACAGGAAAGACACTTTGCTCCAATGCAAGTATTTTCCCAGATTCCTGGGTGCACTGACCTTCTTCTCAATTTGGTGTGGTAGTGGCGTTCCTCAAAAGTTAATAATTAGAACCCCAAAAGAATCTTTATTACGGCAAACACAAGAATCACTGAGTGATGATAAACTGGAATTTAACTGAAAAAAATTAACATCACCGATCATTTCTTCTGAGAAGAAATTTGTGCCCTTACTAATACCTATGCAATCCATATGTTTGCATTATTTAATGAAAGCGTCATACAAAAATAATTTCACTATGTAGAATAACAGGATTGTCAACAGTGTCACTTTACTTACGTGGATAAAATAATATTATAGTTTTTGCTCCCTTTATAACTGGGATGTCAACATAACTAATGCCATTTCACTGTAAAAAATAAATAAATAAATAAATAAGATGAATTCCAGTTCTTCTCCTCTATCGGTAACAACACATTTTCATTCAGCTGAGACATTTCATAAACCTGTTGAAGGTAAGAATTACAGATGCTGCTGAGAGAGGATGTGAAGGCAGAGAGAAGGTACTGCAGAAGAAATTCACAGATTTTGTTTCCAGAGCTTTATTTGCATTGATATACAGGAAAGAAAGCAAGCAATGACTATCAGCTTTCAAGATGAGCTTGTAGTTCTGACAGTAAGAAAATGTTCCTTTGCTTCCAAATTGAGTACATTTGTTCTGGAATTTATTAAGACATTGTAAACAAAGAAACTTACTGTGCCACATCCTGTTCTTTATTTAGGGTGGATGAGGGCTTCACTGGGCATTATGGAAACTAGAACAACTACACCAGGCTAGACCAAAGGCGTGTGTCCCTTTATCCAACCTCTGATCATAGCCAGCAACTAGTGCTTAGGGAAGGAGTATGAGAAATAGGGCAAGCACAGGGTGTCGCTGCCATTAGCCTCCTCCGCCTGCAGCAGTGACTGTTGTATTTCATCGCTGCTGATAAACACAGAAGGTAGTCTAGTGGTCTGTGCACAGAGCTGGGAGCTATGAATGCGTGTTTCAGTCTTGCCTCTGTCACCAAGGTTACTTGTATATTGCTGTGTCCCAGCTCACGTGCACGTGTGCTTGTGGCAAACCTGTCTTCAAGCCTCCGCACTGCAGAGGCACACGCAACCCACGCTTGTGTACCCACGCTCACATTCACGCTGCAGTTGGCCAGATCTGGTATTACCGTTTGGAGAGATTTGTGCCTCTCTAATGAGCTGCTTAACATCTGCCATTGTTTCCTGAAAAGCTGCATAATATCCCGGTGCACTTCTTATTGTGCCCCTTTCACTCTTCCCCACTCCTTCTGGTTCGTCTATTTTTCATATGGTTATCACCACCAGCCTCTCTGGTCCTTGTGCTTTGTCTTAAGCTTGTCATCCCTCAGCTCTTGTGCTCCAGAACGGCAGGCTCTGAGGAGTGTAAAAACTCTGCAAACGTTTTCCACGGGCTGCTTAGTCTTAGTCAATCTATCAAGTAGTGTGGAGAGGCTGACTCTTTCAATGTCCCTGTTGAAGCTGCTGATAAAATGGTGATGCTGTTAGATTTCCAGCACAACCAGAAAGCTAAAGTCATCTCCTTAAAAAATCCTGATGAAAATTTTAAAAACCACACTCCACCATCCTTCAGGACTGCCCAGAGTTCCCAGCACCATGAGATCATTCCTGAACAGATCCTGAGGAAGTGAATCCATCAGCTGCTGGTCCACCTGCCTCAACATCACAGTGTTACTGAAACTCTGCTGTCCCCTCCAGTGCAACCATTGTCCCACCTCCCATGGTCTACTTAAACTATCCTTCCAGAAATACAACATGGAAGACTGCAAGTTCCACACTGAAGGCACTGCTCAGAACATCGTGATGTATTCAGGTAGATGGGGAGCTGCCAAAATTACTGTTTCCATCTTTAACCTTGCAGTGGAGAGCCTTTAGCACTTTGGTGCACTATTTGCCCTATTTAGCCATTGGGCAAGCTCTCACTTCTGCAAGCTGATTCCAGCTGGCTGGATCAAAGGACAGTTTGGAGGTATTTCTCCCCAAATGCTGATCCTCCCAGCTGCTTGCACCTCAGCTTAAGCAGAACCCTGGAGAGCTCCTCCTCCTCCTGCGGCCTCCAGCTGAGTGTCTGTGCAGGGCAGGGGGCAGGAGGCTGGAGGAAGGCACACACAGATCAGAGGTGGCTAAACCAGGGAGAAGCTGGTGGGAAGAGCAGTCAGTGAAAAGAAAATAAGCTAGCAGACAAGCTCTGGTATATTGGCATGTCAGTGGAGGGCTGTGTATAGCAAATGAATAAATGCAGATGCACATGTTTTAGCTATTTCCCCAGGGTAAAGTGAGTAGGAGTGCGATCAAGAAGTAATATTTGCTTCACACTGTCCTGCGAGCACAGCTTCAATATACACATTAGCAAGTATTTATAGGTTGCGTGTCTGGATGATGGAGGAATTTAGACAACAACCTGAACAATCAGCAGCATAACACAAAATCCCAACAGTCTGATCCCAATCCCAAATTCCTTATTTCTGTGTTACAATTCCACAAGCAATTAAAATGGCTTCTTAGCTGCTATATTATTATAAATAATTTGTCAAGTACTTAACGTATGGGAAGTGGTGTTAATTGTTAGGTATTACTACCCAGGTAAAAATTATACCCCAGTGTTAGGAAGGCACAGCAATATACCATTAACTTGTTTAATATGCCAGCACTGAAAGAGTGATACGTTTTCCTTTTACATTTCTACTACAAGAGCTTTGTTATTACTTTGATCATTTAAATTCTTTCCGCAATAAAGGTGATTCGATGATTTTACAAAGCAAGCTCATCTCTAGAATGTTATAATTTGACAATTTCAAGGCATTTCAACACAGACCCTCGTACAGATGTCATATATCGCATTGCAGATTTCATCCAATAGCAGAAAATGTACTCTGAATGCAATATCATCTTATCAGTATTCTAGCACCATAAGCCCTCTCACTGCAAGCAGGGTACTGTTCATTACAATGAAACTGAAAATGGAATAACTGAAGGATTGATTTATATGACCTTCACTCGGGAATGTTCTAATTCTGACATAATCTCTCTGACTGAAATCCTTAACACTGTATAATTTTGATTTATTACCCTTAAAAAAAAAAAAAAAAAAAAAAAAAGGAGCCTAGATCTATAGATCAACAGAATACCTAGCATGAAAAAGAGTGGTGCAACAGCTCAGGAAGACTGCAAGAAAATGCAGATTGATCACATGACTTCACTCCAAACATTGTCTCAGCCAGCAAATCCAAGAACAGGGCTGAAAGCAAGTGGAAAAACATTATGCGGATGTTTTCACAAATCCACTCTGTCACTCAGAAATCTCTCCAGATTACGTATGTTTTTATAGCAAGGATAAGAGCATCTTAATAAATAAAAGGATGAACCAATCTGTTTACTGAAAGTTGCAGGAAATGTTTAGTAAACAGCTCATTTATGGTGAAACGTCCAGATCCTGATTCCCGATACACTGCACAAAAGGCTGAAAAACTGCTTTACCAGGCAGCTCTGCCTTACTCCCTCACCAGCTGAATAACCTATTTTATGCTATTCTGTCCTAACATCAGCTTGGCACAGGGACCTGGGGAAGGCTTTTCCATGGTGCGAGGGTATGTTGGACCTGTCTGATTGCTAGCAGGTGAGAGCTAGGACGGCTCTGCAGCATGCTTCTTCAGAATAACAGCTGCTACCTGTAAAGCAAAGTGGTTGGATTTAGACCAAAGTAGAACTATTGGATTGAGAGGTGAATCAGGATGGATCTGTTACTTGGGTTTCTTTTGACAGAGATAAAGAGAAGAATGAGAAGAAAGGACAAAAACTTTTAATTGGACAATAAAAGCAAATGAATACAGCTTTAGTATCTTACAGAATTAAAAGCAACATGTCACTTAATTTTAAGCAAACTAAAAAACAAAAATCTGCCCCCCCACACCCCATCCATGTTTTTTTCCTGTTCTTAGTGTGCAGTGAAATGAATGCTTGCCTCTTTCCCTCCCACACACTCAGCTCGCAGTTCCCACTTAGCCACTTCCCAGTCCTGTTTTGGACAAATCTTTATCTTATCAGGCTTCTCTTGCAAATCCTTCTTCTCTAGAAGCACTTAACATCCTCCTCGTTCACAAATTCTACCTTTTACAAGTGGTGCCTAATCAATCTTACTTTCTCCTGTCTGGAAAGTGGAGGGTTTTATTTTAGAAAGAATTCTTTTTATTCAGTGCATTTCATGACTGCTATGAATACTTGGGTTAATTCTCGCCGATGGTAGTCTCCCTGATGCAGGAACATTGTCTGCTTCAGTGTATTGCACAATGCTGATCCAAGCATATTATTCTCACCTATGAATGGGCCTGTTCCTTATTACTCCCAAAGATCAAACATTGCACAATCCCTCCAGTATTAGTCGCTTATGGATAGTCTGAGCTACAGCTACTGCAGGCACTGCAAAAGTACTACAGCCTGAAAGAGATTATTCCTTCCTTCCTGTATACGTTAGAGTGGATACACCAGGAACTAAAATTGTGCTTAGGGCATAGCAGGAAGTGCCTGACTCTTTTTATGTATTTGTAGAAAGAAAAATGAAAAGGAAAAAAAAAAAACCCTTAGGGGAAATTAAATTTAGGACATTTGTTCCCTTTAGCTATATGGACACAGTTTTCATGAACAATAAAGTAAATTATTTATATCAAAAACCATTTTATACCAAAACATGAAGACCTATTAGCAGCAGACGAAAGAGAAAAGTGCATATTATTTTTATAAGCAGTTAGCACTGTAATTGTTTATGCTGCACATCAACATATGTGAATACAATACAGACAAAATTTGATTCCTTGGACTAGAGAATTTAATGTAAAGCCCAGTACCGCAAACCAGTCCTGGCGTGCTTGACTTTCAGTATGAGTTGTTTATTGAATTCTTAAATGAATGTATTTATCGGTAGGAAAATCAAAACAGCAGAGGAAGTAATATAGTCTTAGATTTCCCAATGGTGAATTCATTAGCGGAGTCAATTCTGGAGTCAGCCTGCCATCTTATCCACCAGACAACACTCACTTTCCAACATAATGACAGATGATCATAAAAGCTTAATAGTGTTTTGCAGTGCTGGTAGAGCAAATAAGGATGGGAGCGAAGAAGATCATGGCATCGTTGTCTGACCAATGGCAAACCATTAAGTATGAGAGATTAAGAACTCGACTTTATTAGGATGATTAGCATCACCCTCAACAACTATAAAAAGCTCTCAGTCAAACGGTTCTGACTCACTTGTTGAAGGGTGCTAGCATCTGCAGAGGAAATTCTGGGTATGGGCTGTCACCAGCGGCTAATCCATCTGGAACAGGTGCACAGGGCTTTGCCAGCACCACTTCACTGCAGGGCCAGGAGCCAGGGGATGCAGCGCATAAAAGGGATGCCCACTTGGAAAAGGGGTTGAACAAAACAAGAAAGGACGTTGCCCCTCTTGGCATCTCTTCTGAGTGGTTTCCGCTGGCAAAGTTATGGTGACTTAGTAGAATTTGGAAGCCTTTCTCCCCTCAGCGCACGTCAGTGGTAATATCCTGCTTGTCCTTCCCCGAGATCAAGTTCTCCGTGGCCACAGCAGCAGCTCTTGGTTTACATACTTTTGCAGCTAGTTATGCTTATGGTTGTAAACTCAACCCATTTTCTATAATCTGGTGACTGTTAATATTCAAAAATATCACTAGATTGAATAAGGAGCAGATCGGCCTAACCTAAGATCAAAGAACGTTTATTGAGCCCTTTCAGGACAGAAGACAGAAATATTGCAAAATTGACTTTCAAATGAACAAACAAGTAATACATACGCAAAATCTCAACAGAGATTCAGCAGACGCTGAACCCAATGACATTTGATCTGCAGTGGCATTTGGGTGTCCTGAGTAGGTCAACTGAAGCAGAAGGAAACCTTTCTCAGAAATCATCACTTATCTAGTCCAAGATGGTGGTTTCTGAATGAGATAAAACATTTTTTCTTGCATTGTAATTATTTCCATTGACATAGATATGTAATTTTTTTAATGGGCATATGATAGCTAGAGAGGACCCTAAAGCCAGTCCTGCACCAGAAAGGCCAAAAGACTTTTTTGAAAGGATTTTTAAATCTGAAACACAACATACCTTTCAATACAATACTTTTTTTTTCCCAATTAAAGTTTTTTCCATTGATGGAGACTGTACCAGTCACTGCTTTATTTCGATTAAGATTACAATTTATTGCAAACCTATTGCATTTATTATTAACCTGAGCTGTAAAAACATTGGTACTAGTAATTATGAAACTTGAGAACAATGTGGGGAGAGAAAAAAAAAGAAGAGGGAAATGAAGCTCATTAAATGTCTGGTTCCCATTGATTGCCAATAGCTGCTAGTGTTAAATTAAGAGGTTATTTTATTGTCCTCTGCAGCCAAGCTCAGCCATACTCCATTCAATAACCAATAATTTAGGTCTTTGAATTAATAATAATTACCAAAAAAAAGTATTCCCCATTTTCTGGCATGCTGTGTTTATTTTAGGATATTAACACAGCAATCCAAATACAACATGTAAGACTCCCTCAGGGCTTTCTGTCTCACATCCCAGACCTTCTGTTTCTTTATAACAGCCACAGTTATAAGAGATATAAATAGTCTGAAGCACAGGAGAATCTCTCTTCCCTGACAGAATCTTTATTTACAAGCTGTTCAAACCTAAGCAGGTCAAATAGTCCCTTGCTGGCAGGTTAATAAGGCCCACCTGCCAAATAAACCCACCAGTGAACTCCACAGGGCCTACATAAATCCAAAACGCTTGGACAAGAGAAAAAGATTTTCTCCTTAGGAATCATGCTGAGATGAGATGCTTACAGTTCAAAAGGGGCTCATCTTTCAAACTCCAAAGTGCGTGTCTGCCTGGTGCACACTCGTGAGTGTGCCAAAAGCTTGCAGAACACATGGCTCATACCTTTAGAAGACACCATTATTTAACATTTATATTTCAGTATTGCTTACAGGACACCAACATGCTAAGGGCTCCTGTACTGGTGCCGTACGAACATGTAAGACTTTAAAGTCCCTGCCCTTGAGAGTTTTTAGAAGGCAAATATAGTTGGGTCATAAATTAAATCTTTAAAATTATTTAATGCTTGAAATACAATTAATTTGCCTACAATACCATGAAAGGGAAATGGAAGAATAGAATAATTTATTATTTAAGCTGACCTAGAAATTAATTCTCACAAGCCACAGTACATATTTAAATGAATCTTGGCCGCTATTAAAGTGGAATTCTGTTCTGGGACCTGCACTGTTCAAACACTACTCTTGAGTAGATGTTTCCCACTAACCAATGACTTCTTTACGGTGTTTCCTAAATCAGATAGGGCCAGCCCTAGCAACTGTCCCAGTGTGGGCATACTCTTAGGCCTTTCCAGAGGCTTAGTCACTATGTTTATATTGCATTGTAAAAAGCACCTCCAAAGTGTCATTCAGATTTATATTTGCTGTTTGTACAGTCAGGAATCTGGTAAGTTCTGAGAGCGTGCCTCATTATTTATTAGTTTTAGAATGGCTTCAAGCAGATGAAGACAGCCAGCCACACAGCAGCAAACTGTGGTTGGGCAACAGGAGGTGTTACCATCCCCGGCCCGAGCCTCTGAAGCAGGACCTCGTGATCCATTCATGAAGGGAGTCAGCTTACCTTTGCACACCAGGCTGGAAACCGTGTCAGGGCCTGAGCTGATTCACAAACAGATTAGATGTCACTGCCTCAGAGGTGGCAACAGCAAACAGGGAGGGAAATATACAGCTGGAGAGGCAGTGTGTGTTCATGCAGGGGGGTGGGGATCACCAGACCAATTTTAAGTAGCCAGTGGAAGGCTGGTAAAGTTCTCTAGCATATTATAAGTCATGCATCCATATCAGACACACAGGCAGTCTGCCGCCTGCCTGCAAAAATCCTCAGGGACACATTACAGGCAAATCAGGGAACACAAACAGTCATGCAGCTATTCTGTCCTGCAGGACTAGGATGCGCTAGGCCAGACTCCCTGCAGGCGGTGGGGATTACAACTGTATTAAAACACAGAGGACTGGGGCTGCAAGGAGACAACTCGCATACATAACGTGAGGCACGTGCATTTGCTAGAGTGACTCCAAATAAAAGTCAAATGTAAGTGTTTTACAAGTGTACGTGAAACAAGGAACACGTAGAATGTGCCTTTAAGCTGGCATCTTGCAGCAAAGCATTTAGTCGCACTGGAAAGACCTCTGTCAGGTCACTGGAGGCATCACTGTTTTGGGAGTCTGGTATTTCAGATGAGCTGCATTCTGGAAGCAGCGTACTTCCAGTCAAAGGCAAAAGTAGCATTTCTAGTCCCTCTAAAGGCTTCTGCAGTAAGAGAGGAGCTGAGGCCTAGATATACAGGTTAAGCACTTGAATGGCACTCAGAATTCAGGAGTCTATGTCCTTCTTTGGACCACTGCAAACAATTTATTTTCAAACCTAGAAGATGCACATAACCTCAGCCCTTCAGCAGATACCATGTACCCAGTTGCTGTAGCAATTGCAAGAGGAGGAGTGTCTAACACACGATGGCTTGCGTCCATGGGAATGCTGCTATTATTAGCACAGCAGTACTACAACCATGCTCAGCTTCGGCGTGAGACAACAGAGTGAGTGAACGCTCATGGGGGATGCCTCCTACATGCTGGCTAAGCCCAACACCTCTTCTCCAATGAGTGCATTCTTGATTTGAGTCACAGTTTAGTTCAGCTGGTGTAAATGCAGCTGAAACAGGGCAATGTTTCCGTACTGGATGAACTGGACGCAGATCCAGCGCTGGAGCACGAACTGCCATGGTGGGATCACTCTTGCATTTAGGGTTGAGCTGCTGACAGTGAACCGCAGTACAGCTCCCGCAGGCAGCTCAGCAGCCACCTTTCACTCCCTGCTAGGGCTTGTTCACCAAGCAAGTGTCTCATAATACGCCTGCACCGATTTGCAAAGTGTAAGCTCTGGCTCATTAACAATAACTGAAGCGAACAAATATAGCTTAGAGGAGCTAGCATATCAAGCTCAAGAACATGGTTAAATGTGCAAGAAACACATCCTACTCCCTTCAGTTTTCACAGCAAAATCAGGACAGGTGATAATTTAGCAGTTCGGCCTTCATTTGCAAACCTGCCTATCCTATGGCTCAAATCCAGTTGCTTCAGCCCTTATGAAGTATACTTGCACATACTCAACAACAATATAAAACAAGTGCTAGAAATCTTATATAAATTCCCCAAACAGTTCTCAAAATTAGTTATTTCTGAAAATGTCTGTCAGCAAGCATTCTTCTCAAGGCATATATACTGAGTAAATGGGATATGATCACAGCCACAATTTCTCAGTACAGGAAATTGCCAGCCACCAACATAATTAGAAACAGTTCATATGATCAAATTAATCATTCAAAAAAGAGCAATTACTGTTAACAGAATAATGGCATGCCTTAAAGAAGAATGAAATTAACCTTTAGGACTGACAGAGTTACCCTCACCATTCTGCATAGAGGCTGCAAAGATTAATATATGTGCGAAATAAAACATTGCATTAGAGTCTGCTGAAAACAGAAGTAGCATTATCTATCTGGCCTATTCAACCCTTAACAAACTTTATTCTTTGGCACTGGCATACAGTGGAAATATCAATAGTCACTTCTCTGCCAAAACAAAAGAAAGCCTTCGAGACTTACATTGCTGTAGAACTTAGCACTTTGCGCTTATCGCTGAACAATAATTATGTGAAGATTAAACATAAATCATAATTTGAAATGCAACAGAATTAACAGTAAAATCTATGTTGTAGATCCTCAGAAGCTGAGAGTTGAGCTTCTGTCTTAACAAGCTAAAATCTAGAGACTAATATCAAATATATTCCAAAAAATTGTAATTTTGCTCTAATGCTAAATAATAGTTATGATTATGAACACATTTTGGTATTTATACTTCTAAGTGAGATTATGTTTATAAACATAACATACTATGCAGTCAATAGAGGGAGGAGTTACTGTGTTTTGAATCCTCAAGCTTTGTGTTCCCACAAACATTAGATTTATTTTACTCTGAATGTCAGCAACATTTAAAGTAAGTCATACTGATGCTGAAGATACAGGCATAATTTCTATAGACAACTTTATCAGTGCACTGAAGTCCCTTTTACTAGGCTGGAGCATGTTAGCTACTTAGAATTAGTATACAGCTGTTTTTTATCATCCCAACACTAGAAAACAGCAGGGATATGATCCTCAGTTTTCCTTTCTCCTGCCCTCTGCCTTCCCCTGAAGATGTAACCCACTCCCTCATGTCTTCAGCATTCCTTTTGCTCGCTCAGTGACACTTCCCTTCCTTCTGCTTAGCATAAATGATGCAAACAGAAAGAGACTATTTGTGAGAAGTGACATCTGATCCCATTATTTTCCTAACTCAAAACGTACCTGCTAAACAGATTGGTGCACAACTCATAGTAAGAAGATTCACGTTTAACTGTATATTTTCACTGACATTAAAATTTCTTACTCTGAACTGTATTTGAGCTATACAGTATAGTTGCACACTTTGGATGTCTCTCATTTGGACAATTACATTAGAAATTCTCTAAGCAGATTACTTTCTTCTTGAAAAATCAACTTTCAATTAAAAATACTATTACTCCATTTTATCTGAGATTTTACAAAACATACAAAAAGTCTGAAAAGCCTGTTCTTTCTCATTTTTGACTTTATTTTAAAGAATTCTAATACACAATGCTGAAATTTTAAATTACCATTTTTATGAACTTTCATTCAGATTAATTGGCCAGTGCATTTGTAGGCTCCCAAGCATTCATTTAGTACTACAATCCCAGAATTACTATGCTACAGCTAAAGTATTTTGTAATGCTGTTTTAAGTTTTATACTTAAGTTTATATTAAGTTTTAATATAAAATATGAAGCTTCATGAAGTGTATAAAGTTGTTAATACAAGTTTATATTAAGTTTTTAATACTTAAATCTACGACAGCAGCTTGCTTTCTTTGTATTAAGCAGAATGGAGCATGTTGCCTGCCCCAAAACAAATGTATAGGTGCTGATAAAGATTTTTCTTAGCAGTCTTGATGGCACGTGGACTGACACAATGAAGGATCAGTGGCTCTGTCTATCTACACCTAACACAGCTGAGGATAGGTTCAGACAGGGCTCAGGTTGGAAATAATCATTACTCACTGTTAATCCTAAAAAAAAAAAACATGGACTGCTGGCTGAAGCCAGTGCTCAGGTGATGGGCTGCCAGCGTGGAAGAGCAGCCATGGTGATGAGGGACAAGACTGGGAAGATCTCTCCGCATCAGTGCTACAACAAAACAGAACAGGCAGTATTAACTTTCCCAGTGCATTCACGTTTTGAAGTAGAATTACAATGCCTTCAGTGTTTAGCCTGAAGAGGTGGAAAAAGCCAGTGAAACAAAATATCTACATTTGTGGGTTCTATATGGCCTAGTACATCCCTTATCTCACCTGCAGGACAGTAAACACTGCGGATAGGCTGTGCAGTTGGGAGGATCTGATTTACTCATCAGCTGCGCTCACTTAACTTCAGTACAACTCTACATCGCTGCCAAGATTATCTGTATCCAGAAGAATATTTACTAACTAGACACTGATGTGAAAACATGAAACAAAAATAAAAGACTAAAAAAAACAGAAAGCAATCAGGAGAAAAATATAAACATGAAGTTCTTTCCACAAAGATCTACAATTAGATTAAGCATGCTTGCTAACTACCCCTCCATTATGTTTGACCTGTGGCAGGAGAATGGCAAAGCTTTAGCACAGGGACTGCAAATCTCCCTTATTTCTCACAGTGAGAGTTACCTCAAAACGTGCCCCATCCCCTTGTTAACAGGGCTGACCAGGCTCACAGGGGAGAGATTTTTGCACCGTTGCATGGAATAGTGCCACACACATTTGATTAGTTTCTGAGCTCTGCCTAACACAGTGAAACTACGCTGACTACAATGTGGGCCTTACTTAACCTTTCAGATGCTCCGGTCCCTGCGATGGCAACAAAAAGAATCGCCTTCCTTCTGCCTTAGAATTTCTACGTATCATAACATACGCCTAAGGTCAGGGGCACTGCCTACCATTATAGCTGAATAAATAGTGAAAATGTTCTTGGAATTGTGTTTTAATTGCAAATTATCCTTCAGCCTACTAGCTAATTAATAACCTCTAAAACATTTAAATGTTTCTAGATCAATACACAACACTACATTTATTTAAATTCCTTTGAGTTGAACAGATATTGATCTTGATACTATTTGTTAATACAATATGTCCATAAAAGGTGAAATTAAAACAATCAAATTTTAGATACCAAATGAAACATGACTCAATAAATGAATACTATGATCTACTCTAGCTATACATCATTTGGCTTCAATGACCTGTTCTGCTACCTAAGAAACATCAAACTGAAAAAAATACTTTCAAACTCAAAATTACTATCAAAGAGGATAAAACTCCCAAGAGGTTTGCTCTGGAAATTTGAAAACTACCAGAAGCAGATTAGGGGACATTTACTTCGATTATTTCAAGGCTAGCACTCAAAAGTAACGTACTGAGACTCTTGTTAGCACAACCTCCTTCTACACTGCACATGCAGTCATTCACACCTGTTCAATAGAACTTAAAACTTTTTTGAACTCAGCTTTGAAAAACATAAAATAACTATCTACTTTCAGAGAGTCAACCTCATTGGGTAAAGCCATGGAAAAAAGAATTTTATTATCTTGATAGGAGCTCAAGAAAACAGTCAATTGTTTTTGAAGTTGGAAAACTGCATACACAGTTTCTCACTAAAAGGGCCTTGCCTTTCAACAAATTTGCAATAATATCTAAGTATAGTCTGAAACAGTGCCTTTCCAGTTAACATCTTTCACTTTCCAACATAAGCTCCACTGTACATTTGCATGGTGCGTCTATTAGGATGTAATTAGGTGGTTGCAAATCTTAATAGCACAGACAAGGCCAATGATCTATACGAGCTGAAAGGAGTAAGAAAGATTTGTTGTCACCTTGACCATGATAGCAAAATCCTTCCACTTAAATCTTAAACAACTGACAGAGAAGACAAACATGAAAACTGCAATACCTGGAGGATCTTATACATTACTAGTAAGGACAGAATTAAAAAAAATAATAATAATCATAGAGATAGTTAATAAACCTGAGCACAGAATTTGTTGCAGAGAGTAGATAGTGCATTTGAAGTATATCAGTTACTGGTAACTAACCTGGTTCCTTACATAAATAATCTTCTGCAGAAAACAGCAAGAACCCCTGAAAACATAACATGCTTCATACTTTCAGTTTGTTTGTTTGTTTTCTCCTTACATTATTGCTCAACTGTGGAAGAAAAGCACTCCTATATATGCCATTATGTAGCAAAACTGCAGGATCCGCATACTTGTACATCTATTAATTTGTGTTGATACAGCGCCTCTATCTTTAATTAGAAAACATTTTTTCTGTAAACGCATAACTGATCTTGAAAAAAATGGAAATTAGAAATTTGTCACAATGTTTATTTCAAATTAACTATTTTACAATGTAACAGCTCTACATTTTTCTTTAATGCTGTAAAAACTGACATTCAGAAGCTAAATCTCATGTGCCTAACATCAAGTGTTTTTTTTTTTTTTTTTAAACAGAAAGGTGAAAAAAACAAGTCCAGGTACCTTTATCACTAGAGATAGATTTCCTTCAGCCACTTTGAGATTAAAGTTTTAATCAGCCCCTGATTAAGTTTCTCATTACTAAGTAATTAGCACCAAGTGCAAACCATTCGACTGTTAACCGCTGTTAGAGGGAAGTTGCACCCCTGTTAAACCCATGGCAAAGACACCCACAGACCATGACCTCTACCAGTAAGGACTGGACAGGGTGGCTCGAGGATTTCCATAGCAGATGGGACAACAGCGAGGATGGACGGTGCTGGGGTGCTGCCCTGCTCCCTTACCTCCTGATCACCTTTTGGGGTGAGCCAGGCCTTACAGCACCCACAGGCAATGTCCTTTAGCCCTGGCCAGCATTCCCCAATCCTTTCTCAGCCCCTTAAGGCTCAGAGCAGTTTGCTGTTACCTGCTTTGCATTACCCGCTGCGACAGCTCATGGGAATATTTGTTCCTATCAGAGCATGACAGATATTTAACGATTTGGCCTGAAAAATAGCTGTGCTTCCAATTGGCAAATTGCAAGCACATGTACTTATTTTGATGCGAGCGAGAACAAATAAACCAGGCCCTGCTTCCCGAGGAAGACAGCCCCGGTAATTCGCAGCCAGGCGCTTTTCGGTCCTCACAAACCATCCCAGAGCCTCGGGATCGTGTGCAGCGGTGGGGAAAGTCAAAACATTTGGCTTAGATCAGGGCTTTATTTCAGAAGAGCGCACATGTGCTGGGTTAGGAGGGCACGGTTACCAGACGGCCCCGCGTAGAAGGCTGAGAGAGAGGAAAAAAAAAAAAAAATAAATAAAGAGGTAAAAAAATATATATAGTATAATAAAATATAAGGAAAAAGTATAAGGAAAAAGGTGATAAAAGACGCGCTGTCGCCCACCTGGGGACCCCCCCCCCCCCCCCCCCCCCCCCACATACACGCACATCCTCGAGGGCCCCACACAGCTCCCGCCTTCAGCCTCCCCGCCCGCCCTCCCCTGGGTCCGCCACCGCCGCCGGCCCTGTCAGAGCGGGCGGGCGGCCCTCGCGGCCCTCGCGCCGCTCCCGCAGCCCCGCGCGCTGCTGCTGCTGCTGCCGCCGGCGCTGCTGCTGCCGGCACTGCTGCTGCTGCCACTGCTGCCGCTTCTACCGCTGGCACTGCTGGCGCTGCTCCCGGCCGCGCGTGCGGGCGGCTCCGTGCGGGGGGATTTGAAACAGCCGCTCCGGGGGCAGCGCAGCGGCGGCGCCCAATCAGCGGCCGGGATTTTTCGCGCTGGTTCTGGCCGAAGGAGGGGGCGGGGCCGCCGCGCAGGAGCCGCCGCCGCCGTTGCCGTGTCCGCGTCCCTTCGGCTCCCGCCGCCGCCGCCGTCTCCTCCTCCTTCACCTCCTCCTCCTCCTCCTCCTCACAGCTCCCCCGGCGCCCAGCTCCCGCCGCCGCCTCACGCCCGGCTCCCCGGGGGGAGAACGATGCGCTAGGGCACAGGTCAGTGAGCCGCCGCCGGGCTGCTTTGCTTTCCCCCTTTCCCCTCAGAGGGAGGCACCGGGGCACGTTCCCGCAAGGCCCCGCGGGCGGGAGGCGGGAGCGGGGTGGCGGCTGTGGCGGTGGCTCTGCTGGTGGCTCTGGTGGTGGTGGCTCCGTCGCCCTCCGGGATGTCGCCGCCTCGCCTGGCCGCGGGCTGGGGCTGAGGGCGCTGCCCCGGCACCCCCTGAGGGAGGCGGTGGTGTGGTGGTGGTGGTGGTGTGGGGCCGAGGTCTCTCCTCACAGGAGGTGCCCCCCCCCCCTTTGCCTTACCCGCCCCTAGCCGGGCACCTCCCGTTTCCCCTTTTGATTTTCCTGAGAGGAAGGGTTTTTGTGTTATTTTTTTAAATTTATTTATTTTTATGGGTTTGTGTTATGGGCCCCCCCCCCCACACACCACCACCCCAAGCCTGCGCTCCCCCATCAGCCACCACCGCTACCTCCCCCTCGCTACCTGCCCCTTCACCCCCAACCCCCACTAAATCCCTCCAACCACCCCAAATCCCATCCATACCCCCCCCAATACCTCCCCACCCCCCCCAACCCCCCCTTTTCCCCTTTAACCCCTCCCTCATCCCCCCCCAAACCCCGTCCCCCCCCCCCCAGCCTGCCGCAGGAGCCGTGCCTCGGGGGGGGCGATGCCGAGCCGGAGTCCCGGCTGTTGCAGCTTCATCCTTTTCCCCCCCTCCTCTCCTCTCCTCGCCTTCCTCCTCCTCCTCCTCCTCCTGAGCTCTGCGGGAGGCCGGGGGCAGCATAAAGGGGTGAGGGAGCGCTGCACCCCCCCCCCCTCAGGAGCTGGAGGTGGGGGGGTGTTAATCAGTGCAAAGCAGAAAGAGAAACGCAAAAGCAAGGGGGGGGGGGGAAGCCGACGAAGGGGAGGAAAAAAAAAAAAAAAACACCCCTAAAAACCCTCCCCTGGGATTTAAATCTTCCCCCCGTCAGGATGGGGAGCAGCCGGGGTCACCCCCCCACCCCATGGCATGGGGGTTTGGGGAGGTGGGGGCTGCTCCTGCCCCTTCGCTGCGGGTGGGAGTGGGATCGCACGGCAGCAGGAGTGAATGTAACTCTGGAAATGTATGGAGGGGGAAGCCATGTTTGATTTATTCCTCCACTAAACACTGGTGTGATGATCCTTCCACTTACACCCTCCTGTGCTCCATCCTGGACCGGTACCGGAGGAGAGGCTCGCTAGGAAAACGGGAAGAAAACCTTCCTGCGAAGGCTGTGGGGCTGCCTGGCTCGATCTGCATTAAGGAGGAGAGGATAGGGCTCTTGCAACTTGAATTGATATTTGTGTGGTAAAAGAGCCTGGGGAACTTGTATTCCCAAGGCCATAGTTAGAGCTCATCCGCTGTGGCTTTACCGCTCTGGGGGTGGAGGAGGGAATTTGCCACACTTCTTGAACGTATTTATACTTGCTTTTTTGTTTTTATTTTTTTTAAATATGTCGGCTGAACGGAGGGGTAAATACTAGTAGAAGTGCAGAGACAGTAAACACTGTATTTAAACAGATTTCAGAGAAAATGGGCCTGTAGCTAACAGCCATTAAACAGGCAGGAGGCTGGTATCAGTCACTGCCCATGTATTTTGTGTGTGTGAACAATTTCCTTATTGGCATTTGCATTAAAATTGGTTTATAATGATTCTTAAATTTAGGAGCTAATGCTGCCTGTGCTGAGTAAGCTAAACGAGGTCTGTGTCTTAAAAAAAAAAAAAAAAAAAAAAAAAGGAAGATATGCTTGGCTTTCAAACATTTTCAGACATCTAAGGAAGGTAACTGTAAACACTGTAGGGTGGCAGTGAAGTTTGTAATAGATTTTGCAAAGAGTCCTTGCCGGTGGTTTATGTGGACAGATGCTTACTAAAATTCCTTAAACATGGAATGTGTGGCCAGGGCTGAAAGAATAAATTGGTTCTTCACCAACATTTTTGTATGTAAGTAGAATCTCTGTGAATTTATTGTTGAAGCTATTATTTGCTTGTTTTGCTGTGGGATTTTTTCTCAGGAAATGCAGCATATCAACCTTAATAAACTCCTCAATTTCACAGTGTGGTATTATTTGACTGTTGGATGTAATCATTGAATAAAACCACTGTTTTTCAGGACTATTCAGGGCTCAGTACTAACAGTATATGCAATTTTTTTTTGGTTGTTTCAGTAAGCATCTACGTCCCATTTCCTAAAACACGCCAGGATTTTCATCTAGTTGGTAGCCATCAGAAAATGTGACATTTTTCCACAGTATTTAAATGTAAAAGCTCTGGATGTTCCTGGGGACTGCATGGCTAGTTGTTATGAAGATTGTAGGAATTCCACCTTCATACATGCTCAGAAAAAAATCAGATTTGGAAAGTACAGTGAAACCTATAAATTTATCAAATGTTATTAGAAAATCTCAGAAGAAAACTAGGCCGTGATATTTTAAGGGTGTGGAATTAAAGTGGTTAATGCATTTGAAATTAAATGTAAAATATATTTCCTTTTAGTTCAGTATGAGTCCAGCAAATCAGCAGTAAGAATGAAAAAATATTTGTGTTGTAATATCTGTGGGGCTGTATGCTTTTTTCTGATGCCTGTGGTTGTTTTGCAGATGAGAATATTGCATGTAAATTACAGCTGCATGCAAAAGACTGGTTATTACACCCCCAAAAAACTTTTTTTTTTTTTTTTTTTTTTTTTTTTTAAAGACTGGAAGCAAAAACAATGTGTGGGGGGTTGCTTTCTAGTATTTAGCAGTGAAATTGATGTGTGTGGATGTTTGTGTGTGTGTGTATTTGTGTCTATGTATCTGAGCTCGCGTCCAAAACATTGCGCTAGCAGAGCAGCCCAGGAATGGAAAGAAGGGATTGTTTTTCAGCGTCCTATTGTTTGTGGCCCATTCACCTCTCACTTTTGCACTGAGCCTGCTTTTTGTTCCACCGGTGTCAGTGCGCTTCCAAAGCGAGGCCTGATTTCTCCGGGCTGATAAATGCGTGTCTTTCCTGGTGGTCGATCAAAGCCTATTGACTACCCTGGAACTCCATGCATACATAAAGGTTCACCTGCTCGGGGCAGATTACTGGATCAAGGACGTAGTTTATGATGAGAAGATACAGGCAGGGTTCGTGCTGCGTTTCGGTCACCTCTGGTCACTCCCCCTTACGTAACTACAAAGACATCTTGTAGGTTTTAAGCAGAGAAGATGGTTGAATGCATGAAAATTGCACGTATTTTTTTCCCGTAGAATGAGGTGAAGCACCTAGCCTTTTCAGGGGGAAAAGAAATTCGCCTCTCCTCGAGAGCACCGGGCTGCACAATGGGAGGCACCCACGGAGCGATGCCGCTGGAAGCAGCAGATCCCCTAACAGTCAGTAAACAAACATCAGCAAAGAAGCGCTCGATGCAACTAATAATAACGCCGTAGATGATGACTGCGTGTTTTAATACTGTGTTCGTGGCTGTATTGTTTGAGGTCTTTCTGAGGTTTTTGGCAAAGACAAATGAAACGGCCTTAGGGTTGGGTAAATACGCTCTGGTATCGCTCTTGCATCCAGGCTTTGGGTGAAGAAGACTGGCAACACTGAAGCGGATCTAAGCGGATAAGTAAGTCCGCCTTTCCAGGAAGCCTTGCTTTCCAGTTAGGGTATAGCTTTGAAAACAGCCTTCCCTGAGGATGTACTGGCCTCTTGGTGGTGTAAATGAGGAGGTGGAGATGGAATGCGCCAACCAGGATAAGTGGGCATGTGGGAAAGCGGGGAGAGAGAAAAAATCCCATCAGGGCTTGGCGCTGGAGTCTAAATTTCCTTTAGTGCATAACTGTGGAAGATTCGGGAGAAAGGAAGTGATGAGGAAAGCCTCGCTGACGTGCCAGCAGTCACCCTGCAGCCTGTAAATTGGGGTGGCCAGTCGAATGGGTCGGTTAGCCATTTTATAAAGTTAGTGGTTACTTGAAAAGCTTTGGTTCTGAGAACGCTTTTTGAAGGAAGAGAGAGGAAATACCCAAAGTCAACCTTCACTGCAACTTCAAATTGGCTTCCCTATGACCTGCAGTTGTTGGAGGTAATAAGACAGCTGTATAAATGTACTAAAGGTTTTTTCTTTTGGTTTACACTGACAGAAATTACAGAAGTGATATATCAAGTACCGTTTGTAATCTTTTTATCAAATTGATGGTGTCCCGTGTAGTTACTTCACGTTTTCTAGCATCAGCAGGAAGGAAAGTATTTAGAACGTGTTACAAGGGAAACTTAGGTCATACGTACTCTGTTCTGCTGCCCTTCTGGTGAACAGCAAACTATGAAAATACCCAAGATTCCTGGGAACAGATCATATATACTAATACCTCGTGTCTGGTGATGATAGGTTAATGCACAGTCCATCATGCATTACTTCGCTCCCAAGCAACTCTAAACTTTAGCACCAGCTAATCTATTGAGTCTCTGGTGCATTTGAAAGGCTGCTTCTGTCTGGAGCATGAAATAGGCCATCGCGCAAACTAGTGCTCTTAAAATGCGTTTTGTGTGCAGCAGAGAAATACCTGGTAATCATGGTCGGACCAAAAGTGAGGCTTGTGCTATACTTTTTGCTACCGTTCACCAATAATACCATTGCATGGAAATTGTTCTGATAGCAGAGCGGAGTGATGAGCCAGCCACGTGTGGAAAGGAGATGTTTGAAAACCTTCATTTGAGGGTTTCATAGCAATGAAATTGAATTGACTAGGTATGGAAAAATGAAGCGCCGCGTACTTCAGAGTATTCTTATCTTAGACAAAATTACTTTGTCCTGGGGCACCGTCGATGCAGGTTCTGGCATTTGACATAATTTGGAACTAATGAAACATCTAAGTGACTTAAAGCATGTGTTAAATTAAAAAGGGTTACTCAACAGGTGATGGCTCAGTTTCTAGTTTTGTCCCCATCCTTTTAACTTGTCCTATTTTTAACTTAGTGCAAGATAGCAATTTGATCTTGTTTTGAACTTTGGTATTCAGCTCCCCAGTACAAATTGGAGCTATTTTATATTCATCCATATTTGGAGGAAGGATACATATGTGGCAAAGGACTGAAAAAATATAGCATGATGTGCTACTTTCCTCCTAGCCATAGCCTCCTGCCGCATAATTAAATATAAAACTAACAAAAGGGGGGGGAAAACCCAACCCTTCTGCAAGCTGAAAGGTACTTCAGGATTTTTTAGAGCCTATTCATGTCCTTTATAAGGAGTCCTTAAATTGGAATAGACTTTCATAGAAGCTTTAACGTTTTTCTTGTGCTGTCTGTGAAAGATACTGTCAGGTTTCTCTGTGACTCTTTAGAGAAGCACGGGGTGGTCTTGTTCTGTTGGCTGACGGAGACGGGCATTTAACTGTCCTTCTGAAACCTTTTCTGGTCTGTACCTCCTACTAAAGTACTGACATATCTGTGCTAAAACACACAGAACGATTTAGAAGCTTGTGTTTTAAACTAATAATCATCTTTAAACATATTTGGCCTTGAAGACTAACCTCAGAATTCCATGTTTTCTTAGCCACGATCAAAGACAAAGCAGAGCGTGAATGTTGTCCTGTTCTCTGCATTGTGCCCTGCTGAATAATAGATGCACCGAGGAGCAGAAGGTGAATATTTTGTGACAAAAATATTTTTGAGAAAGAAGGCTGAGGTTAGGTAAGATTTTATTAGAAATGTGATCTGAACTTCATTTGAAACATTTCGAAAAATGACTGATAAAAGAATAAAAGCCGCCCTAGGAAGAAGCTGCAGTAGAACAGCCTCCTGTCATAGTGGTCGGGACCCATTTCATTTATTTATTCATTGTAATATACTGAAGTGTAAATGTGCCCGCTGTGGCATGGGTTAGCCTGTGGAGCTGAGGTTCACGAGATCGTGTGTCAGATAAATCAATTGTGGAACTTGCCAGCCTTGGTGGGATGCCATCGGAGCACAGAACCTGGCTGCACTGGCACTCAAACATCTAAACAGGGGAGTTATCTGTGTAGTGAAGAATGCCCAGATTCTAGTCTGATAATAAAGCCAGAGGGATTTAAGCCAAAGAATGAACCTTGGAGAGCAGTGTAGGATGGAAGAGGTGAATATGGATCCTTTTGCTAGCTGGAGCAGTTGCCAGGAACGTTCAATCAGATACTTCAGAATGAAATTAAAGTTGTGATTTTTCTATGGATGCAAACTGCAGGCTATCAGAAGCTGCTGTGTAGTAGCACTCCTGAATAAACTGGAAACAAATGTTGTGAGCCAATCTGGGACACGACTGAAATTCAGCAGCAGTACAGAAACAAGGTATATAATTAATGAAATAAAAAGTAATAGGCTTTAAATGTAATGCAGAAAGGGCATGTGCAGGATCTATTCAGCAGTGGAATGCTTGGCTCCAAAGTGGTAGTGATAGTTGAGCCCTCAGAACTTCTGCAAGTAATCATAGCAACTACAATTGCTTAACAAGGCTTATTTCGACAGTCAAAACTCTAGATTTTCTGATAAGAAGCAGTTACCTCAGAATTTCTCTAAAGAGCTGTGTTTGATAAGGCAGTGAACTAATCCGCAGAGCTAATACTATGCGAGGTGAAAGGACAGCAAAAGTGGCAAAAAAATGCCCATTGTAAGGCTCTCAAAGCAGGGTTGGGAAAGTGGGCAAGAAGGTCAAGAATTGGCTTGTTGGACGGGAAAGTGTTTTATCTTTCTGTCCCCGGGTGAAATGGGTAAGCCACAAGACAGCTGCAGAAACATAAAACTTCCTTGTAGTCTCTTTACCTGTAACAGTCATACTATGCTCTGGAGACATTCTTCGTGTAGACTGAGTGAAAAAAGTAGAAAGGGAATTAAGAGCCAAGAGAATGTAGTAATGCATTTTGGGAAAAGTCTGTGAAAGCCCTGGCACAGGGAGATACTTTGTACTTCAAACAGTGTCCTAACCAGAAAGGCCACTTATTAGCAGGTATTTGGATTTGTTGGGTAAGTGTCTAATGGTAGAGACTCTCGTGAACTTAGTCCTTGTTTGAGTGCTCCTGCTATATGTCTGTAATTTATGTGTGCTAGCTTTGCTTTGAAATAATGCATTGATAGGATAAAGAACATAATTCGACGTACATGGTTACAGTTGATGTGCAAAATGCACCAGAATTAGTACAGTATGGCCAGGATTGCATTGTGGACACAATTATGTTGATCAGATATGAATATAAGCAGGTTCTGGTGATAGGTGCAAGTCTACCAGTAAAAGGCTGTAGCGCATTTGAGTTAGTATTACCTCTCTTTGAACATTACCTCCCAGGTATGTATAAATATATATATTTTTACAAGCGTTACCTGACCACATTATAGATGCACTATCAGTTTGGTGTATTGCTGCTTGTACAACCAGAAGACATGGGCAAATACTGCGCTGTGCTGAAGGTTTTGATGCTATATTCATGTAGCTGGGCCTTCATACTGGTGGCAAGGCCTCATATATCACCAGCATCACAACGCAGCTTTTTACGATTGCAATGCAGAGAGTATGCTTCTGGCATCTAAATCCACCTACCTGGGTAATGCAGCGATAGATACAAAGTGTTCTAAGAGGTCTAGGCAAAATGGTTGTATCTTTATTAAAATTAGCTGTTATCTGATCTGGGCAATGTTGTTTGTTTCTGTAGAGGTGTAGCAGATAGCATTTTCTTAATCCTACAATTTGATTCATTGCTTACATTGATAACTTATTTTGTGATGTCATCCCAGATTTGATCATCAGAATATGCATGATCAGAAATGTTCATGACACAGCGAAGCTTCAGGCAGTTCCTACGCTGTCATCACTACAAATGAGAGGAAGGGCAGGATCATTGACCACAGTGAAGAGGAAACAGATTATAGTGCATTAACCTGCAGCAGTGAGTATTATGTAGAACCAGAGGATCCAGGTCCTGAAGATATGGTGCAAGGAGCAGAGGCAGGCTGCTGAAAAGAAAAAGCTGTAGGATTAAAGAAGGCGTGGGAAACGAAGGTAGGCTTGGAGCAGGTGAAAAAAAAAAACAAAAAAAAAAACCACAAAAACAGCATGAACGAGGAAGGAGCTCTGCAACTAAGTGCTGAGTTATTTGAGATTGCATTTGGTTCGTCCTTAGAGAGAGAGAGAGATCATTTCATTGGTGAGTAAGCACCTAGGCTGTATTGTATTGTCAATTGTTCTGCCGGAGAGCAGCCTTTCCCCTTAAGCTGAACCATTTGGAAACCCCCAAGGAGGCAGAAAAGTCTCAAGTATGCATTTGAAAATAGGGCTTTTTTGGATCCATTTGCTAAGCAACTATAAGGGCCACCTACTTTATTAAATTCTGGTGGTAAATCCAGTAGTTTCTGCCATTTTAGGCACTGATGTTCCTTTCTGCTTATCAGCAGAAAAGAAGGAACTCTTTTCTATTTGATTTGTGGCCCTAGAAATGAGGAAGAGATCTGTAATCTCCCTTCAGTCAAAAATACATCATTCTACAGGAATTTGCTCAAATCTGTCTACCTTACTTAACCACCCACCTTCAGTATCAGGAGTGAAACTGACAAAATTCAATTTCTTCTGCAGTGGCAAAAAAAATCTTGATTTTGAAGACAACAAATTAATGGGGAGAGGTCCTGTAGTAGAATCTTCTAGCCTTATCCTCAGCAGCAGAGGTTGGTTACAAGGTTTTTCTGGAGAGGAACAAAAAGTTCATCAGTTTTGTAAACTTGCTTTTTGCAATAGCAAGTAACATTTAGAATGAAGAAATTCTTCACTTGCCGTTGTACAACTCTTAACTGTACAAGCTTGCATTCTGTACAAGCTTGTATTGCCTATTGCCTTCTCCTGAAGGCAATAAATGCTTGTTTCAGTTGATGAAAACATTATGTCAAATAAGTTCTGACATGTTATCCATTAAGAAAAAAGCAAAATTAGAGAAGATTGATAATTTAAAAACATTTGTTGGCAAACAAGTGCAAGTGCAACTGTACTCATGCTGGTTATTGTAACCTTTTCACACAGTTTCAAAACATGCTTTGTCTTTTTCTGCAAAGGCACGCTAAGAGTCTATATAAACATCATGTGCTGTAAGGATAAAGAAATTTTGTTGTACTCATTCAAAAATACTTAGTAGGTCAGCGTTGTCAACTGACAGGTTAACTGGAATCATTGTCTATCTGCAGTGAGACTAGATAAGTCTTTACTTCAGGCGCTTTTAAACTTAACTATAGTCCAGAAGAGCCTTTTTTTAAATTTTGATTTTTCTTTTCTAGGTCTTCTAAACAGAAAATACTAGTGGTAAATTGTTAGAAACATTTGGTATAATGATTTTGGGTTATCTATTAGCTGCTACAGTAACGTTTCACTTTGTGAGAAAAGCAGAATTTGCTGGATAGAGCTGGTTTACAACAGCTGTTGGCAGACCCACAATGTGATTTTCAGTTAGACATTTTTTCTGAACGTAAATCAGAATTACTGTTTAGTAATCCTCTAGTAATTTTTCATTATTTTAATATAGTGTAGAATAATCACTGCACGACAGAGAACATGTTGTATGTCTTTACTCTTATTTGATATTCTGTTTTTTTAATACAAGGTAGTAGGAATAATCATACGCCAGATTTTCAAATGTATTAGTGGAATGTATTGTAACTTTGATAAATCTCTAAGTATTTTGTCTACTTCTGATCTGAAAATAGGAATAGCCGTTGGCCTTAAGATTGGTGAGAGAATGGAGAGGGCTTACTACAAAGTTACCTTTACAGAGAAAAAAAACACAACACAGTAGCCATCTATTAGCTTTTTCAGCAGCAGCTGAAAGCCTGATCTGTAGGTAATAAAAATAGCTTTTGTGGATGTTCTTTTACTGTGAATTTGTTTCTAGATATGTTGTCCCCCCCTTAAGTAATTCACCTGAGAAATGGCTTTAAGAAAAGTCTGAGACAAAACAGAAGTGGTATTTCATAGTGGCGCTTGTTGTTGATTGTTTACTCTGTTTGCTCCCTTTGGCAGAATTGGAAGGAATGGACTACTCCATTATTTCTGACACACAAGAAAAGCATCTCTGAAATTGAAGCAGATGTGGAAGAAGTGAATAATAAATATCACACAAATGATAGTGGCCTGGACAGTGAAGGAGGAATGTGACATGCAGACTGACTGCATTTGGCACATGACTCCTGTCATATGACGGACCTTCAAGTAATTAATAAAACCATTTTAAATGTCTGCAAAATAATTTGCCTTGTGTAAAATCTGGTTTTGAGAATCAAAATACGTACAAAGCCACTGCCAGGACGTATCCTTGTCCTATTAAAATATCTAGAGACCTTTCTCTGATAAGTCAAATCTCCTTTTGCTTACTGAAAGCTATTTGTTCGCAGGCCAAAATATCATGTTTATTCAGCAGACTTCTGGTCTGTCATGTTTTTTCCTCTTTGTTAGTCAAAATTGTACTTGTTGGGTCGCCAGACAATATGGGGCGATACTAGCTTAAGCTCATTAGCTGCTATTAGTGTGTGGTGCTTTTGTCCCCTGCCTTTCCCTCCCCTCCCCCATGCTTCCTTTTCTGTAGATACGGTGTCATCTAGAAAAAGATAAGGGATTGCTTTTGCTTCTATGCAATACGGCTGTCCAGCAAGAATGAAGTTAATTTAACTATAAAATCTAATCGTATGCTGAGCTGCTTTTGGACCTTACTCTTAGAATTCTGATCAACCAGATCTTTTCTGTGATCTGCCTCGCCTGATCCTTTAATGTCCTGTATTCTAGCTCTCCTTACATTAATTCTGAGCTCATGGTACTCCCTGTATCTGCTGCTGATCATTTTCTTTCATCCCCTTTTCTTCTTTTCTTCTCTATTGGCCTTTTATCACAAAATGTCCAGTCCTTCTGCTTGCTTATGATATTTTACTACCGTCAATTTAGGACAGCAAAAACTGTGCAAAATTTAACTAGCTTCAAATTTGCCCTTCTTTCCTGAAGCCTTTTGTTATTCCTGTGAATGTAGATTTTCTAATGTCTTCATTTTAACAGAATCCCACTACAGCTTATTTTTTAAGAGAAGAACAGAGATGTGACAAAGGGAATTGACAACTTCCATCTCTTCCATTGGGTTGACCTAGAAATGGTGACTGACATGCAAGTTGCTCTCTGTGTATCAGCTCCTTAATGGGGCTACTTGACTGTATTTGCTTCCTCTTTTTCCACTACTCTACCTCTTACACTATGTCTCTTTTCATTTGTCTTGATTAATTCTTTGCATAAACATGGTCTATTTTCCATATTCTAAAACCTGTATGCTACCAGTTCCGATGTTCTTTCTGATTCAAATTACCATCTTTGTCTTCATCTCCTCATTTACTATTGACCTGGCTGCATTGCCTTCCCTTTACAAATCGTGCAGCAATTAGAAGAGCCTTTTTCAGTCTCAGTTTTTTCTAGTAGTGCGTATTGATACATAAACCAAACTTCACGCACAGGCATATTATCTGTATTTGCTATATTCAAGGCAACCACTAAAAATGCAGGGTCTTTTGCCCATGGTCTTGTAGGTCTTCCTATTTTTATTAATATGAATTTACCATCCTTGGGTTTATTAGCTATAGAGAGAGGAACTTGATTACTTTAAGTCACATCTTTTCACTTGATTATTTACTGGTCATTGTCCAGACAAGGCCTTGACAAGCTTGGTCTGAGTCGTCCCTGATTTAAGCAGGGGGTTCAACAGACGATCGAAGGAAGATGATCCAACCTAAGCTATTCTGTGACTGTCACTTGTGCAGTACATGCAGTATTTTGATGTTGAGTATGCTACTAACACAGTCTAATTTGATTAGCTATTGCTTTTTGAGTTGTCCTGGTCTGCCTCAACCTTGATGTCTTTCTAGCTTAAAGAAATAAGCAGTGAGAATAAAAGTTGTTATTAATCATGTGGAAAAAAAATAGTAGTAGAATTACAGGTGGAAAACAAACAGAACAGTTACAAAATGCAGATGTCCTGATCCAGAAATCCAGACCCTCGTAAGCAGCTAATGGAGCCAGGTTATTTTTATTATTTATTTATTTATTTACTTACTTACTTACTTACTTTAACCTCGTAGTTCATCAACTGGAGGTAGTTGCACAGGACATTTTTTGGTGCTGGTCCTGGTGCGAGAAGCTGTGGAAGTGGGGAGCTGCAGTGTTTAGTGCTCTGGCCAGTTCAGGTAGCCACTGGAGGGCGTACGCAGCCACAGAAAAGCGAGCACTGAGTTTGCAGCGGCTCATTTGTAGGCTTTTTTTTTTTTTTTTTAGATAGGGGGAATTTGGATGCGTAGATCGAATCTCTGCTTTGCTTTCTGGTTTACTCTATTAAGGATCTGTGATTTTGCAACAATTTGGTGTTTTAGTTTTGTTTTTATTTTATTTTAATTGTAAAATACTTTAATGTTGTCTCAGTAACCATAAGCCTCGCATGTTCTTTAATGGGTTTGTCTTTCTGTTGAAATTTATAGAATTTGCCATCAGTGGTTACTTAAAATAAATGTGATTTCAGTTAAATCTGCTGAATCACAGTTTAAAACGTTGTATTACTAAGTGAATTGAAGTCTTTAAAAATTGCCCGTGTTTTATGAGAAGATCTTGTGGAATTATGTGCGTTCTCTTTTGGTTTACTGAGTTCTTTGTTCTGCTCTGGTGTGGCTTTGAGTTTCCATTTACCTCTGATTCTTCTTTGAAAGGGTTAATGCAGTTGACCAATTCCACTTGTATTATCAGAGATTTCATTGATAATTTGGACTTCATCTGGCTAAAAAGAGACAGGAACCTTTTCTGTCACAGACTCCCTTGGTAGACTCTTCCTACTTTGTTAATGCCAGCTTTTCAGGCTGCTTTTGTCCCTGGAGAATGCAACTTCCTTTGTCCCCATGTTTTCCTCTCTCAAGTGAGTCAGTAGAGCTTGCATGGAGATGCACCCTTTTATCTTGTACATACCTTAAGGCGGTATGTTAGGGAGGATGGGAGCATTTGCTAAGGAGTCCTGGAGTTTGATTTTTAGTTTGTTGTTGTTGTTGTGCCTTTTTTGCATGAAAAGGTTTCATTTTCATTTTTAAGTTCAGGCTTAACACTCTCACAAAGCTTTACCAGGCTAGCGCAACACTCCTCTTAAGTATTTGTACGCTACTACTCCAGACACAGAGGCATCAAATACATGAGTTCTGAGGAATAAGTCATAAGAATTGTAACTGTGTATGGTAATGAACAAGTCGATAAGGTTTGGAAGAGATTTCTTCCATAGTAACTGGCAATTCAGCAGTTATTCACTAAGTTTTTAACTGCTTTTTGGAAGCAAATGAGACTGGGCTTGAGGAATCTTTGGCTTGTCATGGGAGTTCATGGACTTAATCACGTGTGAAATGGGTTACCTGAAGCCTGGGTGTGATGATGATTATGCTGGGATTTTGTAACATTTATGGCAATGTATTTCTCTGTTGTGTATAGTGAACCTGCTAATATGAAAAGTCTATGTTTATGACTTTTAAAAAAGAAAATGATCATGTTGCCAGATTGAGGAGATAAAGCCAGCACAAAGGAGTCTTTCTGCCAGATATATTTGTTTGCTGATATGGTATAAAGCTGAAATGGGCAGGGCTAGATTTTAGAACCCTCAGAAAACACGTCTAGGGCTTATTTGGCTTGTTGGATTTTTTTTAAAAATCTATATGAAAAATGGCTGTTAGATGGTGTTACTTATTAGAAACTTAAAACTCCAGCAGTTGCTTTGACAATTTATATTTGGCACAGTGTGTCCACTGGCTTGTAGGATGGTCTGGTTCCCAGTGGACTGGTGTTCATGATACAAAATATTCACCTTTTATTCATTTTCATTGCTTTAGAGTTATGTAGAAAACTGAGCTGTATGGATTCCTCAGGAGGTGTGCTTCGGTGGAAAACTGGGGGGGTCTGTTCATAGGACATGGTGGAGAAGCTTGTGATGCTGCTGTCCATGGTGTAGTTGTACAGTAAAGCAGCCTGTGGGGTTTGACTCTGGCACAACCTTTTAGAATAAAACTTAGATGTTTTACATTGTTATTATGTTATTAACTTGTGTCTAACTCTTGTTTTAAACAGTGCAATACCTCTGAGTAATTCGTGTAGGTAGGACCCATGCTATAGAAGGTTAATAGGTTATTAAAATGAAAGCCTTAATTTTTCTCTATGGTTTTATTTTAATAAAATGACGATTTATCAATCTATTTTTCTTGGAATCTTTCATAACACATTAACAGATACTAAAGTATTTTGGTTATGAAGTTTGTAAGCAACTTTTTTTTTAGTAAAGTTTTGAATAAAGTTCATTCTGAATGTTATGCCATTGGGGACATCTCTATCTAAATACTTGGTACCTTTTCTCATTTCTGTATTACTACAGATATTTTGTCTTTTTGTATTCTTACAGCAGTGTAAGACTGGAAACATCTGGCTGAATGGACTTTAGCATCAAAAGAAGCTCTCAACTGTTAACTCGAAAAATTAACTACATAAAGATGAAACAGGTACCAGAGATCCTTGGAAATACCAATGGGAAAACTCAGAATTGTGAAGTTAATCGGGAGTGTTCGGTCTACTTGGGCAAAGCACAACTTTCTGCCACTCTACAGGAAGGTGTCATGCAAAAATATAATGGCCACGATGCTCTTCCATTCATCCCAGCCGACAAGTTGAAAGATCTAACTTCTCGTGTGTTTAACGGCGAGTCTGGGGCCCAGGATGCCAAGCTACGTTTTGAACCCCAAGAAATAAAAGGAGTTGGAACACCACCGAACACTACTCCTATCAAGAATGGCTCTCCAGAAATCAAGCTGAAAATCACTAAAACCT
The DNA here is from genome assembly GCF_965140915.1 of Aythya marila. Taxonomy (NCBI): domain Eukaryota; kingdom Metazoa; phylum Chordata; class Aves; order Anseriformes; family Anatidae; genus Aythya; species Aythya marila. Next base: position 68,677,007 of record NC_139045.1, on the reverse strand, counting down.
ACATGAACGGGAAGCCTCTTTTCGAATCTTCCATTTGTGGAGACAATGGTGCAGATGTGTCGCAGTCAGAGGAAAATGAACAAAAGCCAGCAAACAAGGAGAGGAGAAACAGAAAAAGAAGCATAAAATATGACTCCTTACTTGAGCAGGGTCTTGTTGAAGCAGCGTTAGTGTCAAAGACTTCAAGCTCCCCTGAAAAGAAGGTACATTTTAGAACATTTTTATTTATTTTGTTAGATTTGTTTGTTAATCATACTGATACTTTGTTTGTTCATATGTCAGTTGCTATTTCAAGTATTTCAATAGGTGCTTCACCTGAGCAGGTCACTTTTTATGATGTTCTCACTCTGTCCCAACTAAAGATAAATGCATTGTAGTTCTGGTCCGTGCTTTTTGTCTAGATTAGGAGGCCCTCCTAATTCTGTTTCCACACAAGTAAAGTAAGTCTCCAGTGCAGGTCAGGGCATGTAGTCACACGGGATGAGTGAAAGAGAAGCTTCATCCAGCCATGCAGCCAAGACCTAGCCAGGACATGCACCTGAGCAAAGGATTTTTGGAGGCTTCTAAATTTAGGCATAGCCTGTATGTGGTTTTGGCAGTTCAGATGTAGTCCTTACCCTTACTTGTGATCTGAAAAGAGCTGACTTTGCTTGCTATAACCTAGTGAAGGGTACTGAGTGGAAATGACTAGATACTTCTATTACATGTCATTAACCTCTGTGATCAAGGCAATCTGTTCTTTTTTTGTTTTTTTTGTTTGCTTTTTTGTACATAAGCAGAAGTGGAAATTTCACTTTAAAAAAAAATCCACATTACCACATTGGATATAAGAGTGCTGCTAGAGCTTTTCCCTCCTTTAGTTCTTCTTGTTAGACTCCATTTAAAGGAAGGTAGCTTAAACTAATTTTGTCTCAGGGAAAGAAACCTACGTAGCAGGGATATTTTTGTGGATTTCTCGCTGATAAACATAATACACTCAGTAGTGTTGTATAACAGTGGTGGCAAATGATGAAGGCTTCGGCTGGTGAAAAGGTCCAGTTTTTACACACTTTAAATGCAAAATGAATGTTAGTTTTATTTCCATTATCTTCAAGTTTACTGATAAATGGTGATTCTTACTCTCTCTAAAGGTTACACATGCAGAGAAGAACCACACACATTGCTGCTGTATTAATGATTTTTGCTTGCCCTTGTTTTCATTAAAACCACTTAATAAATGAGTTTATAAATATGTGTGAACACTATAAGTATTGAAAACATTATTTATAATTTCAATACATTATTCCTTGAGTGATCAATATTAGTATTTTCAGGATTTTTTGAAAGAGTTTGTTTTCTTTAATTTTATTAAAGAGAATGTGTTAACACTAATTGGTTCAGATTTTTCCAAATCGTTTCTCGGAGGTAAAAAGTATGGGTATGGTCAGTGGTTGGAATAATTCTTGCTCATTGTTAATGAGCAAGGGCAAATTGAAAGAAAAGGTGGTGTATTTATTAGCATTAACAATTCTAGCACATAGGTTTGGCTTTATTTATTAAAGAGAAGGCAATATTTAGTATGCCCATCTCTGTAGTTTATTCTAATGCCTTTCACATCGGTTGCCAGTTGAGGCTGGCCTTTAATTTTTTGTGATGAGTGCCTCATTTAAGATTGGTCTGGGTTCTCACAGTTCTTCTGTGGCCAGGAATTGTCAGGAAAAAAAGTGTGAATGCTGTGTCCCACAGCACTTAGGACTTGATGGCTGGAGAGTGGTGCCAAACCAGTGGGCCACCAGCCTGCCAAAACAGCCCAACCACCTGCTTGATCTCAGGCTTTGCAATATTATAACCCTGCTCTTTTCAGAGCACTTGGAGCAGAAGGGTCAAGCCTCTGTTTTTGGTGGTTTTTTTTTGTTGTTGTTTTTTGTTTGTTTGTTTGTTTGTTTTTTTTGTGTTTTTTTTTTTTTTTTTGTTTTTTGTTTTTTTCTTTCCTTGCATGGTGCACTTTAAAGCACAAAGGGCAAATGGAAAAACATTTGAAGATCACATGACGTTGTTTTGTGATAAAACTCCTGAATTGTAAAATGTCCAGGGCTTTTCTTTCTCTTACAGGGAGGGTTTGCAACTGTGCAGGTTTAAAATAAAGGAAGGAAATCCATGCTAAGGAATGTGCAGGAGGAGATTTTTCTGATTTGTTCACATCTAGGCTAGCAAAATTAAGGTGTTCTCTGTGATCACAGCTGTAATATCTGTTATCAGCGTTCTTTAGTTTCAAGCCCCTGCTCTGTGTTATTTCAGTGCTGGCATCCCAAGGCTTCATGTTAGTGCGTTGTACCATGGTTTTGTGTAGTTGATTGTGGCCACAAAGCGGAAGTTAGAAAAATGTCCTTGGAATAAAAGCTGATTAATTTTGTTCTTAGATAGCTGTTTACTGTAGGTTACAAGTTAATGTAGAACCTGATTGTCTGGTTTGGGTTCTGGGCTGCTTTTCTTTCTCTGTTTCTTCTTGTCCGAGCTCTCACTCTTCTATTCAGCAAAAATTGCCACGGTTCAAATACTGCCTTTTGTGTAAGGTAATTATATCTCTGTTTGATCGACGTACCAGATTGCTATCTTGCTGAGGTGAGAAGCATATCGTTTAACAAATGTTCCACTGCTCTGTTGTTGGGTTTTCTTGTTTGGACATTTTTCATTAACATAAAGGAAGGTTGTCCAAAACTTTATCTGCGAGCCGGTCTGCAGTTGGGAATAAATGTGATTTAGGTTTCCATTGACACCACAGCTTTTTCCAGGCCTCCGAGGAACAGCTGTGCTGCTTTCACTTTCCCAGTTTGAAGGAGAGGAAGTTGTACAAATCATGGCAAATCCCTCCCTGCAATGCATTTCACCCACTTCCCTCCGCCTCCGGTACCTCTCCATCGGAGGAGTTTGTTTTAAAGGAAATAGAGCGAGTACATAAATCTGCAGCTCTCGTGCTGGTGGTCCCAAAGCAGGGCTGCGCTCTCTAGCCCTAAGAAGAGCTCAGTGTGTGATGCAGACACATTTGAGCTTGTTCTGCAGAAGACAGTCTGGGCCTAGAAGTAGCAGTTTGCCCTTTTGGCATAGCCTCCTGGAATGGCTTCCTAGCATGGGTGCAGTAGCTCCAAAAAGCAGCAATGCTGTGTCTGTAACAAACCTGGACGGTCCACGTGCTGCTGTACTTGCTAGCTTAGGGATTCCAGCTGTGCAAGATGTACGTGATCCAAAAGCTGTACCTTCCACTTAGCTTTCTGTCTTGTAGTATTGTACCAGAAACTTGGCAGCTTGTTGCGCTTCCTACTCGCCAGTCTGTAATGACTTTGCAGCAGCTGCTTAGGGACAGTTGTAAGTTACTGGAGAAATTTCAGTAGGCTACGTCATGTGTTTGTTGCCATTTCATCTTCACAGATAAAAACTGTTCTGGCCAACTCCAATGTATCTGATGGCTACATAACCTTATGGGACCTCTCCTAGTGAATGGCAAAGATTTAGAAGCCGAGTAAAGGTAGAACAGAAGCAGTCTGAAGATTGATTATCTGCTGTTTTTCATGTTTCTGTGCTAGATACTGAGAGGTACGGCCCGCTGAAGGTGCTGATGTTCTGCCCACTACTTGCAGCTACTCAGTAGAGCCAGGCAGAAACCCACAAGTTCCCCGTTAGACGGGAGAGCTGTGCTCATCAAACACTGATTAGCCTGTTTATAGCTGCGAGGAGTGGAGAAAACAGACATATCAGAAGTGACCTGTTCTGTTTTAATTACCTCCCCCCCGCCCCCCCAAAAAAAAAAAAAAAAAAAAAAGTCAAATAGATCTTTTCCAGGCGGAAGACTTAATTTATTGGTTTTCAGCATCAGTTAGTAGGAATTCCTGGTTGTGTAGGACTAAATAACTTGCTGTGATACATGCAGCTAAAGTGCCCCAGGAGCCAGGATCTGCACTTGCGGGGTAAAGTGGTATCTTGGACTTGATAACTTTTCTTAATAGGCTGTTGTTGAGGTATCAGAGCCTGTCTTCAGGCAAGTGATAAGACTGGCTTCCTGGCTGCTGTCACTAGAAACCCAGCGGAGTGGGAGTCACCTTAAAATCTCTTGTGGTGATCCCTTCAGGAGCAAGAGAAATGACTGCTTATCTCCTCTTTTGAAGAGTTCCTGAGCTACAGTTATGCTTTAGCCCTTAGTAAAGGATTATGTTTAGCTATGCCTTGAAAATTTGTTTGTTCTAAGCAGTTCGCAACATGCAGCAGTAATTGTTGCTCTGGTATTTCAAATCATTCATTCTTAATGTCTCACAGGAAAAGTATTTTAAAGAACTACTTGAAAGCTAAGTAGCACCAAAAGCGTACAGCATCAAGAGTATACTTGTTTTGGGAAAGATTAAAAGCTACAGAGAGTCTCAGAGTGGATACAAAATTAATTGCAGAAAGCTGAAGTCTTTTTTTCAAGGCTCTCTTTACCAGGCTTCTTGTTTTTGTATGTAAGTGTCCAAAAGAAGTATGTTTTTTGCTTAAAGCCGTCGTCTCAATAAATATTTTGTATATTTGAGTGGGAAAACGTGAATGTTTTTCCCCCCTCTATTCATAAACACATTGGTGAACGAATCCAAGTTAAATACAAAGTGTTTTGGTGTGATGACAGAAATGATGCATGCAAATAGCCGTAACAAGTCAGATCCAAGGCCCATCTAATTCTGCACCTCTGCTCAGGCGGGTGAAGGTCAGCAGAAGCTGCACAAGAGAAAGGCATAGGGATGGCAAAGCACGGAGCAGTGCTTTCTTAGGACATACAGCCTCCAGCAGCTTGTGACTCAGAGGTTTCTAGAGCTTGTGGTGATGACTTTGAAGTTAATAGCTGTGGATGGCTGAATTCGTGGAAGAAAAGCTCAGCTGCTTTTTGAGCCAGTATGAACTTTTTGCATGCGTGACATCCTGTAATGGAGCAAGATACATATGATGTTAAGGACCCGTTCTTTTTCCTTTTTGGCTTGCCACCTATTTCTCTTGATGATATTTCTCATAATACTAGAAGAAGGGATTGTGAACAAACATCTCTCTTACTAATAGCTTTATAGATTTCTCACAAACGTGGTCATTTTTTTCCTTCAGCTTGGAGAGTCCCAGTCCATTTTTCTACATAGAGAAGCTAATCCAGAATGTTCCTTCTTATCATCCTTCTTCAGAACTTTGATGCCCTTTGGGTTCCACTGTCTCCTTTTTTGAGAATGAAGGGCCAGAACAGTACAAGGCATTCAAGATAAGATATCTTGTGGATGTATACAGTGGCATGACAATGCCTCTATGTATTTTCTGTCACATTATCTATAATGTTATATTTAATGGTAAAAAAAAAAAAAAAAAAAAAAGCATTTGGTTGATTCTTGACTGTTTCTGTGCCTGTTTTCTGTACAATATGTCTTGAAAACATGGTGGCAGAAAGATTTGTCACAGAAGTACCTGAAAATCCTTAACTCGGATCTTCATGTATCCAGAAATACTCTAATAAATTTGTGATTCCTGGACCCCAGATCAGATCTATACATTCCTCTCCCACCCATCTCTTACAGAGGGTAGTAAAACACAGGTGTGAGTTTTCTAAAGTTTTTACAGAGCCAGCTTGATCAAGATGGGTCTGATTCCTAGAGCTTTGCATTCAGCATCCAGTGACAGTGACCCTGAGCAATGGGAATATGCTGCTTCTGAGCCTGGGCTGCTCGTGTAGGGGTTAGCTGTGAAGCAGGGCCCTCAGGTGATTTTTTTCGCTAAAATACATGGCTGCTACTTGTGCTGGTTTCATCCTGCTGGACAGCTGAACTCCAACACAACCAGCAGGGGGAGGGGTATGATGAAAAGAAGAAGGTTCCTGGGTTAAGATGAGGATAATTTCATTAAGGGGAAAATGAAGAGAGGAAAAAAAACAAGCAAAGGCCAGGGGGAAGCAAAGAGAGAGAGAAAACAGTTGCTCCCTTCTTCCCATCAGTGAGCAATGTTTGGCCACATCGTGGGAAGCAGGGCCCCAATATGCATATCAGCTGTTCAGGAGCAAGCATCATCTAATTTAAAGGCTGATTTCTGAAACGTGGAACTTTTCCAGCTGCAACCTCTGCCCCTTACTCCCTGTCACTGGTGTCATGTTCAGGTTCTACGTAGTTCGTTACACTTATATCATCTGATTGTTGTTACATCCAGCATACAGCTGTATATATACTCTTCAGGACTGTTCCCTGTCCTTTAGCACATACACAGAGATTGTCTTCCTGTCCTGTGGGCATCTCCCAATTTGTCCATAAGAGCCAGCAGTGATTTAGGCCTCAGGACAGGAGAAGCAGCTTGCTGGCTGCCAGCACCAGCTTAGCTCAAGTCATTGCTGCACTCACCCAGCTGCTTGTGAAGCTGACCTGTCGTTGGTTCTGCAGTGTCTTCCTACAGCAAGTAACCCAGACCAAGATTAGTTTCTCCCAGGATTGAATCTCCTTGAGGCACACGCGTGATATCCCCGTCCTTTTGCATCACCCACCAAGAGCACCCAGGTCCCTTGGGCATGAGTGGGTTTGCTGTTTCCCAAGGCAGGAACAACCCACGCTGCCTTCCCCAGCCCCTTCCCTGTGTGCACTACGGGGACTTTAGCTCCTCCTGCGGTGTGCAGGGAGTTGTTTCAGCAGGACCAGGATGGTTATCAGATCCTCTGGTGTTAACTAGCCATGTGGCTTCTGCTTACTTTGCATCCCTGTATTTCCATGCCCCAGCACCCAATGCCCCTAGTGTAGTCTTTCAGTCCATTGATCTCTCAACCTTTCCAGAGGCTTGCAGGTGACAGGGGACGTGATGCACCCAGTCCGTGCTGGCCTTCTTGATCCAGGTTATGAGGTTACTTGGGAAGTGACTCCCATTGTCTGATTCTGCTCTCTCTGGGGTACCGTGATGCCAGAAATTGCCTTTCTGGGCCCAAGCTGGTGTTTCAGGCAATGGTGTGGTTTATCAGGTATGTTTCCAGCCACCCAGTAGTTGCTTTCACCACAGTGAGTGCGTGGTGCTCGCCCTGGTGGTTTGTGGTAACAGTCCAATGGAGTTGATTTGCCAGAGCTCACCCTATCAAAATCCTGGCTCCCTATTCCAGGCTTTGCCCTCATGGCTCACTTGATCACAGCACAGGTTTCACACTCATGGGAGACCTCCTGTGATGGCCTCAGTGGTCAGGTTCATCCCTCGATCACGAGTCCACCTGTATGTGGCATCTCTCCCCAGATGTCCCGATACTTCATGGCCCATCAAGCTACAAACACCTCACCCTTATGTTCCCAGACCACATCTACCTGAGCCACTTCAGTTTTTGTAGCCCGGTGTACCTGCTCTTGATCCTGATGTTCTTCAGCAGTGTGTTTCTTGGGCATGAGTGCCTACGTGCAGTACTTTTATATCAATGTTTTCCACTCGGGTAGCGATGTCTCGCCTCAGTGCAGCAGCCCAATGAAAAAATCATAATGCTTTTTTTCTTCTGATAATTCATCATATGGTGGTGCCTCATGGGCACGGGTTACCTCCTCAGATGATACTCCAAAATCTCTGCCTTCTAGCCAGTCCATGAACTCTTCTAGGATTCCTGGGTGGTTGGCTTCCCCATTTGAGCCTGTTTTGTAATTAACGTTACCCCCTTACTCCATGCAGCGTAGGTTCCATGGTGTGTAGAGGGGATTCTCCCTTTGAACATCCTAGGAAAACTTGTGTTTCTTTCTTGGTAGTTAGTGGGGACGTAGCTGTTACCTTAATGAGCACATCCTTAGGGATATGGTGATGTCCATCCTGCCATTTTATTGCCTTTGCTTTATACCAAAACCAGTTTTCAGAAGAGTTTGCATTACCAGTGCACTGTTGCAGCAGCGATTGGCCCCTGCTGGTCTTCGACCCTCAGCAGCCCCACAACAGAAGGGTTTTCTGAGAGGCCAGGCAGGGTAGCCCGCTGCGTAATCTTCTCTGTCTTGAAGGCAGCTGTGCCAAAAGCCCACCAGTACCCTTTTGGACAGGTTCTGCCCCTTGGTGGCCTGATGGCATTAGGGTACACTGCACACCGGTGTCCACCAGAGCATTGTGCTCCTATGGGTTTGATGTGCCAGGCCATCAGATCCACACAGTCCAGTAAGTCCAGTTGTCCCTTTCCTCCAGCTGGCTGGAGGCAGGGTCCCACTCTTGAAAATATGAAGCAGAAGACTTTTCATTAGGGTCAGGCATACCAGCCCTTCTGTTCCTTCTGGAGGACTGCCCAGCATTGACTAGAGCAGTAACTTTCCTAGGAGACCCCCTTTTGGCTCTGTATTTCCTTGCAGTTCACCTACCGAGGACATTCAAGATACCCAAAAGGTACTGCAAGTAGCCCAGGGGGAAAGGAGGAGGAGGTACCTCCTCCAACCTCCAGCAGCTGACTTCCAGGGGAGAAAAAACGAGACTGTAGTTGTTAATGTTCTCCAAGAGATGGTTCCCGAAGTACGGAGATGAGAGCAATGCAGGGCCCAAATCCCAGATTAGGCTCCAGGCCAGTGCTTTACAGCACAGCGAGCTGAAAAAAAAAAACAACAAACAACAAGCACAGCCTTTAACGAGCTCTCAGATCTGAGAGAGAATATGGCACGGATCACATAAAACAGGATCACACAGAACAATATTAAGAGCAAAGCAGCCAACACTGCAACCAGCAACTGTTAAACAAATTTGAGAATTGTAAGGTCCCTCTAAAATGCTCTGGTCGAATCTGTTGTTATCTCAACCCTTCAATCTCCACGTCGGGCACCAAAAGGGACTGTGGTGGTTTCACCCAGCTGGACAGCTGAACCCCACCACAACCCTTCCTCACCCCCTTACTCAGAAGAAAGCAGTTCCTCCCTGCTTCCCATCAGTGAGCGATGTTCAGCCACATCTTTGGAAGCACACCTTGACATGCAATGCAGCTGGTCAGGAGGACGGAGGTTTTCATAACGAGCCCCAGTTCTCTTTTCCCTTCCCCAGCTTTTATTGCTGGGCATTCCATCACATGCATGGCCTATCCGTCCCTTTTCCTCAAGAGCTGGCAGATGTAAAGGAATCTAACTGATTCAGAGAAGGTTTGCCAGTTGTCATGTTATTTTGTACTCATCATTGATTTGTGCGTTCCAGGACTTGTTTTTGTTTTATTTAGGTCTTTGGACACTGGTGTGGAAAGGGTAGAGCAGGCAAAGTGGTCAATAAGTTCTTCCTGTTCCACCTCAGGGACCGATGGTGTGCCATAACATACATGTAGTTGGGAAGTTAATGACATTTCTTGCTTGTTTCTTTTTTCTTTTTCCTGGTAATTTCCTTATTTCCAGTCATTGCTCTGGTGGTGTCATGATTGAAACGAACGCTGTCATCTCATCTCCACACGTGTGTTGGCTGTTACTGGCTGGAGCAGTGAGGAGTTTGGTTATCTTGTTGCTTTGGTCCAGGCTACAGTGAAGCCTTTTTGTTGAAAGAAAACTTTCTGCTCAGTTTTCTGCTTAAGCAGAATAATGCATGTCTAAGTTTTGCATTGAGCTGAGAGTCAGATCTTCACTTCAGGGCTGTGCTACTTGGACAGATTTACAGAGAGATTTTTGGGAAACTTCAGTGATCCGTACCAGATGTCATTTCTGGCCCTCACAGCCCCCTTTTGTCAAGAAAGAAAGATGCTTTGTAGTAACTTTTACACAAAGTAACCAAAGCAAAATATTTTTATCTGTCGTGTAACACTGGTGTCAGCCTCCTTTACGAGTTTCCTTGTTCTGGAGTAGATTTCATGTAGGGCACGTGAACCTCAGGACCTCCAAAGTCTTTTGTTCACAGACACTAATTGTCGGTTTGCCCATTGCTATTGTTCAGTTATCCTATTGTAAATAAATAGGCCCAGCCAGGCTAACGTTTATGTAACTGCTTTTAGGGAAAACTTAACAGAATTGTTTCCTCGGGCATCATAAAATGGACAGCAGCTAAAAATGTAACTTGTCAATAGTAAGGAATGAATTCTTCTCTGACAAAGAGGGAGTTTGTAAAATGCTTCAGTTTAGAAGCCTGGTATGAGAGGGAAAACTGGATTTTGCCCAGACGGTTGTTCAGCAAGCCCTGCTGTGCTGGAGTGAAGAAGGGAAGTGAATCCGTGGCCTCAAAGTACCCAGTGATAGAAAAACTTGAGATATGCATTTATATTTGTAAGTAAATGTAAACTCAAATGGATGTTGAGGATGCTTGCAAAGAACTAAAATAATTTTCAATGTTAAATCTTGTAGCACTTTGGGCATGTGCTTGATGATGTTTTACTGTGATGACCAACCTTATTCATATGGGATTGGGGTATTCCTCGTTGGGGTTTCCCAGGTGTTCTGCACATCTTTTACGCTGAAAATAAAGCATGTTTCAGGAATATGCTTCAGCATTGCCAAATCAAGGTAATTGGTACTCTTTTTTGCATTTCATCTCTAGAAGAGGAGGGCCTACTTGTTACATGTAACAGCATAAAGGAAATTGCTTGACTGGAAACCTCTTGTGCCTGCTTTTATGTATGAGGATTCAATTCAAAGATCTACTCAAAAAGGAAAGTGGTATTTAGACTATATCAAATTATAAGTTAACTAACAGAGGCCCTCTATGCCAAATCAGCATTTATTTTTTTTAAGCCTAGACTTCAGACGTGCTCGTGTTGCAAAAAAAAATTGTAGAGATTAAGAAACACCAGAAAACAACGTTCTGGAAATGTAGTTGGCAACTGTCAGGATTACCTGGGCTTGTTTTTTTCTACCAAGATTAGGAGGATTCAGGACATCTACCTGTGCTCCCTTGGATGTTTGTGAGCTACCAAGAGGAGGATATCTACTCAGAAAGTGCTGTGGGAGAACTCTTACCTACTGAACGCTACAAGGGTGTATGAGGGTGCTAAGGATAAGCTCTGGTTCAGATTCTAATCTGAACCATGTGTGAAACCGTTATACATGCAGATAACACAACACATATGGATGTGGCTTTCTGAAAACCTCTAGGTATGCTGAGATGATTCAGCTTTCCTTCTGCTGTCCTACGTGACATCTTTACGGAAATTCTGCAGAAATAATTGGTTCCTGTGCTAAACTTCCTCCCAGCTCTGCAGTCCTGCTTTTCCAGACTTGTATAGCATCTTCTGTCTCTGCTGTGTCATATTCTGAGATACAACATTTCAACTTCTGAGCATGGGGAAAGGCCAGAGAAGTTGGATGTAGGCAGAAGTCTTTTTGTAATACTCTCTGAATTTAATCTCTCATCTAATTTAAATACTGATTTCTGAAACATGGAACCTTGCAATGGGAAACCAGTGACTTATGATTTAAGAGGTCATCTAAATGTAAATGCAGAAATTCAGCAGAGCTGCTGCACGAAACTGCTCTCCACGTTTGCAGAACGATTGAGGATTGGGAAATGTTCCAGAACTTGCGTCTCACTGCATCTATCTGTGAATGATTGGATCTGTTTCTCTTCAACTCTTCGCTCCAAAAAAAAAAAGGTTGTATCCTAGTTAGTAAGATACTGTGTTAAGAGTATTTCTAAAATACTTGCTCATGTTGTGTTTGTGTCAAGGGAGATTGCTGATTTGGATAGACAGATTGGTTTTTAAATGTAAAAGCATCTAAAAAACATCTCATCTGCTTGAGACTTGATAATGAGGGAACCGAAGCCAGAAAAAAAAAAAAATTGAAATGTAACCAGAAGTTTAGTGATGGATTTGAAATACAAATTTGAGTTTTTATCGTATTTTAAAATCTATGATCTACATTACAAATTCATGACTAAACTGAAGTGGATTTTTTATTGTCTTCGACTTTCTTACCATCCTGGAGGGTGTGTCCTGTGTGATGAAAGGCAACGTGCTGTCCATCAGCTGCTTTAGATGAGTTTGTGGAAAGAAATGGAGGAAACAAACCTACCACCACTAAAATGGTATTTGATTTTGAAGAGCCTCAACCATCACAGAAAAGTTTTAGGGGATCTGCAGATAGAGCAGTGATTTCTTTCATCCTTTTTTGTCTTCTTACTTGATAGCTTCACCAACTGAGCACATGGAATAAAGATAAATAAGTCCTGGTTGTGCCAGAAAGAATCAAATATAGTGTCTTCTTCAGAAGTAATCCTTCACAGTGTCATGATTTTGATCCCCCTTTTCCAGGTGCTTAGTAACAGAAGAAAGGATAATTTGAAGATAATTGTTCTAGAAACTGAACATGGCAGGGTTTAGTTAAATCTCTGGGTTACTATAAAACAATTAGTCATTTGAAAAGCTAACAAAACAACCCCCAGTATAACTTGTCCATCTTCTTGTTCTGATCTGAGCTTTTGTTGTCCTCTTCCCCTCAGTCTTTACCTTACTACACAACACAATGCATATTTTGTGAGGGTGTTGAACGTGTTCAGAGCAATAGACCGTTTGGAGAGGTGTCGATTGAGGGATTTGCACTGATTTTAGTCAAGTATAAGTTTGGGTTTTGAGGTGATTTGATTCCGTAAGATTTTTGCCCTCAGTCACAGTACGAGAAGAAGCCATTCCTCTGTCCCAAATGAGAGGAAAAAATGCATTAGGAGAGGAGCATCCCTCTGTTCTTTTGCCTGAAGACTGATCAGTAGTTTGTCTTTTGTCAAATTACATTCTTAATTTTTTCAGGAAGCAATAGCAGTTTTACTAACAGTGTAATTGTGATGGTTGTTTCCCAAGGAAAAGAAGTTTGGAATCTTTGTCCTTTAATATAAATTCTTTGTCTTTTGTTTGCTTATAATGCACTTAGTCATAGGTGAAGTTAAGTGACAGAGCAACCTTACAGAAAGAGTCTCTTCTGCTCTGTTCCTGCTCTCCAGACAAGCTCCCAGCTCTCCTGAACGTCTCAAAGGAATGGAGTTTGTCCTACAGCCACTTCCTTAGTTCACCATCTTTCCTGATAGAGAGGCAAGAGAAGACAAAACATTTTTACTTCTATTTTTATTACACAAGTCCATGAGAGAAATGGGAGTATTAGTAGATGAAACACAGCACAAGTAGATAGCAACACCAGGGAAACACGTGGTCTTGGTCAGCAAGCAATGTTGTCTTTTTCATATTGAAGGATTGACTGTCTATGTTTGTATGTTTTTATTTTGATTCAAAGTACATTTTAACTGCATATGTTCCATTCCAGAACCTTGATTGTTTTGTTCTAGTTTCTTTGTAATGCTAGTCAATTTTTATTCTGGAGTGCAGGCTGACCTTCAGCAGTCTGCATATTTGTAGCATAGCGGATTGTAGTGCAGGCTAGGAGAAATTCTTTGATACAGAATTACAAACTGATATTACTTTGATACAAACCGAATTGAAAATGAAGGCAGAAGGGAAGATATCTGCAAGTTGTTCAGTTTGTGCTTTCCCGTTATGATATAGAAGAGAACATTTTTTTTCTTCATCTGTCTGAATTGTTCTCTTTTTTTTTTCTTATCCAATATTAAATTCTCCACCAGTTTTCAGCAGTGTTTTTTGTCTAGTCCCCTTTTGATAATTTACAATTAGATGAAGTTTTTCATGATTTCTGTAGCTTTCTAAGTTTGTGTAGTGAAATACTATTTTTTGATGCTTCATGTAATTTGCAGTAAGTTTGAGGGGTTATAATTCTTTGCACGTGCATGCACGAGTACACAAAATAGATAATTATTATGTTAGTACCTCTACTCTTCACCACTGATCATTTTAAAGCAGATAATTTATCTCAGTCTGGCATCACCGAGTATGCCTTCGAAGTGGTTTCAAGAAAGGGCTACATTTGTCCTTTGCCAACTTCAAACTGATCACAGTGTTTTCGTAACATAGTCTACAAGCAACTGTAAAGCTCTGTATTCAGTAAGTGCTCTTCTTAAATGCATTACTCTCTGGAGTTGTTCAAAAATGATTTTAAGCTTTGAAAGTACCCATCACACACAGTATGTTCATCTCCTCATATTAGTCAGACCAGAATTAAGTGAAAACTGGATGAATTCTTTTGATGAGCTGTAGGCAAAGTTAATTAAATACAAATGTTTTCTGTGACCAAACCATCACTTTACACTTCTTTGGGCTGGTTGAATGCTGACAGCATCGTCAGAAAGTCCTGTCAATCTGCCTGTCACTCATCGCTTGAGAAAGTGCTGAGAGAAATGACAAACAAATCTTGGAAATGTTAAGGGAAGAGGCAAAGCATGTTAAATATTCCTTTCTTTTTTGGTCTCTCTCAGCCTATTGCGTTGCTGTCCCAGATGAATTTTTAAGGATGCTGGTACTATTCAAGGCATAATTTCTTGCAGAAAAACTCAGTTATGGTAATTAAATCTCTCCATCCCACACCCCACAGTCCCCCCAGACAACATAAACTTAAGTTCTGTCTAGCTGTCGCTCAGAGCAAGTCTTTCATTAGGTTACTAATCCAGAGAGCCAGGGATTTCTGTTGAAACCAACGTCTGCAATACTGAGGAGCATGGAGTCTGTCAAATGGTCTGTGTATACGGCACTGGGACTGGTCCATGTGGTCTGAAATCATCACCCAGGCTTCAGCCATCCTGTCTGGTTAACTTCTCTGCAGTCTAGTGTTTGAAAAAGAAAAAAAGAAAGAAAAAAGCCACCCAGACTGAAATTCTTGCCCAAAGTAGAAAAGAAAGAAGCTCCCTGGCTGTTTCCTCATAGAATCATATAATTATTAAGGTTGGAGGAGACCTTTAAGATCATCTGGTCCAACCATCACCCTGCTGTTTCCTCCTTCCTGTTCAGTGTGGCTGGTTTGAAGTCTGGGGCGAAGGTGGATGAGGAGGTAGCTATCTGAAAGGCTGCAGAGCTTAATAATAATTAATGAAGGAGAAGTTGGGGAAATTCTGCAACTAAATGTGTGTGTTTACTTCTGTCAAAACTACAGGAGAAGGTAGCAGAATGGGGTGTAACACAGGGCAAGCCGGACTTATTTTAGCAATTACAGTAAGTAAAGACTGATCTATGCTCCTCTGCAGCAGGGAAAGCCATACAGACTTTTTTTTGTTGGCATTTGTGGGTAGGGTATCTCATAGGAAATTAGAACACTATCAAGAAATTAAAAAAAAAAAAGATATTGTTAGAGGCAAAAATTGAGGAGAAGAAATTACTTTAAAATAGTATGACTTGCTTGAGCTTCTTTTCCTCATTTTATAGTTGTGCTCTAAACCAGGAGTCTTGCATTTTAATTTGCTTCCTTAAGTGTTTAAGTGTCATCACAGAAAGAGTTGATCTGGGTATCTCAGTTATTAAATCAAAATTCACCTAAACAGCAATTCCAGTTTTCTTCTGAAGTAAAAACACCTGGAAGTCCAATTACTTGTTCTCTACCAGTTTGTAACTTCAACGGTGATTTCCCTTTCTTAAAAATATCAGTGAGTGCAGATATCTCATGAAAGAAGCTCCAGCTCTCATCATACAATAGCATACGTGCCATCAGGAGACTGGGTGGAAAACTTGTTTAGAAATAGCCTCATATGAGAGGTCTTCAAAAAATTATGTATATAGAATTCTGGGCTGTACTTGCCATCTTTGAAAGCATGTGCATGTTATTAATAAAAGAAAGCATAAATACAGAAAATGCTACATCGATTTGCAGATTTTATCAGGGGGCTGTCATTTTCAAGTTTTTATCATGATCCATTCCGGTAACAGAGCTCTTCAGATTTGTGAGGTGCTCGTAGATGTGTTGAAATGCAATATTCACCCCTGTACTGCCGTCCCTTTCAGATTCCACTGCAGGAAGAAGCACTGCTAGAGCCTTTTCATTATTCCAGCCAGCTCCC
Organism: Aythya marila; assembly: GCF_965140915.1. Classification (NCBI taxonomy): domain Eukaryota; kingdom Metazoa; phylum Chordata; class Aves; order Anseriformes; family Anatidae; genus Aythya; species Aythya marila. The sequence goes on along the minus strand of NC_139045.1, from coordinate 68,661,215 downwards.
TCTCAGATTGTAGTCGTAAATCTTTTCAGCCTAGTTGCACTTTCTGAAGAATACTGGGACTCATAAATTAAAAATGAGACGTAGCATCCTGAATAACTTTCACATTTCTGAAAATTTAGCTCATTGAAAAATATTTGCATCCCATCTATTTTGTTTCAATGCCGAAGTCGGTTTGTGTGTGTTAGGATTAACGTTTTTCCGGATCTGTTCTCAGCATATGTATTTCTTAATTTGTAGCCTTTAAGCTTAACTTTTCATGTCATGTTTCACTGCTAGAAGGAGCGTTTGATTTTTCACATCTGCTTGGAATCTTGTAGGTCTTTTGAGACTGCTGGACTTGAGGCAAACTCAGCGGGAGGGGTTTTCTGATGGTCTTGCAGATTCCTTAGAGGGCCAAACCTTGAGACATGGGAACATGGCTCTTGCTGGAGGCACATGAACCAAGCCTGAATTCATCAGAAAAGCTGAATCACTAGATGAGTAACTGTCCCTAGCAATCAGATGACATAGCATCATGTGTGTTTACAAGGAGCAGCTTTAAAAGCAAAAGCTTTGAGGAAAGGAGTTGCTCAGGACAGTAAGCTTTAGTCTTTCTAACTGGATGTACCTCTGGGTCTGAATATTAAAAAATCTCTGTGCTGTTAGAGTGTGTCAAAGATTGTTGTTTGAGCTTGGAAAATAATGTGCGGTTAATCATAGTAGCATTCTCTGGATTTAAAAATCTACATACAAGGTAACCTGACATTTCCATATTGTTGATTTCCAGCCTTTTAGCAGTGTACCTTCTTTCTTCTTGCCACTTCCATTAATTAAAACAAATTTTCGTTCCTTCTCTAGCATTAAATCCACTGAAAGCCTGAAGCTCTTGAGCTGGTACTAGAAAAGATGAATGATATAATTTGTTGTGCATACATATAGTATTGGAAAAAGATAAAAGCAAATAAAAATATGCCTAGGTAGCTGCAATGAGACATGTTCTGTGCTTCTGTACATCCAGTCTTCATGTCTGAAAAGATAAGGGCATCCGTTATTTACATCAAATAGAACAGATGAAGGCAAAAAGACAGACTGTAACTAGCTTCATCAAATGTGAAATAGTTCTAGCTTGTGAACAAATGTCTGTGTTGCTGAATTTCATTATGATGCTATAAAAACGTGTGCCTATCACAGGAGAGCGTAAAACTCCCTTGTAGAATTTAAATCTATCCATTGAACGGGAAATAGTTGTGTAATAGTTTTCCAACAGCAAGAATAGCTTTAGAGGACCAGCTGGACACACACACTTCTACTGCTAGAACTGGAATAGAAAAAAAACAAACAAAAAACTTGCAAAAGGACGTGAGGAAGGATTCTTGTCATGCTTTCCTTACTATGTCGAAATAGAGCTAAAAGGTGCAGAATTTTGTTTTCTTGACTAGTTATGTATGTAGTTACTCTTCAGACATAAAGATGGTATTTCAGTCTATTCTAGATTCTAACCTCAAACAGAATTTTTGTTTGTATAGCACTTAACTGATAATGTTCCATACAAAGGGAGGTTGGCTTTTCCATCAGTCGGTGCTCCGTTTAATGTGGTTGAAATTAGAGTTAGCCTTCCTGATGATCTCTCGGCAGTTATTCAAAAAGATAAAGGCAAACTACAGCTTATTTGCCAATATTTCAAGCTGAAAAGAACAGAAGTGGAACTGGGAATTTTATGCTGTGAGAGAACAAGAATTGGGACTTAGTCTTTATTACACAAGAAATATAATTATTGTTTGCTAGAAAACACTATAACCCTTTTCTAGCATCATATTTCTCTTTCCTCTTTCCATTTACCACTGTATATGTTTGTACATTTAACTAGGATATTTAAACAGAATACAAACTGTAGTTTGTTGTTTATTTTTTGTGTGATGTTTGGTAATCCAAGTGCATATCCGAAGGAGAAACATGGTGATAATTTTTTTCTTCTTTTTTTTTTTCATTTTTTAAGGCTCCTGCTAAGAAAGATTTGACTCAGAGTACCATCAAAGAAGACAAAGTCCATCTGTTGAAGTATAACATAGGAGATCTAGTGTGGTCAAAAGTGTCCGGTTTCCCATGGTGGCCATGTATGGTTTCTGCTGATCCTGTTCTCCATGCCTACACTAAACTAAAAGGTATGTCAGCGATCCTACAAACATCCAGATTCCTTTCATGATTATATAAACATTATTTTGGAAAAGTTCTGTTCTTCATTCTTTCTGTTCCATTGTATCAGTAACTGAACCGGTTTGTTGCTGTCAGAAAGAATGTTAAAATGATGCAAGCACTGTTCTTGAGCATATGATGGCTTGAGGTTTTTTCACTGTGTTATTTTGTAACTCTGAACATTCTCTGAAGGATATCAAAATTGTGATCTGTGAAATTGGTTGAAGTTTTATTAAAAAATTATTTGCTGGTACATACTTCCCCTTGGTTTTATGGTGATGTTTGGAGAAGCGACACGGGCTAAAAATTTTATTGAAAGCTAATAGGAATTAAATGCTCCTGGTGATGATGCTTTACTAAAAGCAATTCCTAATTCAGCCAGCTTCATTTTCTATGATTCATAGAATCAATAGTTATCTACAGACATTAGCTGATTTTAATGCTGGCACTACTGAGTGTTTATGTAATTCTTAAGTAGAAATTGTACCAATTTCTTCATCTCATTTGCAGTTTCTTACTCTGTTCTGAAACTTTCAAAGTTTATCTGTGCTGCCTGTAGAATGATAAAGTAATGTAGGTTGTCACAAGTCACAAGTTCTCCAAGCTAAACGAGGTTGCACAAGGCCTTGTCCCGTGAAATATTTAATGTCTTCAAGGATGGGGATTGCACAGCCTTTTGTATTAGCACTGTGTGAATCCAGGGAGAGTCTGGCTCAGTCTTCTTTGTATCCTTCTTCATTAAGCAGCTGAAGACAGCAGTAAGATCTCTCTAAAGTTCAGTGGGTTGTTTGCTCTGGTTTAGTTGGTTTTGGTTTTGGTTTCCTGAGACTTAAAAAGCTCCTTGAACATCTTAGTGTACATACTGTGCTCCAGCTCCCTAATCACCTTGTTAGCCCTCCACTGGACTGCCTGTAATATGTCAGTGTCTTCGCTGCACTGGGGAACCCAAAACTAGATACGGTATTCCAGATGTGATCTCATAGGTGCTGAATAGAGAGGAATAAGCCTCTTTGGTTTATCTGACCTGCTGGCTATATTCTTGCCATTTGTATATTCTACAAGTATGTGGCCTTCTTCACTACAAGGTTATGCAAGGTTAAGTTGGTTCATGTTCAGTTTGATGTCCACGGGGACCCCACATCTTTTTTGCATAGCTGCTTTCTAGTCAGACAGCATCCATTGTGTACTGCGGTGTCAGCTTATCCTGTCTTGAGTGCAGGACTCTGTGTTTGCTTTTGTTGAACTTAATGAGGTTCCTGTCAGCCTGTTTCTCAAGCATGTTAAGTTTTTCCTCATGGCTGTAGGGTGCTGACTGGAATTATTCCCCAGGAGCCCTCTGCTCTGGTCCAGGTCATTTGGTAGGATGTTAAACAGGATCTGTCCTAGTAAAGTGCAAGTAACAGACCACTGTTTGGACTTTGTATCTCTGATTGCAGCAGTTGTGAGGCCAGTGGCCCAGCCAGCTTTCTAGGCACCTTTTCAAATCATCCCTCGCTAATTTGATGGAACCAAATCTCTCCACCAACATGGAGGGACTAGAAACATGTAGGACTAGAAATAATAGTGATCTTGGCACTTTGAGGGTGTGGTCTGAAAAAAAATGCAATTCAGTAGGAATAAATATTTTTTTTCAGTGGTAAAAAGTCATGCTAGGAAACGAGTGGAAAGCTGCATTTCTGAAGAAAAGAATCTGAAAGTCATAATAACGCCATGTAGTTTTCCCTGCAGGAAGACCAAAGTTACACTTACGTATAAAGAACAGAGGATAAACAGAAGGAACTGGGGCTCTTTATGCTGACAAGGAGGAGCTAAAGAAGAAGCACATTAACTGGCCTTAAATAACACAAGTTACGTGCAAGGAAGAAAAAACATAAATTCTTCTTACTCTGAGAACAAGACAGTTTTGTAACCATGAATATTTACCCTGCATAGTAAGAACGACTTGGAAGTGAAAAAGATAGTGACATGCTGGAATGAGTTGCCTGGAGAGATTGTGTGATCTCATTCACAGTAGGTTTTTAAGAACAAATTGAAGGAGGATCTCTAGGATTATAGATAGACTCAATGTTGATAGTAAACTAAATGGTTTCTTGAAATCCCTTTCAAAATCCGTGAAATTGCTAAAATGGCTGTTATAGACTTCTTGGGCAAATATTTCGTGCAGCAGTCTTTCAGAGTTGATCAGGCAGTCCCTGTTGTTGTAGTCTTTGACTATTTAGTCTACTGTGACATAGAAGAGCTGGATTTTGAGAGAAATAGAGCTGTTTTATTTCCTAACTAAATTATTCTGCTCCTTGAAAGGAGCAAGATTCATGCTTCATTATCAAGCATGGTGGCTTTTTAAAGGAAATTATAAAAACAAATTTAGGTAACAAACAAACAATGTCATACCTGCGAGTGGAACCTGTGGAGTGCTAACAGAAAGAGGAGCCCACACACTTTAAAATAAATTCCATCTCTTTGAAATAATATATATATATGAGGAGCATTTCAGGTATTTACTCTGGAGTTGATTTGGGGCTTGCTCTGACCTTCAGGAAGTACATAGGTATAAACCTCCACCAAGAACCTCCACCTTTGACTCATGTTCAGCTTGCTGTCAACCAGAACCACCAGTTCCCTTTCAGCCTCTCACACCCCACTCTGTACGTACAGCCAGGGCTGCCGCATCCCAGACGCAGAATCTGGCTCTTGTTAAACTTCATGCAGTTGGTGATTGCCCAGCCCTCTAATTTGTCCAGATCTCTCTGCAAGGTCTCTCTGCCCTTGAGGGAATCAATAGCTCTTCCTAGTTTAGTGTCATCCACAAACGCAACATACCTTCGAGTCCTGCACCCGAGTCATTTTTGAAAACATTAAAGAGAACTGTCAGTAAAATGGAGTCCTGAGAAACCCCACTAGTGACTGGCTGACAGCCTGATGTAACCCCATTTACTATAATCCTTTGAGCCTGACCCATCAGCCAATTGTTCACCCATTTCATTAGGATTTTGTCTAGTTGTATGCTGGACATTTTGTCTAGAAGGATACTGTGAGAAACAGTATCAAAATCTTTTCTGAAATCCAAAAAGATTACATCAGCTAGCTTCTCTTAGTCACTAAGGTGGGTGTGCTTGTCATAAGAGGAAATTAAATTCTTTAAACAGGACATTACCGTCATGAACTCATGCTGGCTATGACCAATGACTGCATTGTCTTTCAGGTGTTTTTCAATAACTCCCAGAATAATCTTCTTCATAATATCACCAGGCACTGAAGTGAGACTGACAGGCCTGTAATTACCAGGGTCTTCTTTCTTGCCCTTCTTGAAAATAGGAACTATGTTTGCCAGCTTCCAGTCAACTGGGACCTCTCCAGACCTCTTCCAAGACCATTGAAACGTAATTGAGAGAGGTCTCACGATGAGATCAGCCAGCTCTTCCAGTACCCTGGAATGTATCCTGTCAGGCCCCATAGGGTTACCTGCATCCAGCTGGAGCAGCAAATCCTGCACAGGTTTGGGGTTGGCTGCAAGTTCATCATTCTCGCAGTCACAGTCCTCCATCTCAGGGCTCTGGGACCCGCAAAGCCTATCATTAGTGTTGAAAATGGAGGCAAAGAAGGTATTAAATGTTTCTGCTTTGTATATATCCCTATCCTATATGTGAGGTGACCATCCTCATCAAGTAATGGACCAATGTTATCTCTGGTCCTCCATTTGCTGTTAATATATTTTTAAAAGCCCTTTTTATTGTCCTTCACAGTACCGGCCAGCTTCAGCTCTAACTGAGCTTTGGCTGCTCAGATTTTCTCCCTACAGTTGCAAACAGCACCTCTGTAGGCCTCCCATGTCACCCGACCTTGTTTCCAGTGGCCATACACTTTTTTCCACCTAAGCTCTAGAAGATCCCTGTTTAGCCAAGCCAACCTCCTACTCCACCTGCTTGGATTCAGAGATTTTGGAATTGCCTGCTCCTGTGCTTTTAAGAGGTGGTACTTAAAAACTGACCGGCACTGACAGACCCAACTGTTTACAAAAGCAGCTTCCCAGGGGACCTTACTAACCAGTTCCCTGAACAGTCTGAAGTCTGCTCTCCTCATATCCAGGGTTGAGGTTTTGGTGGCAGTTTTCCTCCTATCACCAAAGATTTTAAATTCGACTACTTCATGGTCACTGTGGCCAAGATGGTCACCAGTCACCACTTCACCCATGAGACCTTCTCTCAGTGATAGCTTATCACTGGCTTGCCTGGTTTTACCCCTTTCACCCTTCAAATCTACCTTAAAATTTTATCAGTCAGCCCTGCTAACTCCTGCGCAAAAATCCTTTTCCTGCTCTGAGAAAGCCAGATCCCATCCAGCACCTGCAGGCCTGGTATTGTGTGGACCCCCCCATGATTGAGAAACCCAAAATTCTGCTGGTGACACCAGCCTTGGAGCCACGTGTTGATCAGCTGGGTCTGCCTCTGCCTTTCACCATTGTTCCCTGCAACTGGAAGGATAGAGGAAAACACTGCTTGTGCACCTGATCCTTTAACAAATTGCCCCAAGTCCCTGAAATCCCATTTGATTGCTATTAGACTTCTCTTTGCTACCTCATCACTGCCAGCATGAGAAAACAATAATCAAAGGGCCATGCCAGGCCAGTCACTTTTCCAGCAACGTCTCGTACTCAGGGAGGCAGCAGGCATCCCTGTGGGTTGGGTCCGGTTGGCATATCAGTTTTGGACACCACGGTACAGAAAGGACATAAAACTATGGTGTTGCATCCAGAGGAGCCCTACAAAGATGGTGAGGGCTCTGGAGGGGAAGACCCATAAGGAGCGGCTGAGGGCCCTTGTTGTGTTCAGCCCCGAGCAGAGCAGGCTGAGGGGAGGCCTCATGGCGGCCTGCAGCTCCCTCACGGGGAGCGGAGGGGCAGGGGCTGAGCTCTGCTCTCTGGCGACAGCGACAGGACCCGAGGGAACAGCATGGAGCTGGGACAGGGGAGGGTCAGGCTGGGGGTTAGGGAAAGGTTCTGCACCCAGAGGGTGGTCGAGCACTGGGACAGGCTCCCCAGGGCAGTGGTCATGGCACCGAGCTGCTGGGGTTCAAGAAGCATTTGGACAATGCTGTCAGACTTAAGGGTCTGATTTTTGGGTAGCCCTGTGTTGAGCCAGGAGTTGGACTCCATGATCCTTGTTGGTCCCTTCCAGCTCAGGATATTCTATGATTCCCCCTGCACACCCAACCATGCAAACTGCCACACCATGCCCTGTTAGCCCACCCTGGTCACAGCACTCCCTGAACCTTCTTTGTAGGAAACCCCCCTGTTCACCACAGTCCCTTGCTCTGCTGCAGAGCAGGCATGCACCTGAGGTGATCTCCTCAGCGAGTGACCAACAACAGTGGTGGGTCCTGCAGAAAGCTCTGCCAGAACCCCAGCAGCTTGTGGTTTGTGGGCTTCTGTGAGCCCAAAATGGTGGCTTGGTATTTAGCAATCCACAGTGATGGCCTTTATTTCATCCAGGAGTGCTGTTACTCATTCAGACCACAGAAGATACCTGCAGATTCAAAAATAGGTTCAATTTTTCTAATGGTAGACACTATTATTTAGACTAATTAATTAGGCAGTTACAGCCATCCAGTGTTATATTGCAAAAGGAAGAGAGCATGTGAGTCTTCTAGGAACTGGGCTGTTGTATGATCAAAGGCAGATTTTAACAGGTGGTCATAAATGTAGCATGTGCTATCTCTGTCAGCAGCTAGGACATCCTGGTTAAATACAAAATGTATCCTTTATTTTATCCGAGGTTAGTTCATTGGAGCTCAGTAGTCCCTAGTTAAGTGGAATTTTCTTGATGGGACAAAGTAATTACTGTTAGAGAATTTTTCCTTGCTGTGCCTTATTGGAGCATGTATTAGGCCACTGGATTGTGTCTTGGACACCTACAGTCCTGAGACCTTTACCTATGCCATTCCTCTTGAGTCTCATACCTGATCTCAAATGAGTCATTATCATTCTTGTAGCTCTCGTGTGTGTAGTATATATGGCTGTAATGGTTAGTTAAACCTAGGCTCATAGCATTCATTAGGTTGATTTCATATTACTGTTCCAGATGCCACATCTTGAGGCAAGATCAAACCTCTTGAAACATAATTATTGGCTGAGTAATTGCAAAAAGAGAGTTCTTTCTAAGTCTAGAAAACACTGTAATAATAGTGTATGAGGCAATCAGCTAGAAGTATTTGCTGACTAAATCAGAAGGTATGCTGTGAGTGAATAACCTAGCAAAATCTAGACCTAGTTTGAAAACATCTGTTGCAGATGACCACGACTGTTATTTGTTCTTACCACACAGAAATCCTTCCCTGATTTCCTCTTCCTCACAGACTACATCTTAGACATACTAATACGGTGATACCTTGAAGAACTGTATACAGAATACTGTAGGGCATGTAGGGCAGGTAGCTGATCCTTTTTAGCAGTACTGACAACCACAAAAGTGTAGCTCATCACAGCAAAACTTTTTTTTTTTTTTTTTTAATTTGAACACTTAGCATACAACAAATCTGCAAGATTTTAGGAAGGAGATGCTCAAGGACCTCTCAAGTCTGATTCTCTTACCTATGCCATCTGCCACGTAGAAGTTGGTTGTTAACTCTGAAATCCTCCATGAATTTTGAAGGTGTTTTCTTCCCCCTTCCCTGCAGAATAGCTGAGATCTTTAGTAGGGGAAGGTCGTATGCCTATTTCTTACTACACTGAGCCAGTATTCCTCTTTTTGATCTTAGAAAGATATCTCTTGTCTAGATTTCAGAATTGTTCTCTCATCTTCCCACTCTCCCTTCCACCACACAAATCCTTTTCCATTCTTGCCTTGATTCCTTAAAAGCTTGGTTAAGATGAAGTTGTGATTGCAATTGTTAAAATCAGCTGAAGTGTGTGTTTGTATTTAAGAATATTTAAAAGTTATGATTTACGTAGATTGCAGATGAGGCTTAGTGCACAGGCTATCCAAGCTTTGAAAATCTGAATTTTGTATTGATTTTCACATGTAGTATTTTCAGAAAGATCCAGGCTTACATATAAGTTAATATACATAGAAAGCACTGACAGATGATTGTAACCTTAAGTTAATTTAGCGAAGCTTATTTTTGTTTGTATTAAACAGGTCAGCTTTTATGTCAAACTTAATAACTTAACTCGGAGACTTTCAATCCAGTAACTGGGTTTTTGAAAGGTAAACCAGTTGTACTGTATTTTGGTCATTGTGGTAACTAGCAGCTTATAAGAAGTACAGAGAACAATATAAGTTGGATCTTAAATACTTTATTAAATTATTTTTCAGGACAGAAAAAGAGCTTTCGTCAATATCATGTTCAGTTTTTTGGAGACGCCCCAGAGCGAGCCTGGATATTTGAGAAGAGCCTTGTGCCATTCAAAGAAAAAGACCAGTTTGAACAATTATGCCAGGAAAGTGCAAAACAAGCCCTCACTAAAGCAGAGAAAATAAAGGTAAGAAGCTTCCAAATAAGGCAAGATGTGCATTTCTTTTAAATTTCCTGTTATGAGTATGTATAGATGTAAACAGATATTCTAGGGAGCTTTTAAGATGGCTTGTTTTACAGTCTCATGTTCTTATATTTCACATACAGATGTGGAGCATGGGATGGCTTATCACTGATAACTATTACTTATTAAATATATTAATAAATATTACTTATTAAAATTGAGTACTGGTCTGCTTTGTCATTGATTTATACGTGGTATCAGTACTATCGAATACAATTCCATTTGAGTGTCTGAATTGTAATTGTACATTACACTTAGTCTCTTGAAATTGTTTTTTGTTACTGTTGGTATTCTGTAATCAAAAGCGAGCAAATTTCTCACACAGTCTTCTTATCTTGCAGATGTTAAAGCCTGTTTCAGGGAAACTGCGGCCACAGTGGGAGATGGGTGTTAAGCAAGCAAGTGAAGCAGTAAGCATGACAGTGGAAGAACGGAAGGCAAAGTACACCTTCATCTACATTAGGGACAGACCTCATCTTAATCCTCGAGTGGCAAAGGAAGTTGGCATTGCTGTGGAGCCGTTAGAGGAGATAGATGAGTCATCTTACTCAAACGAAGAAACGACTGAAAATCTGAAATCAATGAAGGAGTCTGGCATTCCTAACAAGAGGAGGAGAAGGACATCAAAATTGTCTGCCACTGATGATACGCAAGAAAGCAGTCAGTCGGGGACTAAGAATACTACTCCTCAAAAGTCATCTGATCAGGCAGAATCCAAAAGAGGGATAGGCTCCCCTCTCAATAGAAAGAAAACTCCAGCATCTACTCCACGAAGCAGAAAGGGCGATGCAGTATCTCAGTTTTTGGTCTTTTGTCAAAAGCACAGAGATGAGGTTAGTCTCTTTTAGCTCTTACTTCACTTTAGTTGACAAAAATTAATTGCTACGATAGAATCCGTAATATTCTGGGTTTGATGAGGTATGCCTGCATGAAATCTTGGTCTAGACAGTAACAGAAAGGAGGGAGTGTAGATGAGTAAACAAAATAGTGATAGTGCCATTTTACTTTAAGCATGTCACATTAGTATCTTCCTACATAATCCAACAGTCCTTTTTATTAGCCTTAATTTTTTAATATACATAAAATATAGTAGATATGCATAGATATGCTCAGGCAAGTATAAACAAGGTTATGCAGTTTATGGCCATCTACTTACAGTTAGCTTATGCGTTCTTTTTGATGACGTGGCTCAAATCATGCAGTCTGTTTGCTTGTCTTCAAACTCTTCAAAAACTCCATTTACCTACCTAGAATCCTTTGCTGAACTTCAAAAGAAGCTTCAGCAGTTAGCAAAGCATATGAAAATGACTGTCAGTGTGCAATCAGCTGGGACAGAAACTAGGCCTTTTTGAGAGTACTACACTCCGTGGCAAGGTAGATTAAATAACTACTTTAATACCAACATTTCTTATGAAGACTGCTAGAGGCATAAAAGCAGTACCACTGTTCTAGCTCATTACTTCAAAATTATGAACATCTGAACAATAATCATGAGCAGCCCTCTGCTGCATTTGCAGTACAATTCCATGCACTGGAAGAATCATCAGTTCTGATGTTGTCTTTTAGTTGCACTCTTCTGTAATACTCACAAAGGGATCAGAAAGTTAGAGATGACTTTAATTGTCTTTAGATGCTGATTTGTTGACTTCATTGTAAGATATTTGTATTAGAAAATATTAACAAATCGGAACTTTATGAAGAAAAGTTGAAAAACAGATTTTGTTTCAAGGAAATAAATTAGTAGTAGTTCAACTTAAGGATCTTTTTTAGATCATTGCAACTCAAGATCCTCTTGAGAGTTAAAATGAACACAGTGTACATATAGCTTTTTGTGGATTTGGTTCACTTGAGAAAAACATTAGCAGTTCAGTTTGCTGGTCCGGAAACAAGAGGGTTTTGTACCCAGACTATTAAGTACAGATTTTGAAATATTCATTATGAAAAGTTGTATGGGTAAAACATCTGTCTCATGTTTGAGAGAAGTGAGTTCTGTTTCCAGTTCTTCTGTAAGTAACTTGTGTAATGGCAAGAGGGCATTTCCTTGGCCTTTAAGGTAGGTAGCAAGAAGTTTTGTGCAGTATTGAGGCATATGAAATTACTTCTCTGGAAGAAATTAGATTTTTATGATTGGTTTTATGGACTCTTAGCTGAACTCATCCTACTACAGAAGAGACATGCTCTATCGCTCTTTTTAGGTACCTCAAGGGAGGCTGTGGCGAGGTGGGGGTTGGCCTGTTCTCCCACGTGCCTGGTGACAGGACGAGGGGGAATGGGTTTAAGTTGAGCCAGGGGAGTTTTAGGCTAGATGTTAGGAAGAACTTCTTCACTGAAAGGGTTGTGAGGCATTGGAACAGGCTGCCCAGGGAAGTGGTGGAGTCACCATCCTTGGAAGTCTTCAAAAGACGTTTAGATGTAGAGCTTAGGGATATGGTTTAGTGGAGGGCTGTTAGCGTTAGGTTGGAGGTTGGACTCGATGACCTTGAGGTCTCTTCCAACCTAGAAATTCTGTGATTCTGTGTGATTCTGTCTCTGATGTTACATTGCTATTTACTGTGCCAGTTATCAAGTTTCATTCCCTTCTATGGTTATACTATAGCTTTCAACATAATAGATGGAAAATGCAAAGAATATTAATATTTGACATCGAAGAATTGATTTGTCTTCAGTGTCACTTTGGGAAACTGAAAAACTTACATAAACTTGAAAATCACACTGATGGTAATGTTTAGTATTACACAGTTGTAGGTAAAAGGACATAAATTTCAAAATACTACATATATCTTGAGAGAGGGCATCCTACCATTTCTACCTACAATACCTTTTAATAAAATGAGTCATGAAAACCCAAATCCACGATTATGTGACTGATGCTGTTAGATACAGAAGCATTTCTGTGCATGGAACAGATGTAGGTTATAAAAACAGCAGATAACAGACAGCTGCAGCCAAAAGTCCCTCTAACAGGTTAAGATCATTAGAGCCTGTTTTTTCCTTTCTCTTGATGTGAAGACGACTAGCAGAGAAGGTAAATACAATTTTAGATATTTACACTTCTTGCACCAAACCTGCTACCTAATTTTAGTGAACTCTTCAGGCCTGTCAGATTGCTTTTAAAAGGGCAGTTTTGTGGCTTTGGTGGAAGGTGGAATTTGTGTGCAAACTAACACTCAGTGTTTTCCCTTCTCTTTGGCTTATCTGGTTCAACTTGTGTAGTTTGCTTTCCATCCAAGAGACTTTTTTTTCCTCTTGTTTTAGTTATTCTGATATTTTAGATGTAGTGATAACATCAGCTAAAAAGCAGATCTCTTTTTGACCCATTTATATTGGTGGCATCTGAGAGACCAGAGTATGGTTCCTTAGGTATTTACATAAATATATTAAGGACAAAGCAAAACTGTATCCTAAAGAGGTTCTCTGGCTCACAGACTTGGGAAGAGATGGAAGGGAATGACTAAAGACTTCTCATTCAGGGCCTCTAATAATCACACGGTATCTTAAAAGTAGAGATGTTCCTGCTGTGTTTTGTTTGGAGTCTAGATTTGTATGGTAGTAGGATTCGTGTATCGGTTTGGTTATATTAATTACTACTTTTTGTGTTACTTTTCTGAGGATAGAACAGTGAGAAACGGTTGAAATTTTCAGAAATTAATGATGGCTGCTTGAAGCCTGGAATTGCTGCTGGAGAATGGTTTTAGTAGGCATGTTTCCCTGAGGAAAGGAAGCATTGAAAGCTTGGAGCACTGTCATAGTTGTAGTGATATGTTAAGTATTTCATGCTGTCACTAAAGGAGTTCAGCTGTATCTTGTACTGCTGGCATTCTTGTGGACTTTCTCTGTGAAATACAACCACCATGATAGTTACAAGTAAGTGTCTGACTTGGGCTAAAGGTATTATTCAGTGAGAGACAGACAGCTCTGCTGTTCATATGAATTCATTGATTTGGGCATTGAGACTATTTTAAGGTAAATTAAGAAATAAGTTCATTAGTAGGGTGCACAATTGAAGATTTCTGCATATATAAGGATCTGTTGGACATCTAGACAAATGAGTGGAGGTAATATGCTTGCATGAGCAGTATGTGCCTGACCTAAGTACCATGTTTTCCACACCTATAGTAATGTTAATTCCCAGATCCAAGAAAAGATCTTCCATTTTTTTTCTGTAGCATATTTAGACTTTAAGAAATACTGTAGAGAAGTGCATGATTTTCACATGTACTGTTTCCACTACGTATGCCAGGAATTGAGTATGACACCGTGAAGACTTTGGAGAAAACTGTTGGGCAGTGCTTCTTTGTGCAGCTTCCCTCATTAAGAGCCATGGGTTTCTCATGCCTGTTGTTTTTGTTTGTATTTCAGTCGGACTGGAGGTGACACTAAACTGCATCTTGTTTGTATGAGCACAGCTAGTTGCTTGTTAGAAAATGAAATAACTCAATGCCCTACTTGGGCAGAATGAGCTATACACTCAGCAGACAGTGGTCAAAATTGCTGTTAACTTGGTTGCCTGAAGAGGTGAGATCTGTGTGAGAGGTTTCTTGTGGGTCTGTGTTCTCCCCTCTCAATAACTTTTGGATACTTTGCAATATTAATCAAACCTTGAACAGAGGCTTCCAAAGGTAGTTATATTCTGCTAGCAAGTATTTTGTGCCAGATAGAAGCAGGAGGACTCCACTTGGGGAGAACTTACAGCATGAGTTTTCTTCCTAGACACTGAATGATCTCAGTGGGAAGAAGGTGTAACAACTACTGCAACTCCAGGAGGAGCTTCACTGGTACACTTGGTACACTTGTACCTTGTTTGATACCAGGAAATGCAACATTAAAACACGTTCTTAGAAGTTAGGTTAATTATTTCCACAGAAAGATTGTCTTTCTGTTCTGTTGAATGGTGTTACTGTTGAAACATTTGGCTCCGTTGGCCTGCTTTTTCTTTTGCTCCGTGGTTTTGGGGTATTGGTTACATCACTACAGTAATAAATCGTGGGGCTTTGGAGAATGCTGGGTAATGAGATAGGGAGTGAGGGCTGGTTTTAAAGCTACTGTTTCATTGCTGTAGATTTCAGAATCTTACAGCTTTCTGACTTCTGAGATTTATCAAATCTGGTTTTCCTTAAGTGAAAGTATGAAAATACTGAAGGAGTTTTTTGTTTGTTTGTTTTTAGATACTGCCTTTCCTGTTTGTGTTGAATAAACTTCCTAGGAAGTCTCTTAACTTCCATAATGATGGCTGTTATGTATTGTGCTTACATTAAGAAAAGATTCACAGCTTTTTGAGTTGCCAGTATTTGTATAAATAGTATAAAAATGATAAATTAATACAGCAGAATGTTGCATCAGATGCTAGTTTGTGTAAATCTCTCTGCTAAGATAGGTATAAAGGAGTACCCCTATGCATAACGAGTTTTCCTGTGGATTGGTGGATGTCCTTGTAGGCAAGCATTTATTCCAATATTGCTTGTGTGTTTTCTATGGGGCAGAATTAAACTTCATCCAGAATTAATAAAAATTATTGGAATCACCATACCACAAGATCTACTCCTACTCAATTTTCTGAATTTTAAAAGGCAAATAGATACTTCTAAAACGGTACCTAATACTTCTGAATCTGCTGAAAGATTAATTTTTTTAGAAAGAAGTGGTTATTCAAAAAATAAATACAAACCAAAACTGGATACGAAATGTTTGAATGTAGTTCTGTCTAGAGCAGATGTTAGATAACTCGTTTGTATCCAGTTTTCCAAAGCAATAGAAGAATATATGCCATTCGTTTCAATGGTCACCTTTTTTTAATAAAACCCTATTTCTGCATGTATAGGTGGTTGCTGAACATCCAGATGCGTCAAGTGAGGAGATTGAAGAATTGCTTGAATCGCAGTGGAACATGCTTAGTGAAAAACAGAAAGCTCGCTATAACACAAAGTTTGCCATAGTGACCTCTCCCAAATCTGAAGAAGACTCTGGTAAACGTAAAACTGTGCTAGTGTACTCTAACTAAATTTGATATACATAGTGGTGTTAAACTAAGCACATATTTGAGACCTGTAGGGAAAACAGCTTTCACTGTTTTCCAGTTTTAATTCTTGGTGTTTGTGCCAATAGCAAAGGAATGCCAATGGTTACAATAAAAGCAACCCATGAAGTCTACATTTCTTGCTCATTGTTCTGAAAAGTTGTTATATGTAAACCTACTGTTTAGAGATTGCTGATTTCTCATTCTTCTTCTGCCCATAAGCAGCTGCCATTGCATCCACTGCCTGTTACTAGTGGATGGTGGGAAGGGAAGACGAAGTGTTACTACTAGTAAAATTTGAGTGTTTGTTTTGGTTTTGTTTTTTTGTTTTTTGTTTTTTTGAGTAGAAGATTTAGGAAATGGTTTTAAAAGTGTAATCAGTGCTACACCTTTTCTTCATACGAATACCTAGAGTATATTACCTCATCAGCATCAACTCAGGAAGAAGTATTCGAAACCTTATTCTAAATCTTTCATCCACTTGGCATTTTATTGTGCTACGCAAAGTTTTTAGGATGTTGTACAAGATTTCAAATACTTTTTTTTTTCTTCTTTTTTGTTGCTTTTGTCTAGCATTTAGTTTTGATTAAGAGTCTTAACTATTTTGCAAAATATCTGAGGATTTTGGAGTCATGTATTTGAGAAAGAAAGAGGAAGATAGTTTGGCATTTGCATGGACTTTATCAAATTTCAATAGATATCACTTTTCAAATTTAAATAGTTTTATAGCACTGTAAGAATGCATACTATGGAAGTATTAGAACCAACAGGTGCTGCTTTGGGCAATGACAAGAATGAGAGGGAGTGTTTGAAAGTTTGTGAGACTTGGAAAAACTTGTATAAAAATGGCAGTCAGTTTTGTTAACTATCTGTGTGTGTGTGAAATAACATCATTTTGTGGAAAATTGAAAAGTTTTTAACTTTAAAATTTAAGTGTCAAATATTTGGATATCAGTTTAAAAAAAAAACACATTCTGTATCTCTCAAGGTTCATCATTGAAGAATATTGGAGAGGCCAAACGTAAAGTGTTTCAAGACTCACCTAAAAGGAGATCAAGATCCAGAAGTAATTGAAATTTGTGTTGTGTGCAAATAGTTCATCATTATAAGTAGCTATTGAGTGTATTTTTTTATGTAATCACCCACGTATCATAATCTCTTTATTTTATCTCAGATGTTGTCTTCCTTGACGTTAGAATTTTAATGGATCCCAAATTAAATATCTAAATGCTGTAGTGCTGAATTTTGTTCACCTTCCTCAGTGTCATATTGCAAGAAATGTAATTGAAATTGTACCTGTACCAGGTGTTTCTAGTACATATATTGTGTACATTTATAGTTATCTACAGATGAAAACATGTCAGTTGACTCGTTCCCCTACCCAAATCCTCTTATCTTAAACTTGGAAGAATATTGTGGGATTTCTTTTTCTGGCTTTTTATAAGTAGCAGGTTCTCCTGGAGCCATTTCAGTCTGTTTTTGTGGATTCAGAGTTTGATAATAGAATATGTCCTAGATTGTTTAGATATGAACATTAATTTGAAAATTATTCGTATTTTCAAGTTACTATATTTTTAATATTTGTAACTATTTGTTCCCACTGGAATAGAATGCTTGTAGCTGTAGGGCAATTTTCAGTTAACATAGTTGTGCCCCTGGAGCTTGCAATCTTCATATTAATAATACTCGGTAGCTTCATAAACTAGAGAGTACTGGAGAGTGTAAAAATGTTGCCGTTTCATGCTGATGAACCAGACCACTTCCTAAACTTTCATCTGTCTTTTTGAGGTAGAGCAAGCGTAAACAATTGCTGAACCTATGGAAAGGGTATGTAGGTTAGTCACTGAGCTTTTGTAATTTAGCCAGCTGCTTGAACTTCACAGTGAATTATCATAAAAATGTGTGAATAAGTCCATTTTGGTTTAAAATGACCAAAGTGAATCTGTTCTTAGGATTTTGGTTCACAAAGGAAGGGGATCTTATGGTCTCCTGTACAACATAAGTAAGCTTGTTGGAAAGCACCTGGAATTGCCATACCAGAAAGAGAGAATTAATCTGTACAGTTGGTGATATCTTGTCTTTTCCAGAGGCCCTTTAATAGATGTCTTCAGTAACTTCACCAGTATCAACTGGAGAACTCCTGAAGGAGACGTAAACATTTATTCAGTGCTGAGACTATTATAAAGTGGCAGAAGAGTTAAAAGCTGTATAGATCAACCATGTGTAGTCTAACAATACAAAACAAATGTTGGGCAGTGATATTCAGATCTTAAACTAGTGCTTTAGTCTTTCTAAAATGAGTATTAAGCAATTGATTTGGATATGTCTAGAGCTTGCCTTCAGAAAGAGAAACCAGACCTTAGGCATTAAGAGGTCATCGAACTGTGTTAATGTTTAACTATGTTTTAAAAATAATGACTGAAAGAAAAGTAACTTAAATAACTAGATCAGTTCAAAATAATTTGAAAGTGGGTTTTAGATTATTTTTCATGTAAGTTTCCCCCATCCCCCATCCCAAGGTAACTTACATGGAAATAAAAGAAACCAAAAAAAGAGGACAAAGGAACCTACAGAAGATTTTGAAGTTCAGGAAGCACCTAGGAAAAGACTCAGGATGGATAAACAGAATAATCGGAAGGTAATTATGTTGTTGGTTTGTTTGGGTGGATTTATAGCAGCACCAAACACATTGCTGTAGTTAAGTTTGTCAGCATTTCCATTTTCAGGATTAAAAAAGTAATGTTTGTATATCAAACCAAACTGTTGTAAATATTCAGAGAAACGTGAGCTTGTTGCCATGGGCTTTCTTCTTTGGTTTTGAGGATGGAGATATAACAAGATGCTCTTGCTACGTAGACTGGTGAAAATGTATGCTGAGAAAGTCTGTTTCCCAAAGGAATGTGCAGAGGCATGACCTTTCACTATTGTCATGCTTTATAGTTGTTTTCTTTCCCCATGAATAAGAGTTCAGGAGTGTATACAGGAACGTATACAAGAATCTGTATATGTTAGTGAATGCTGCTTGCAGACAGAAGTGCGGGGAGAGAGGAAAGCAAGTAAAACAAAACAGGAAAACTACTTTTCAGGAACTGGAACGAAGCTTGTAGTACATTCTAGTGACGTGCTGCCCAATTGCTTAAGTTAGGAAACTGCAGTAAATATTACTGTGTCTCTATCATGCAAATCACAAGCTTCTTTTCAGTATAGCTTGCTTGTGACAATGAGTTTTCCTTATGCAGGTCACTAAAACTAGGTATATGGATGTCAGCCCAAATCTTCGAGACACTCAAGCATAGGCTTATTTAGCTGTGCATTTAGACCAGTGAACTTCATAGGTTTCACATTTGTGGAGAGTTTAGCTCACAGGTGTTTTCAGATATCTTACAAGAGCACCATGCCATAGTGTAAGTATTGCAAACCTTGCCTCAGGACTCAGTAGCACATTGGTTAAATGAAGCAAGCTAGTATAAGGAAGGTGGTAGATTTTTTAAATTAATTCTGCAGGTCACGTTTATAGATGTCACGTTTGTTTGATAGGCTCTTCTTTTAGTTGCTTCTATTGATAAGGTGGATATCCAGACAATTTCTTTAGTGTTCAATATAAAAAAACATGTAGAATTTCGGATAGCCAGGCTTATCTAGCCTATTGGTAAGGAGTAAGGATAATCCTTAGAGATGTTTTATTACCTTTGCAGAGAGAAGAGCCAAAAGTGGTTTTTGCACTTTTTGCTCTAAAAGATTAGTCATTAAATATCCATTTTATATTCTAGGATAAATTTTTAAACTTGTCTAATTGATTTGAATTGACTATAATGCGCTAGGTACAGGGAAATATTTATTGATTGCAGTTAATTCCTGCTATGAAGTCCCTGTTTTGACTGTCACCAAAGTTCCTTCTTTACTGTCTGACCTGAATTTGTTTGCAACAATTAGCACAGATTAATCAGAAGTAGAATGAAAGGTGGTTGCAGTATAGTTCACGAAGGTGAGCTTTGGGTGTCTTGATTCCACAATACAGGTTTGACAATTGACAGGAAAAAAAACAAATGATTGAGATAAGTGATTCTCATAAGATGCATATAACTGATTAAGCTGACTTAATAATTTGTTATATACATTTAAAAAGTGATGTCCTTTATCTGGTCAGTTTATCAGAATTAGTTACAAGGAGTCTGGTATGTATAAAAACTATGCAATTTGGAAACTAGATGCATATGGCAGTGATTTTTGTGCTTCTGTCCACGGATGGGTCAGTTATCACGTAGAATTGCTGCCTTCCCAGTTTTTAATGGATAACCTCTTAGTCTTTTTCCTGCTCCCACCAGCTGTGGGTACGTCTAGCCATATGTGCTGGTAGTAAAAATATAGCGAATAACAGCAAAAATGTCTACACACAGATTCCAAAAAGCAAACACAAACTATACATCTTCCTTTCTCTAGTCCCAGTTTGCTTGAAGGCTTATGTTAGAATTGCTTTGGATAGGTGAAACTTTAATGATCTTTCATGACCACTTCTTGCATGAGAGTTGTGCGTTACCCTGTCCTTTTTGCCCTCAGCTCTTACGTATGAAATCTGAATGTTGTTGCACAAAGTTGTTGCACAAAGTCATAATAGATATATGAAAGTTCTGAAAAAAATATTTAGTTTATTGGTGCTTTCATGACATATATAAAATGCACATTAGCACAATGGGAGTTTTGTAAAGCCTGCTTTAAATTGAGTGAACTGTACATTTTCATTCATTTTACACAGCAGCATCAGTGGTAGGGTAGCTTAGACATCAGTAGAAGTGCATTGTAGCATATCTATAGTACAGTATCCATTCGTATTTATTTTTACAAAGGAAACCAGTCTCTGGCTTTCAAGGTGTTCACCTGGACAGCTTTTATAAAATTGTCAGACAAAGAATATGAAAAATATCTAATTCTTTAGAATTTTCTTATTGATCGTCTGAGCATTTTGCAGGGTTAAACACTTGGCTACAATTTTAGGGACGTACTATTTTAATGAATTTGTAACATACAAAGAAAAAAACAGTGGCATCATGTGTAAGGAATAGTGTCTAATTTTGACACAGTGTTGACCAAATTTCCCTAGTTTTTGGCCTGAACATTTAATGATAAATTCTCAGTCTGGAGTGACTTTATGCACTCTGTGTGATCCCTTGAAAATAGTGTTTATATTTTGGAAATGCTGGAACAATCTTAACCATAGTAATTTTAAAAATGGCACTGCTATAAGTTGTGGAGTTGAAAGCAAGCCTCTGAGACTTAAAATTCTGCATTTATTCTCAAATTTATATACTACTTCTGCAGTTTACCTTTAATAATTAAAGGTTTTAATTTGACCAGTATAGACAAAGACTAGTAAGGGTCATTTACGTGTTTTATTTTCATATAGAGCTCCCCTTTTTGATATGCTGAGTTTGGGATGGATAAGTGGGATGCTGGAATACCTTGTTCTTTAATTTTTCTCATTTGTTTATGGGTTTGTACCCTGTGCTATAGATGAGCTTTAAAAAAATCACTTAAATGGGGCTAGCTTAACTACATTACCATTCAGATATTTGTAAAGACACTTTCTTTTTAATAACATAAATCCAGAAGTAATTGCCAGTTTTGTCCAACCACTCATAAATTAGGAGTTTTTTTATTTTTTCATATTTTTTTTTGTGACAGAGGGAGACAAGCAATGACAAAACAGCAAAAACAAACTCTACTAAGGTCACAGAAACCTCCTCTTCACAAAAGAACCAGTCAGGTAATGTGGTCAGAATAAGTTTTAATGTAACTTTTTCAATTAAATAATTTTAAAATAAACAGGTTGTCTGAGGCAGCCGCCTAAATTTGCTGACGCAGTAACAAATTACAGCCACTATGCCACAGTTGGGGGGGGGAGCGTGCCCTCTTCCTTCACTACCACCATTTTGCAGCATTATACTTGATTGAAATTGTGTATTGCTGATTTAGAGCAGCAGTTCACAAGTTCACCATTTGATGGCACCAAATTAAAGCTATTGCCCTGTGATCTTGGAAAGCAGTGATACGAATCCTACTGCTCCAATTTGTCATTCTTCATCTGCCCAATAAAACAAGAGCAGTGACCATCAATGTAATCAGTTACTATGTGGTTTTAGACCTTGTAAATGATGCTTGATGGGAGGCAGTGTGGCGCATGAGAGGGAATTCTAAATCACCTTGGACCAAAATCCAAAAGTCAGACTTATTAATGATGTTCAAGTTTAAGATAACTGCTGTAAGAGCGTGTCTCTAGGTATTATAATGAAATGCCAAAGACGAGTAAGCTTCAGAAAGTTCTGCGCAATGTAGAAGCGGCGACATGCCATAGATAATGTCTGGTACCTGGTCCCTGTATGTAACCTTTCTCTTGGCAAAGTACTAGTGATACTCATTGAGATGAGATCACATAGGCCTTCTAGAGTTATCTGAGGATGTAACTGTTACCTCTGCTTTAAAGAGGCGATAAGTCACAAAGTGTTTTGGTTTTAATAGAAATGAGTAAAATAACTTGGGGAAAACATTTCTAGCCATTTGTAGTACATATTTGCTTAATAGAAACCTTTATTTTTAAAGTCAAGACAAAACACGTGGTTTCAGAAACTTCTTGTTCTCTCAGCCTTATGTAGGTTCCCAGAAGACCTACCTAAATCATTCCTTCCTTTACATGAAGGAATATTTTAAATGGCTTCAGGGAGATAACGTTTTAAAGTTCCAAACTTCACTTTGTAAACCAAAATTATTTTACAGCAACGAAAAATCTGTCTGATGCATGTAAACCTCTGAAGAAGCGAAATCGGGCTTCAGCAGCAGAATCTTCAACTCTTGCTTTTAGCAAGAGTTCATCTCCTTCAGCTTCCTTAACTGAGAATGAGGTAAAAAAAAAGTGGTGTTTGCACACAGCCATTTAATTACAGAAATTTTCAGGTGTGAATCTTTTTGTTTAAAAACAAAAAACAAAGGCGAATTCTCTAACGTTGGTGCTCTAGACAAGTTACAGTTCTGGCCTCTGTGAAACCTGTTAATGTGTGCATTGCAAATTCATTTATTGTAACAAGAACGTCTGATTTGGGGACGTCGAGATATTATTGTGGTTTTTAATGTATTTACCAACAAAGTTTTAGAATTGTAACCTTCTATTAGAGGCAAAGTAAAATGCCAGTGTGTTCTGTATTTTCTTCTACAGACTTTATGTAAGTGTACTACATTAGTTACATTATGTAACTCAATATTGTCATGTTGCCATAGCTTTTATATTGAAGCAAGTTTCCTAATCCTCTGTTTGATCTAGAACTGGACAGTTTTCTGAGCAGAGCCCCTTTAAGCTCAAATTAGTTTTCAGGCTGTTTAAGTGCTATTTCTCTGTGATGCAAATAGCTTCATCGCCAGTAGAGTTAAGCAGGCAGTGAAGGATGTATCTTTTTGATACTTACTAATCATAGTCTTAGCTCTGCATATTTGGAACTGTAATTCTTTTCAACTGACATACAATAAATGAAATGTATGTACCAGAAGTGTATTCATACAATCCATTAAAACCGTTCCCTCAGTCATCTACACTATTAAAACAAATCAGCCAAAGAATGGCAGCATGAGGGTGAAGTATGCATGCTGTTTCACAGGTGGGTTCAGAAATGTAGTTGGTAGGATTTAGTAAAATATCCATGGACAAACAGCTTCAAGCAGTTTGTATTACAGAAGTTGTAGAGAAAATACTTGCCTGCTAATGAGGGAGTAGGGCTTCTATCTATCGCAGAGACTCTTTCATCTCCCCTAACAAAAGCATGAGGCGCTTAGACGCAATAATGAATGCAGTTAAAATATCTAGACTATGTTCAGTAAATGGTTTACCTTTGGGGGTGGGGGAAGATTGCATGTTAATGGCTGTATATCTTACTGTAACTTGAAAAATTCTATCAAACAAAATAATCCCCAAATTCTCCCTCCTATGCCCTAATAAAACAAACAACAAAAGTCCCACAGGAAAAAATGTCCAGGGCAGCAATCAAGTAAAGTAATACTTGTTCTCATTTTGTTTTCTCAACCGAGAGACTCCCAAGCTGACTTACCAGTTTCTGCCATTTTGATTTTTGTACCAGCACTTGCTGTCTAAGCTGT
Source organism: Aythya marila (assembly GCF_965140915.1). Lineage (NCBI taxonomy): Eukaryota > Metazoa > Chordata > Aves > Anseriformes > Anatidae > Aythya > Aythya marila. The sequence continues at coordinate 68,637,360 of NC_139045.1, read as the reverse complement.
TTGTGTTTGGGACCATCATTCAGCCAGACCCATTTAAGGAAAATACAATCCTTTTGATTCTAAACATGCATCTCTAAATACTGTAATCTCCGGAGAAAGATTCTCCTATTTCTAGATATTGTGTTATAAAAAAATAAAATCTCCAGAAATCTTTCCCTATAAAAGGTTATTTTGTAGGATTTTGGGTTGTATCTTAACAATTCACATGTAAAAATGGATATGGTTGTATAGGCTAAGATGATTCTATGAAAATCTTAAAACTTAGCTCTTAATTTACTTAGCTACTGCTAAACAGCAAAAGATGAGAGAAAAATTAACATCTTACACTGCTCGTAAGACACAGATATACAAATCAGAAAGGGAATTAATTGTTCTCAAAGGTTTAAAATGTTTTAAAACAATCACAGTCAACATACCAGAAATGTATCCTGTCAAACAGTAGAGATATGGGGGGTGGAAGGGCGGGGTACTGGGTAGGATGGGGAATAGATAACAGTGGGTTGGATCCTTAGATGGTTTAAAGCTACACTGACCTGAACTTGTACCAGCTAAGGATTGGCCCCAGTTTCTTTCCTATGATATTAGGTATATTTTGCCTTTAAATAAAACAGAAATGACAGGCATGTGTTTCTGAAGTTACTGTTGATCTATTCTACTGAACAAGGAAGGCTCTAAACCTTGAATTTTGTGGGTGGCTTTCAAAACCTTTTTCCCTTTTGTATTGTTATTTAGCACTTTTCTAAATGGCTTAATTTGTGTGTGCCCTGAGAGTATTCATCCAGAGGGAAACCTTCTCCAGAGTGATAAGGGAAAAAGTTTAAAACATAAACACAATCATGCAATGCTGAAAGCCTTGCTCAGCTAATTGAATAGGATGTAATTCTTTTCAACATTAAATACATTTGCTGACTAACTTTTATATTTCTGTGTTCACTATTATACTATAAATGTTGACTTAAATGATCTTCTAACAAAGGTGAAAAAAAGTACTGCATATTCCACAAGCACATACACCTTCACAGCAATATTAAGTGGATCCTGGCTGTTTTTTCTCTTTATTTCATTCTTTTTTTTTTCTTTTTTTCCCCCACACTACTTGTGGACAGCTGGTTCCAGAAGGGAACCTGCATATGACTGTTATTTGTCAAGGACTGTTGCTAGTTGCACACCTTTTAAATGTCACTCCATTGCAACTGAAGTCTAGGAAAGGTATGTTCAGTAGGAAAGAGTGTGCTCAGTTTTTTCTTGTTTGAAAGATCATCTTATCTGACATGTTTTTTAGAGATTTTGGATGCTTTTTATCGTTATTGGAGGTATTTTTTTTAAATGGTGTTTACTTGAAATATTACAAAATTAATATGAATAGAGGCCAAATTTGCAATCAACAAGTTGCTTTGGGTGTCTAATTTAAAAGGGAAAGAGGAAGGAGGGGGTGGACTTCTGCCTTAAGAACAGACAAACGTTTATATAGACCTGACATATCAAAGAGTAAAAGGTAGACATTCGCTCCTTTCAGAAAATTGGGTTTTTAATTGTGTTAAGATGTATCGAGAAGAATCAGTAGAGGTTTTTTTGTAAGTCACTGGGCAAAAGTTAGCAATACCTTATTTTTTATTTGGTATTTATACATAATGAATAAATCTCATACCTGCATACCTTGAAACAAAATACTTAATTTTACTTCTAGGCACTTGGCATCAATAGTGATTTCCTCCAGTATTTTATGTGAAATATGATTTTGCTTAAAATCCAGTTCTTAATAATCAACTGGTGGGGCCTAGTGTAAGGCAGATACTCAACACTTCCAAGTCTGCAAAAGTTCAGAGTAGTTTTGTACTGCTGAAAAAAGACTTGGTGTAACCATCCAAAACACGATAGTTGTGAGAAGAGATGCAGGTGGTGTATTCTTGTTTCACTTTTACTTTCTCCTTCCCCTCCCCAGTAATGTGGTAGGTGCTAGTAGAGCATAACCAGTATTTTTTAATAAATAAAAAAGGCTTTGCATTACCATTGCGGCTGGATTATTAGCACACTTTGTGTGTTTGCATGAGACATATCTGCTTTAGCTTTTCAATCAATTTTTGTGGTGATTGGCTGGCTTCATTAAATTGGATGGATTTGTTGACAGCAGATAAGTGTCATAGCATCCTGCAGGGCCTAGATACTACTTCTGAACTTTGTCGAAGAACTGTAATATTTTTACGAGAGGATAAAATAAAGAACATGTAATACTCTAAATTCTTAGCTAGTCTGTCATTCATCATACCCTCATGAAGTATGAGCTGACCAGCAGATGGCAGTTTAAAGAAGCCCGTGAAAGATTTTGAAGGTGTTGTTTTTAACATAAGTTCCTTATATTCCCTAGAGGGAATTCCTTCTACTTTCCATAATATCCAGTGTCAAAACAAACTCAATTGCTGGTTATAGCTACAACTTCTTAAATTTCCAACACCTAATAATGCAAGACAGTAGCCTTAAGTTGTGCTATTTTTGTGCATATTAAACAATATATTTTTTTATTATCAATTTGAGGCAGATTTTTCTGTGTTTTTTATGGGTATTAGTATGTATACACAATGGAGAGAACACATACAAATCTTAAAAGGTAAGCTATTTGATGAAGAAGGCAGTCATGAGACATGTACAACTTGCAACCAAAACAGTACGTCAGCTCCATTTTTCAACCCTGGAGTCTAGTTGTCCTACAGTATACAACTGAAATATTCTAGGCGTGCTTACTAAAGGTAAAAATAACCGCCTTTGAGTTTCTAAGAACAGGAAGGAAGAAAGGAATTCACATTATTTTAAAGAAACTACTGCCCTAAAGAAAAAAAAATAGTTGAAGATAACCTTGCAGGTTGTTAAAAAAAAATAAAAATCAGTGTGCTTCTGGCATTTTATTTTAGCTTCCTTCGAAGATAATTTTCTCTTCAAAACAAGATTTAAGAATAATTTAATATTTAGTGTCACTTGGAATTCTCTGTGACTTAGCAGACAGTTGTTTTCTGTTTGTTTCTGTATGCCTATAGTTTTTCTTTTTCCTGTTTCAAAGCACCAATAAGCTGACAGGGGTTCATTTTTGTGGAATGCTGCAAGTAATTGGACTTCTTTCATGCTAAAGCCTCTAACAGTTGAAATGACTTGCATTGCCCACCAGGTCATACAGTTTTGTTACGATGCTTCCACTTTCACATGGAAAAAAAGTTCTAGGCTTGAATTTTGTTCTTTGGCAGCACATTTTGTGTAGAAAATTAAGTTTCTTATGTAACTATTCTCATCTTGTGTATTACCTAGGCTTCAGAGTGCAGAGAATCTGTTTACTGAATGTTTATCTAATGTAGGTTTTTATTCCACGTCCAAAACCAAAGTATCATGAGTATCTGTAGGCAATTTTATAATGTTTTAAAATGTTCTCAGAGTTTTAATTAACTTTCCAGGCAAATTCAGAAATGCATAATATCCTTATCTGAAACGTCTAACTACTGCTAATAATAAAAATGAACCTTGTCCCAGGCCGTCTTTTTGCTCTTATAGTACTGTGTACACTTGTGGCACCGCATACTTAAAGAATTTATCTAGTCTAGCAGTATGGGCCAAAATACCATTCTTCAGTTCAGGAATTCTTATACTGAAATAAAGGAAATGTTAACTGTAACTCAATTGGCTCTGTCAGTTTTTCTGTCTCCGTGTGGGTGCACAATAGATTGTCTTTTGAATACAGTCTGATCTACCTGTATGTTGCTTATTAACTTATTTTTATAGAAGTTGTGCTTAGATTAAACAAACAACAAAAATCCCAGTCATTAAGCTTTTGTTAAGAAGAAGAAAATGCAGTTGGTGTTTCCCTGTGGAAAGACTAAAGAGTTTGCTTATCAGAACATTCCTACTCCAATCTTTCTATAGGAAGCTCTTAGCCAGACCAGACCACTTCCTCCTGGATGTCTGTGGTGTGGAGATCACTGACCCTAAACTCACTTCAGGAAGTCTGAGCTTGTAGCAGTGTCCTTAGATTTAAACATAGTGAAATTTAAAAGCCAACAGCATTCAGAAGTCATGGAAACATGCTTCTAAAATGCTTCTAAAATGATAAATTACTTTTTTTTTTTTTTTTTTTAATAAAAATACCTGCTAAAGATAGTGGATGACCCGAGAGAGGATGCCAATTAAGCCAGCTGAGTAGCTTAAGACAACTCTGAAGGAGTGGTAGGTTACTTTTGGTTTGGGGGCTTTTCTCTTACGGATCCTGCTGATCCTGCTGCAGAGGTGACTTGCTTACCAAACAAGAAAGCAGAATTTTCTACCATGCTCTAGTTTCATTTTATATACCCCAAGCTTTAAAATAAGTGTACATTGTGGATTTTGTTTCCATTTTATGTTCTACAGCCAGGCTTATAAAACGAGAGATGCTTGAGTAAAACAAAGGGAAGTGGGAGGGTTAACTTTTCTGGCTCTGGAAAAATTTGCCCTTTATTTGATTTTCTGACTGTTTAAGCACAACATGACAGAAGAGCAACATTGTCTTGAATATGACTAAAACCCTAAGACCGCAATTTGTATTCTTAATACTCACATGCTGTTAAACAAGCACATGTGAGTAATACAAGAAGTGTTTTTATAAGACTGAATGAGTTGATAAAGTAAGTGTTCTGAGGAAGAATATGTACATTTTAATGAAATTGCACTTCGGTAGGTAGAAAAATCTGAAAGGGTTTGCAGCTGGTAGAGTGGTGACTATTGGAGCCCATTCCTGTTTGTGCATCATGGATGCATAAATGCTAGCAAGTTTCTCATGTTAAATTTCCAAATTCATTTTGAACCTTCAAACACTGGGCAGGGAAAGCTTGTCTGAATTGGCTACAGGAGAGGAGAATTCATAGTGAAGCCCATAAGCACTGAAGAGTAATTGAACCTTTTTCATTTTCCAATTGCTAACACACAGTGAATAGTATTTGAAACTTCTGCTTCATGGGGCATATGTTTTGGCCTCGACAAATATTGATGTTCTAGTCCTTTAGGGCAGGAGGTACTTATAGGAAAGAAAAAAAGACACCACCTACACCACCCCTTTCCTGCCCCCAGGATAACATGAACCAGCAAAGAGAGTTTTGCATATCAGCTTTTAAAAATAAAGACTTAATCCCAAACTGTAAAAGAAAAAAATACAAAACAACCAACAACCACATTTAACGGCCAGGTCAACAGCTGATTGAGGATCAGGCTTGAAAAGCAGAACAGTTGCATTTTGTGTTCTTACTCTGGCAACATTGTTTGTTTTTTTAATTCTTGGGCTGCAGATTGGATGAATACAGCCATTTATTTTCAAATCTAGAATTTCTGAACATCTTTTTCCTTGAAATTGCAATGTAATGGTTTTGCTGGCACTGGTATTTGCTACATGATTTTGGAGCTGTCTGTAACAAAGTGGAAAATTGTGAATGAAGTAGAAAATTTTAAATAGAAAAAAAAAGATGAGTGGATGAAGAAAATGTCCACATAAATATTTCACTTCATCCTCACCCACTTCTTTGAAACACAGAATCATTTGACTCCTTAAATTCCAGACTATCCTTTCTTGTAACATATTCTCAGCTGGCAGCCAGTCATACTGATATATGTCAGTACCAATTTTGATTTTCTTTTACATTAAATTACATGATATTTCAACTATCCAGATGAGGAACTAATAATGCCACTTGCAGAGTACATCCCTATAATCCTAGATATATGCAAGCTGAGCTTACATAGCAAATTGCATCTAAATATATATATAAAAAAAAATAAAAATAATGCCAGGATGAGGAATTGGCTCATATTTCTGCTGTAGTGTGTGGCTGAAACTGGAACCAGGTACCTGTTTGCAAACATACTTAAGAAATTGTTGTTGTAGGGTTGAACTCAACATCTAGACGTACTGAATGACGTGAGAGTGAGAGATGTTTCCATACATTAGTGGTTATCCCTTCACCTTTAAGTGATTTAATTGATGGAGCAGTGAGCCATGTGCTTAACTGAAACTCTCAGTCTTGCAGCAGAGGAAAGACTCATAGTAGGAAAAACATTTGAAAAGTTTTTCCATGATGGTTCTGTCAAATCCTCTTCCTTTGCCTACCCCGCGAATCTTTTTATGACAGATTAAATGAAAACAAAATTAAGAATATAAACATAAAATCACAAAATGCACATAGCTGACTCAATTTATTTCCTTATTTTTTTTCCCTTTAATGTCTTATTTTAAATGTGAATCTGCAGACATTTATTCTTCCTTTCATAGCCTGCCCAACAGCCTCCATCAAATCCAAATTCTTATTCAACATAATCTTGAGAAGGAAATTACATTATTCCACAGGCTGTCCTCGCATCTCTGTGCACATTGACCATCCCTTTTGCACAAACGCTGGGGCAGAGTAGCTCAGGAAGTGATAGAAAATCTTGTCCTGCTGTTTAGCTGTTAAACAATTGCCCGTTATGCAACAACCGTTATGCAAAAATACAATACGAAACCAAAAGAATTTACAGAGATGCCAAAAATTCTTTCCCATCTACTCAGTAACATTTTTTTTTTCCAAGAACAAAGCTATAGAAAACTTGTGTTAAAAAAGGGGAGGGGGGAATAAGAATAGTCACGTGTCCTTACGTGTTCTCTTTGAGTCTTACACGTGCGAGCAGTGAATAACAACTGATGTACACGGGAGAGGAGAGAGAGTCTTGAGAATCCGACGGTGAAAGGAAGCAGGGCTCCTCGTGCTTTCAGTCAGACCACGTTTTCTGGCCAGTTTTATCCCTTCCCTCTCCCCTGTGCTCACAGATGCACGGTTTCCAGTAGAAAGACGTGGATTTGAGTTCTGAAATGCCAGCCGGTTGCTCTGTGTTCAGCCAGTGCAAGCCTCTAACGGGAGCCACTCTAAAAATAATTGGGAGATTTAAAAATTGAAGGCGGTGGTAAGGGGAGCCTGTGTGATGTGTAAGGTTTGCCGGTGCTTGTGCCGATACTAACTGCAGCAAAAGGACGGTGTCTTCCGTGTTGCAACATCTTTAATTGCTAATGAAAAATGCAGGTGATTATAGAGTTCGGGTGTGATTTCATTGCCGAAACTTGTCAGTCACTATACAGCCAAAGTGAAAAACTCTTTTTTCCCCCCTAAATTCGCTCTTTCTTAAAAGTTGTACTTTGCCTTTGTGAGAAATAAGAAATTCCTCAAAATGTAAAATCAGCAACCAGCAATGGCTATAAATTACTAATTAACAGCTTTTGCCATTAATCGAAGTGTTGGTTCCTTTGAACCTTGGCCTAAATATCAGAAGAGGTAATTACATGCAATTTGCTTTGCTGAGGAGATTGTGTTACAAAAATAAGAACAAGACAAGCTCTGGCATGATCACAAGGAAGATTAAAGTTTGTAAAGTAGCAATTTTTGAAAAAAAAAGACCCCAAAAGCTGTTCCGGTTCTCGCAGAACAATGCTGTGACGTGGGTACGTGCTTGTGTACGTCCTGTCAGACCCTTCACTCTGTGACACGCTAGCCATGCTAACAAACCACAGGAGCGTTAATGTTTAATTTTAGAGGTGGCTGTGTTTTACTTTAGGCACAGATTTGCGGCAGTTGTCTTGTAAATCACCTTTCCTCGGTGTTTGTGACCTGCAGATATTTGTGTTGTGAGCCCCGGCTGGGTCTGAGGCCTGGCCCTGCTGCCGCGGCTTGTGGAGGGCGCAGGCGTGGCCTTCCCAGGCCTGCCGTGCCCTACATGCCACCGGGCCGTAAGGCCTCCCCGAGAAACATTTTCAGCCAAAATTGCCTCAGCCCCTTCCACGCAGGCCTGAAGGGGACAGGCAGGCGTTTCACTTTGCTGCTGTCATCCTCTGCTTTTCCTGAGGGAGCTGAGCTCTCGCCGCAGAGGGAGCAGACCCAAAAGAGGGCTGCGTAGAATGGGGGATATTTACACAGGGAGGTGGCCGGTAGAAAAGTGTTTGTCCTGTGAGATGAAGCGCCTGAGACTAGGTTCAAACTCTGAATTATCCTCAGGAAATGCTCCCCTTTCTTACAATTGTATGGGGGAATCTGCTAGCCCCTCTCCTTCGTGAGCTTCCTAAAATGAGCTGGTATAAAATGGGTGGTGATGATGGTAGCTTTGTATGAGTTACGTATAACGTGACTGTTGGATGTGATAAACCTTCAGGTAGCGGCAGCAGCCAGGCAGCGGTTTTGCTCTGTAGCAGCAGCCTGCACGAGGCAATAAAAGCCTGATGCTGAGCTTATGCACGTATTGATTCTTTGGCACTGCAGCAGCCCACAAGCAGGTATCCCTGCTTAGTGCAGAGCTGGCGCTTGGCGAGCATCTTGTTTTTAACACGGGGGGGGCTCCGGGCAGTCACAAAGGGCAGATCACACTCGTCTCACAAGACACTCTCAGCCTGGTTGCTGTATAGCTCTATGACTAAAGGTATTTGCTTCATGCTAGGCATGTCGGTATTCAGGCTTGAAATCCGGCATTAATCTATAGGCTGCTGTAAACTGCCAAGTTTTGTCTTAAACAGGCTGCTAGAAATTGGGTTTTGTGGCCGTGTTTGGGATGTAGTGTTTAATTCTTGCCAGTGCTGCTTTGGCTCAGGAGCCGTTTAATGTAAATGAAGGGCTATTGCATTAACTAAGGCAGTAACATTCCAGGTTTGTAGGAAAACAGTTTTCAATTTATGATTTGTACGTTTGTGATTTTGTGCCCCATATCTGAGGGGTTTCTGAAGGGCTGTCATCTGTCAACAGGATTACCTTTCCTTAGAGTTACAGCAGTGCACGGCTTATACTAATTAGCATTTCTGGGGGAACAGTTTAAACAGAAATAAGCGTGTTGTGTAACTTCGCTTAAACCCTAAGGGAAAACATTTTTGTTTTTTTGCTTAACTCCAGTACTACCTTTCTTAATCTGCCACTTCCCAGCAAAAACTGGCTGCTCAGGGTGCAGCTGCGTTTGCAGTTTGCTATTTCCACTCTCCTTCCAGAGGACAGAGGTTTCCCCGTATCTGAACAAAGCAATGATTTTACGTGCAGTTTCTTTTAACTCACTTCTAAAACCCTCTGGCAGAATCTCAAGATCAATCCAGTTGTAGAAATATTCATAGGTAAAATGTAGGCAGGAATCACTTCAGTAGTATGCATTTGCACAGAGAAAATGCATTTAAATCATTGCAAGTAATCTGGAAAAAAAAAAGTCAATATGATCCAATTTGTGAAATATTCTTATACAAAGTCAAAGAGAGCAAATGGTAATTGAAGGAATGCAAGCTAGCTGGAAGCAACGGTGAGAAATAATCTCTCAAAGCCTGCATTTCTAAAGGGATTTTATAAAGACTTATATTAGGCCTGATACATCTTCACATTTTTATCTCTGATTTCAAAATAAATCACTTCTAATAAATTTGCACACGGTGTGGAGATTGGCTCATAGGGAGGTTGCATGTAGCTGTCTCCATTACTTGGTGAGCAGGACAGGTTTTAATCAAATGTGCTTTACTGTAGATAAATATAAGATTGTACATCTGAAAGCAGAAAGCAAATTCTTCATATAAAGTTTGCCTGTGTCCTGACAAACAGCTATTGGCAAAATGATCTCTTGAGCACTCTGGCAGTTTACAGTGAGTTTCAGTGCTGTGTTGAAAATGCTCAGGGAGAGCCTTAGCCAAGGGGAACAGAAGTAGTGGAGAGGAGCAGGATGTTGATTTGATTTGAATATAGTGCTTGGGAGGCTTGTGGTGTTCTCATGCCTGATTTTTCAACAGCCTTTGTAAAGTACAGATAAGGTTTAGAGAAAACCCACTAAAATCCTCTTGAAGCTGGAAAAAAATCCGTAGTGAGAAATTGAGACCTCATTCTGGCTAAATGTGGTCTTCAATCCAAATAGGATTGAAACGGGCTTAATTGCAGCTTGCTTCCACAGGAGGAAAAAATCTGGTTCCAAAGGACTTTTAATGTAGGTGAAACCCCTTGAGAAACCATCATCAGCTGTGATTTGCAGTTAGACAACTCAAAAGGGGCATGAGGCAGTATTTTTGATGGTATGTGTGAATAGCCATTAGAATAAGCTTCAAGAGAGGTGGCAGGTTTGTTTTGCAATGCAAATTGGGATGCTCTCCTGGAGAATGTACTTAGCCAAACAGTTCTTTGAGTTCAGTCTGGGGGCAGCAATTTGAAATTCTGCATTTTATGCTGTAACAAGAGATAAGACAAATGACTCATTTCTGCATTCCAGCCCTAAATTCTATTGAACTGAAAAATGCCCTATATTTTCTCCTAAGTATTACTTTCTTTTCCCTAAAGTAAATTATGGATATTAAAAAGATCCTCTAACACATCTAGATTTGTTACATAAGATTTATCCATAACAGAGTCATCTTTTTGAATTCATTGTTAGTTATAACATTCTACGAACGTATTTTTTTTCTTCTTCTACATATTGGTCCCACTTTCTAGGAGAATATTTGGGTAGGAGACTTTCATATGCAGCATAAGGTTTTACTAAGTTTCTGAAATGAACTATTAGTGTCTCGTAAAGCACATATTCAAACTTTAATCAAGGAATCTGAGAATGTCCCCGTGTTACTGGCTGGGCACTCCTGACTAACTAGATCATAGAGCTGAGTATGAATAAAATGCCATATTACAAAGTCTTGGTATTTTGCTTTAGCAGCTGTTGAATTTGTGAAAATGGTTGTTATTGCAGAGACTTGCACAAATACATACTCTGGTTTTAATCCATTTTTTCCTTTAAAGGTGGGGAAATAAACCCAAAAGAATGTGCCTCAGTCTGTTAGCCTGAATTGCCGTCTGCTTCAGTTGATATTCTGAACAAACTGCACCATACGTGACTGCTTTCTCTAACATGTATGTTTAATCTTCAGATCTCCGATGGCCAAGGAGATGAGCGCTCAGAGTCTCCCTATGAAAGTGCTGATGAAACTCAGACTGAAGTGTCTATATCATCCAAAAAATCTGAGCGAGGAGCAGGAACAAAAAAAGAATATGTGTGTCAGGTGAGAGATGTTAGCTGGGGCAGGGAGCTGTGGTTTCTGAGGTTTCCTAGAAAAGGTCTTTTTAAAGGTGAAAATGACATTAGGCCAGAAACAGGTTTATTGTGCATGTCTCACGGAGGAGATATAAGTGATCAGGTCCCCACGTCAGTAAATGGAATTCTTCATTCCTAATTTCTTTTTTTCTTGATCCCTAATTTCTTTTTCCTTGATCTCAAATACATGACTTAGCCTTTCTGTTTTAGTTTCCAGGTCTGTAAAATAAACATAATTTGTACCTCAGAGTAAGTGCATGAATGTTGTAGTGTAACTAGTTAAATGATTGGGAAGAGCTGCTTGCTTATCTGTTCATAAAGTGAAGGAAATATAACACAGTTGGTTCTGCACTTCTGAGTGAGCACTGCACGAGGAGCAAAGCCTGTATATTGAAAGCAGAACCCTTCCTGAAACTATTCTAACACTGTTCTTAGATTACGAAAGGATAACACAATACCTCTGGGCAGATTATGTTTGTTTCTAGGAGACTGGACAAGGAGTTATATTTCTATTTCTTCTTGTACATAGTGATGATGAGGTTATATCTATCTTTAATTATTGGCTAATCACTTAAATTCTGCCAGCATTATTGTCGAGTTCATTTTTAGTTATGCATGTGTCATTGCTAACAGCCTGGGCATTGAAGATTCATTGTGCCTCCTAGATTAATTTCTTTTTTGCCAAAGAAAAGGGAAATAAGGATGCTTTTTAACACGACTCAGATGCATCAGTGTGCTCAGGGAAAAAATTCTTAGAGCTTTTTTCTTTTCCTTTTTTCTGTCAAATTGTATTTACTCATGAACCATATTTCTATGAGTGGTGTTTCTAGCAGTTTAAGCAGTTTAATGACAAATAATTGTTTCTACTGGAAGCAAGGGCATGTGATGATGCTTGTAGAATTGTCTTCACTTGTTAAATTTGATTTCAACAATGGGAAAAGAGATTTCTGAGGAGCAATATATGACAAGGAATAAAGAAAACAGTTTTTTCCACATATGAACTTTTCTTTAACATTCAATGCCTTTGTGTTGTAAAAGCTGTGTGAAAAAACAGGTGATCTCCTACTGTGTGAAGGACTTTGCTATCGAGCTTTTCATGTAAGCTGCCTTGGGCTCTCTGGAAGACCTGCAGGAAAATTCATTTGTAGTGAATGTACATCAGGCAAGTTTGTCCCTTTCTATTAATAAAAGAAAAAAAAAGTTGTAGTTTTCTCATACATTGTTACAGGAAATCATCCTGGACAGAGTATGTATCTATGAATAAACTATACTTATCCCATGGTGCCTGACAGGGTGGGAATTCTGCTGTTGTAACTTTGCCATGTTTTAGGAAGCTCACTCTGTTTTCAGTGAGAGCTCTCTTGCAACTTGGCTGATTTGCCCTGAATTCCACTGCCTTCATAATTGCAGATTCTTTGCTGACTACAATTACAGAGTAGAATTAATGTCTGTCACAAAGACCTAAGAAATCCTAAAAAAGACCTAAAAAGCAGCAAGTGAAACATTTTAAGTCCTTTTTCAGTTCTTTGTGTGTCTGTATCAATCTCTTGCTTTTCCTATTAAAAGACTACCTTATTGCTATTAATTTCATTTGCTTTTAATCCTATAATAACTGCTTGGAAGTTTTTAATCGAAAATATTACATAAAACATTTGTGTTCTTGCTCATAAGTTCAGTTCAGAACATGTGGTGAGCCTTGCTGGAAAAAGACTGCTTCAAAATAAGGTTGATCCAAGCAGTCCAGAGAAAAGATTGGCAGATATTTGTCCTAGGTTGGTGGACCCGCTTCGAATTATACAGGATCACAGACAACCAATCATCCAGTTTCATTGCTTTAACAAAAAATTCAGTTGTCCTGGCATACTGTTGCTTATGAATAAGAACATAAAAGCAGATCAGTGAGGCTTTGGGTGTTGCGTACACTTTAACTGCAGTGGGTTTGCATTGTAACTTTATTTTTTGCTTTGTTTGATTTTATTTTTTCTGTATCTAAACAGATCAGTATTTAATGCTGAAGAGTTAAAGCAAATAAATTGCTCTATCCAATAATATAATTTGCTTTCATTTTAAAAGAAAACACAACACCTCCCCTACATGTGACTGTGTGATTAAAAAAAAAAAACAAACAAACAAACAAAAAAAACATTTTAAATACACATTTGGATGAAAAGTTAGTTACATTATTTTCATTACTTTTGCCACTAGGTGTGCATACCTGTTTTGTGTGTAAAGAGAGAAAGGCAGATCTGAAACGCTGTGTCGTCTCTCACTGTGGAAAATTCTACCATGAAGCCTGTGTGAAAAAATTCCATCTAACTGTTTTTGAGAACAGGGGTTTTCGATGTCCTCTCCACAGCTGCCTAAGTTGTCATGTTAGTAACCCCTCCCATCCACGAATTTCAAAAGGTAGTTTCATTTTTACATTTTAATGCCTGATAAATTAAGTCTGTTTACGGTCTGTTAAGGTAAGGAATTTGTTTATGTAGTAGCTCCAAGCTGCAATTTCAGGCATATGTGTACCATTGATTCAGATTTTTTTTTAAATAATAATAATTGCATAATTGTTGTCAATGTTAGTATTTACCTTGTTTATGGTCTTTTTAAACTAGCTTTAAATTATCTATGGCTAGGCATGTTTTCTTCTCAAGAGAGAATGAAATGCATATATGGTAGTCAGTGAGAGACAGGGCACACAGAGCAAGGGCAAAATCTGCAAATGCACATTGCTGAACGTGAAGATGTGACTCCATGTGTATTTTTAGCTTGGGGCAACATGTGTAGACAAAACTGCATGACTGAGGAAAGCTTGTCTACTTGGTTGTTCACAGCTAAAGCCTTCACGGTTAAGTAGTGTAGTGCTTTAATCTCAGTATAATGTTCTTTAAAAACCTTTTGTTAAAACAGTATTGTTGCTGAACGTAAATATGCAGATGTTGACGATGTAGCTGATATATTTTTTTGTGTATATAGGCTACCTCGGGTAATAATACGAGTTTTTTAGATCAAATAAGAGATGGGTGTTGTTCAAAAATAATATGGCAGTATTCTGCTTTGCTAGGAAAGATGATGCGTTGTGTTCGCTGTCCTGTTGCATACCATGCTGGAGACGTTTGCATTGCTGCAGGATGTGCAGTCATCGCTTCCAACAGCATTGTTTGTACGAATCATTTCACTGCCATGAAAGGGAAAAGTCATCATGCGCATGTCAATGTGAGCTGGTGCTTTGTGTGTTCAAAAGGTAAACTGATGCAAAGCTCTTACGTATATGTAACAGCAAAATGCTTTATTCTTCAATTTACATTTTATTTACTAATCTGTCTACACAAAGTTATTAGAAAAGTGTTTGACTCCCTTAGATATTGAAATAACTTCAGGTTGGCTTGTGCTGCTTTAAGTTTTTGAGTATCCTTTTTTTTTTGCAGATATAATTTACTAAAGAATGTTTTCACTTGGACTTTGTCCAGCAACCAGAAGCCTAATTTAATTCTTTGCCAGAGACGCATAATGAGAAGTCCTCTGTTCTTTCCTGTGTGCAATGTACTGAAGCTCTTTTTGTGTTTCTTTATTGCTAATATGTAATATTAAAACATAAATATTTTAAGAGTTGCTTTCAGTTTAATAGCAGACAGCAAATTGAATCCGTAGTAGTTGTTGCCAGGCGGGCCACTAATTAAGGATGTTTTCCTTTATGTTGTATAATAAATTTATTTCATATTGAGAACCACAAAACACGTAGTGCTGATTAAACGGTGGCAACGAGGGTTTACCTGATTTGTTAACAAATTAACATGCAGTGTAGCAGCTTGCTAAGCAGCAGCTAACTTTCTACTTGTTAATTCATGGAACAAACTAACAATCTTGTTCCCCACCTCTTCTCCCGAGGAAAAAAAACATCAGAGAAATCTGATTAGGCTTAATTTTTGTTGTCCAAATTTTACATACAGTAAATTCTTAATATATATTAAACTATGTTAAATATATTATAATTGTTAAAATGAAGTAATTTTACTTTGTGGTACATTATTCTGGCTTTTTTGTAACTAGCTTGCTTGTTAATTTGTATGTATCACTAACCCCGAGTCTGCCAGGCATTCAAATGAGTCAGGATCCTTTGGTTTCGGTACACAACTAAATGATACGTTTGTTGCAGACTGGCATGGTTTTAACCATTTTTTTCTGGCTGAACCTACCACATATGTACCGCACTGCTTTGAATCTGGTTGGAATGCAAAACTTTTTTTTTGTCTTGATGTTTTTCAATCTTTTTTTTTTTTTTTTTTTTTTTTTTTTTTTCTCGGAAGGAGGAAGCTTGTTGTGCTGCGAGTCATGTCCTGCAGCGTTTCACCCAGACTGTTTAAACATTGAAATGCCAGATGGGAGCTGGTACTGCAACGACTGCAGGGCAGGGAAGAAACTCCATTTCCAGGATATTATTTGGGTTAAACTGGGAAATTACAGGTCTGATGAACAATTTATTTTCTTTTACAGTAATAGTAGAGTGTTTTAATAAAGTGTCATATAGCTGGTTTCTTCTGTAGGCCAACCTTGCTGCACGCACACTTCTCATTTCTCTGAACGAGGGATCCCACCTCACGTGGAGCTGTTGCTGTGCTTAGCACCCCAGTCCCAAGACTTTAAAGCTTTGCTGTTGCTCTCTGCCATGGCAGTATCTTCACAGGACTCCTCCTGAGTCTCCTGATGTGTGCTTCTACTAAGGATGCCTTCAACCCCTTTTGTTTCAGAGATCTCTTCGAATAATTAAGCTTGTATAACTTGTAATTGGCTAAATTGCTACCTTCCTGACTGGCAGATAAGTCAATCAAGCTGTCAAGGTTTTACACTGCATTGAGATTTGGGTGAGATAGAGGTGGGTGGGGTTTACCCTGGAAAGCCTTAATAGCTGTTATCAGCTGTCTCTTAATCTTTGACAATTACAGAGATCGCAGACTTTGTTAAAGATGCTTTTGCTAACCAGATATGAGGAGCTTTATGTGTATGCTTATCTTGCAGACAAGTGAAAGTCCTACAGATCTGAGTGTGGGCTTTTGTTTTCTAGCCTAATCTTCTTCCTCTGCCCAGTGAGTTGGAGTGTGGGGAGGAGGGGATTTAAAGTTTACTTCAGGGTGTTTTGATTTGGTTTTCAGTTTGAGGCATTTTTTTTTTTCATCCTATATTTGAAAATAATTATCAGTTACTGCCACTCAAGGTGATTTTGTTAAACTTGCTGAAAAAGCTTTACTAAATTGCTGTGCTTTTCTATTTGTACTTCTGTGCTAGATGGTGGCCTGCAGAAGTTTGCCATCCGAAAAACGTTCCACCAAATATCCAGAAAATGAAGCACGAAATCGGAGAATTTCCTGTGTTTTTCTTTGGTTCCAAGGATTACTTTTGGACGCACCAAGCACGGGTGTTCCCGTATATGGAGGGAGACAGAGGGAGTAGATACCAGGGAATTAAAGGAATTGGAAAAGTCTTCAAAAATGGTACATAGCTAAAAGTAAAGAAAAATAAACTTGCGATATGCATGCTTTACTTTCTTCACACGTAGCCTCAGGACTGTATCTGTGCATTTGTTTTACAATATTGAAGTACAAAACTTTTTTGACCAGTAGTCACTATTACTAACTTTGAACTAAAGTGTTATTATCATGATTTTTAAAAACATAGCATCTGATTGAAATTATTTCTGATGACTTAGGCTTTTTGAAAAGCAAATGAGTATAACTCAGGCAGTAGAACTGATAAATTTGTTAAGAGCATTAACACTCCAGAAGCATTGGTTGGAAGCCAATTAATGGTTTAGCTAGGAATTAGAGCATGTTTCTCTAACACACATGGTACTAAGCAGGTCAACTCGACAGGAGTGATTCTTTCTAATTTTTTTTTTTTTGATATGACAATCTCTTTTAGCTTTGCAAGAAGCTGAAGCTCGATTTCGAGAAATAAAGTTACAGCGAGAAGCCAAAGAAACCCAAGAAAGCGAACGTAAACCTCCACCGTACAAGCATATTAAGGTAAAATTTGAGGAAGACCCACTCTGTACTCAGAGGTCTAGGCTAGCACTGGAAAGTAAGAGCTGAATGGTGTGATGGGGAGGAGAGGTTGTAATGATGCGTTGGTAACTGCGCTTTCTTTAGAGCCAAGTAATTATGAAATTTTGTTTCTGTTGGAACACCTAATGTTGCAAAAGCAAATTAGTAACAGCTGTAATAACTCATACAATATATTTAAAGTTTTGAAGTGATATTTGAACAATTTTAATGTCTTATTCAGGTGAATAAACCTTGTGGTAAAGTACAGATATACACTGCTGACATTTCTGAGATTCCCAAGTGCAACTGCAAACCCACAGATGAAAACCCTTGTGGCTTCGATTCCGAGTGCCTCAATCGGATGCTGATGTACGAGTGTCATCCACAAGTTTGCCCAGCAGGAGAACGATGCCAAAACCAGTGCTTTACAAAACGTCAATACCCTGAGACGAAGATCATCAAAACGGACGGCAAAGGGTGGGGTCTGGTTGCGAAGAGGGACATTAAAAAGGTATGAATGATTCTTGCCTAGCAAAGATTTGGTAACTTGTGATGTCCTCTGTGGGTTTGGTATATACTTTACCAGTGATACTTGGTATCTTTCAGGGAGAGTTTGTGAATGAGTATGTTGGTGAGCTAATTGATGAAGAGGAATGTATGGCAAGAATCAAATATGCACATGAAAATGACATTACTCACTTCTATATGCTTACTATCGATAAGGTAGAGTATTTTAAATCTCCTTCTGTTGTTTAACTAATGCTATTTTGACTTCTCTTCCTACTTTTGATAACCTCGGGGGACACTTGATGTTCCTGTGTGTTTGAACACACACCTGTGATGCTCCACTGTTTCATGTATTTACAATGTTGTATCTTCTGTGCCTGCTTGCTCCTTTTTCTCTCTATGTATATCTATAATGTACCTCATTGGTTCTAAGTAGGTAATGTAATAAAGTATATGTTAAGGTCTGTACCTTTTGTGCTTTGCTGCTTGAAATAAAGTATAGCAAAAGTATTTATCTGCCTACTTTTAGGAGAAAGTGTGAAGTTTTGGGAAATAATGCTGTAGCTGAAAGACTTAATTAGCAATACGTTTTCCAAAACTTCAACTAAAAAAGAAATCTCACTTGTGAGTACTGTGGAATATAGTTCTAAGGCTGCTTCAGATATATGAAAGTATCCCCAAGCAAAGAAGAATTGGCTTCATATTTTTGCAGTCCTAATCATTTCTTTTGCCCAAGGTTGTACTGCTCTATATTTCTAAAGCTACAGGTTTAGTTAGCCCTCTAACTAAGGAGTTATTGCACAGCCTAAGGATGAAACCATGTTTCTCTAAACACTTAAGTTACTCACCCTTCTACTAAGCTGGCACACAATGTCAGCTCATTAAATATCTGAACTGAATGTGCATTTGACTCTTGCTGTAGTTAGTAAATAACCATCGTGGTTCTGCCTTTCACAAATGTCTGTGCCATTTGTAGGTTGACCTATAAATGCAGTTAGGGGGGCTGAATGTATGTGCATGTAGTCATGAAAATTTTGCATGTGCATTATAAAAATGAGTTGGAAGCAAACCTTAATAACTAAAATACTGTAGTTCTGCCTCAGTGACAGAATGGTGCAATATTTTTCGTAAATAAGCAAAGCTCTCTCAAGCAGCTCTGCAATGAAACATTGTTTCAAATTCTGGATATTTCAAGGTTTTATTTTATTTGTTTATTGTCTGGTATGTTTGGCGGAGGTAGAACTTAAAAGGCAATTGTGTCTAGGGATAGGACTTCTTTAGTTTACCAAGAACTTGTTTTTGTTCAAAATAGGCTGATCTGGGGAAAGAAAGCTGGTGGAAATCTGGTAATCTCTGCAAGTAGCCATGCAGTGACGTGGTAAATACCATAAAGCACAGTACTTGTAAATGCATAACAGCTTTTTGAATGCAAAGTAAAGAGTAAATGGACTGATTTTGAATTTTAAAGCTTTTTGGAGTGAGGGGAATTTTACATGACCAGCAGAGTGCTCACAAGAACGCTTATCCTGCCATGTGGCTGAGATGGGTTCTGGGACAAGGTGAGCTAGATCATGAGTATTGCTTTGGGAGTGTCTCATTCCAGGCCACCTGGGACACTACAGTTTTCAATACAACATGTAATATTGGTTTACTTTTAAGTTTCTGAGTAGCAAAACCATGTCTGTTTTGAATGTAACTACTGAAATAATTTATGGAAA
Organism: Aythya marila; assembly: GCF_965140915.1. Classification (NCBI taxonomy): domain Eukaryota; kingdom Metazoa; phylum Chordata; class Aves; order Anseriformes; family Anatidae; genus Aythya; species Aythya marila. The sequence continues at coordinate 68,618,048 of NC_139045.1, read as the reverse complement.
TGCTTTTTTTTTTGTGATGGGAGGGAGAAAAACATTCACTCTGTTGCTGATTTGATCTCCAGGACCGTATTATTGATGCTGGCCCCAAAGGAAACTATTCTCGTTTTATGAATCACAGCTGCCAACCAAATTGTGAAACTCTAAAATGGACAGTAAATGGAGACACTCGTGTCGGCCTCTTTGCCGTGTGTGACATTCCTGCAGGTATTTCAGTTTGTGTTGGTTTTATTTTAATTCACTAAGCTAAACGTTTACATGGATATGCTAAATCAGTGCAAGGTCGTGGTTTAACTGATTCAGTAAAATATTTTATATAGAACATGGAAGAGATGTTTTGTGGTGTTCCTTTTACTGTAATATTTCTTAATAGTGAATTCTTTAAATATAGTTAGTATCTGTGCAGTCGCTTTGTGTTGTCTGTCAAGAGTAGAGCAGTTTTTGTTTCAGTGATCTCAAACAGTATTTCTGCATCTTTTCTTCAACTGAAGATAGACTTAGAGTGAGTGTTTAAAATATGTTTGAAAATATGTATGTTCTGGTTTGTTTTTACAATATTGAAATGCATACATGCACACGTCTGTATACAGCTATATTACCTATATCTATATCAACAGCTACATATATATGGATATCTATAATGTGCAGACTACGCACATGCAGTTTTGTAAAGTCAAACTAGCGTGCTTTAAAATGTAACTGCATAAGACATTGTGCAGTACTGGTACCTAGTTAATCATTGTCAGTGCTTGTGAGCAGTAAAGGGTAAAAAATCTTACGATAATAAATTGACAAGCAAGTACAGAACCAGAAGACAGATAATAAAACCTTTATTTGTTTGTAATAATTTTGATAGGCTTCATTACCTTGTCCTTCATAATAAAAGAGTGTGTCTCATCTCACTCAGGGACGGAGCTGACTTTCAATTACAACCTTGACTGTCTGGGCAATGAAAAAACAGTCTGCAAATGTGGCGCCCCAAACTGCAGTGGATTTCTTGGGGACAGACCAAAGGCAAGTAATATATCAAGATAAGTTGACAATGTCTTGTCAAATTAGTAGCTTTGGTTTTTCTTTTAGGGTATGTCTAGGTAGACCAGCTTTATGTTATGATAAGGGATAATCACTTTAGCTCCTGAATAAGAAACATTGCTAGCTACTGGCACTAGCTTTTGGAATCAGAAGCAATAAAAGTGGGTGCAGAGGGGAATAACTTCTGGTTAATCCCAATCACCTCTGAAGTATGAAGGAGGGGAAAGGTTATAGGAACTAGGAACTAAGAACAAACTGACCATAGGTGCTCGAGTGCTTCATTAGAGTGAATTCAGGGAGAGATGGTAGCACAAAACTGAATGTTTATTGGGTAAACCCTATCCTCCAGAGCTCAACTATAGCCAGTGAGGTTTTTCTGACTTTGCAGTTTAAATCTAAAATGTGCACTAAAGGCATTAAAGATCTTCCAGTTGAAGTTGAACTAAAGAATAAAAAATTGTGAGTTTTGAAGTGGGGAGGCAGGGGAGACGTAAAACTGTTGCGAAATGGCCTGTGTGATTCATGTCAGGTTAACTTGAAACCTGTCCTCCAGTAGAAGGACATGTACATAGTTAATACCCCATGTAATGTACACAGTTACAATTCCTGAAACGCTGCTGTGTGTTTTTCAAAGAATAGAATTGGATGCTGGTTTTAATAATTCCAGTGTAATTTACTCATAACTGGAAGAGGAAAAAAAAAGGATATTGAAGTGATTGGCAGTGCAACTACAAAATAGAGGCAAATTAGCCATAAGTAGATTAGACTGGAAATTGGAAGACTTTTTTTTAAGTCATAAGAAAGTGGAAGAGCTTACCAATAGGAAGGAACTGTAGGGACAAGAGGTGGTTTCTATTTGTCTTTTTATAAGAGTTAGTGTGGGTTTTATTAACATGGATAGGCACCATGAGGCTCTAGACAGGTCTGTACCAAGTCAAACGTTTGCCTGTGTGTGCTGTCTGCCAGGAATGCCAACAGTTTTGCTTGTTTGTGTAATATTTGTCTTTTGCAAAACTGGCATTTACGGATTTGCAACTTAATCTTTTAGAATTCTTCCACTAATGCCTCAGAAGAAAAAGGCAAAAAGACCAAAAAGAGAACACGGAGACGCAGAACGAAAAATGAAGGGAAGAAGGAATCTGAAGATGATTGTTTCCGTTGTGGTGATGGAGGCCAACTGGTGCTGTGTGACAGGAAATCTTGTACTAAAGCTTATCATCTCTCCTGTCTTGGTTTGGTGAAACGTCCTTTTGGTGAGCCACCTCCCTGTTAAGCTTGTGTGAATAAGTAACTTGCAGGTACCCTGTTAATTGCACAGGAACCTTCTTACAAGTGTCTTTTTTGAAAACATTCTTTTTGGATGGTGGGAACTTCACTCATGAGTAGTGTAGGAGCTCTTCCTCAACGTGGAGGCACGATGATGGCCTTTCTCCTGCTTCTCTGTTAAAATCAACCTTTGGTTTTATGAATGTAGGCAATTGCGCCTATTGGGTGATGTACCTACTCAGTGTGGCTCTGTCACAGGAAAGTTGATTATATCTCAGAAATGCATATCAAGCCAGTTGAGTTCAAGCCAGAAGAATACCAGCAGCATCTGGAATAAGACGAGTAGGAAAACTTTAAGGGCAGTAGACATCAGGTTGCAATTCCAGATACTACCGGAGCTACCCGGTTCTGCAGGCAAAGCCTTTTATCCCAGAAACAAGTAAAAGGATGACTGCTAAAATGTGCTGGAACAAGATTTTCTGTAGATGAAGCGCAGGTGCTTGAGCGGGTACAGAGAAGGACGATGAAGCTGGTGAGGGGCCTGGAGAACAAGTCCTACGAGGAGCGGCTGAGGGAGCTGGGCTTGTTCAGCCTGGAGAAGAGGAGGCTCAGGGGCGACCTTATCGCTCTTTTTAGGTACCTCAAGGGAGGCTGTAGCGAGGTGGGGGTTGGCCTGTTCTCCCACGTGCCTGGTGACAGGACGAGGGGGAATGGGTTTAAGTTGAGCCAGGGGAGTTTTAGGCTAGATGTTAGGAAGAACTTCTTCACTGAAAGGGTTGTGAGGCACTGGAACAGGCTGCCCAGGGAAGTGGTGGAGTCACCATCCCTGGAGGTCTTTAAAAGACGTTTAGATGTAGAGCTTAGGGAAATGGTTTAGTGGGGACTGTTAGCGTTAGGTCAGAGGTTGGACTCAATGATCTTGAGGTCTCTTCCAACCTAGAAATTCTGTGATTCTGTGATTGGCCAACCCTGAGCAAAACCTGCAACAAACAGGTGAGCGTTGTAATGGTAGGCAGCAGATGACTAGATGTTGAGTATTCTACCAGCTTGCAAATTCTGTAAAATGCTGCGGAATAAAGCCTGAATAATTTCTTCTATCTGGAGTTCACTGCTGCATTTAAATGAAAGGATGTCGAGTCCATTATTTATTGTTGTCAGTTGAGCTTTGGAATTATGATTTAGCATTTTTATTTTTGAGATTAGCCACAGTAATCCTGTCTCATCTAGCTTTGAAAGAAGTCGTGCATTGTTTAGATGCTAAAACACAAAACTTCTATGAAAGACCATGACATTTTTTTACTCCCTAGTAATTTGTTCTTTGGTTTTGGTCACAGGAAAGTGGGAGTGTCCTTGGCACCACTGTGATGTTTGTGGCAAACCTTCTGTTTCTTTCTGCCACTTCTGCCCAAATTCTTTCTGCAAGGAACACCAAGACGGGACAGTACTAAATTCCACGTTGAATGGACAGTTATGCTGCTCTGAACATGTTCTTGGGGTGGATTCTGTTGAAACTCAGAAGACTGAGAAACCCCGCAAAAAACTAAACAAGTTGAAGCCTAAGAGAAAGCAGAGGAACAGATGGATGAGAGCTGAATGCAAATAGTCATGGACTGCAGTTTCTACTGCCAACACTATCTTGTAGATAAGTTGTGAATATGACCAGGGAAGGACACAATTTTACGTATATTCTGTAAAGGTTACGTGGGGGGGCTTTTTTTTGTTTTTTGTTTTTTGTTTTATAAATCCACTGAGCCAACCACAGCAGTCTTCTGCTGCTTCTGCACTGATAACGAACTGCATAGTTCAGAAAATTTCAGGACAAACCAAACTTATTACTCAGCATTACAGTTACACTTGAATTGTTACGAATGTAAAAGGTTCCCTCCAATATTCTTTCAGATTGGAGGTAGGTTAAAAGCAAACCAGGTAGGCGTAAACATAGGTTTTAAGATAGTATTTGTCAACCAACAGATGTTTAAAATAGTATATCCTTGAAAGAAGTTATTAGCTTGAGTCCTTTTAAGTAAGAAATAGCTTGGTCCGTGGTCCCAATGAGATTTGCTTGCCTTGTGTGTTTTAGAGCAAGTGCTTGAATGCCATTCACGATCCAGGTGCGTATCTCGCTGTCACCACACACAAAACAATTTGTTTGTGCTCCTATAAAACTGCTCTCCAATGATTCCTAAACAACCTTTTTTTTTTTTTAAATATCCTTCCACCAAGAAATATAGTGCATGGTGGGAAAGGCACACCCTGTACCTGAGAGTGGAAATTTTACATCGTAAGAGATTTTTTTCTATACTGTTTTTTCCTGTATTTCATTCCAGCAAAACTTTACTTGATCTTGCAGAGCTGTACAAGTCTGGATTTAAAGGGATATCGTCTTGCATTCTAGGCCCAATACTGTGATTTTTGTGTCTTAATAGAAACAAATCATAGAAAACCTATTATCTGGAAAAAAAAAAAAGTTTTTTGCTTAATGTGGAGTAAAATGCAGAGGCAAACATTTCTTTGGAATGCTTGAACTCTAAGCATTACAACTTTGTGGCAATGCAAAAAATGCCCAACAAGGAACAAAAGAGAAAACCATGAATGAAACCCTGAAACAGAAGGTGCAACTTGACTAGCTACTGAAGTCCAAAAACTAAGTTATCAAAACAACTCATTAAAAGTGAAGTAGATTTTTGATGAACTGTGTAAGGAAAAATTTTGGTGTGAAATTTAGCCCAACTCTATTCGTTTTTATGCAGTTTATGTAAAACTGGCTACTTGACTTGACATTCCTTCCTTTTTTTAGGAGCTCTGCTCTTGACTATCTTATCGCCACTGTGTTTTATCAGCAAAGCTGTTTTGAACGCTTTGCTCCCGGTAGGTTCTCACAGTGCGGTGAGATGAATACACAAGATTTAGTTTTAATGGAAATAATGGTAGAACTAGGAAAAAATGGTAGAGAAAAATGTCTTTACCTGTTTTCTTCCCAGTGCATGTCATTGGTGTGTGATTAGGCAGCGTTACAAGTAAGTTTTGACTTGTGCCATTGTTATCTAGCCTATGTAAACACAATGCGCGCCTTCATGTCCATTTAGGATTTGTGTATGTTCTAGCTTAGTTTGCCTTTACTAGTGCAGAAACTCTGTGTAGCCCTTTTGAAATTGAAGCCTTGCTATATCTTAAAAGTGTATGTTTCCTTCCAAACGTATTTTTTCAGGATTTGACTGCAGATTTAGTTGAAATTAACTGAAATCCCCATTTGTTCCCAACACTTAAAACTTCGGTTTTATTAGGAGTTATTAACTGAAACAGGTTTTAAATGTAGCTTTGCCCTGTCCTGAACTCTTTTAGTTTCTATTTTGTAACCAAACAACTGCTTTGTTCTTTTAATCCATTGTATAAACACTGTTGGAAGATGTTGTTTTTTATTTTCCCCAAGTAATTATGAAAAAAAATAGCACAGTTTGAAGTAGGGGGAAAGTGTTAAATATTTGTATTCTAGAACTGGTATACCAAGCCTTGCACTCAAGGAAGAAAATGAAGATTTCTTAATTGAGTTTGAGGAGAAACTTTTCCTCTACTATAGATATTTGTAACACCGAGACTGAAGCATAGGCCTGTGCTTAAAATCAAAACCAAAAAATTGTGTAATGTACATTGCTATTGCTTTTTGAGGGGAGGAAAGTGAAATCAGGTAGTAAAGTAGAAAGATTTAAACAAAACTTTTAAACAAAATGAAGGAATTTTATGTCATTGGGACCATTATTTGTTTGAATACTATACCATGTAAGGAAGGCTTTATAAGAATACCTTTAAATAAGTTATTATAAAATCTTACCTTTACATTCCACTGCTTTTATAATTTGTTAAATTGTTAGTCGTTTTATTGCTTTTTCTCTTCATACATAGGTATAACAGCTCTGGCACCCTGGAACAGTTATGCCCAAAGTCCTAATAGGCAGATACCCACTTCCAGAAGCCATCAGCTTCATTGATCAGTTATTGATTGGCACTGTTGCAGAAAAACCATCAGTTTTCAGATCGGTCACGGAGCCTACAACTCCCCGCCTTCCTTGCAGGTGGGGTCACAAGCACATTTAGTACGGCAGGATGCAGTACAGCCACCCATTTTGTATCTGTCTGTGGGTAAATAAAGACGTCAGTGTTCAAAGCAATCGCTCTCAGCACTCCTTCGTAATGCTAAATTTACACAAACAGATCTTAGCGAGTGGCTGTTTGACTTTCTGCTTCCTTCTACCTCTTCTCTACTCTTTGTTACTGAGCTCCTCGGGCCAATGAAGGCTTGCATCGCAGACAAAAAGACTCCAGGCTAGAGGTTTGCTTTTGAGTTGCTAGGACTTTGTTCCTTCTGCTGATTACATACTTTGGAGATTGATCTTTAACAGAAACGTGGACCATGTTCTTCCTTAATAAGTACTGACCCTGCGAGCTCAGCTCGGTCACTCAGAAGGTGATCTGGGAGAATTTTAGTGTCTGATTCAGGAAGGGTGTTTTTTAATGAAGGCTTCTATACCTTACTCTGCAGCACTGGGAAATGAGACTGAAGTATCGTTTTAAAAAGACGGCAAAAGAAAAGTTGTTTCACTATTTTTTTTCTCCCACTGTTCAAATACAATCTTGGAAAAATTGAGCTTTCTCATGATGCAACTCAATGCTTCTTAGCATCAACAGCTTAAAGATTTTCTGTTATAAATTCATCTAAATAACGTCTAAGGATGGCATATTATGTGGCATTAAATTATGTAATTTGTGTCTCACCCATAGAAATAGAAAGATGTCTTTCCTTTTCCAGCAGACTTGTCCAAGCTGGTACATAATAGGCAAATTCAAAATTTGTTGTTCCTTCATCACGTGAGCAAGCATGGAAACAATTTTCTTTTGAACATGTTAGATGAATTTGCTTACAGTCTAGGAAGAATAATCAAATTAAATGTCTGTTTTGTTCTGTAGCTTTGTGTTCATGGTCAATTTTTAGGGGCTTTTTTATTTGAATTACTTTGAGAAGCAGAATACCTTGAGAGACACATTAATGCAATTTTTCCACATTGTTGAGTCACATTATTCCATGTCTGACTGCTTGAGAAACTTCAGTGTCTTATTAAATATTAAAATTTATTCCTAGTTATTTAAGAGGTTGCTAATTCTTTTTTGGGGAAAAAAAAAATCGCAGCTTTAAAAAAATTTGTTAATTATTTTTTAGTCAAATACATGATCTGCAGGTATGGTTTGGCAGTGAGCAAACTGGATGTTGTTCTTCCTTGGTGAAAAGTTGCACTCCAGGATTTCCTAAGAGACTCACTGGAAATAATACTTAAAGCTTATGTGGAACTGGTGGTGATTTTGCTTTGGCTTGTTTCCACAGCATTGCTTATCACATAAATATTGACACTTTTTGCAGTCCAGTTTTTCCTGTTAGGGTGCTGTTTTCTGTTGCTCCTAATTTTGCAGACTTGCACCATCTCGAGCTGCAGTCAGGCAGTCCCACCAGGGCTGGGCTCAGCTGGCTGTCACTGCTGCTGCTCCTGTTGGGCCAGGTTTGAATTCAACTGTGTTTTTCCTTTTCAGCCAGATTTTAGTTTGGGTCTTACCCCATCCCTGAGCTCTCTGGGCACATCCCCCTCCTCTCTGGAGGACAGAAGAGGGTTGCAGGCATCATTCCTGCAGCCCCTGTGGACCGCAGCTCGTAAACCATGAGGAGGAGACCCCCACCCTGTCCCCAGGTGGTCGCTGCTGCCATTTCTTAGAGCTGGGGAAGCCCTAAGGGACATCAGCTCTCAAGCAGGTAGCTGGGGGTGAGGAGGAGAGGGGGAGAAGGGACTGAAGAGTGAAGACAGGAGGTAACCAACAGTAACCATTTCTCTCTCTTCAGTGAGAAATGGGGCTTGGAAGCAGGTGGACAAAAACGAGGTTGAGGGATGGTTCTAGGGCAGAAGGGGGCTGGGGCAATCCTCAGGGGAACGATAACGAGGTGGGACGGGATTGAGCTTGGTGTGTGGTTTAGAGATACTGTCCCTGCTGCTGCTGATCCAGGTGACGGGGCAACTGCCTGCATTCCTGCTGCCCACAAAGAATGACACCTCTCTTCCAGTTCATTTACTCATCTGACATAGCCAAAAGAGAGCAGAGAAGTGATTTTTTTTTTCTTTTCCTTTTTATTAAAAAGCACAGTAACCTCCCCTGGGGTGAGGAGAATGAGCAGGGGAGGGCAGCAGCCACTTAACCCCCTGCCAGCTGCGTTCCTTCAGCTGACTGCTGCTGCCTAAGCCCAGGGAAAAGACTGAAGTGAGAAGTAACACCTGCTGCCACCTCCACGCACACTTGTTTCAAAGCCTAGCTCTTTTAATAGTAAGTACTGCTTTCACTGGGGCTCTCGGAGCTGATGAAGCACGGCTTTGTTCACGTGTCACAGCTGGCTGGTCGGTGCACGGTTTTGCAGTGCACCTGGTCCGTGAATGAATCTCACTCTAGGAGAAGGGAGGCCCCACTGATGACCCCATTACAGTTTCTGCCTGCCTGCTGGGCTGCTGAGATCAAACGGCAACAAGGACAAGGTGCAGAACGCAAAGCGTAATGAGAAAGAACATAATAGGGAAAATACAGCAGTTTTAAAAAGAGGTAGCCAGCCACACAGACACCTACAAGGTTTTAAATTGTTGCTGTGAAATATAAATCACATCTCTGTAGCCAGCTGGAATTGTCACTTGAGCTGGCTGTACAGGAGAAGGTTTCGTGTCAGGAGCTGCACCCCATAGGACTTTGTGCAGTTTCATGTCTTACCTGTGTGGCTTGGCTAAGAAAGAAAATTCCTGCGAGGTTTGCCCAAAGTTTGTCTTTGCTTCTGTAGGATGAGGCACTGTGTTAGAGACTGCAGCAGGAAACACAAGGGATGTATTTGTCTAGGAATCGGCCATTAGTTCAGTTGCATGTGTTTTCCCACAGCTGAGAAGAAAGGGGAAAGCTTTGGGATCCTTTTCCTTATTTTATCCTTGCTTAAAGTAATGGTAAAGCATTGAGAATAGTAAGTAAGTAAATACATGTGCACATTCTTTAAAGGAATACATTCATCTTAGGTCCTGCTTAGGTGGAAACACTTGTGCTGTGGAGACCTTGATAACTGGAGCAGTCAGTCTTTGCCCAAGTTGTTGAGCTGACTGCTGAAAGAGGGAGTTTGGCTTTTCCCTCTCTAAAGAAAAGGAGAAGACTTTTATTTGTAAGTGAAGCCTGGAATTAAAGGGGGAGCCTTGTGCTGTTCAGCCTGTTTTCAAACATCACTCAGCTGAATTGATTAGCACAAGTAGTCACAGCTGAAAATTGTTTGAATTGTATTTTTCTGCACTTATTTTGGCTATGTAGAAATGGGTTGGTGATTGTTAAACATTTTCACATATGCAGACACGTGCCTGCCGTTAGCAATTCCTCTGCTACCAGCCAGCATACACGGGCTCTGTGTGCTCCATCACGCCGTACGTTGCGTGCCACTCCGATTTCCTGGGCAGCAGCAGGGACTTCAATGAGTTCTTGCTAGATTCATGCCTTCTTTTCAGTATTATCACGAAGATGGTAAGGATTCCACCTGGAACATAAAGAATGATGGTTGATTTTCAGATGAGAAGGGAGAAGTGTCAGGTGAGGTTTGTTCTAGTGCTTTTTGACTGCTGTATTATCTTACAGGAATGAAGTTTTTTCTCCTCCTACGCTTGCGCACAAAAAAGAGTTGGCTAGCTGTAACAGCTCAGCTTTAGAGTTTCAGCTTTACCCTGAAAGCCACAGAGAATGGCAGCGGGTTTTAATGAAATCACTGTTACTTGTTTTTCTATTCCTCATTACTCTGCTCTGTGGCACTGTCATTACCCACCTGGCATCTTATCAATGCAGACTTGTTGCATTTGTGTCACCCCTCTGAAAGACCTTGTTGAGAGATGCATTTGCTCTGTGCAGTGCTTATAATGAAGCACAAGAAGTAACTGACCTAGATTAACTTTGAGTCTAGACCGAGATCAGGACTGTCAGAAAAAATTACTTTTAGGTTGGGCATAGACACGGAAATAATTGGCAAATATCAAGTACTGTGACATTTTTTTGTTTGTTTCTGGCATAAGCATAATCAAGGAAAAGTGATCTTAACAGCAGAGCACAAATCTGTCGCTGTGATGCAATATGTCCAGACAAATACATCCAAATTTAGGTTGTGTGAGCAGACAATCTCACTGCAAACAACTGATCTCTTAGCCCAGCCGTGAAATGCTCGCGGGTTCCGGCGTGGGCTGTTTCTTTTGCCCCTTTTCTTAGCAAACGCTTTGCCACGCAGGACTTGAGTAAGGAATGTTGTTCTGTGACCCCCTCAGCCTTGTTTGTCAGAAACGCCGGTTAATTGGACGTTGTTCCTGCATGGGTAGGCTTTTCATATGCTTCATTTTAATCTACTTTTTCTAATTAATACTTGCTTCAGATGGCATCTGTCTGGGCAGATTTTTGGACCGTAGCCTGGCACAGCAGAATCCAGGCTCCCGAGGTGCGGGAGCTGTCGTGTGGCTGCAAGTCCCAGCCGAGAGGGACCCTCGTCCACTCCTACTGGGGAGGAGCCCCATAGCTCCTCCGGCCTCTGCTGCCCTTTTCACAGCCTCACGGGATAGCCAAGACCTCTGGGGCCTTCTGCTCTGAGCCCTGCCCCAGCAGGGCCACCCCAAGCAGGGGGCCCAGCCCCACATCCAGGCGGCTCCTGGAGATCCCCAAAGAGCCCCCACAGCCTCTGCCCAGTGTAAAGTGCTTTCCTTCTCCTTATATCCATGTAGTCCTCATCTGCCAAGAGAGGACTTTGATGGGAGCAACTAATGCTGCTTTGGTGTTGAAGCTCTGCTCTCTTTTGTTCATAGCAGGGAGCGATGCACCTGCTTGATCTCTCCTCTCCCTTTTAACAGCAGTGAGCCACACAGGGGGACGTGTGTTCAGAAGGCACGGAACCGTGGGGTTCAAGCACAGAAACTCAGGGGTAGGTGGCTTTAATGCCTTAGATTACCCAGAGCAGATGAAAACACCGTGGCAAAAAAGCTGGTAAAGGAAGTGGCATTTAACATGGGATTTCTTTTCACGTCCCTGCACTCCGATCAGCCTCAGCTTGAACACCCCTCTTCCAGCTTGCTCCGCTGATCCTTTCACAGTCAGTAACAGCTGTTCAGTTTGCATCATAAAGTTTGGGGGAAAGTTTAATCAGAGGTAACAAGTCATTTAGAACTACACAACTCTTATTTTTTCCCTTTGCATTACAAATTACAAGATTACAAATGCCTACTCATCATTGTGGGACAAACATCCCTGGTGTAGCTCCCTCGTGGAGCACTCATCCACCTCCTGGTTTCCTGCCTGGGTCCCCTCTAATGAGCTAAGTACAGCAGGTGCCTGTTTTCCATGCCACTGCCTGCTTCCCCCAGTCACTGCACTGAATGGATGGTCTTTGACTGGAAAAATACCACGGGGCAGAGGGGATGCTTTTAGGGAACCTGAAGTCCCATACATGGGAGGAAATCACCCGTTTTCCTACCTTTGGGCAGCCAAGATATTCCTGTTTTGGAGGCTGTACACAGACAGAGCTGCTTCTCAAGGACAAACAACAGACATTCATTATCCCATGAGCTGCAATATTCAGCACTGTCCCTACTTACAAATGGGGAAAGGACTTGCGTTTGCATAGAGAGCAGCACATGAAAGTGAGAAGTTGTGTGGGGTGAGAAGCACATGTTAAGGGGTGGTTCATGCATTTAAACCACACTCAGCCTGTTCACCATGTGACTGCAGTCTGGTTCCAGCATAGACTTCATATTTGTGACACCATAGGCCACTGTGCTGTAAGGATACAGGGAAATTAAGGAATATGGGGCAGTGGGATGGCTTTGAGCTCCGCGGCCACTTTTGATAGCAACAGAAGGCACGCCAGCTCGCTGCTTCCTTTTAAAGGGACGAGCAACCAGAAGGACCTTTAGTAGAAACACAGATTTCAGGAACTGTAACATACACCACCCAGAGCCTACTGCTGGTACAACCCGAGGCTGGAGAAGACGATGCTCACCTGCTGAGAGAAGGGCCAGGAGGACGATGGCCAGCAGCGCCAGCTGGCAGGAGCTGCCCACCTTGTAGAGGAAGGCCTCCATGCAGTACTGCGGCTCCGTGCTGCCTGCGGGGCAGAAGGCATCAGGGGGACACTTGGTTGGTTTCACGTCCGGGCTCTAATCGAGAGAAAAAGCAAGTTCTCAACAGCAGCAGCCAACGGGGAAGGCAGCAGTAGGGGAAGCATCACCTCTGCCCCATGCAGAGCATGATGAGAGCTTCTGGGCTTGGGGCACGCTGTGAAAATCTGCTTTATAAGGTACTCACTGCCTTGCTGGCTCAGGAGAGAGATTAGAAGTGACTCAAGCCCCCACATGAAGCCCTTGGTGGACACAAACTGGGGCAGAGAGGCAGAACTAGCAGCCAGCCACCTGAAACTGCAGCATCGCCAGCATCAGGTGCTGGTGGTGCTGCTGCTTCTCCTTTCCTCACCCTCAGGAGCCGAGGTGGAGCCACCTGTGTGCTTGCCCAGCAGGTAACTGCACCCCTCTGTGTGCGTGGGCTGGGGGCTGTGCAGAAACCAAGGGGGTTAGGGGACAGACAGTGCTGCAAACAGCTGGGAGACACCAACACCACCCCAAATCATATTAATGGTGAGTGTGAAGGGGTGGCGCACGTCAGCACTAGAGGAAAACAACCCAAAAATGAACCTGCCGTCGTTCAGTTGGTCCTGCCAGGCTCTGTGGTGTTACTTAGAGCAGGGTGAAGGGAGAAGGTGTCATTATCCAGCCAGTCCACAGGCCAAACAGCCCAGTTAATGGATACCCCGTCCCCTGACAGCCCACCGAGGCCGGGCAGCTCCAAGGGTGGCACAAAGCCAGGCTCTCGGTGTCATAATTGCAAGTGGCTCCCTCTGTCAGGGCTCTGTCTGTATTTAAGGAAAGGAAATAGGCTCAGCTAAAAATGGCGTTAATTAAAAGTGCATTAGCTCGTCACGGGACGTTTGTATTTGTTAAGCCAGGCTGCCAAAGCAGCCCGAGGAGACTCACGGGGCAGTAGTAGTTCTCTGGGCACAGGTCACAGCTCTCCTGGCCCTGCTGCAATTGGTATTCCCCTGACTCGCAGGGCTTGCACGCGGTGTCACCGGGACCTTTGAACATACCTAAGTAGCAAACAAGCACAAAATTAAGATCTGGGACTAGACCCTGGGGCCTTTGCAAATTGCATATGGATGAGCTCACTTCCAAAGCCACAAGGAGAAAGAGCACGAAATACTTGATGTGCATGACAAAAGCTGAGCCTGGACTTTGGTCCTTGCTGGGTGGCAAAGGGGCAGGAAAGGGAGAATAAGTGCAGGGAAAGGGACCAAATGACACCTGGCTTCAGATGTGGAAGCAGTGCGTTTGAGGAGTACAGTGGGAGCTGGGTTCAGTGCTGAGCTGCGGCTTTAAAGCAGAGGGAAGGTTGGAGCTGGAGGTCAGCAGCATTTCATCCCCTCTAATTTGGGATTCAAACACCTTTTCCAGCTGTTCGAAACTTGCCAAGCAAAGTTTAACACACAGCTCAGTTTCCTAAGCTCTGAGGGAATGACAGGTCAGGAAAGTCACAGGTCTCAGAGCGATTAATGCTGCTTTGCATGGTTAAAGCCTGTGTGACTGCAGCATCCCCAATGCTCCCTCCATGGTACAGGCTGGTGGCAGTGCTCTGCAGCCCGGCATTAACTACAGGAGCAGGAAGATTTGGTGCAGCACATCCTAGCACACTAGCAAGGGCCAAAAAAAAGACCCCCCAGCACCTTTCTATCACTGCAGCAGCAGAATTTTGCCCCACAGACATCAGCCGGGGCACTCAGGATGGCAGGGAGCGATGCCCTTTGGGTCAAAAGGCAAAAGTTTGGGGAAGAAATCCTCCCTTCTGCTGCTGAAGTCACACATGTCCTGCTTCCTTGCACTGCCCAAAGCCATGCAATGCACTGAAATTGTTGTGACCTGTGACCACAGCCCTCCACCATGCTACCCACCTGCCCGGCACGGCGCGCACGCCTCGGCTGCCTCGCGCAGAGCCTCGTGCCCACCGGGACAGGCCAGACACATTGTGCAGCTGGAGGTGCTGTGGAGAGGAGCAGAGCAAGACAACACCATATGACCAGCACGCTTTGAGACCGAGCCGACCCGCTGACGCCTGCTTTTATATCAACTCGCAGCCAGGGGCTGCATTCTCCGCTGTCTACCAGCTTTTGCCATCCTGTAGGCAGCTGTGGTGTCTCTCCCCCGTGTGGTTTCCCCCATATGTCTAAGGGTCAGGCACATGATGGCGTTTCTGGCTTCTCCTTTTGTTGCTTGTTTGCATGAAACAAGTCAGAACTCAGCGTCCCAGCTGTTGCTGCTCCCTAGCAAACTCGTGTGGAGCTGCTCGATGGGTGCTGAAGGGATTTAGGAGCGACAGACCCACCATGTGGCCACATAAGCCCCAGAGTCCATTCCTATGGCAATTTACTCAAAGTTCAGCCAAGATCTGCTGCAGCACGTGGGACAAGCGAGCACGAGGTGACACGGGCTCATCTGCTTTGGCTACAAAGCCTGCAGCCAGCTAATCCTAGGACACACAAGCCAACAGCCCACTTTTTCTTCACTCTGGGGTTACACAGCTGTCAGGATGCTCCCCCCATCACCCAACCCCTCTCTCACCACAGCTCAGCACCAGCTGGGAGCCACGGTTACACCCCTCTGGCCAGCACGTTGGCTCTCATAGCTCAGTGGCTGCTACCAGATATGCCACCCCATCCTGTCCCCAAGGTCACGCAGGGATTTCTTACTTGCAAAATGATCCTGGCAGGCAAGGCAGACAAACAGCTGCATTTTGCTGGGAGCTAAAATAACCTGGAAGAGAAAAAAAAAAAAAAAAAAAAAAAAAAAAAGAGCAAGTTTTCAGGATCTTTCCTCCACCATCCCTGTCCCCACACTGTCAGACAGTTGCTCATCTCCATTTTGCACACAAAGTAATGAGGCACTGGCACAGGTTGCCCAGAGAAGCTGTGGATGCCCCATCCCTGGCAGTGCTCAAGGCCAGGCTGGATGGGATTTGGGCAGCCTGGGCTGCTGGGAGGTGTCCCTGCCCGTGGCAGGGGGACAGAATTAGATGATCTTTAAGGTCCCTTCCAACCCAAACCATTCTGTGATTCTATGAAATGGACTCCCTCCAGCATGGCAGGGAAGAGGAGAGGAGGCATAGAAAGAAGTTCCACAGACTACAGATGAGCAAGAGGAAAGAAAAACTTCCTCCCACACTCTGCAAGGAAAATGCATCTTTTTAAACCGATAACTGCATGATATGGGGGCCACGTTCCTGCAGTCCTCCTGTGGTCTAGCACGCTGAACAAATTTGCCAAGTGAAGGCAGTGACATGCTGCACCATTGTCACCAGTGACAGTCCCCAACTGCTGCCTAAAACGCTTTTTGCCTCCCAAACTCCCCAAACGATAGCCAAGATTGAGGTGTGAGCTGAGAAGTTTTGAGCACGGCTTTTCAAGAGACCACTTGTGCATGTAGAAGGAGCTCTTAATTTGGAGACAGAATAGCTGCTGCTCTGCATGTGTTAATTAGGCTTTTGCATAAGTAAATGCTGGCCCCTTCTGAACGTGTTGTCACGCTGTCTGCGAACACGCTGTACCAGGCTCGTGTTGCATACGTCCAGGTACAAAAAGGAGCTTGCTGAAAACCCAGCTTGCAATGCCTGGGAGGTAAGGGGAGTGTTACACTTAATATTCAGACTGCAGGAGGCAGCCTAACAAAACAAAACAACAACAAAAAAAGATAAATCCACAATGTTTCAGACTATTTGTTGTTGTTGTAAGTAAGAGAAATGCTTTCCTTTCTTGACCACCCTCACCCTTTTATGCTATAATCAAATTTCATAAAATTTATTTCCTGGCTTTCAGGAATAGGCTTTCCTTGTGGTATTAGTATTAGCTAGTTGCAAACAGGAACATGACTTGGTCTGAGACCTGTTTTTTTCCTTTTTAATAAAAACATCGATAACAGTACGAGAGGAGAGCTTCTATTCTATTTTTGGCCTGAACAAAATAACCTGTTTATTCTCCAGTGCTTTTAAGTTACCTGGTAATTGCATCTGGCCCCACAAAAGAGCCTTTCCCAGTCTGATGCGAGCTCATCTGGGCTGAATACAAACCAAACCCAAACTTTACCTTTCTGGCACGCTCTGCAGGCTGTGGCCCCGGACTCGTTCGCATAATGGCCGGGCGAGCAGGGCAAGCACACGGTGCTCCTCGTGGTGCTGGGAGGAACAGAGCAGAGGTTAGGGGGATTTTCACTCATTGGGGCTCCTCCATGCTTAAGATAGTGGAATACAGCTCTTTTTCTCCACTAACAAGTCTAAAAGCAGGGAAATTTAAATGAGGGAGTTCAGGCAGAAAAATAACAACCTGAAATTGCCTGAATGGTAAGGGGCCAGTGATAAAAAATAACTATTATTAATACTAGCTGTATGGAAATATATACGAGCTATAGGGAAAGGTTCCAATTCTGAGTTCTGGGCCTTAAAATATAGATTTTAGACAGGTTTAAAATAAAACATGGTTTAGAGTCAGGCTCAAATCCACACTCCAGGCAGGTTGGTCTGCATTGGGAAGGTGCTTGATGGTGTTCAGCTCCCATAGTCTGAATTAAGAGGAGCTGCTCCACTGCTGAGAGGTCACAGAGTCGAAAAGGGAGCTCAGCCACAGGCACTGGCGTGTGGGAGTCCTGACCTTAAACAACAGGGACTGCGGGAAAGGGGATGTAACACGTCAGGCCTCTGGGAGGATGGGAGAGAAAATGGAAAGGCAGAGAAGGAGGAAATCTGGTGCATGCATCACAGAGCCAAATCCCTAACAATGAGCATGTGGGCTTAAGAATTTGTTAACACACGCAGGGATGATTTGGAGGAAAACAAGGACATGCTCTTTAATCCCTTTGGAAACCCCAGGGCTGAGCAAGATTTGTGGAGGAAAAAAAAGAAAGCAAATACTCGGCTTAAACCAAGCCAACACAGGGCTCTGCATCAGCTGGAGCTGCTCATGGCCCGGGAGCAGTGGGAGAAGTCCCGGTACCACAAAAACTGGAAGCAATGCCACTGGGGCTGCCATGGCTCTTTCTTCCTGCTCCCTCCTTTCAGCCTTTTTCCTCCTTTCCAAAGGCCTGGGACAGAACCGCTCCCTGCAGGCCACCTGGAGCCCCGAGGGGCTAGAAGTGGCCACAGGCCAGGCCGCAGCAGAGGGCCAGGCCCCAGGCCTGTTGTGAGATCCCTTGGAGGAAGGGAAATGTAGTGTGCGGAAGGAGTTGTGCAAAATGCAGGAACAAAACTGTTTGCCTGAGGCACCCAGGAGAGAAGCACCATGTCCATGCTGAAGATCCCCCCACCTCAGTCCCTAACTCATGGCAGATCTCCGTTCCCCCGTCTGAAACATGAGGGGCCACCAGAGAGATGGACACCGAGAAGCCCTCAGCACAAGCACAACACCACCAGAGGCTCCTGGTGAGAAAGATTTAGCAGCACTGAGCAGGTCCCCTGGGAAAAAAACCCCGGGAGCACTTTCCCATAGCCCATGGGAAGAGTTTTGTGAGACTGGGAAGGGTTGTGAGGGAGAAGGCACCTGCTCTGTGCCACCAGCCGCCTCCACCACCCTGGGTCACCTACTTGGCGTAGTGTCCCCGCGGACACGGCAGGCACTGCTGCTGTCCCCACACAGGCTGGTAGTGCCCCACCGGGCAGGGAACGCAGGCACCAGGGTCTGTGCACGAGCCTCCTGTGCAGCACGAGCAGCTCCAGGCATCTGAAAGGGACAGAAGGGGGGGAACAGGGCTGTGAGACTGAACTTCAGCCCCTGGGCTGGTCAGCATGGGGCACGGCAATGAATGGAGATCCAGGTCCTCCAGCAAGACCATCTTAAGGGGTGGAAAATGATGATATTAATGCTAGTGATGGTGCTGTGCTCCATTAGTGAGCAGGAGAACAGCCAGAAGACAATGGTCTCAATTCTGTCAACATGGACTTCTGGTGAGAAGACCACAACTGCTTTTTCCTCTTTCAGTTTGAGGGGAGAGGAGGGTTTTCCTTACTTTCCACCACCACACAAAAAGAAAAAACACACCTCTTTTGATTCCTTAGCATATTTACATTTGCAGGAAGCAGAACTGAAGCAGAAACCCCAAGAGCAGAGAATCTGCCATAAGTAGAAACAGCTTTTCTTTGAGCACAGGCAAGGCAGTATTCCCACCAGACATAAGCTCCAGCAGTCTTTGCTCCACAAAACAGATCTGAGCTACGCAGAACAATCATGTGGGATTTGCTGTAATGGCACATACCAGATCCACCGTCCCACTTCTTGCAGCAACCAGTCCTTGGCACTGCAGGGACAAAGCATGGGCAAGACAACGTCCTGCAGTAACACATCCAGCACACAAAGGTGGTGGGAATTGCCTCCTGTCCTCTGCAGATTTACCCTAGAGCATCAGCTCTGCTCATGCCTCTCTTGGAAAGAGCCCAGCAGCGGGGGAAGTGCGTGGCTTGCATTTTAGTTTTTTGTTTTGGTTTGGTTTTTGGGTGGGGACATTGAAAAAACAAACACTTTGCAACATGCAAAGAGCTTCTGAATAAAGTAAACTCTTCATTGCAACAGAGGTTGCCTGGGTGGTTTCTCAAGCCCAAGGGAAAAGGCTGGTTCTGTAGCAGGGATTCATTCCCATTCGACCACTTGAGAGTTTGAGACTTTGAGAAAAGTTTGAGACTTTTCCTGTCTTTGGCCCTGTATGTCAAAAAAAGCATCCTCCTGCTGGTAAATGAGGTTGCACTCGTGTTACACTTTGTGGTTGCAATCCCACCACTTCTCCATCCTGCTGGGGAAACCTCAGGAAGACCAACAGCACGAGGCCAGCCACATCCACACCTTTCACTTCAGAAGGATGCAACAAATTCACTCCCACATCTGCTCCCTATCCAAGCCCCCAACACCATGCGCTGCTCTCACCTCCCCCGACCTCTCAACTTTCCCACCTAGCACGGAAGAGCTGGGGCAAGCACAAACTCTTACCATCATTGGGAAACGTCCCTGGGGAGCAAGGGGCACACGCTGTCACGTTCACTCTGCTGCAGTTGGAGGGTGCAGCGGTGGTGAGGGACGGAGCTGTTGGCAGATCCCCAGGAGATGTGGTGACGTCTGGAGGGGTGGCCGAGGCACTGGTGGATGCGGCTGTGGGTGCATGAGAGGTGGTCGCGATCTCAGAGATGGTCGCAGTCACCGGCAGGGTGGTGGACAGAGCTGGAGCAAGTGTGTTTGTGCTGGGGTCTGCCGATGGCACAGCTGTGCCCGTGCTGAGGTCTGCGGTGGTGGCCACCCCCCCAGCAGCTGGGGATGTGGAGCCAGAGGTCGTGGTGGCACTGGGAGGCAGCGGGGTTGATGCAATCGGGGCTTGGGTAGTGGTCAGCTGGCCTAAAGCAATACCTAAGAACAGGAAAAAACATCGTTCCTGGTCAGATTACTGCTTTCCAATTAATGTAGGCGTCCCATTAGGTTTTTAACAACTGCTTAACCCACATGTCCCTGTTTGATGTCCAGAAACTGCCTTATTCTATGTTCCATTACAGATCAATATAGAAACATCACTGGCACACAAGAGACTTATCAAGGACATGCATTAGAGTCCTAGAACCATGTAGGCTGGAAAAGACCCGTAAGATCATCCAAGTCCCATGCTGAGGAGGTCTGACACTCCTAGATAAGGGGCTGTGAGAATTGCCCGAAACATTTGGTTTTGCTAGGGGCAGCCACTGAAGGCAGCTCACCCTGAGATCCCACAACAATCTGATTTAAGATGCTTGTCAAGTTGCTGCCTGTTTCATCCCATCTTGGTTAAAGGGATCCAGAAAAAAAAAAAAAAAGTCACGGGTTTGGGATTTCTTTTAAGCTGTTCTGGAGATGCATCCAGCAACCCAAAGGGAATCTGCCCATGGGCAGAGACTTGATTTGATTCCCAAATCCCTCCCCTGTAAGAGCAGTGTTGGCTTCTTAGCCAAAAAACCATCATCTTCAGAGAACTGGAGTATTATTGCCGTTCAAGTTATTTGCTGTAATCCATAATAGACTGAACTAGTATCTGTTGATGACAGCAATCTCTCAGCACATGACCATGGGAGATGGATGCTTTCCAGTCTCAGAACGGAGGAAAAGCCCATCGAGCTAAACAAAAGAGAAGGAGCAGGTCGGTTTTCATTTAGCAGTGCTGTACTAAGCAAACAAAGCAAAACAAAACCAGCCCATTCATGCCACCACAGCACTCACATCAGCTTGGGTTGGGAATTCAGGGCAGGGATTTCCTCCATCAAATAACTGCAGCTTCTGAAAACATGCAGCTTTGTACAGCATCAGTCTGCAGCTATGGCTGCCCGTTGCTTTTTTCCTCTCACCTGCCCTCTTATGGCAAAGCGCTAATGTGTGGTATAAGCAGTTCAAGGGCACACACACCCCCCTTCAATTCTTTTAATAAGACTCGTTAGTTACTGGAAGCCAGAGGTTCACAGAGCTACTCTCTTGGAGGCAGCTGGGAAAAAAACAAGTAGCTCTGAAAGTAAAGGATTTGTTAAATTGCCAGGAATAGCGATTATAAGAAGGCATCAAACTCAGCAGGCAATTAAGCTGTTTCTGGAGTGCATCACGTAAGAGCTGTAAGTTACATCAGGTTTTATTTCAGGACCAAATGGGTGACTCAGGGCCCAGCAGCGCGTTCCCAGAACTGTCACTCCCTGTCACACAAGGTTTGGGCTCCTCCAGCCACCACAGCGAGGGGCTGCCAAAATCAGGTGGCCTCCAAGGGGAAAGCAAAAAGACTATTTTAAGAAGCTGCTTTAGGAGGCTGATGGAGACTAGAGAATGCAGCTGACATCCAACAGCAAGATGCAGGTGAGGGATGAGAGCTTGGAGCCACACCATGTGATGGTTGTGGACACACAGGTCACTGCAAGGTCCTTCCCAAGCCAGCTCTTTGAGCTCTCCTCAAGCCTTTGATTTCACACTCTTTGGGCCGTGTCTGCCCACATGATGCTGGGCACTGCGGGTACTGATGCTTAGCGCTGCCCCAGCATAAACAGCATCACGCAGATGAAGCTGGCTAGCAGCACCACTTAGGCTTCTATGGCAAAAACAGGTCAGTGAATAAAAGAGTCCTTATGAAGCTGTGATCACAAGGAAACAACCTCTTCAAAGTGCTCCCTCCTAAGTGTATATTGACTGCTTTGTACTCAGCGTTTCAGAAGACTCAGTCTTTCTACAACTCCTGAGAAAGGCAGCAGATGAACACCCAGCTGTCTGGGCCACTGCCCACGTTTTCTGGCTCTATTTCCTAAAACAGAACCACTGAATTTAACAGTGATGGTTTTTTTTTGTTTTTTTTTTTGTTTTTTTTTTTTCATACTTGTTTGTCCAAAATCAACACCCAAGAGACACCAGCACTGGTCTATGCAGCTTTTGGCCATGCTTTGCACAAAGACAGGTGATTCCCCTCCCCTGCCTTAGGGGCTGAAGTCAGTCTGCTTCTCTTTTCTCCTGCCTGGCAGTGAGCTGAGTCAGCCCAAATCTTCATTAAGCTAATCTCAAAGTAAACACTAGAAGCAGTTTGAGGGCACCATAAGGTCCTCCCAGGAAAAGCTCTCAGAAGGACCACAACGTGATCTCCTGCACAGCAACCTGTCCCAAACGTTCATCTGCCAGGGACTCTGCAGTGGATTTTGGTATTTTGGATTGCACACAGCTAACCCACGTCTGGTTTTGTTGTTTAAAAGCAAGGTATTTTAGTTGAATATTACTTTCTCATAAGCTTTCACTGTTTGGTTGGTTCTGCTGTTAAGTGGTGGTACTGTTAAGATGGATTATTTTAGTGAAAGTTGTCCTTTCATAATGTGTTACTAGAATAATCATTAAATAATATTAAATAATTAATAATCTTTCCAAAACTTCAGTAGCCATCAGTGGCCAGCACTTCATAAAGCTGTTTAAACAACTTTTGGAAGAAAAAAAAAGTAGTGATGCTGGAAAAAAATAATTTTGAGCATCTAGACCTAAAAAAAAAAAAAAAAAAAGAGCTAAATGTTTGGTTTTACCAATTACAGCATCACAGGTATGAAAAAAGCGATACTCAGCTGACCTGCTCAGCTCTCCAAACAGTTTTCTCTCCATACTTAGAGTGTCCACATGTTTACAGCAGGAAATAGGGATTCTGCTTTCTATAGACAATTTTTTTAAGACATTGAATCAACAAAAGTACCTGCAGAGACACATGAGGGATGTCTTTTTGTGACAACTTGGCATGGTGTTTTATTCAAAAAACCTTGAGGATGTCACAGAAGGGAAGTTACTGAACCCTTGACTGCAGAGCTAACCCTTCCTAATTTATAGGACATGCAACTCTGCTGACCTGCAGACACATGGGCACTGGCTGAGAACTCACAAAATGCAGAAATAGGACGGACAGCCCCTTAGTTTTATTTCCGAGCCTTGCACAACAGCACTGCCTGCTATTTGGGAGGAACTAGTCCTTCAAGCCACACGCAACCAAGCCAGCGGTTATCTACGTGACTATAACACTACTTTTGTGAATTAAACAGCTTAATAACAGGCTTTTGAAACGGTGAGTTTCCCCGATTTAATTTCAAGAGAAGGGCTGCCAGGGGGTCAGATGGGAAGGAGCCAAGGAGCTCTGTGAAGCACAAACCGTTCTGGCAGAGCTGGTGGGTCCCTGCCCCAACGAGGCAGGCGGCCGTGGGCCCCCACCAGCCCCTGACCACAGCACTGGTGGACTGCAGGAACGGGAAGGTCACAGGGCAGCACCATAACCTAAGAATTTTTCCAAGTTTCACGTGGCCAGACATGCCCTGAAAGAAACCTGGTCTGAAGCCCCAAGCGCAATAAGTTTTGGAGATCCCACGCTGCCAAAATATCAGTTATAAGAATGCGGTTATTTGATAGCAAAGCAGTGCAGGAGGAGGAGAGCAAGGAATGTGGCAGACAAAGGCACAACTACAAAAATATTCAGGCTCTTAAGGAGTCCGAGTTACCAAAAACACGTCATGAAAGTGAACATGCCGGGGCATCCTGTTCCTCTGGGTTTAAGGTAAGGCTGTGCAAAGGCCACTTGTGCAAGTCCTCAATTTGCAGAGCAACTAGACACCCCCGCACACCTTTTTTTTTCTTTAAAAAGCATGTTTTTATATTTATGCTTTCAGCCCTGTGCATCTTTAACGGTGTTTCCAGCACCTCCCTCCCTCTGCCCACCCTTCAGTGGCAAAGCCGAGCCGTGGCACGGTGTCACCGTGTGTTACTGTGTGTCACCCAGCCCCAGCAGGCCTCACCTGTCAGACACGCCGTGGCCAAGCTCCAGAGCAGAGGCGAGGGCCAGGCGCCCATTTTTCCCCCGAGGAATGAGGGAGCTGGCCGAGAGGCAGGCCCAGCGGCTGATCTCCCACAGCTAACTGCTTATCCCGCCCCGGGTTCGTGCCCAGCACCGTCAGCTGATGCTGATCATGCGGCTCGGGCAGATCAGCCTCCCCCCGACAAAGGGGGGGTTTAATATTCGGGGACAGCAGCAGCAGGGCTTGCCGAGGCGCTGCTGGCCTCCTCCAGGTGAGATGCAAACTGAAAGTTGAGCAGAGCTGCAGGCCTTCCCCTCTTCTCATGGGGTGCAGAAACGCAGTGGGCTAAGGGAAGAGGAACAGGCAGAGCTGTGCCTGGCGGCTGGCCAGGCCCCCGTGATCTCCCTCGAGCGAAATGATTTCATTTTTAGACACCCAGGGTTTCCTGCAAGAAGAAAAACACCCTGGGAAGAACCCCCAGTTCAAAGCAGCTCCCATTTCAACCGAGACGAGTTGTGCCACAACCAAAGCCCTGCCTTGGTGGGCTCAGCACTCGCCCCCCAACATGACGTGGTGACATGATGTGCCAGGTTGTTGCCATCAGGATCAACGCCAGCAATCCTCATGATGGGTTTGGGGTGAGGCCCCATCCCATCTTCTGTGTGTGTACCAGCAGCTATTCTGCTCACTGTTTGTACCACATTTACAGCCACGGAGCCTCAGATGAAGGAGGCACAACCTGCATGACTCGGGACATCAAGCTGTGGCAGCCCCCCAGAGCAAAGCACAAGCTGAGCTTTGTGAGCTCTGACCCAAACCCCAAGCACTCCTCACCAGGGCGCGGGTGGGTTTGTCACACATAGCCCACAGTGCATGTGCTGGGTGTTCTCCCACCTTGTGCAGGCTGGGAGGTGGTGAGAGGGAAGCGTTGGAAGTGGTCGCTGTTGGTGTAGTCCCGCTGCACAGAGGGACTTATGTGGTACCCAGAGCTCCTGACAGGGTCTGTAACCAGTGATAGGACCAAAGGGAATGGCCTCAAGTTGTGTCAGTGGAGGTTGATGTTGGAAATGAGGAGACATTTCTGCTCAGAAAGAGCAGTCAGGCGTTGGAAGGGGTTGCTCTCACCCACAAACCCTTCCCATGCTCCTCAACAAAGCCCCGAGCACAGCAGGAGGGGAGGCAGGCTGCTTCCTTCAGTTGCTTCTATCACCAGAGAAGTTTAAAACATTCTTCAGGCAGGGGCTGGTGCAACTTCAGGGCAAGAAAGTACAAATTGGTTAATTTATAAGCTTCTGGCCTGCCCTGGCTGGTCTCCACTGAGACAAAATGCCTCTGCTGGTTGGTTTGCAGGGGATAAATAAAGAACAGCGCCATGGCTGCTCTAAAGCAAGGCCCGAGGCTGGCACAGGGCCCTCTTCGTGTCAGTTCAGCTGCTCTTCCAAAGGTGGTGAACCTCGTGTCCCCAAACACACCAGGTACTACCCTCACCCTGGGGTTTTCAAGGCTTTGCCTGCTCCTCACAGTGGTGGCGTGCCTCCCAGGAGCAGGGCTTGCTGCTCAAACACACCAGCAGTTTGTACCCACTGCCACCCATCACCAAATGACCGCAAATCCCTTTGGTGTTAGATATCCAAGTGAGTTATTTGTTTTCAGGCTGCTTGTTTATTAAATAAGAAACCCTGAGCAGGGAGAGCATCTCTCAAACATCAGTCAAGTGTGGCAGCACGTTCCTGCTTTGCACCCTGTCACTGAGTCTTGGGTACCCTGGGGACATCCTGCCACATCTATTGCCTGGGAAACAGCAAGATAATCAGATAAGGGGCTACGAAGTGCAAGCTGGCTTCAGATATGTGCTTTTCTTGGAAAACTGGTTTTCTTCACCCTTGTGGGGATTTTACAGTCATACTACACTGTGGCTGCATACAGAGATGGTACCTTCTGGTCAGTGCTCCCTCTTTCACAGGGGAAAAAGCGCTTGGAAGTTCCTGACACCCACAGGCAACTCTATGGGAAGCAACTGGGAATCCAGAACCCCCCTTCAGATACAGGGTTCTTCCAGGCCCAGGTATACAATTCAACTCTCATACAACAGCACAGGAACTCAGAGCTTTTCAGGTCAATGACCCATCAAAAGTCTGGGATTCAGCAATATAAATGTGATTTATCCTCTGAAAGCTCTTCAGTAACTTACCTGCAAGATTGTTATGAGCATAGGCAGTGGATGAGCTTCCCAAGGAAGCACAGCCTTTGCTCTAAGAGCACGACCAAACTCCTCAGCAGTTCTAGGCAGACCGTGACCTTGACGAGCAGAAAGGCAGCCACCAGGAATTTCCTTCAGTTCAGGGGGAGGGAAGCAGTTCTGCCATGTCGTGCTGCTCATGGACCTTAACACCTACCTTGTGCCTAGAGGAGGGCCAGGACACTTCTATGCTGGTAGGAAAGAAAAGCAAGGCAAAACCACCAACACATCCCAAGGCACGTACACAAGTGCTTTTTGTGCTCTAACACAGATTAAAACCTGTGCCTGACCAAACGGCCACATGATGGCACCACAGCTTTGAAGAGTGAAGACATCACCACATTTCCGTCAAGACTAAAAGCATCCTAACCACAGAACGGCAGCGTGATCTTCTTAAGCTGCACCAGCAGAAACCTTCATAATCTGTTGTGCAGATGGAAGAACAAAACCCCACAGAAGAGAGGCTGGAGGAATCCAAGTAATGGGTTATTACAATCAAATACCTCAAAACTCTTCCTTTAAAAATATTTATCTTCTGGATTTAGAGGGAATTAGAAACAGTGACAATAGCCAGGAGAAAGGTATGCTACCGCAGCAGATCCGAGTTTATCCAAGCAAAGGCATGACAGTACAAAAACTGAATTCAGCAGTACTGCTCCTAAACACTAAATATTTTCTTCAATTAGCTCCCATCAGTTAAAAGTGCGGTCTTAAAAAACCGATGTGTAGGACTCCAGAATGGACCAGTGTCAGTCTCCTCTGTATAGTCAGTGTTAAGGATGCAGGTTAAATGTACTTAGTGCTCTGGGGTAAAAAAAAAAAAAAAAAAAAAAAAAAAAAAAAAATTGGTCAGCTGCTTTACAGCAGAATCTACAGAAAAAAATGATTTAATGAAATAAATGGAAGTCTCGCAGTAAAAAGGGAGAAAGTGCAGTTATCTGAAACGATTTCCAAGCAGCTCTCAAGGATCAGATACAGCTGAGACACCAATGGCATTACCATGTCAGGAAGGATCGATCACTCAACAGCAACTGAAGACTCTCCGGCACATTGCCCGTGTTTCTGTATGTCCCATGGGGATTCAAACCCCTGAACATTCAACATGAAGATGTCAGATGTCTCCTGCAATAACTCCTAGGGCATGTCCATCACCTGTCTCCTCCACGAAGAACAGCACAAATAAATACCAGGAAGAAGCAAATAGTGAGCACTACTCAGAAACCAAGCTCTTAAAGGCAGTTGGAGGAATCTTCCCAGGTCTGGTATGATGTAGGTATCCTGAAACACAGCAGGTTCTGAAAAGTTACCTCTTCTGCTTTGGAAGCATCACAAGTTTTGTTTCTTGTCTTATTTTTCCTTTCCTGCTCTCAGGACATGTACATGCACACCTGAGTGCATGGAAATGTGAGAGGAGAATATAAAACATGTCAGAGCTCAATCAGAAGCTGTCAGGAATACCGGACAGCTTTAGGACAGTATCTGAGTCATTAGTCCAGGTCTTAAAATCACGAGACTTGGCATTAGAACGGAATCCTAGACGTTTTAAAAAAGCCAACTACTTGGCTAAGCCAGCTATGCTTTCCAAAATGTCTAGTGACACAGATGACTTAAAATAGATGGGTCTCATTCTGAATAGGCCATTCTCAGGAAGACAAGGCAACCTGGCACATCTTTACTCACGCAAAATGGATTAGTGAGTCACTCTTTTGGGTGCCAAGAAATCCTTCACAAAGCAAATGCCCTATGAAATAGGCAGAATGTGCACCTCAACCTACTCTCAAAGCTTTGTCACAAGAGTTTTAACAGAGCAGTTGACCTGGAACAGAACTTCCTTGCCAGCTATTCGATAAGGTCGGTGTGACACAGGAGAGAAAAACCTCAGACTATGCCTGGCACTGTGCAAGCGCAGGCAAGTGTAGCAGAGCCATGTCACAAGGCCATTCATAAAGCTGGAACAAGGCCAGCCACACATGTCCTTATAACTCAATACTGAAAGATAGAGTCCTCATGCTGTATCATGGAATAAAATAGACCACAGAAATGGCATCTGTGAGCATGAACAGTTTCTGGAAGAAAAAGCAACAAAATCCACAAAAATCTTCCACAGCACGCTAAAATTGAGAGAAGCAGTCACTGCCATAAATCAGACAAAAGGCATTCAGCAAATAGGGTTTATTCCACGCTTTCTTACCGTGCAGGCCATCCACGCATAGCGTTTCTTCTTCCTTGGACCACCGAGTCTAGGCTGTGGTTGGGTGCTCAAGTAGATGCACACCCACACTGCGGGGGCACATTGCCCAAGGTTAATCAGCTTTCACTGAATCCACCCAAAAAGCAAGAGCAGGTATTTTGATCACACCTCCTACTCACAAATATCCCAACCAGCTAAGCTAGCAGATGTCAACTTTGCCTCTGTAGATGCATTTCAAAGTTGACATTTTCATGTGACAAATCTAAAATGGATGCACATAATCATCATGTCATTTATTTGGTCTCAGGCTAGTGGTACTCATTAGCTCAACTGTCAGCATAATAAGCAGAAGTTAATTAAAAGAGTAATCAGTCCATTTCCTTAGAAAATCTAAATTTTTATTATACATACTGTATTACACTGAAAATACGTACCCAAAGACAGAATATTTTGAATTTACAACTGTACAAAAAAAACAATAGAAAACATACGGGCTATGCGATAGATGTAACAATTCACAAAATGACATTTCTCGTTAAAGGCACCAGATTCCCAGAGGGCTCTGGCTCAACATTTTTTAGTCTTTTTTTTTCCAGTCAGATCATACTATGAAAATATGATTCACTCTTCAATTGTATAATGTCAAAGTCTCACACTCCTTGCAACTAGACAAGCAATCTGCACTTTGACATGACTTAGTCAAATTACAATTTCACACAAAGGTGTCAAGCAACTACCAAAGGCTCCTCTCCATTGCATCCAGTATCCTATGGTATTTAACTGAAAGGTTAAGTGGCAAAGCTACCAGTGAGGAAACAAGTTAACCCACAGAGAAATCAAGTTAACCCACAGAATACTGGCCCAACACTAGAGTGTTAACCATACTAAGTCTGGACAGCTTTGTATGGAGATAACTACAGAGAACTAGAGCAGGAAAAGTGTTCTGTCTAGAAGGAAGAAGGAATCTGTAATCAGGACTCTTGCTCAGCATCCTCCTTGGGCTCGCCTTCATTAAAACAATTTCACTCTTTCTGGTCCTCATGGCACTCATGAAAGAAAAATGGAGCCTAAAGAAACCCGGACTTCGCTGTAGGGCAAGTTCTTAAAGAAGCCTGTGTATGCAGATGTGTTCTTTTCCCCATCCCCCTTTAAGAACTAAAAATTTGGACAGGAAATAAACACAAGCCACTTCCATTGCTATAAGCCATATTTCCACTCCTTGTGCCCTGACTTGCACATTGGACAGGTAGGTGCTTCTTTACATGCAAGGACAAGAGAAGCTGGGATATCCTGCCTTGCTGCGGTCCCGCAACACTTAAAGGTTGGGCTTCCTATTTCCTAAAGCTTCATGCTTGGGATGAGGGAAAGGACACAAACAGCTCTAAGAAGACTCTGAACTACTTCTCTGGTCAATTCGTTGGTACATCAGCAAATCATTCTAGAGGCAACAGATGTTTTTATTTAGTCTTGCAGCACACATTGAGCTTCACTGTACAGAACCCAGCTAACAATTAAATGACTGAATATTTAAGACAAAAAATATCAAGTTCCAGGGCCAGATTTTATTCTGTATGCAACAACTCCATTATACTGGAATTTAAGTGTTGATGTTGCCCTTTCTGAGTTGTCTGGCACGCTACTTTCAGGCCACAGGTTCACTGATTTCATTCTCTGAACCAAAGAGCTCCATGTAGTTACTTCTTACCGTATCATTTTAAGAACATTGCAAAAGCTTCCCTTTCTTTAAGCATTTAAAAAAACCTTTCTAGATTCACAGATCAAAGTTGAAATAATGCTATGGTGTTGAAGGTCATAAAGTCACTTTAAAAAATAAGTTATTTTGCAGTGTCATCTTCATCCTAATGACCTAACAGAATTAAAAATACTGTGTTTCTACTTAAAATTCCCATTTATTGCGTGACTGACTTCAAACAAACAGGCCTGGAGACCAACTTCGTTATGCAGCAAAGATTAGGCAGCAGCATGGTAGGCTTCCAACGCACTACCGCACTCGGATGACTCAAGTGCATCCTAGAAGGACTTCTGGAAGAGGAGAGGGACAGCTCTCCCCATCCCAACGCCACAGGTCTGAAACGCAGACTTGTGCGGACTGAAAGTTAGTGAGGTACCTCCATTAATCTCAAGTAAGCCAAAGGAGTCATCACACAGCAGCACTTTGTCACTACCAAACTGCAGAGTCTTGAAACAGCAATTTATAACAACAGTACATGCCCCTCAAGCCAGCCAATTTTCTAAAAGTCTTTTTTTTTTTTAATTGTATTTGGTACTTGCAGCTTCTCTAGCAAGCAGGAACAGTTAAGACAGAAGTATCATACATATTTACTTTACAGGAAACTGGTCATCACAAAAAAAAACTTTAAAAATCTGAATGCAGACAAGAAAAGGAATGTCACTTCCCTTGAAACCTTTCTTTTAAAAGATGAATCTTTTT
Source organism: Aythya marila (assembly GCF_965140915.1). Lineage (NCBI taxonomy): Eukaryota > Metazoa > Chordata > Aves > Anseriformes > Anatidae > Aythya > Aythya marila. Next base: position 68,587,421 of record NC_139045.1, on the reverse strand, counting down.
ATATTCTATTCCTAGCCCTTACTGTGTAACATAAAATAAGTTATAGCCATGAAAACGCATTTATACTGAACTCATCCTAAAAACTAAAACCCACTACTCATCCGCACCTGTCAGGCTGCTTTCTAGCTGCTTAAAGAAAAAAAACAATCAGAATCACAATCTACACTGCTTTTGAAATGGGCTAATAATGTGGAGAGCCCCCCTTGTGACAGTTATATGTGGAACCTAACTTTCACCCTAAAACATGCACAACACTCCATAATGGTAGCAGGTACCATCAAATAACTTGCCCACTACAGGAGCTAGAACATTTTGTGTATTTGCTCAAATATAGTTAAGAAATCTATAATTTTGGTCACATCTTAAAACGCCGTAGAATACAGATTCTCTTGTTACTTATGCTTTCCACATTCAGTTGGATAACAGGTTGAAAAACTAAAAATAAGAATGCAATAAAAATTCCCCAATATAAAATATTCTAAACAATCACCTAAACATCTTTGTTAGTATACAAGTACTTATGGGATTTGGTCTGCTTTCTTTTCAGAAAAGAGAAAAGCCTCATTTTGTCCTAAGAGTTCCACTTTAACAGAAACCTCTAAGTCAGCCCAAGGTACCCCCTCAGCATTAGAAAGCCATTAGGCTACTCGTTGTATGTTTTCCTTCTAAGCACCATTCCCAACTAAGCACAGCTCCACATACAAGTACTGAGAAACGAGGCATTTAATCCAAGTCTCCATCAAAGAATGAAAACAAGTCTCCAAACAATGAACCTTGAACTATGTACACAAACCCTCTCAATAAATGCAAGCTATAATTACACAAAGTCAGGTTAAACCAGTGGTGTGAAAACAGTCAAAGATAAAAATGTGCTTCTACTAGAAGGGGACAAGTATAAGGCACATTTATACGCCGGTATATTTGTAGCCACATTAGTGATTATAGTGATAACTGCACTGGTAAGAACCACAGCTATACTCATTCAAAGCTTTTTGGATCAGGGCTTGGTAATCAAGCAACTTATGACTGTTTAACCAAACAAACATACATTAATTAACACTGCCTCAAGACAAGTTTTGTTTTGCTAACCATCTTATTCATGTCAATCACTTGGAGGGGCATTTAAAAAAAGCAGCTGCAATCAGTCTTGAGATGTACTAGTTTTGTTTGCTCCCAGGCTGTTCAGAGGGCTTGCCATGCAAGAGCCACAGATCAACTTCTACCCTCAGACTTCCATGGCAAAGAACTATCACTCCCACACAGCAACAACCCACGGCTACTTTTCATTTTTCTGCCTAGGTTTACTATTTTTTTTCCCCAGAAAAGTTGTGATACTCAGTTTCTCTGGATCTCAAATAATGCCAAATATAGATTAAGTCGTGCTGGGCATGGACACTGACAATATAGCAAGTTAAAGCTGCTCAATCCCATCCTATGACCCAAGCATAAAGAGGCTAAACAGACAGACAGGGGGTACCATCAGCCACTAGACATTCGCAATATTTAGTTATACTGCAGCCGAATTACAAAACAACCAAGCATTGGCCTGTGGTGCTTTAAGTGTCTGTTCTTACAATGGAACCCACGTAGCCAGAGAAAATACTTTTTTACAATAAAGATCTGTGCCCTTGTTTAAATGGTAAACCGTGAATGACTGTGCAGTAGGTCTTCTCTTGTGGTACTCAGAAGTAAACTGCTCCCACCTGTCACCTTTCAGCTGTGATCTCCTCCTCCAGCATCTCAAACTGTAGGAAAACAAAACAAAAAGCCACCAACCACTTGCCCCCTAAGATCACCTTTCCTTTTACCGTATTAAAAAAAAAAAAAAGTTTGACATCATCTTCTTCTGCATTCACTGAGCCCAGTTAGGTCACAGAGCCACAACTTCTATGCTGGAGGGTAATAAGAAATGTACACATGAATGCCATTTTGTACAGTTAACATACTTTATGAGCTGGTTGACTCTAAGCTTGATTTGGTCCAGTCTGCTGCTGCTGCATCTCTTAGGAAACATTAGTTATAGGTTTGTACTTCTTGAATCTGGTCCATTCACCAGTAGCATAGTTCATTTCAAAGACTGTATCAACCAACATAGTGGTGCTGCCAGTGCCATCTGCCTTTGGTAAATCTTCTGTATGCTCGCTGAGTTTGATTTGAATGATGTCACCTTGCTCTTGGCAAGGATTCTCTGTGAAAACAAGAATAGAAACAAGTTATACATTGCAGCAACATGAAAAAGAGCACCTGATGGAGATTTAAATTCTCATGCCAGAAAAATCCAAACACAAACCTAATAGCAAGTAATGACACCACGGTATGTAGCCACACAGACTTTTTACGTTGCATACATCACAGACTGTATTTTAAGTACAACAAAAACAAACCTCAGAAGATGAGCAACCAAGGCTAAAGTAACTAGAAGAACAAACTAGAAAACAGCAACAGGGGGTCAGAGCAGGGGGGGCAGAAGCATGCCAATATCATGTCTGTCTGCCTTAAGAACTATAAGGGAAGCTTATATTTAGATAGGATTTGGTAAACCTGAACTACCAAAGTTGTTCTCTTTGGGATACATTTCACAGCTAAAAAGCTCATCAGTTTTCAGCATTTGTGGAGGCCCAAATAACTTCACTGAAATCACTCACCCGTAAGATTTTCCATTTCAGCACGAGTATTGAATGGTAAATGTCAAGCTATTGGGAACTGGCACTCAGGAACTCAAGAATATCACACTTGACAGATATTTATTCAAATTTCAAAAGGTGTTGACACCACTACTGTAGGATCTCCTATTATTATATACTTATGTATTTCACATAAACAGGTAACAGGTGCACACTTTCAAAAGTAATATTCTACCTTGCATTACAAAAAGATCGCTGCATGTATCAAAGTACATCCTGCCACTGCATTCTGAAGCAGCATCTAGCACTAAGAGCACCCTCATGAATGCAGAATATCTAAAACTTTCTTTAAGCCCAGTGATTACCACAGTAACTCTATCCTGGCCATCTTGAATAACACATTAATAACTACATTAATCCAAATGCACGAGCCACATTTAGGCTCCAGCACTCCAGTGATAAGAGGCATCAAATACCAGATTAGAAACCAGAGCTAGTGCAGATGAGAGTTCACTTAAGGATTCTTACACCCATTCTCATCTTACAGTTAGTAGTCTGCTGGGTAAAACAGCCTTCGTGCATCAAGGCCAGTATAGTACAAGACAGCTGATCCGTGATTCATAGCACCTGTAGCTACTCAGAGTGTCTGAGACAACAGCTGCTACATTTCTAACCCTCTGGAGCTCACGAAGAGGTTCTTACAATGCAACTGTTACCTTGAGTTGCCATGAAAGAAGGTTCATCCACCAGTCAGAAGACTAGGACACAGTGTTCATTGTTCTGACTGGCTGGCTTATTTCTCCTCAACTCTTGAGCACTGATACCGCATGTGTTCTGTTCTATGTTCTGTGTTTAGTGGCTGCTGGGACAGTTCAATTCTTATTGGACCAAAGGCCCAGAGACCTGTTTCCAGGTAGCCAGAACTTAAAAATACAGTTCAGAGTGAAACAGCGTCTAGCACATACACAGTATGCTAAAGCAAGACTCTTGCACTCACATACGTACATTCAGAAATGTTACGCTCTATTTCAGATTGGAGTGTTAAAAAGCAAAGCAATTTAGTCTCAATACATGCCTCTGGATCCTGCCATGAATCCAAGTATAAGAGCCTTCTCTGGCCTTGTAACTTTGTTTGCAGTCTTGAACATTTCCTGTGCAGCATACATTTGCTCCCTCTGTAACAGATACAATAAATATGAATTCCAGTGGGGAAAACACTGTATTAATACAGTGCCTTTTTGGCAAAAAGACAAGAAAAAGAATAAAGTAAATATTTGTATGTAGGCATAAAATAGACAAAATCCTTAACCTCAAACCTTGCTCTCTTTAATGCTTACTCCTAGCACTTGCAGCTACAACTGAATTCTGAGACAAACTGAGAAAAGAAGATTCTTTAAATAGTTACAGAAACAAGTGTTAAGAGTCTTGATGTTTACACTATCCATTCTGTATTATGACCTCAGGTTATTTTTTTTAAATGTTTCTTCTACAGTCCAAACAGCCTTGCTGTAATTTCAAAGAATTTTTTCAGTAGCACTGCTTTACTTTAAAAAAAGTCACGCAGCTTCTTAAAGTGCAGGTCCTGCAAGCTAGGCTTAAAGGCACACTTAGTGAAAGCTTCAAAGCAGTTGCATCTTGAATTGATTACCTGCTTAACTTGAAGCACACTCATAATATACAAACATACCAGCAATAAGAAGCTGCAGCACGTAAGTAATTGCTGTTTAGTTTCCTTCTTGCTCTCAGGCTTCAGAAGATGTGCAGTGGGGTGGTGGGAAAATACATCAAGGCTTTTGCCTTTATTCTGCTGGGACCTTCTCTCCTAACACTGCAACATGATCCCTTTTAGCAGCTTAACATATACTAGTGGCCATGCAACAGCTCTGCTGGAAATATGCCTTTCTCCCAAAATTCTTAGTGAAAAGGAACAAAATATTGTGTCACATAATAAGCAGCTGTAAATAAAGGCATCTGTAACATTGACACTGCACAACTAAAGCTGTGATTAACATGTTAATGAAGCCACAAAAATATTTTCATTATCTTTGGTTGCAGATAAGCAGCTTCAATCACTTCATGAACCTAAGGCCACGAACTGTCAACATATCCCTAAGACCAACAATAACAATTTGCATATTCTGATCTACATCAAAAGCAGCAGTTAAGAATGGCTTTTGTTTTTTTACTTACTGTAAGAGAGAGGCTTTTTTTCGGTGGTGGCTGTTGCTGAGTTTGAGGGGCCACTTGTGGTGCTTGTGCTGCAGGGGAAATGGCAGGAGGTGTGGTAGGTGTTAGGGGTGAGGTAGGTGTAGTTGCAGGAGGATTAGAGTTACTATTGTACATGGGTGTTCTTTGTTTGAATTGCGCAGGAAGAGTTGTGGTAGCATTTGGAGCTGCAGGCTCTTCGGTCTGCCTGTTAGTCTGCAAGGCCTCTCGTGCAGAGCCAGCTGTGAAGAACAAGCAGGATAACAAAAAAAAGTTATAATCCACAAACTGGTATCAGCAACACCAGTGGACTTTATAAAGAGATCTAAAAATTCCAATTTTTTCACTTTAGCACCATGACTCAATATGCTGCCTAATACCCATCTGAAAAATTGAAGAGCTGATGTTCCCTCCACTCATTTGTCTTCAATAATTAGACAACAGTGAGTAGCTTTCCAGTATGAATTACTCTGTATAGTACCAACATTTGTGTTTAATGGATATCAGTTATTAAACTGATCTACTTTTAACTTATATTGCTACAACAACTGTATGCTGACCCTAGCAAGATTATTGCTGTACTGTTATGTAAAAGCCAAAGACAAATTTATTTATTTTTTTAACCTAATGTAGCTTCCAAAGAAAGTGGTAATTTAGTCTCAGCCAGTAACAAATACTGAAAATACATAAATACTTCAACTGATCAGAGAATTAAATGCAGTCTCCAAAATAATTCACTTAAACACTAACTGCTAAGAAGGCCCAAGCCCCTCAATATTGAGGAGTCCTAATTCTGATTTTTTTTCCTCAAAGTTCATTTATTCACCTATACTTAACCATCCAGGGGAGTTACTATTCCAAACCTGACTGCAGCTGAAGGTAAGTTATACGATCAAGTCACTGTGATTTCACAGGTTACTGCACTGTCCAGCAGGCAGCTGATACTCAACGCATGCTCTGGACAATTTTTTTTTTTGCAGCTTTCTGACATAGACACGGCTACTTTAGTACTTTCCATGACTCTCACGAGGTTTAAGCTAACCAATTTTTACCACATTCACAACAGACTAAAATGCAAATACAGATCACAGCTCAGCTGATAACTTAGATCGAATTTTAGATATTTTTGAGGGGTCTACCATTTATTCATCTAGGCACAGATATAGCATCTGTCTTAGAAATATAGCTCTTACCCAGTAAGAAGTGGAACAGGACACTGGGTACTTGTACAAACATTGTAACAATTAGCTGCCTACTAGTTTTGTACAAATCTCTTAAGTTTTATTATAGGCTTCCTCTCATGTCAGAATAATTGACTTGCATAAAGTAACATATGTCAATTATGCAACCTCAGATCATATGAAACCAACTCCAAGAATCTTGTGTCTCTCATTAAGAAAAGAGTTTCATATTCCATGCCCATATGGAAAGCTAGATACCCCACGCTCCAGAAGAAAATAAAGTTAGAAAAAAAAAAAACAAGGAACAAAGAATTTTAAACTAGGCTTCTTCTGCTGTTGAATACATTGCCAACGCTCTGGAAAATAATACTAACTGCTGACAACACTGATGCGCTTTTGGCTGCGCTCCTTCCAGAGATGCCAATTTTCTGCCAGGGAGATTTGCATGGACCTTCAGAGAGATTCTCAACTGTTTCAGAGCCAAGTTAAACGATCAGTTTTTGCATAGACTTTTTCCTATTGTGACCAACACACCACAGCTCACATAAAGGCAAATGTTACAGCACCAGATATCAACAAGCACTTGTTAAAATAGTGCATTAGACTGCAACATCGATTCTCTGTAGCTACAAACTCAGGTAATGCATGACTGGGATTCATATCTGTTACTGCAAACTGATATGTTCCTTTAAGACTTTACATCCAGCAGGGAAGGAAAAGTAAAGGAAAGTGTGTAAAAATACAAGATGGAGAAACAAAGTATTGTACAAGAGTTTTGCTTTTTTTTTTTTTTTTTAATGCTGACAGTTTTCCAACATTGAAAGAAACGTAGCCCTTCTCCAAGTATGAGGGAGCTCAAGTATTAGCTACCAGACAAAGTAGAAGGATAAAGGAAAAGCCTATGTGAAAGCAAACATACATGTATATCTGCTTCTAGGAACACGCAACTCTTGAAAGCAGCTATCCATCTTGCAAATAGCATGCATATGGTTGCGTCTATATTGACTATATACTCTATCTTTGTGTACATTACTGGTATTTCTTTGGGAAAGAAAAAATTATATTTCCCACTATAGGAAAAGAAAAAATAACCAGTAAATTAAGTCAAGTAAGCAAAGCAGTCATTTTAAGACATAAAAAGAACATGCATTTTCTTTATTTGGTTAAGTACAGACATGTCATTTAACCTAAAGGCTGGGTCCTGCAGTGGATTTTTAGACTATGAAGGTCAGAGTTGAGGGACAGCATGTTTGTGAGAAGTTAGACAGTAAAACTATATAGAGTTAGAAGTATTAAGTTCCAATAGCAAAAAAAAAAAAAAGTATCTTTTACCTGGCTGTGTTTCAGAGCTTGGGATATATGAGGAAGATGGCACCACACTGGGAGTAGCAGGTAAATAACTTGTAGAAGGTAGTGCTGGCTCATTGTTCAATGAGCCAAGTTTCTGTAAAACAGAAAAGTGTTATGGCCATAATGCAGGTACTTATGTGCAGCTTTTCTATTTTAAATACAGCTTCAGAATTAGCACTGCTAGAATATTCATTATGGGAACTTAATTACGGACTCCTCTCTTAAGGTTCAAATGTCATACTTGCCCTAACTCCCTATATGAACTCTGTACATTAGAATTACCTTAGGAGGAAGAAAAGCAGCTTTTTTCTCTCATAATTCAGATCAAAGTTGCTTTCAAAAACACAGCTGAGCCAGAAAAAGGTACTATTGCGATGGAATATGTACTTTTGCAGAGTTGAGCTGCTGGAGTCAGAGATGCTAAAATTAACAACCTATCTTGTATGTTTTATTTTTTCTGAAGTAAAACTAAGATTTAAAAGACTCACAGGTATTCAGTTCTGTACACTGACACTGATTCTTACTAATATTTAGCACCAACTGACCCTACTCTCTATGGACAGAAGCCCTCAAACAGTGCTGTCAATGGAGTCTGTACTTGCAAACCAGGGAGTGCTTGCAGCCACCACAGCTCAGGCTGCACAGCAATGAGTGACCTCCAGCTGCCTTAAGGTCCTCTGCCCGGTTTCTTAGTTATGGACATGGAGAACAGGTATCTGAAAAAGCTGTATGGATACTATCTAAACATTTTCACAGTCTCACAAAAGCTATGTCCTGAGATACAATTAAAGAAAAGTAAAGCTGCACCAGTCTTCCTAATGCATCCTACCAGAAAGGATTAAAAGACCCACACCACTGACTATCACATTTTAACATTCGCTTCCCCCCCAAAAAAAAAAGTTAATCTACTGAAAAGGCAGACAGTAGAGAAAAAAAGTACTGTTAAGCAAAGGAGTGGCCATCTCTGAATTCTGTGGGTTTTAGGAAGAGGTTATAAGCCACGGGTACTTAGGACAGACAAATTCTGCTGTACTTCTCCTTCCTTTTAATAGAACCTAATGAATCTAGTTACAGATTGATCTGGAATCTGGAGACCTCAGAAGAAGCTGCCTTCTGAAGTAAGCAGCATTTTCACAATGTCACAAAGAAAATTGAGAAGAGAACCACTGAATAGTGCTAGCATATAAGTTCTCTTCCTCAATCCAGGAGCCCTAAGCTTTTTAAGGCTTTTTTCTTACTTAGCTATAGGTATTCAGTTATCCCTCCTAGGCATGGCCCAATGACAAGTACTCCTCGCTGTGTCTGTGCACACCATTCCACTGGGGTCAAAGGATGCAGAGGAAAACTTCCAGGTGCTCCCAACATGACTCTACCTTACCAGGTATTGGAAAGTTCCCTGAATCTGGGATGTCTGACAAGAGGCAGCAATCCTCAGTTACGTAAGAGCCATACTCTACCACAAACTTAAAAGAGCAACAAGAAAAATCAAAAGCTTCACCTTGATCCTGGTTTAAATCGTTTTTGAAGACAGTGGAGTAGAATTTTGAAATAATTATGTAAATATTTTGTTTTTAATATTGAGGTATCCTTCAACAGCTTAGAAAAATACCATTAGTGTTTTAGAATAACGTGCACCATGGTTTCCTCATCTTTACACTGCTATTTGGTTTTGGGGTAGGTTTTTTTGATGTTTTTTCTTTACCTGTGTAGACACAAGGCCAGCAGCATAGTCTGGAGTAGCATTTTCTACTACTGTTTCTTCTTTGGCTTGCTTTTCCACAACTTCTGTATCTATTACATAGAAACAGAAGTCAGTTCAAGAAAGTTTTCTTAAATAGTGAATTAGATTTAGTTTTAAACAAGAATATAAAACCAATTTTTTTCAGATTCTGCTAAACCATTCTTAAGAGGTACATGCTGAAAGGTTACAGCAATGAACATGAACTTCATACACAATTTAAAAAAAACAATAGTGGAAAGAACCACAACGTAAACACACATCAAGATAAGAGTAGCTAAGCAATTTGGCTGAACTAGCTAATTTTCTGATAGTAAAAACTATATATATATTTTTTTAATTGCAGTTATGATTTTATTCTGAGATTTTAGATGTTTCTGGAAACAAATACAAGGTTGTTCTGGGGGGAAGAAAAGTTGGCTACCCTATCTTCCTGATACTTAATGCACTATCACTTGAGTAAGAGTAGTATATGAGATATTCAATTCTTAAAATCCTATCCACAATTTTGGAAATAGAGATTTTTTCCAAGATTACTCTGAATTTCTTTCCATGGCTGTGCAACCAGTAGAAATAAATATATCAAAATCTGAGCGCAATTTCAGACCTGAAGCTAGTCTCACACCCATCTTTGTTGTTTAAAGCACAGGTTTTTAACAAGGCACATCGCATTATGATTAGTGGCACTGGGGGGAAAAAAAGTGGAATTCCTCCCTTCAGGATCTTTGTTGCCCTTTTTTCTTGGAAGCTTACCTAAAAATGAGTTTTAACAAATCAAGAATAAAATAGCACTATAAACCTAGATGTGATTTCTAAGTACATTAGCAGTGTTCTATACCAACCTAATGTCTTTCTTCTTCTCTTTGCTTCACGGCCAGCACCGACCATATCTAGCTCAGAAATATCTAAAAGCTGAAAAGTGCAGAGTAACAGTAAGTTATTAAGTTTTTGTCAATTTGTATCTAAACATTATCCTTATTTTTTTTTTCTTTAGCGTACCGATACTTGATTTAAAATAGCATTACAAACTCACTTCCAAACTGGGAGGAGATCTGAGTGGAATGCAAGCGACTGAGGAAGAGTTCACCTACCTTTACTCCTCTTTCTTTGCGCAGAGGTGTTCGTGAAGGAGGAATGGGAGTCCTGTTTCCAGAAGGGCTAAATACACTAGGTGCTGAAGTACTCCTGAAGGGAGCTTGTTTTGGTATTCCTTTGAGTGGTGCTTAAGGAAGATCAAAAAAGGCAGCAATTGAAATACTTGCTTCATTAGTTACATAGAACAATAATAAAGAGTTCTTCAGCTTTTTTCCCTTCTTAATAGCCCTCCACCCCCTTAACTTCAAAAGCTGCTAATGTGGAACTCTCTGCTAAATGTTTTTCAAAGGTCAGATTGGGCTTTACCCTTCAAACAAGGAGTAAGAGTCACTCCCTAGGCTAATGCTCACAATCCCAAAGCTTAATAAGTAATTTTTATTACAGTTACATGCCTTGAATGTTTTTCTTCACATTCTAAATGAAGTAAATCAAATAGGCTCACTGCTATCAAAATACACTTTCCAAACATACATTTATACTTTCCTTATCTACAAAGAACAAAATTCAAACACACAAAAAAGTATTAGGCATCGATGTTCTGAGTCTGACTATTGCCAAAGCCAGTCTTTGACTATTAAGATCTAGATACTTGGTAAGACTGTAGCTAATCAAATATTTTCGCCAGAGGTGGTTAAAATTCCTGTAACAAGTGCTCCTGCAAGCTTCTCTCTTTCCATTGAGCTTACCATTTACATTTACTAAGCAGTCTCAACATAGCACAGGCTGTATTGGCACTAAAGTGGTCAGAACATGGGACATGAAGGTGCTTGAACATTTCCAGAGAAGGACAATGAAGCTGGTGAGGGGTCTGGAGAAGAAGTCTTATAAGAAGTCCCTGAGGGAGCTGGGATTGTTCAGCCTGGAGGCTCAGGGGTGACCTTATCGCTCTCTACAGATACCTTAAAGGAAGCTGTAGCAAGGTATTCTTACATGCCTGGTGACAGGACGAGGGGAACAGGCTGAAGTTGCACCAGGGGAGGTTTAGGTTGGATATTTGGAAAAAATTCTTTACCAACAGGGTTGTTAGGCACGGGCTGCCCAGGGAAGTGGTTGAGTCACCATCCCTGGAGGTCTTTAAAAGACATTTAGGTGTAGAGCTCAGTGATATGGTTTAGTAGAAGACTTGTTAGTGTCAAGCCAGAGTTTGGACTAGGTGATCTTGGATGTCTCTTCCAACCTAGGTGGTTCTGTGAGAATCAGATCCATTTGTAGATGTTAAGATGTACAGAACATCATGAAAGAACCAAGGTTCATAATGCCTTGGTTGAATACTAGCTGTTTTGGTCCAAAGCCAGTTTTTGCATGATGACCAACCTTCCTACCTCTATTAACCACAGAACTTAATTGCCTACCCTTACACCTAAGAAGGCAGGAGAACTCCAGCAGCACATTGCAGCTGAAGGGGACACTGATACTCCCCCATCAAGGGTGCCACCACTCCAATGCAGAACATGGAGGCTGACCATCAACGCCGCACAGTTACTGTGCAAGACAGCACAGTCATAGGAGCCACACCTGGGGAGTTAAATAAGCTGCAGGGTAACCACCCTGGCTTCTTCCAGAGTGCTCCAAATCACCACTCTTATTAGAAGTGGCATTGATCCAATTCATATGTTAATGCTTGGTTCTCCCACAGAAGTAACTACACTTTGCACCTCTGAATATAAATGCATAAATGCAGCACTGGAACAGGCTCCTCAAGGAAGCAATCACAGCACCAAGCCTGCTGGAGTTCCAGAACCACTTGGACAATGCTCTCAAACATAATTGTGTTTTTGGGTGGTCCTGTTGGAGTCAGGAGTTGCACTGGAAACCCCAGCTGGTCCCATAACTGGTATTTCTAGAGGCCACCTGGCTTTAAAGGCCAAAAGACCACTTTATTTAATATTCAATGCCTGAAATAACAGTTAAAATAGAAAGTGTCATAGAACTAATGGTCAGTTTCTACACTGGTACAATTTTTAGTTCCAATTTCAGCTGCACTTCTTGCATCTGTGCAGGAAGTACAAATGTGGCTAAACACTTTGGTGCTCAAATCAAATACATTAAAATGCATCAAGAAGGTGCCTTGTTGTTTCTAGATGCCACAATGAGAAATTATTCAAGTTTTATACCTCAGCAACATACTGGTGGCCAGAAAAAAAAAAATCTAGCTGTGCAGTGATTTAGAGTGTTACTAATTTCAAACCCTCTTCTCGCTCTCAAACTTATAGAAAAAAATGGGGCAGTTAGGAACTCAGTGAACAGTTAAAACTTTCTTCAGTTTCGCATTGATTATTATACATCTTTTTCATGTATGTTAATTAGAAGGCATTGTGCATGCTTAGCTGCAGTAAGCAGTGTTCCACTAAAATACCGTGTTACTTAACGCTCAGAAAACAAGAATATCACAATGATTTGTTGGCTCTTAACTGAATGTTCCTTGCCCTTGCTTGGATCTGTTTGACTGAGATTTACCTGCAGTTTTCTTATCTCTTACATTTAAGCTAGCCTCCTTGGGAGTAATCACAAGTTATTCCATGCTCTACAGTTAAGAGTATTTTCCCCTCCCTTTATCTATGTGGGATTGTATGAATACAAGCTAGTCTCAATCTACTTCACAGTATTTCAGAGACCATAGCAGATTACTGTGATCCACTCACTCTGCTCCCTTTTGGAAGAACACGGCTTAGTCAGGAGTTATTCCTGGAATGATGCAAATCAAGTTCTTACTGAAGTCTATAAGCATGATCTATCTGCACATGTTTTAAATAAGCATGACAGATATTCCAGTGGTTTTTTTTAGATAGCAACTCTTGTTCTTTTTGAGAAAACTTGTTAAAAAAATTAAACTGCTGTAAAGAAAGGAAGGAGATAAGTGTTTTACTTCTCTATAAGTTTTTGTAGAAAACAGACTGTATTTTTACTCTTCAGCAAGTGTTATTTTATCAGATTTTCTTTCAGGGAAGTGATACAAGTGAGCCGTACTTGTTGTATCAATCTTTTTGACCAGTCCCCTGCCTTTGGCATGAAAAGGCACTCCTGCAGTCTTCTTGAGCTGTTGTGCAGTTTCTGTTGCTACAAAAAGAAAACAAAACCCAAAACTTCAGTTACTACAAAATCTGTGCTGGACAAATACAATTCTTGGCTTCTCATAAAATATTAACTAATATATTAAAGGGTGGGAATATCAAGAAGAAACGTGTTTTAACTAAAGGGGGCATTTATGTAAGTTACACAGTATTTGGCAAAATGCAGTCAATATGACTGCACAACTGACAAGATGGTCTAACCTGAAAATAAATGAGAACATACAATTAATTCAATAAAGATGTAAATAATTATAGAAAATTTCTTACAACATAAGATTTGTAGCTTTTTTTTTTTTATATAAAAAACAACAACTACTCAAGCCACAAGCAAGCAGGAATCAAACTGCAGCAATACAGCAGCAGGTGAAATAAACTAAGATCACTCAGATCAGCTACCATTACCTACATGCATACATACGTTGTCTTTTGTTAGTGAAAACCCTGTTGGCTTTCACCCATACATAAAAACATACTGAGCAAAAGAAAGCATTAATTAGCAGAGCAGCTCTTGCTCCCTGTTGCAGAAACATATGGCAAAATAAAACTGTCATACCAGTTTCATTTCAGGAGCTTTAACCAAAGCTATCCCTCACAAGTCCTCACAACTGACTTAAATATAGGAGAATATATCTGTGCTTTAAAAAGATACAGCTTTTTGTATCCCTTTTAAGTCTGAAGAGCATTCCAATCAAGAGTAACATTTTAATATAATCATGGCTAGAATGACTTGCACCTGCTCCCCCACACATGCCTGTTTATCAAGGGTGTGTGCATGGGGGGGAAAAAAGCTCTTATAACAGAAAATATTGCCATATATACCTTTACTGAAGAATAAAGCTAACAATGAATTTTCCTTTTATGATTTAACTTGTTACTCAGTGTTATAAACTAGCTGTAACACTACTTACACTTCTGCAAGAGTTCAGCTCGGAGAGTGGCACTTTTAGGTTTCCTTTTCAGCTGGAAGTGTTTCACTGGGGGAGTAAGTGGCCCAGCTAGTGTTGTCAAGGCATTTTTGTTTAAGTATTGGCATTCCAACGGCAACATAGCTGATGTTTCACATTCACTTACTGCATAAAGAGTTAACACAGTACACATGGGTATAAACATCTGATAGCTAATTACCAAACATTCTACTGCTTGACTCTACAGGTGTTTTAAGTTTTAGATTACTCAATTAAACACCAAGAGTAATTTAGCTCTAATTAAAACAATATATAGCCAGTTAATAAGGTGTTTTTTTCTTTTAACATTAGGTTCATAAGTGCTCTCATGTTAATTGCCTAGACAAATGATAGCAATTGTAAGTGAGCTACCATTGTTAGAGCAAAAAAATAATGATGGAATTCCCAGATTTTTCCTTTCTGTGTAGTTTTTGAAAACTACTGAACAGAAGTCAAAACCAAGAATGTGAACAGACAAATGATCATTTGTTTATAGTGGAAAAAAAAAGATGCTTCCACCTCCAAGGCATTCCAGTATTGTGATATTCCAATAATAACTCCAAGCCCATTTCTGATCATTGATGCCTAAGGGCTTTTTCAAATCAAACCCACTGAAGCAGGAGTGGCTTTGCGCCAGCATTTACAATGTTGTTTGAAGCAGAAACTGTGCAAGCGCCTGGGCCAGTATTACCAGCTACTGGACCATCCACAGCTAGTCAGACTGCAACTTAATGCTCCTTCCGACCAGTCCTTCCCTCAGCACTTATCATTTGTTGGCTAGATGAAAACTTGGGGCAGAGACACCCCACCTGTCCCACAAAGGTGTTGCAGAAACCTTTCTTATTGTTGTCCTTAGCACAACGTACAAGAGCACAGTGTTTAACAGCTTAGCTTATGAAGCTGCAGTAACTCAGTATTACCTGGCTGCACATACAGGCTGTCTACAGCGCTGGCGAAACAACATTAACTTGTATGTCGCCCTTCACAAACACCAAGGGACCCAGTGCAAGTTCTGATGATTTGTTAAGAGATAATTTAAGAGGTTACCATTCCTCAAATGTCACAGTTCCAGTATCATGCCAGGTCATGAACTGTGGCAGTTATGAGAGAAGACATACTGCTTGTCCCGATACCAACACTGTTAAGACAGTAGGGTAGCTTCACTCCCTGTGAAGAGAAAGGCTGTTCCTGAAAAAAGGTATCATATTTCTGTAGCTTTCTACAACAGACACTTACCTTTTTCTCTAAGCTCTCCTAAAATATCTTGAACATTGGGATTCTGTTCTTCAAGATCAAGGTTAAGGGAGCCAGTATCTGGAAAGGATTTTAAAATATCAGCTACCATTAAGACCCAGGGGTCTGAATCCAAGGTAGCGAGCTGGATAATTTCAGTCAGTGCCCCTTTCATCTAACAAAAAAAGAAAAAGAAAATCAGCCAATTGGAAGCAGTTTTAAACAGGTTGTAATTGGGTTAATTTTATATACATATATATTTAAAGACACTAGTATAAACATGCACAATGTTTTACTACTAGGGAAGGGAAGAGGGAGACTGCTTCAACACAGTTATACGTTAATTACAGAATGAAGCAAAGAATTAACCAAGATTTTTCTTAGTAAATACTGTATTTGGTCAATCTAACAAGTGCACTTTGAGCTTTTAGCAGCTCAAAGCTTCCTTCAGCACAGAACATTTTCACTAGAAACAGGCCACATTTTTACAGCACTGTCCCTGTACATTCTATGGCCCACTTACACACCCAGCGTACCCACAGATTACTACCAGTAATAACAATATTCAACTAGAACACAAATAAGAACAGGTGTCTAAGTTCAGATGAACCCCCCTTTGTGCTACAGAATAAAATAGCAGACAGGCTGTATCTACATCACACAAATGTAAGCTAAGTCCTCAAAATTTTAGTTAAGCTTGGGTCAAAAATTGTTTCATGCTAATAACATTTGTAATACCTGACAAAAACTATTACAGAAGCACACCCAGCCCTCTAATGCCGTGAGTAGTTCGGATTTTCCATTTACCCTAAACTTCTATAGAGAATTTTTTTTTTCCTTTTTAAAGCATCTATCTTGAAAAAGGGGAAAACGTAAAAATTAATGAAATATATAGTCATGGTAATTTTTTGAATTACTGATCATCATGTATGTTAGCATTATGAAATAGAATCTAGTGATTGCAGCTGGGATTTTACGGAGTGAATTGCTATTTCTTAAATTAGCTGGTTTAATTCATTAAATTTGCTTAATTCATTAAATTTCAGCTTAAAACTCTGAAATAAAGACCTAACACTTGTTTTTCTTCAGAAAACTGCTTATGTAAGCATTAAAAGTATTGGCTTCACAGAACTAAGATGATCGAGATGTAGTGCATTACCTATCAAGCCACAAACATCAGAATAAAGTCACTGAAAGTGTTTAGATAGACTATGTGTATGGTATCAGCATTACAGAACTGATGATCAAGTATAAGGAAATACTTGAATTTCGATTATTCACAGCTGATTGTGGCCCATTACAACGCCTACCTATTTCTGAACAGAGGGAGACAAGCAAAAGATATGCCTTCACCTTAATGCTGTATTTATTTCCCTTTATCTCAAGCTGGCCTTCTCTCCTATGAGGAGATCTAGTAAGTTTACTGTACTCATGTAACCCTAAGAAATGAACCTGAATTTTTGCTCTCCATTCCCCCCCTAAACCTTAGCAGTCAGAGATAGACAAACATTGTGTGGGTGAAGGGAACTGGGAAATGTCAATGTTAGTGCCCTCTCACTTTAGTCAGGTATAAAAAAAAGTTCTTTTAGAGGGCAGTTTGTCCTTTAACACAAAAAATGCAGATCAGTTTGTCCAGCTGCAAACCTAGTGGCTCCCGAAAGCTTCCAGCTCGATCAGCCCTCGGCGTGGCTCACTAGTCAGACATTAGAACCGGGAGAACAGCAGAGCAGAAAGTTGACACCACAACAGTCATTTGCCATTTTCAGCAGCACAATTGATTTGCTTTGGATTTAAGTGACTGCATAACCACGGCCTCACACTGGTCGGCGTGCTGGCAAATTTAGCCAACGCTTGCCCAAGGGAGAGGATCAGCTTCTAAGGCTCTAGCGTTGGGTGTCCTCCATGGCTCTTTTCTTTCTCAGTAAACATAAAAATCCCTCCCAACTCCACACAGATTTGTCAGTCTCTGTTCTAAGCCTACACTGCCTGTCACAAGTTGTTTCCCCTGCAGCAGATGAACATGGGTGTGAATACTACCCCAAGTCCTGTATTCTCATATCTGTCCCCTAAGGATTCAGGGCTGCTTTACACAAAACACCTGAAAATTCAAACCAGGCAAGGACAGCTGCTGAAGCTGTGATTAATTTCTAACTTGCTCACCAGCTTTTATCTGGGCACCACAGATACGCAGATAAATGCATAGAATGCAGTTTTTCCATTAAAAACTCAGACAATAGTTGGAAGAAAGATGTCTCCTGTACCCTCCTAATTTAGCCTTCGTATCTACTCCACCGAACTCACTCTCACGCCAAAAATTCAGAGCTCCATCCTGTACGACACACGTTCCTATGGCACTGCTGTCCAGGCAAGTTACATCCAAGTTACTGCCCTTGGGACAGCCCGAGCTCAGGCCACTTACTGCACCACAACCTGATGCTTGGCATGATTTTGGTTTCTTCGAGGAAGGAGCCCAGGAAGAATTTGTTCACCTAGCACTGGACAAGTGACATTATCACATAGCCTTGCAGCAGATGGTAACAGAACAGCCCCTGCCACACACAGGCAAGTGAAGGACTCTGCACCGTGCACTGTGAGCGACCCAGAGACCTTGCCTCAACACAGGTTTGCTTTTGACAAGCCTGGATTTGAGCTTTGCTGCAGGTTTGCCTCCAAGCTGCAATTTAAATACACATTCCCAATTTGCTGTTCAACTGGTAGCCAGAAAAAAAAACAAAACCTTTTGTTGTCTGAGAATGCATGAAATGCAGTTTAGCAATAGAGAATCCTAGGTATGTTTTTTTTCTCCCCCATTACTTTTCAGCACAGCCATAATCCCAAAGTTGTAATTGAGTAAGATTTTAACACTGGATAGGCTCCACCACTGTCCTGTTAGGCATGAATGTCAAGATCAGATGCAACATGCTCAGGCACTTCTCTCATCTAAAACTCAGGGATCTTAAGTATTTTTCTCAGCCTGCTGGCATAGGACGTGAGGAGAAACATACCAAGAAAGGATCAGGCAGGATGCAAAAAGCCCAGGAACAGAGACAAAGGGAGATTAATAACGGCTGTGCAGGAAGAGCATAGGAACAGCACTGTGGGAATGGGTGAAGAGAGGAAACATTACTAGAAATGCGCCAAGTCACAGCTCCAGCAAGGCTTCTTGCAAAGCATTCCCACTAATTTGCTTGCTATTAGGCCTAAATTAACACGGGACTATGCCTTTAAACAACTGCACCAACAGCTGGCTAACAAAGCCTATCAAGCTCTAATCTTTCAGGGGCCACAGGTCATATTTAATAAGTACCTGTGCAATTACAGAGCATTTTCATTAAGCTAAAAGCACTGGATGGGAAGCACAGCATTAATATTTATGTGCTACAAAACTAGGACGGATCAAATCACACTCCTGCATATGTATTATTTTAATGACGACAAAGTGTATAGTGGCCAGGAGTAATATTAGATTAAAATACATATTGCAGCTCAGAAAAATGGACCTTAAATGTGGGACAGAAAGCTGCATAGCAGCCTGGCTGTTCTGAACAGGGAAAAGTGAGTGCCAGGCACCTGCTTATGCCTTTGCACTAGTGCCCCACAATTCTCACTTGTGTGGATAGGGGACTCCTGGTTCATACAAGCAAGCAAAAACCAGATTTTTTGCTCTCTTCTGCACAGCTCCTGTCACAGAAGGGCAGGCAGTGCCTTACTTTCAAGCTGCTTTCACAGAGCACAGAAGCACCCACTCCTCATTTCAGACCTGACTGGAACATCAGTCTAACCCTGAACAAATAAATGAAACTCTGGCACAAAACAAAAAAACCTTGCTGTCATGGATGTGAACTGGGCGAAAAGGAATATAATATGCAAAATAAACAGAAGTAGCTGCCAACATCACCACTGAAACCCTGGTCACCACTATGCTGAGCATTAGGCATTATTTCAGACAAGCATAATCATCTAGAAAGAGTTTAGCAGAAAAAAGCTGGGAGGCAGGGAGATTTGGGAGTTCACAAACTCTGCCCATAGAATTACAGCAGGAAAGGATGTTTTTGATAACTGCCTACAAAACACACTTAACTATTAAAATGAAAATGGGAGCCAATTATCCTTATTAGTCAGCGGGAACAAACAAGCTGTAATGAGGTTCACAGCATGATAAAAATTTAGGTTTATTACTTATCCCACAGGAGTATTACAAGGATTAAGTCACTAATATATACACAATATTTAGAGCAGGGAATGAAAACATATAGTACCAAACTGCAGGATATTGCATTTGAGAAGAAACATAACACTTCAGCAAAGGTCTGAGCTCTCCTGAAAGCTCATTGAAGATTTGCTTGTCTAGACTGCAGCCTTCACAGAGATTTAGAAAGGACAAGCAGCCAATTAAATCCCTTCTAAACCAAGTAATGCCACACTTCTCTTGATTACCACATCAATTTTTACTCAGATGTCTGCCTCCAAATGGTTTCCATGCTATTCTGTGCCAGTTAAAACGCTATAATAAAGAGAACAAAAAAAAAGGTTTTGAGGAGAACTAAGTTCAATCTGTTATCTAGAGAGGGAAGTATCATTTAACATGACCAGAAGTATATCCTGCATCCTCTATCAAGATCCTCAAAGCTTTACAAAGCTGATGTAACATTTTCTAATACTATTTTAAGTTTCCAAATGCCAGCTCAGTGCTCCTCACACGCGATCTATAGACTGGGCACATGGTATGGAAAACACGCATATTACTTCCCAAAGAGACTAGTAAAATAACTTCATAGTCAAGTTAAATCACTTTCAGATACTGGAATGATTTCCAAATGAAGAATTTCACTTCCAGACAGCCAGCTACAGGTATGCCAGTTAAAACAGCCCTAACACTGACAGTAAGCTATGTAAATAGGTTTTATGAAGACTTGTTATCAAACTCATCACACGGGTGTCTGATAAGACATCCCCTTCAGTCAGCAGCTTGGCTCCACCAGCTATTATTATTATTATTTTTTTTAAAGTCATTTATAGAAGGAAGACTATAATGATAATAGCAGAGCTACTAACAATGTTAAATGTGTCTGCCTCCTTGGTTTTTCATTTTTAAAAAGAGGGCTTTTTAAGCTCTTCCTCTCAGTAAAGAATCATGTTCCCTCCAAATAATTAAAACATTACAGGTACTTTGTAAAGGGCTGAAGATACAGTAAATCCCTTGATTGACTTGATTACATCTTGATCAAGCATGCTCTGTTTACCATGAAAAGATTAAATTTATGATTGACTTCACAAACAAAGAAGTGGAAAATCTCACAGCATCTTTTGTTTCAGCAGAAACAAGAGCTTTATATTTGGAACACAACTAATCACTGTAATTATCTATAAAAAGGAACGGCAACTGACTTGTTCTTATTTAGATACACTTCATCTCCATGGTTAACTACAGCACAAATCAAGTGCAGTTGCTGGCTACCTGGTCCTTAATTTTAATCAATTTAAAGACAGTTTTTATGCATCCAGTGAACACACAGGGCACTTCAACAAATTATTTTAGTTTGCTTCAATGTTGCTCCCTCAGAGAGCTGGCATTTGACTTATTTATGAAGGAATTTTACAAAGCATAGGGACCTTTCTCTTAGGCCTAAAAACCACCACTAATTTGTTGGCTTTTTTCTGCACACTGCAATACTTATTTCTTCCAAGCTCCTTGGATTTTCACACTACTTCATAAGAATCTTGCACACCCAACAGTTCATGTGAGCCTATGGAGTTCCCTATCCCTCTCTTCCTGGCCTAGGTTATTTTGTTTGTCCAAAACACCACTGCATCTGTCACGTACAAGTAAGACAGCTTGTGTTCTGGACAGGCACTAAGCATAAATATCATATTAAAAAAAAAAAACACACAACTTTTTTGCTCAGTGTTCCATTTTTTTTTTTTTTATTTTTTTTTTTTTAAAGTGACTGCATTTACACGTCACTACAAAGATCCACACAAACATACAGCACATGTAGGGGTCTGTCTTGCCACAAACTACTGCTTACGCTTCATGTCTGTGCATTTGCAGCTTAGAAGTACACCAAATGCAATAATCAGAATTAAGTAGTCTCTCCACACCCTGTCTAGTACACATGTATGTAAAGTCTAAGCAGCTGTGTCCCACACGAGAGACTGGTGCAAGCAGAGCTGAGGTGCAGATTAACCGTGCACCATCTCCATAATTGTTATGGGAAACTATACCACAGATGGCACAAGTAGGATAGGAATTCCTTAAACCTGACTGATTCACGTTAAGCTTCCTCAGTTACTCCTCAGCTGTTGCCCCAAACACCAGCAGCTGCCTGCTGGTAGGAACAAGCCAGGTGCAGATGAAGTATGGTCCAGGGCCAAGCAAATAAGAGATCTTCTGGACCTACAGTGCCAGCTCTGGCTTCAGCCAGCCAGCTTATTAGCCGGGGTAGGAGAGCAAAAGGAAAAGCACCAGCTGTTCTCAGAAAGGTAAAAAAGCAAAAACAGCAGTGTTCCCCTCAACTATTATGTGAGTGCAAGAAGGTGGTGAAAAAAACACTCTGCTCATCACAGACCCTAAATGTCCCATCCCCAAAGTTTCAGCACTTGCTGCTGTCCTTCCTAAACCCCAGATGTTTAGCTCAGGACACCTACACAGCTGCCAGTGCTAAGGAAGGCGTTCAGGAAGCCTAACGCACACCGCTGCTCCTTCCCCTCACCCTGGAACAGGCTCAGAAAAGCCCTCTCCTCCAGAGCAGCGCCAGAAGCATACAAACTGCCCCAAAACACAGCCTGTGCAGAGGTGAGAGAGAGGTTTTGGGCAGAAAATTGCTTCCAGGAGCCCAGGGCTGCGGGACAGGGGGGCAGCGACGCCTGAGGTGCGCTACCGCCCTGTTCAAGCGAAACCCGAGCGCTTCTCCTCACCCCACAGCCCCCTGCCCTGCAGGCCTCACTGAGGCCTCCTTTCCCCCCTCTTTTCTCCACAGAAAAACACCGAGGAGAGTCCCCCCGTGCCCCCCTCCGCGGCCACCTACCCTCGAGGAGGCATTTAACACAAATTTATGAAGAAAAAGACGCGTAGGGGGGAGGCAGTACAAGCGCTGCCGCCCCCCCCCCCTCTATCTCCCCTCACGCCCCCCCCGGGGCTCTCACCTCATCCACCGCCCGGCGGGGCAGGTGCAGCATCCCCAGCAGCAGCTTGAGCTTGACGGCCGAGGAGAGGCCGTGGAAGCAGAGGCGGATGTTGTCGATGACGGAGGCCGTGAGGAGCGAGGCGATGCTCGGCGGCGCCCATAGCTCGTCCGTGGAGCCCAGCTTGTTGTGCAGCCACAGGCCGGTGTCGCTCTCCCGCATCGACGCCATCTTGGGAGCGGGGCGAAAAAAGAGGGGGTTCTCCACCGGCATCTTACGGGGACACCTAAAGGGAGGGGGAGGGGACGGGGGGTGAGGACCCCTGCGGGTCGCAGCCGCGTTCGTAACCCAAAATGGCGGCGCCCTGAGAGGCCGGGCTCTAGGGATAGGCGGAGGGGCTGCCGTAACCTAAAATGGCGGCGCCCAATGCGGGGGAACGGAGGGAGGCTGCTCGCGGCTCGCTCTCGGGTGCAAAATGGCGCCCGCCACGGGCATGGCTGCCGTAACGCAAGATGGCGCCGGGCGGCCCCGGCTCGTTGCGCCTCGCGGTTTTCCTCAGCGGCTCCGGCAGCCGGGAGCGGGGTGCCCGATCCCCGCGGCTCGCTCCGAGGCAGAAGCCGGCCCCTCAGCGGCTCGGTGTCCTTCTCTCGGAGGGAGAAGGGCTGAAGGCCCCGCTGCGAGCCCGCCCTTCGCTCCCTGGGGCTGGGCTGGGCCGGCCCCCCCGGCGCAGCGAGGGGAGGCGGAGGTGGCACCAAGTCTCCTTCCCTCATGTCCTCCCTCCCGCCTCACAAAAGGCCCACATCAGCTTTGCCCCTACTGAAAACACACCCCATGCCCCCCACCCGGCACCCCGCGTCGCCTATTAACGTCTAATTAAAGGTTAATAACATCTTAAAGCGCACCCACCGCCCTCATTTCTGGCTTCCTCATCGCTCCCCTCCTTCTGTCAGCCGCTTTGGCTTTCTTTTTACCTCAGCCGGCTAGCACGGCGTGCCAGCGTGGTTGCTGGATGATGAAACTTCCCTGTAAGGCTGTCATTTGACAGAAGTGGAGTTGAGTGCCTTTTTCATCGTTTTCCCCTGAGATTTTAGTGCTGGGATGTAGGAGGTTACCTCTGCCTGATAGACTAGCGGTAGCTACTCACATTGGGGGTTATTAGGCGTACGTTCATATTCCCTTGTGGTTCAGCTCATTGTTATTTAAATATGAAAAATTAATCAATTGCCTAAATCCCAGAAGACTTAAGAGTTATTTGAGTGTAGCATAAACGGTTCATTTTAGTGTCTTTCTAGCTGAAGATAAAGCAAAGGAGCTGTAGAAGTGCACAGCAAATTCACTTTTCTCCATTTTAAGCTTGTGAATGAAAATGCTTTCTTTGCAACTTTCTTCCCCTAAAGGAGGCTGTTTACAACCTGACTTCTCTAGGAAAGCAGAGCAGTTGTTGCTGTGGCTCTTTTATATTTCCTCAATGCTGTTACAGAGTAGGTTATTACTTTGTTCTCATTGCAGCTCTTGGTCTTGGCTGCTCAGGGTCTATGTTACCCTGATTTTTATCAGTGTGGAAGTGTTTTAGAGCAAAAAGTTCTATGTGAATGAATTATATATGAGTACAATAAGATTTATTTATTTATTTATTTTATTTCAGGACCAATCATTGAAAATGTGTGCACATAACATGCTTTTTTTTTTTTTTTTTTTTTTTTTTTTTTTTTTTTTTAACAAATCTTTAATGGAATAGTATTAGTTTAGACATATAAATAACATGTAACCATCACTAGTAACCTTTACTATCCATTAATTACACCCAGTTGTTTAAAGGAGACATCAGTATTCTTAAAATTTATGCATCTGCTTAACCATAGTGCAAAATCCGATTGAGGTCACTGACACTGTTGCATAGCAGGAGAATGAGTGTTGGGGTGCAGGTTACCTGGGGTGGTGAGCGTGTGTTCCTATAGTTTGTGTAGTGTCTCACAAAATCAGGTCTGATTATAGGTAAGGTTATACATTCTGCTGTGAGAAAGCATTCTGAAAGTAAAAACTGCAAAGTGGCACAATGGTGGCGGAATTCCCCAAATCTGCCAGTGAGGCATAATTTTAATAGCTCATCCTTAATTCTGCCTTTAAAAAAAAAAAAAAAAAAAAAAAAAAAAAAAAAAAAAGCTTTTGAAAATGTATAATCTGTGAGAGACTGTACAGCCATTTTACAGTTGTCTTCAAGCAGTAGTTAACACAAATGTTTTTTAAGCTCCAGACCTTGACAAATCTGACTCCATAGTGCAAGTTGTGGAATTGTACAGCGTCTCTCTACCAGTTCACATGGACTGAATGTTTTTGAAAGGGTAATTTTGTTCTAGTAAATTTTGTGGGGGATTAGGTACCAACTTAATTGAACAATGCTGAAGTTGCACACTGGTGGAAGCTTTATTATTCCATATTTTGTTCCCATGCTTTCCTTGAAGCATCTATTTTTGGCCACTGTCGAGGCTTAAAGCACTGGGCTGCATGGCTGTTTTTTATGAGCTAGTGTAATCACTTTAAGTTCTTATCTGAAGTGTGATTTGAAAAGGGAGCCTGTTATGTGAGATGCATCTGGAATATGAGGTTTTGCATAGTCAATTTGGCTGCAGTCCTATGACCTGCAAATTTCTCCCTATCAGCTGTTAACTGAATGGGCATACAGATGCTGTGGAGATTAAGACAAAGTGCCAGCTAGCTGTAAGAGCGGGCTTTTATCCTGTTTAGCTACCTCAACTTTCTGCTTGAATATAAGAAAGCTTTAAATATTTTTTTATCTAAATTTTTAGTGTGAATAGTGGTTTTCAGAGTAGTATGGCAAATATGAGAGAGCTCATTCCTTAGGGATCCCTGATACTAGAGAGGATATACTTGATTTCTTTGGAAGTCCTTAACATCCCACATGATGTTGCATCACACAGATAATCTTCTTCAGATGTTTTCTCCTCTAAGTTGCAACTCCTGTACTCAAAGTTGGTGATGCTGAACATCAAATTGTTGAGGAAAATTGAGGCATGCTGCAGGAGAGACTGGAGGCAGACACACTAGATTCACTTTCCCAGTTGTGAGAATATTCAAATAAAAACAGATGTAGACAAAGATGAGTAAACAAAATGAGTGCTCCAGGAATTTCCCATCCTGCTGTTTGTCTCGGTAGCTGTTGAAAAACATATATAGTGGGTGGATTAGGACAAAAGTGCTGTGTTACCCATCAGATTCAGAGTAATTGTGTATACTCAGAAAGAAGTTACAGGGATAGTGCCTGGAGTTTTCCTCATTGAGGGGGAACCAGCAGCACATCTCAGCTGTGCACCAAGAGTGGTGCACTGGCAAGCAGAGGTTTCAGCTTGGCATCGAGCTCTCAGTGAACAGGAAGCTGCTTTTGCTGTGTTTTAGAAGGCACTGAGGCATGTGCAGTAAACATGACATGAGCATTAGCAGCAGAACTAAGTTCCCGCTGGCATCCCATCCTGCAATGGCAAGCATGGCAGCTTCAGAGCCAGAAAGGGTTCAGACTGTGATTCACACCAGGGTGGCAGGAGCCAGCCCGAGAGCATAGACAAAGCAGTTGTGTACTGCTATATAGTCCACTGTCCCTTCCCCATGAAAACATTTCCATTACATTTGAATAACTGAGCTTTTCAAACCTAAAATTAGGTTTATTTGCAGTTCTATTTTTACATCCATGTGTGTAACTGAAGTTCTAAACGCTGCAACTTTTTAATCCATTCAATTCTTTAGTATGTTTTTAAAGTGCAATTTTCACAGGTTTTAGAAGCATAATGAAGGGACAAATTTTATTGTGTGGTATCCATTTGACACAGAATTTGTTTGAATGTTTAAACCTTTAGAGGTTTAACCTGTCAAGGGCGCTAATGCAGTGAATAGTAGTAAAGAGCAAATGACCTTATGTTAGCTGGCAGCAGAGGTCTGCCAGTGAGTCTACGGTGCCCATCATTTTAAGAAAATACCATTTCACTGCTTAATATATTCAATTAAATTATCTTTAAGCCATAGTTGATTTTATAAAATGGTATTTGCTCTCAGTTTAATACCTGTCAATACTTCACTTCATAAAATGCTGCTTATTAACGAGGTCATACATTTTCAGTCTGTGCAGATGTTTCATTTTAGGGGGGCAGTTTGTTTGACTCATCTTAAAGCCTTGCTCTACATCTGAAAGGCAACACTGAGAGTTTATTCAGCCAAAAAAAAAAAAAAAAAAAAAGGATTATCTGACTTCCTCAAGTCAAATGGTAAGCGTACTTGTGGTAACCTTTTGTGTCAGCTGTGACACAGCCAGCTGCCTTCCCTGTCAGACAAAGTCTTTTAAACTAGATATAACTTTATTCCAGTAGAAATATAAATGAAAGTACTGCTGTAGTTCTGAAAAGTGTCCTGGAAATATCCCCTGGGCAGCTACTATTGCAGAGGTGCTCCATCTGGCTATCTGTATCTAAGATTATGCTTAAATTGTCATTGCACACTCTCACTTACTACTTCAGTCACACAATTCTTTGTGTTTTCGATTTTCTTTTGTTTCCAAATAAACTTAAAAGCGGTGTAGTGGCTCCAAACCTAAGATAATAAGTGCTTATGAAGAGTGAAAGGTGGAACTCAAAGCAGGCATTTCCTTTATAACCTGTTCTAGGGCAGTTTTATTTGATACACTGCCACTCCTGGGCTCTGCTGTCTAGTTGTGGGTAGTGGGGCCTGAAAATTGAAGGTTATCAGCAGCGATGAAACAATTTCCTTGAAGTCTGCAAAGCTGCATACCTAGGTCCCATCCTCGAGGAAATACAGCCATCTCTCAAAACTGCTTTCTGCTTTTCCCCCTTTCCCCATTTCCCTTTATCCCCATCAGCAGCTGATCAGTGTGGTGTTAGCACGTCAGTCATTAGGGTAGGGCCTGATCAGTGGCACTTCCAAATTTCACCAGTCTTTTATTTGCTTCCCGCATTTGACTTCAGAGGTCCTCAAAAGGCTGGTTGTTGTTGGGGTGGTGGGTCTGGCTGAAAAGTATTGCTGTAGATTTTTGGGGCATCTCTGCCTCTAGCCACTGCTGCTGCTTCCACTGGTGTTAGCAGGGTCGCTCACCTGCCTTTGCTACCTCCTACCCTGCTTTTCTTTCACTCTTGATTTTAGTAAGTAGTTTATTGTGTTTCTGTAACAAAATGAAGTATTAAAATAATCATTTAAAATATAAAACTAATGCAGAGCCCAATTACATCCTCAATTACTTTTTAATAAACAAGAATGCAATCACAGTATGCAGTACAAATATAATAAATCTAACATAACAATGTGCAAAATTAATAACCTTTAGGGGGGTTTAAAAGCCACTAGGACCTAAAACTCAAAGTGCTGCATGCAGTAAACTTGTTCTTTCAAAGCTGCTTACTAGTGCATGTGTGGTGCCTCAAAAGATCTCTGCATACAATGATCAGACCAAATGGTAGAAAGGCCTTGCTTTGTAGATAAGGGGTTCAAGGAATGAATGAGGGTTATCTGTTACTTGACTTCCCATGCCTTATGCTGTATAAAATGTCGTATTGCTGTTTTGTTAGAAGCAATAATGCTTCTTGCCAGCTGTGAGGATTAAATAGTGCTCCAAAATGAGGAGTATTAAAGGCAGGTAGCATCAGGCCATTGCTTCCCTCTTCATTACCTCCAGGGTCTTTGTTTGCCAAAACCCATAGTTTTCTCTCACTTTTTCTCTCCTTTTTCATGTTTCAGAAATTGCTCTTTCTCTTCTCTCATGTTTTATCACTCTTTTTGTGCATGCAAAATTCAGGAATGTAGGTCTGAAAGAGACCTGCATCACCACTTACTGTCATGGGAAACATCACTGCACCAGTCCTTTTATAAACTGTTGAATTCCATTTTGCAGCTGGCTTGATTGTTTTTCTCTGCCACTGAAGTCAGAAAGCTATTCCAGAAACTTGCTGCTCTGGCAAGGATTTCTACCTTTTAATTTCCAGGTAGATGACGTCCATTTCTATAAAAACATGCTCTTTTTCTTTCTATGCATAATAGATAAACATTTAAAGTAGAATTTGTCAGCAGCTGTGAAAAATGTTTCTCCTAATTTCTCAGTTTTAATGACTGTGGGAAAATACCCTCCCTGCCACACCTCTCTCAATAGGGTCCAGTTTCTCAGTGGTGCATGTGATTTGCAGTGAGAGTGTGCTGTTCGCCACCATCAGCTCATGCCCAGCCTGACATTCACCGTGATCCCTGTCCTTTGCTCACCAGTCAGCTTCCTCCTGTCCTGATGCCCGAGGTTATTCTGCTCTGTTGAGTATTGTGCAGTATCTGTTTGCCTAATTCTCAGATTTATTGAGATCTCTCTGGATGAAGCTCTGCCAGTCCTCACGTCACCCGCTCCCTAATCTGGCGTCTGTAAATTCAGTCGGTGCGTGCTGTGTCATGGTCTGGGCTCCTGATCAAGATGTTGAACGCTGTGTTCTTTGTTAGCTAGTCAGCCTTTGGTCTTTTCCATTTGAGTGTGGTTATCCAGCCAGTTTTGCTTTTGGTATATTTCTTTCTCTTATAATTAAGAGAGAGATCATTTATTGCTGAATTTGCTTTTCCTCAGGCTGTTCAATTAATTTGTTGATACTCGCTTTTGTATTTGTACAGCTTGTTGGGCAGAAATCCAGTGGGACAGCATGTGCTTCTCTTCTGAGGACAATGAGATCAGGACCTGAGAACCTGACCACACCAACGCTCGAGGCTTGGCTGGACAAACACAGGCCTGCTGCGGTGGGAAGATGTCAGGAGCTGGCACACCAATAGGTCAGGCTGTAGAAGCAATCAATAAGTGTGGTACCCAGAATGGTCCAGGTAGACAGAAAAGTAGTTTTTTTTTAAATTATTATTATTTTTTTATCACTTAGCAATTGCAAAAAAGTAGCTTCAGGATAGTGATTCATTAAGACATGCTTGGATTAATGGGCATTGTTTGAGTAATATTTTTTCCAAAGAAAATCTAATAATAGTGCATATAAAGCCAGAGAATTCACTAAAAAGGGAATTAACTGATGTGAAACATTAATTATACAA
This sequence comes from Aythya marila, assembly GCF_965140915.1. Lineage (NCBI taxonomy): Eukaryota > Metazoa > Chordata > Aves > Anseriformes > Anatidae > Aythya > Aythya marila. The sequence goes on along the minus strand of NC_139045.1, from coordinate 68,557,772 downwards.
ATTTACCCACAATAAATTTCAAGTGCATGCAAGCTGTCCCGCTTGTCTGAGTAAACAGATAGTCAATCTCAATTAGTGTCTAGTGATGAAGATATCTAGCGTCAGTTCAGATACTGTTTTGAAGACTGGAGTCTTTTTGAAAAACAGATTACAGTGGAAAAAGAGACATAGACCTCCAAAGAGCATGACAGCATATGCATAACTGAGGAGTCTTATGAAATCAAAGCATCTCTCTTAGTTCAGGGGGTACTGTGAATTTGAACTGTAAGCACTTAAAGAGAAAATGGACTAAAAGATTTTCAAGCTCTTTTTCATGACAGTATATTTTTTTCACCCATCTCTATGTTTCTACAATCATTTTTTCAATTTTTCTATTTTTGTTCTTTTCATTGCCATGAGAAAAATCCAAAAAGACAGGGAAAAAATTGCTAGTTCTATGACTATGTGGAGAGCAGTGAAAATGATTATAAATCTTTTAATCTGTGTCAGTTATAAATTATCTTAAGCTTTATTTGTGAAGGAAGAGTTCCAAAGGAACATATGTTATTATTTCATTTCATATGTCTGTTTCTTTGTTAATATTTATTGACCATATTGAAGTGTTTCATGTAAAAAAAAAAAAAAAAAAAGTTTACATGCACTTTTTGTATCTGTAGGTACAGTTCTAATTCTGATTGGATTTTACTTACTCATAATCCTCGATAAATTAGATTCTCACTTAATAAATTAATTTATTAAGAAATTAATAAACTCACTTAATAAATTAATTTATTTTTATTAATTTGTACACGTTACCCTGTTTAACAAAGAGGGAGCTAAGATGCAGGATAAATGAAATGATGTGCTTTGGGCTAGGTAGGAAGTCTAGCTGAGGAAGTCTAAAACAGATTTAACTCGGTTTTCCAGCACCAGATTGATGATTTTCCACTTCTGAAATTTAACTGGGCTAAGGAGAGCCCAGGAGACAGCTGAGGAGACAGCTGGAGTTAAAAAGAATGTTGCACTCTTCCCAATTTGCAATTGTGTTAATGAGGGGAATGTTTAAATCCAGCTTAATCTGTTAATCCCTTTTTTGCTGGCGGGTGATATAAATTAGCTTGAAGGAAAATGTTTTGAAATGGATTATATTGACACTTATAAAGAAGAGTTTTTGATCTACAGCTCTAAAAGCTTTTGTTAAAGGAGCCATTTGGACTAAGGTTTTCAAACTGATGGAGGAGGGGAGAAGAGCAAAAAATGGAAGAGAAATACAAGGAGGAAAATTTAAAAAGGGTGATTACAAAATATTTTGATTTCAGTAAATGTTTTTCAAAAAGTTAATGATAGCAATTTGCACCTTATTTCTTAAAATCCTAGTTTTTGTTTGTTTTTTTGGTTAGTTTGTTTTTTGTTTGTTTGCTTTTTTGTTTGTTTGTTTTTGTTTGTTTCAATCAGTGGGGTGCCATCATTGAGTTTAATGGCTAGAAAGTCAGCGTAGCAGGAAGACACTACACACAGAACAATCTGACTGTCAATTATAATTGACTCTCAGGTACTGCACTGTCTCAGTGAGTAATTATGAGTGTGTAATACACGGTGATTAAATGTAATAGATAGTTTGTGCACTGACATGAGGAAAGCCCAGTAGTGCAATTGTATGTTAATTATATATCAGGTGATATAAAATATGGATTATAACTCTACCATAGAACTAGGCAACAGCTTCTTTGCAAATTGCCAAATGCAAAACTGCCAGATACCTTGTAAAGATATCTGTTTATCCTAACACATAAAATGCAAGCCTTGAAATTGAAGTGGAAATATCACGGTAATAACCTGTAGCCCACACAGAACCTTGCAACAGTAATTGAGGAAATAAGGTGTTAAAATACTGATTGTGGAGAGGAAGGGATAAACCATTCCTTTGCACATTTGACAACATGGCAGGAAAATGCAGAACAGGAAATTAGCAAGCAAGAAGAAAGCTGATCCCAGGCAAGCACAGGTTGGTGATACACATGAAAACAATGGTAGATGTAAGGGATTTTTTGTTTTACTGACATTCCCTTTTGCTTTATCACTGTTAAAATGTTCACGGATTAAGTGCTAGTTCCTGCTGTTTCACATACAAACCTTTACAAAATTGGTTCCAGAACCAACTTTTCAGAAGAGATTGCAGGAATGCAGGAAGGAAGCTCAGAGGAGGGCAGTTCAGTTACACATGCAGATCTTTGAGTAAACTCAGTTAAAGGTCTTTGGAAAATATATTCCTGGCAGCTTTGTGAGGTATGAGGACAGATGAAAGTAGGCATAGAGAGAGATATTCTGTGTAAATCCATAAACATGAAAATACTTGGTGTTCTAATATGCTGATTTACAAGTGTGATCACATCCTCTTGGCTGAAGTATTGGGATTGTGTTTCACCTCCTACAGTTTGAACTTAAAGGGGCACAATCTGTTGCTGAGAGCCCAAACAATCCATATCCTCTGTGGATCAATACAAAGAAGAAGTTGTTAACATCAACCCAATGCAGTGCCACAGACCCAGGGCTGAGTATGTCAACCTTATGTACTGAAGCATGGGTCATAGATACCCAAATATTTTAGCTACAGGCATAATTACATCAGTGTGATGCTCTAGAGGGCATAATTGACTTAAATAGCAAAATGCTCTATATTCATTTACATTTTCTCTATTTCTTTAAATGTCTCATATTATTTTTTTAAGTCTATTTACACATAGATTTGCACTGTGTTGTTACCTTTTGGCAGAAGCTAAGTTAAACTAGACTCTTTCACAATTCTAATATTATGATAAGGCTTCCCTTGATAAATGTATAGGTATAAACTAACCTATAATATTCAGGATTAAAACAGTATGTGTGGTAACAGATTTAGAGATGAAATTGTTACACCACTACAGCTTCTGTGTATGTTGATGATGCTTCTGCATGTCAAAGAAATGTCAATTAATGCACTTTTAATTTACAGGGATTTCTTTTGTGTTTCTTAATGTTTTTCTACATCATGTATCTTTAAATTACCCACAAAAGAAAATCATACTAAAGGTTTTAAGGCTGCTAAGTCAAGCATTCTGAAGTTAGAAAATACCAGAATCCATGTTGTTTGCAGAACTTTGGTTTGCCCCCCCTTGTGTTTGATTAATAGGTAGGCATTAACGACATGAGCCCATTCATTCAGCGCACAAAAAGGATGATCCTTGCTTAATGAGCAGCAGCTATTCAATATTTTGTTTGCACTTTGTTGTTTAATTTGGGACTGGCTCCATGCCTTAATACTTACCATTCAAACCCAGTTCTGAAGACAGAGTTACTAATTTTGTTACAGACTTCTCAGTGGTATACAGCAGTGCAGGAGCTTTGCAGAGTTCCACAAACATAATTCAATGTATTTTTATAACACCCTCATAAAGTAAGGAGAAGATAGCATTACAGCTAATTACATTACACTGCAGCTACATTTTTAGCCATAAAAGCACAAGGTTATAGAATCCAGGCTTCCAGCAAAACCTAGCACCCAGTTCATGGCCACCCAAGAAAAATGTTTGTTTAAGTGGCTAATTTAGTAGTCTGTGTTAGAGACAAAAATAGAATCCAGGCCTTCCAAGCAACGTACAAATGCCATAGCTAGCAAGCATTCTTTTTCTTCCTGCAGCGATTGTGTTTTTCACTTTCTGCAACAGAAGAGCTGGGATCCTCTGGACAACATTGGATTTATTGCACAGTCCTGACTCATCTCCATACCACAGTTCATTCCACTGAGTGTTATCACACTCTGTAGCTATATATAGCTCTATACCAACAAACCAGATATACTGCCCTAAAAATGACAGGAAAATTGCAGACAGAAATAAGGGGAAACAAAAAGGCCATCCCTATGAGTCTTTTTAGCAGGGTGCTGTGCTAATGCTGAGGGTGCAGTGCCCAGGACATTCCCAGAGGGCTGGAAAATGGTTTAAAAGCCTACCAGTGGAATATGGTTTAAAAAAAAAAAAAAAAAAAAAAAAAAAGGTTTATAAGGTGTGTGGAAGATGCGTGCTGAGATGGGGAATTCTGGTTCCAAGAGGGTTAGGGGAACTTACCAGTAGGAAAAGGAACCTTGGTATTTACCCCTAGAAGGATGTGTCTTGCCACTTCCCATAACTGACTCAGACAGCTAGTGTTGTGGTCTTGGCCTGTGAAAAATTAAGACAACAGGATGCTCTCTACCCTAAGAGGTAGAGCCAGGCACTGCACCATAAATCAATGCACCACTTTCATCTTTAAAGGAAGATAAAATCAGTTCCTCTCTTCCTGATGGATGATGGAGCTAAACCGCTTGAAGAAGTCATAAAGCGTAGGTGGGGGCTATTTTGCCTCAAAATTCCTACCAGCAGCCTTGGTAGGAATTTTTTTGCCTCAAAAAATACCAACAGGGCTCCTTCAGCTTCTTGATCTTTATATGACAATGGCTGTGAAGCTGTGAATGCCTCTACTGGAACTGTCAGTGAGTGATCACTGCACAAACAAGATAATTCTTAGTGGTTTTCTTATGTCTGTGGTTCTCTGGGTATTCTTCCAAATGGCAAGAAAGCACAGAACTCCTCAAGGCACTACAATTCTTTCCAACTCCCAGATTTTGGACTGTGGCGCAGCAGACAGTGTAGGGTGGCACCATTGATGTAACAGAGGTCTGCAAATCTTTCTTGAGACAGGGATATTTTGCATAAGCACCCATGTGTGAAGTATAATGACAGCATGATGCAGCGTAAGCATCGTTCAGGTCTGCTGCACAGCTTTGCATGTGGTTGATTGACTGGCACTGCTCTTGGGGGAGATGCACCAAAGTGCAATCTGCACGGATTGTATGAGCAGTGTAGGGTGATCTCATGGGCAGATAGATACCCATAGGGCATATTGTGCTGCTGTTCCACCTGAGGGGCCCTCAGAGAACTCTGGCAAGTGTTCCCTGAGCTCTAAAGATCTTGCAGACTGTAAAGAGTTCCAGGGCTCAAGGACCAATGTGCCACTAATGCAGGACAATACAGACCTGCCAAAATTTCTTTGGTGGTGCTTGGAGAACTCTTGTCCATTCTGCAGTACAGGTAGACATAATCCTCCTCCTTTACACTGCCCATATGCCAGCAGAAGAGATTGAAAACTCAGTGCCAGCACTGAGAAAAAGGAAGATTGAGTGTTTGATGGATTTTTGAGCCCCACCATGGGGCACGCGCAGTGAGTTTGTGTCCACAGTGAATGTAAAGAGCCTCTGGTGCATAGGAGCTGTGAGTAACAGAACATTCATGGATTTGAGTTCCCCTAAGTCCTTAAAGAACATATTTGAATTGAGATTTTCAAAGGCTTGTTGCTTGGCCCACATTTGTGCAGTGACTCTCAGGAGCAGTGAGCCATGCATCCCTTATATCAATAGCTCTTCTGTTAAATTTCAAGGCCTTGCGTCAAAGCCAAAGGTGCATAAAGTTTTTGACAGAACAGTCTTGCATTTCTTTTATTAAGATGGACATTCTTCCATCTTCTCATAGTCAGACCACATTTTAGTAAACAAGCAAGCAAAATACATTTCAGGTCCTTGGCAGTGTGCCAGAACAGAAAGTCTCGCTCAGACAGTTGAGGTTAAAAGTTGCAAGCCTCTGATAATAAGCTTAATAATGAAAATATCTGGCTACCTTAAATACTTATTTCTATATAAGTAGACAAACAGGAGTTATGGCATGCAGTAACTTTTGCAAGCTACTAATTCCTGAGATCTTGTACCTCCTGTTTTGGTAGCTATGTTCCTCAAATCAGTTTAGTGATTCAAAGTATTATTGTTAGGTGAAAAAAAATGAACCCCGTATATTTAAAATGATAAATTATTCATTATTTATTGATTAGTATTAATTAGCTGAAACAGAGCTAAACAAATGTGAAATACATGTGCTAAGCTTATAGTAAGAGTTCAGAACATGATGGAGTGCTTCTTGCGCTATATGGATTTTCAGATCATTTCATTACAGAAAACAAGCACAGATTTTTTAATTTTTTGCTAGATAGATCTTTCCAGATAGTACCTGTTCTCATTTCTCTAACCAAAAGGTGGCAGCATATTGTCTGCTTTCCTTTTCCATCCATCCTAGCTCAAAGCCCCTAAATAACCTTACATGCTCAGTTTGTAGGAATGCCAGGAAGTCCAGAACAATCATGCTGACTAAGGAACACTGATGACATCTAATGTGAATTCATCTGTTTATCACCTTTAAAGAGACACAGGAATAGAACAAGGCCTGGTGATTTTATTCAGTTGTTTCAATGATGGTCTGATTGACTTTTGGGATTATGAGGAAGGGTTAAATTTAATCTCAGTGGTGTAACTTCAGGAGAACACCTAGCCATAGAGCCTAACACTTTTATCAATGATAATGGTAGTTGAGAAACCTGTACCAATGGTATCTGACATCCTATTGATCTGTCAGACTTGAACTCAGTTCTGTTCCTATTTAGTGACTTCCTTTTTTCTTAACTAAACAAAATGCTGGTGGGCATCCAAAGGAGCAGCAAAGGGAGGGTGAACACTTTTACAGTGTGAATACCAAGGTGAAAAGGGTATGAATGTACCAGCTGAGTTTTGCTGCATGAGTGCATCAGTTGCATAGGCTTCTGGAAAGATACCCAGAGACATCCATTTTCCATTTTGGCTGGTGCAGAGATGTGGAGGAGGAGGAAAGCAGTCTGAACCATCACCTGCTCTCAGATCTGCAGGGATACTCTACGCTTGGCATGATGCCACAAGTCCTCAGGAAACACAACTGCTACAGAACACTGCAGTGTGTGTCCTTACCATCTTAAGGCACCTGCAAGCATATCAGACTGATTTTTGCTCTCTGTGCTGCCTCCCCATACTCAAATGCAGGGTCTCAGTCATGATTTCCCAGCTGCTTTTGGGACTGTACAAGACACTGCTCCGGGTTGTTGGCTGGAGTAAACACTACTGCTCTGAGAGGCACCATGAAGCATTTTAGCACCAGGGCAAATAAAGCCTATCTATGCTTGAGAGAGGTGAGAACTTCAGTTATCCCCATTTGTCAGCTGGAGAACAGATGCACAGGAAGCTAAGAATATGTCTAATCATTATGGCAGACTTCAGGGTCACTTTCAACCCCCAGCTCACCAGATGCCTATAAAGAAATGCCCTAAAGTACAAGCCTCAGCAGCCATACGGTCTGAATCCAGGAGCTTTTCTGAAGTTACATGATATACTAAGTTCATTTGTCTGCTGCAGCCTGCAAGTATGGGTAGTGGTGAGCAGCAATCCCACACAGCACTGTACAGCCTGTCTTTGCTGTCCATAACTACAGGCTTGACTTAATGGAGAAAGTCAGTTCATAGACAGGGCTGGGTGGAGAATTAAGGAGAAAGATGTGGACGCTGGAGTTGTGAAGCAAGATACAGATGCAGGGAAGGTCACCAAGGTGTCTGAGGATGTGCAATCCTTTGTCTCAATCATAACTGCCGATGGAGATGCATTTCTTGGGAGCAGCTCACAGACTGAAGACAAAAATATTCTAGATGTTGAGGATCATCTTGAATTATTACTCATCCCTTGGAATAGATAAGTGAGTTTTTGGCCTGCTCACACAGAAGTAGCACACATTTAACTAAAAAGCTCCCCAAATACCACATTCTCCCTCATAAAAGTAGTAGAGGAATAATAACGCTTATAGGAAAATTATAGTTCATGTTAGCCAGTGAATGCAAAGTACTAAACTACACATGGCAACTAGGCCATGTAAAAGCACTTATGGAGGAGGATTTCCAAGCTTCAGCCTGGGTTTGTCATAAGCAGAGATGCCTCTGAAGGAGGCTGCAGGTTTTTCTTGTGGCTGTATCAAGATGCTCCTCAGTAGCACAGTGCCAGTGGGTGGTTTGCTATGCAGTAACCTCTGGTGCTCTGTTGTGTACATGGCTGCTGCTGGTATGTCAGTGCCTACCATTTGCCTTTCCATTTGATCTGTCCTCAGTTCAGCCACCTTTCCACAATGCCAACATTGGCTCCCAAGGGAGATGATAACCAAAATAAAGGTCATGCACCTTGCAGCAGCCACTGCAAGTCTGTTCCTCAGCCTGAAACATGCCCCTCTCCAGACACACCTTGTTAAATGCTGACCGTTGGATAGATGGCAAAAAGGGACTATGACTAATTTTCTTCTGTGTACTCACACGTGTACAGGTGGGAAATTCCTCTGTGAATTGTCTCTTACATGCTGTCAACCAAAGGATGAGTTAATACAATTCTGCCATGCCAACATGAGCAGATTTCGAAGCTGCTTGCCTGTTGCTCCCTGTATTTCCCACCTCTTGTTGAACAGCTGGTCTGTAGAAACAGAGGAAATATTTCTGTTCAGAGATTCCAAAACCAGCTTGAAAAATAATGGACAGAGGATACTTCAGTATGTTCAACTATCTCCCTCAGCGTTAGTGCAGCTGGAAAATTGTCTGTATGACCGGTAAATCCCAGACCTTTTTAGACCTGAGATAGACATTAAACACAGGTTCTGTTTTGAATGGAAATCTATTTTCCTCTATCCCTTATTTTAAAAGCATCTGTAGTTCACAGCTACACTCAAAACTGACAAGTCTGTGTGTCAAATAGAAATGCCAACATAATATGGTGTGACATGAACAGTGCCCAAACATTTTCTTATGGCTGGTTTTGCTGGTGCAACAAACGTATTTTTTATCATTTGGCTGTCTTAGGTGAAGATGGGGTCTTAAGACTATGTTTTCTTTATTCTGGAGAGTTACCATTTCTGCTACATTTTCACTTCTTCTTTTTCTGCAGTGATATTTGCAGTTTAACACTGGTTAGATAGAAAAGCCAGAATTCAGTAATTCAGAAACATCTCACACCACAATACCCAGTCTCTTTTCCACCTAGATAGCAAAAAAAGTGCAACCTGTGCTAAATTTAAATGGCTGATCTCAAGCTAAAAGGTGATTCATGACACAGTCAATATCCAAAGCTCATTTTTATGCAAAAGGTGATAGTTTAATCCTCTGTTAAGTTAGGTGTTTGGAAAGAAGCAATTTTCAGCTCCAGCTTGGAGGAAACTAATTATCCAATACAACATCCTACAGCACAAAGATGGGATCTCAAAGTATAGTGTGTGCATTTGCCCTCAAAGATAGTTTCACAATTAAAGCTAGGCCTAGCCCATAAAAATAAATAAAATAATAATAATTAAAAAAAAATTGTTTTGGTAGTTGCTATTAGTTAGTGGGAAACAGTAGGCTTTTTGAATAAGCTAATGACTCCTGACTGTGTTTAATTACAGACTTTCTTTAAAATAAATAAATAAATAAATAAATATTATATCTGACACTTTCCAGTAAACAGCTAAGTAAAAACAATCCAAAGTATAAAATAGTTGATGGTAAATCAGCACTTTTTTTTTTCTCTCTTTAAGTGTTTTTTACATTTCAGAATATGTGCATGCTTTTTAGTTTAGTTTAGCTTTGTTTCAGCAAGCCTGCAGCAGAAAAGCAGGTCTGCAGGTCTAAGTGATTATAATGAGGAGAGGCACTCCTGATGTTCAGGGTAAAGAGGGCTACGCTGCTAGTCTGAAGCCCTAAAATTAATGGCTTCAATTTTTGTCTCCTTGGAAAGAGGGTGTTTATTCCTGCAGAAACCTGGTTGGAACCAGGAAATTCTGCCTCTCAAGGGAAAAAGGTTCCACATCTTGGTGGCTATGTGAAGGTTCCTCACTTTTCTGGGAGGCAGCAGCTCCTTTTGCTGGGCTCAGAACTCAGTTTGAACCAGGAGCTGACAGCTACTGCCTCTCACAAATCCTTCTCTGAAGCTGCTGTGGCTCCTGGCCCTGCACCAGTCCAACAGCATGCTGTCTGCCTGCTTGCCATCCTGGGTGTCCTTCATTGTTGATCTTCCTTCTAAATCATGCGTGAAGCCCCTCCAGTAACATCAATGCAATAGGGCACTGAATCAAATCATGCACATCAAGGGAAAAATGTTAAATACTTCTAGCTTTAAAATTGCTGAACAGATGTTCTTTGTTTTTGACTCAAAATCAGTCATGTTTAAATACAAAAACAGATGAGCCAAGTGTGAGTGTTTCAGGCTCAAAAAACCCACTGGAACCAATGGGGAATGGTAGGCTTGTTTTATTCTCACATCAGTGCATCAGTTACATTTAAAGCGCTTTCCCTAAATTTACTTCTGTGCCAGGACAGTGTATGAAAAGATTAGCAATGGGGGAGGTTAAGTGAGGATCACAGTAAAAGTTGTAATTCAGCTTTAACAACCAAGAATGCTCCAGCCATGTTTATCTGCCATGTATCGTGCATGCTTTTTCAAACACTGTAGGGGAGCCCTGGTACTTCTTTATTAATGGGGTAATTCATCTAATGTTACTGCAAAATCCTTTTTTGTTTCAACTGTATTGTAAAGTTGACATAAATCCACTAAAATATTTTTTTTTTCTTTTTTCTTTTTTTTTTTTTTAAATCTTGAAAAATATTTGCTTCAAGTTGCCTATTAAAATATCTCCCCCTATGACAGCCACATTGCTCTTTGTGTGAGCACATTGCCCCACAGTGATTCAGGGTCGTATTAGATTAGACTTTAACTCATGTTAGCAAAATCAGCATATCACAAATGCACCATTAGCATAGGCATTACAAGCATTTTGAATCATGGGATCTTTAAACACTCGCATATTTTATTTTTCCCCTCCTAATGCCATTTCCAGAAAATAGTGGGAAAGTAAGCTAAGATACCTGCTTTCTGAGGAGAGAATGCTGCTCTGGGAATAAAAATGCAGGATGTCTGCCCAGAGAAGATTTCTTGGCAAGAAAAAATATTTATGCAACTGAAAGCTCTACCTTATTTTTTTTATTTCCTGTTTTGAGGTCGGGAGATGGGAATTAGTTTGTGCATTATCACAGACCCAAACACAGCTCTTGAAATAACGCAGGGTGGTACTGAGGGGTGCCCACATTCCCAGGAAGAAGGTGTTCCTTGCAGGCGCCTCATCCAGAAGCAATGAAAAGGGATAACCAAGTGGTTATTACCCTGTCTTTCCCATATCCCTAAAAATAGGCAGAAATCCTAGAAAGGTCTGAGCGTGGAAAAGGTGAAGAACCTCTAATTAAGGCCTTTTCAGCTAATTTAGGGCCTCCTAGGGCTTAGAACCAGCTGTTATTTTGGGGGAGATGAGTTGGGCAGGTTTTTTTCTCAGCCCTCCACTGCCTATACCTTTCTTTTAAGAAACGTGTATGTGTCTTACTGTCCCCACATATCTAATGTACATTGATTCAGCACAGTCCCAACAGCCATTTTGATTTATTGACTGATCTCAGTGAGGGAACCCATACCACAGGCTGTCTCTGCAATGTTGTAAGTGACTTCCATGCATGTTTGAAGTTATCAAGGTGGTTGCAGAACACTTTAAAGAAGTCTTTCTCTGTCTTTTAGATCCATTTACATTTTTGTTTACGGTCTGTACTTCTTGGAGCAAACCATGTTAGGAGCAGAATGCCAGCTGAGCTGATGCTATTTCTGGCAGATGGGATGAGCTCGTAGTCATTCACTGACACTCCACGTTGGCCTTTACAAAGCACTCCAATCCGTTCTGGCATAGTATGCCAAACTATCAACTACAACCCATCTTTCTAGAGAGCAATAACATTTTGGCAGAGGGGTAAAGTGATGGAGAGGGGCACAAACAGCTTTCTTTGGTTCTCAACACTGCACTCGGTCAAGGGCCTGAGCCAAGGGTCAGTGTTCGCACACAGCAGCTAGGCCTCACAGGAGAGTATCAAGGACTTGACACACAAAGGGTGTCTAACAGTGGACAAAGAGCTAAGAGAAAGAGTAATTACAGCAGAAGCTGTGTAAGAGATGAGGAAAAGGTGAAAGGAGCATGGGCAAAGTAAGAAAGGAAAGAGCTTGGCTGACAAATACCGCTTTCCGTTTCTCTCAACTGCTGTACTGTCCTGAGCACACCTCTAAGCACCCATTCAATGATTTCTCTTCCTCCTCACCTTGAAAATTTGGCAGAACCGTAAATAACCTGCTCCTACTTTTAAACATAAGCACTCTTTCAAGCTATTAAAATTGTATAAGCATCTGCCCTCTTCCCACTCAGTCAGTGCTGAGTTTTGGAAGGAGCATTCAGCTGTTTTGGCAGGCAGATTCGCCTATCAGACAGACATGCTTAAGGCTTTCTGACAGTTCTGGGTTCCAGCGTAACAGTGAAAATCCTGTTTCTCCTGATTCACTGAGGTTTACGTTTCTAAAAACAGTAATCCACAGAAGCCACAGTAAGGGGACACGTCTGCAGAATACCCCATGCAACAAAGTTGTATGATGGCACCCAGTTCTTTATGATGTGTTATCCTAATGTCCCTTAAACCACTGTACTGGGTCTGGCTGTGTTGGATTTAGTTTTCTTCACAGCAGCTCCTGTAGTGCAATGTTTTATATTTGTGACCAAAACCAGCGCTGGTATCACACTAATATTTTAGCTGCGGCTGAGCACTGTCTGCACAGTGTGAAGGCCACCTGTTTCTCTCTGCTTCCCCAGTGAATAGATTGGGGGGTGCACAAGAGGTTGGGAGGGGATACTACAAGGCAGATCACCTGAACAAACAAAGATGTCCCATGCCAAATGACAACATGCTCAGCTATTAAGAGGGAGAGGAGGGTGGAGGTGAGGTTAAGGAGTTAGCAATCTTTTTGCACAGGGACTGGCTGTACATTGGTCTACCTGTGGGAGGTGGTGAGCAATCACCTTTGCATCACTTGCTTTGTTTTCTCTCTCTCTTCTACTTCTTCTTAACTTATTGTGTAATTTTAATCTCAACCCACAAGTTCTGCTTGCTTTTAGTCTTCCCTTCCTCTGTCCCCCTGGGCAAGAAGAAGTGATCAAGCGTCTGTGTGGCACTTAGCTGGATAGCAGTGTTAACCCACAACAGCAGCATTTTGTCATCCATGGATCAGTTCTACACCTTTGAAGTCAGGATATCTGCTTCTTCCTGAGAGTGCTGTATATCACTGTTGACATTTTTGAGAAAGTGTAGAAAAAAAAATATTTCTTGTTCAACACCAGATATAAAGCATTCTTGTCAAACACAACTATACCAATCTTGTCTGAGGACTTGGAACATATAAGAAAATGGATCTCTCCTCCACTTTTCCAGCCAAAATAGCATTTTTGTCTCTCTCCTACCCAACCCACTTTCTCATCTTCTGCCACTGTTGCATTGCAGCTATGTTAATTTCACCTGGATACTTTTGTCTGCATCTCCCATGATGCTTTTTTCTCCACAAAAAAAGATCTACCTCCAATCTGACCTGTACATCTGCTCCCCACATGTCCTTCAAACTACTTGGCAAGATTCAATTTATCATTATCTCTTTCTCGTGTTGGTGGCTGAGTTATAGATGGATCTCTGTCCTTCTGTAGGGAAAGCTGGAAGTACAAGAAGCCTTTTCTTTGTATGGATGGGCAGCTTATAATTTTTTGTTCACGCTTTTCCTGGCTTGTCAGTTTTCTAAGATTTTCTGCTATCTATTAATATATATCCATCTGGCTTAGAGTTTTTTTTTTCTAATGCCCCTGTCATTGTGGCATCTTTGTTTCCCTTCAACATCTTCATCCCCTTACAATACGTTTTTGCCTGTGGCAGGGATTTTTGTTGCTTTTAAAGTGGGTAGATGTGAAGATTAGAAAGAGTTCAGGAGAAAAGGGAGCATTCTAGTGGAGCATTTCAGCATTTCAGCCTCCCGGGAGGTTGCTGAGTTTATGAAGGGGAAACTTTTGCAGCATTTCCTAATTCTGATCCGACTTTGGATTCAACATATTTCTTCTGTAGCTGCCTTCGACAAGATTGATTTGTTCTCAGCTCTCTTAGAATGTACTCTGCATAGTCTCTGAGCTGCAGGACTGCCATGGTGTTTCTTAAGATGAGTTTGATGTTGCTGGGGCATGAGCTACCACTGTATTCTAACTGGCGTTGGGAGTGGACAGTGAATGAACAGTGGTGGTTCTGGCTATTCTCCAGCATCTCAGCCAAGATGGTGACCATTATAATGACACTTAAGGAATATTAATTGCTCTTTTGTTACCGGTCAGTGTCTAAAAACATCCCTCATCCACAAATAAGGAATTCTTCCACAGGACATTTTGAATACATGGGCAAACCTTCAGCTGGTAACTGCAGCCCTGATTAGTGTAACATTGGGATAATACTGTACTAACCAGCTTGCAATTTGTAGCGTTGTAATTGTAGAAAATAGGAGAATTTTGTAGAAAGGAGAAGCCACATGTCAGCTTACAATATCTTGTAAAAATGAACACAAGTTAAAGATGCTGCCCCATCCCTGGAGGTGTTCAAGGCCAGGCTGGATGGGGCTTTGGGCAGCCTGGTCTGGTGGGAGGTGTCCCTGCCCATGGCAGGGTGCTGGAATTAGGTGATCTTTAATGTCCCTTCCAACCCAATCCGTTCGATGATTCTATGATTCTGTGCTGTTTTCAAACATAAATATGCATCCATCTTTAAGCCATTGAGTCACAGAGATCTTAATGTCAAAATTATCAACCATTAATAAGATCCAGGTATTGCTGTCACAAGTCACCCTGGATCAGTCTCAGGTGACTGGCTGCAAATGAGTTGGTTTCTAGAGTAGGGAATGAATTTGGAGCTGACTATGGGTCTTCTGGATTCTGAAGCTTGAGCATCCTTGGATAACTTTGGATAACAAATATTCTGGGGGCAGAAAGGGTCATTTTATCCTTCCAGTTTCACCAATCTCATTTCCTGTAGTTTCCTCAGTTGCTATTTTTCAAAGCAGCCACTTCAAGGAAACTGGCTAGTGCTGCATTGCTTCTCAGCTAAGAGGAGGCTGTGTAACCTGTGTTAGAAAAGGCCTCTGGACTGTGAAGTCTGGTTCTAGAATGGCAATCTTGGAAAAACAGCAGTTTATTCCCCTCCAGTTCAACTCATAGCCCATTCACGTGCATTGGTATTTGTACAGTTGCTGCAAAGTACTTGAGACATCTCTGTGGACTTAGCAAACTACTTAAAGTTGCAGTTATTATGTACCTACAAACAGCTCAAGTACAGCTTGGAACACAGTTTATTTCCCCAAAGATGAGTGGATAGGGACGGTTCAAGGCAAGGCTAGCTCAGCTAAATGCTAACCCTTCTTGAAAATTACCTTGAGATCTTTAAATGGTTCCCAACTCCCAGAGAGAAGCTGAAAGATTTGACCTCAGTGTAGCATCTCATCCAAAAAGCAGTAAGCAGTTCTGACAGGGCAGGACTCCCTGAGAGCCGTATGGAAAAGTCAGAACTGGACACGAGCCCAGACTTGGGCTGTGCTGAGACTCAAGACTTTTGGGGATTTCAGATACGCCATAATTGGACAGATAGGGACTGCAGGAATCGCAGTCACTGACAAGGATATCATTCCTAAAATTACTGGTGGGGAAAGTGGAAGAAGGGACCATTTCAATTATTTGCTGCTACCAACACATGCAAGACCTGTTCAGGGAACAAAGGAAGGCTTTGTTTCTCATTCTGGCCACTCTGACACTTCCCAGGAGCTTTAAATTGGAAGAAGAATAAAAGGCTTGCTCTGCAAATAGCTCAGATATCAGAGCGGGACAGAGCGATCAGCACGAGGGAGTTTGGCATCATTATCCCTCGCATCTGCCCGAGAGCCTCAATCAACACTCCAGCCGCGTGGTGCTGTGCCAACAAGTGCAAACACGGCGCCTGCCCTGCAGCGTTCGCAGGCCGGCGTTGAGGTGGGACGACAAGGAGGGAGCTGGGGAGAGGTGTGAGACAGCGTGATATTGGTATAACGAGCACATTTGCATGCCGTCAGCAGTCGCAGCCAGCTTTTTCCCCAGGCTCTGCCAGGTGGCCGCGCTCTGCAGGATTCATGGCAGAGGTAAAGCTGAAAAGGGGGGCTGATGGAGGACAAGATGGTACCTTCGTGGGGAGATTTTTGCCATGATTGAGAGGGCAGGCTGTGAGAAAGCATGAAAGTGTCTGCAGGAGAAGTGACAGAATCTGTTATCTTTAGTGAGGGAAGAAAGTTTTCTGCCATGACAGAGTATTAGATTTAAGAGCCAAGGAGAGACCAAGCAGTGAAGAGGCTTAGACGAAAAGGCTCAAGCTTTCCTCCCAATCCCACAGAAATATTTATAGTATCAAAACATGTGCTATCAAGATGAAAAATTGAAATCTCAGAAGCACTGCTTTGATGTTTTTTAGCTGCTGGGGATCTCGAACAGAAATCCATTACGTTCAACTTCATCATAAAAAGAAACTATAAAATCTCGCTGCTCACCTCATGAATGATCCCCGCAGGGCAGCAGGGGAGCTGGGACCTTCCAGCTTTCACCCAAATGTCACTTTTCACACTCAGCCCGAGCCACTATGTGACCATCACTGCAGCTTCAGGCACAGCCAGCAAAATCCCCGCTGAGAACTGCTGTGCCGCCCCAGTCCTGGTGTGTACTTGCAGTTTTGGGTACCCTAGGGCTTGCATCTGCACCACCCACGCCTCCTGCAAGAGGGAAGTAAGACTAGGAAAGGTTTTATCATGGTTGTACCGTCCTGGTGGGGATGGGCTCCAATACCCTTAAGGTAAGAGCTGCTCCCACTCTTTGGTTTCATTAACTGAGCATGAAATGTATTTTTACTCTGTTTAGCGTAGGTTTAAGAAGGAAATAATTTTGAAGCAGAAAGCCAGAAATGATCAATTTGAAATGTCAAATTATTTTTTTTTAAAACTTTTTTTCAAGTGAAAATATCCTTAAGTGGGGTGTCTTCCTCCTCTGTGGAAAGCTTCCACTTTGGTAAACTGACATTTTTTCATTTGAGAAAACATGAGCTTCTGTGAAGAGGGAACGTGGTGCTCAACCTGGTACAGAATGGGGAAAGGTGAATAAAGAGCAAATGTGGTGAAAGCACCAAAAAGGAAGCGGGACAAGTAGATTTTGGACAAGGCAGCTAGGAGTGACAAAAGCAGATTTATCTTTTTTAAAAATTTAGTAAGTAGTTGGAAGCTCTCAAAAAATAAATCAGGGATAACACCCAGGCTGCCAGTGGCTCACTGCTAGATGTTACTGTTGTGACAGAAAAAGGATGGGACTTGGGAGAATAAGATTTGCTGGGAATGATCAAGAGCACAGGTTAAGAAAAGGCACGTATGTATGTATATATGTGTGTATGTATGCTATTTTTCTAGAAGACAGGCCAAGAAGTGAGATTAGATGGCTGCCAGTGATCATGAATAAAGTTTTGCATTTGTAATTTGTGTATAGGCAGATACTTAATCAGACCAAATCCTATATAGTTATCACTGCAGGAGCAATGCTAAATCTTGTTTGCCCAAAATAACAGCCTCTAAAAAATATTTTCCCCATCCTTCTGTTTTTGTGATGTATAAGAAAGGAAGCTCTATCATTAATCCTCCCTTGACACTGCTCACAGATGCAGTAACTTTGCATCACACCAGAGTTACACGCTGCACAACCGGAAATCTGAGCATCTGACTTGAAAAGTTGAATTAATGGGAACAAAACTTTCCCCTAGGGCTGTACAGGAGAGATGGGATTTAGAGCACACTGAAAAGAAAAAAATGTTAGCCAGCAATTTAGTCATAAGTCTGAGGGGGATTCTCTGCTGATGGCAAAGACTGTGTGCCTGACCTTCCTGAGGCTGAGTGCCCCCAGCTTTTGCCCTGAGAGCATTTAAGACCGAGTCCCTATTGAACTGGCTAAAAGCAAACAGAGGGCACAGCCCCTTTGAAGGGCTGTTCATGCTTCCCAGCACTACGCCTGCCCTCAGCTGCGCTCATTCTCTCTTCAACACCAACTGGTAGTGCCTCATTTGTGGTGGGAAGTGTGTTTTGGGGAGGAGATGAGACCCCTGAAGTCAGCTTTGCTTTGACAAAAGCACTCTGTGATCTGTGCTCCGCTCCTGTATGCACTCAGCAGGAATGCCATCAGTGTGTTGTAGGATGGAGCTGGTGGGGCTTGAAAGGGGAACAGGCTGGAAAATGGGGGTAAGGTGTGCTCTGAATTCAGACTCAGGGCCCCCCTCGGAGTTTAAGCACCTGCACACTTGCAGCTGTTTCTGACAGCTCTGAGACTGGGATCGTGGAAACATCCAGGCACAAGTGGTACAACCCCTGTAACCCAGAACCACTCCCATGGCAGACGGGCTGAACAATTCCTGGCCTTCACCAAAACCTCAGCTGTGACATGCCCTGCAGTTCCCGAGTGCAATCCTATAGCTTTCCCTTGTTTTCCATAACACAGGTGTCATTCGTCATGGTTATTTTTAGGCACGAGAGAGCAAGTCGCTCTAATCAGGCACCACATCCAGCTGAGCAGACTGGGGGAAAACCACTCCGTGGACATGAAGAAAGGTGAATCAAATGGCCCAGCTTAAAAAACCGTACCCACAGCAGGTCAGTCAGTGCTGAGACTCCCGTGTCAAAGCAGAAACCTCCTTCCCCAGCCGTGGGAGACACAGCCTGTTCCTCTTTAAATCTGTGCTGTGTGCTGCAGTGCTCTGCATTGTTGCCATGGCAGAAATCTCCCCATAGTAATAACCTCTTTCAGGGAAGGTTAAAAAGAGACAGTGCACATGCTCAGAAAAGCTGCACTTGTTCTGTTAGCAGTTTGCAGCGGCCATTTCAAAGAGAGCATCACAAAGGCGAGAGAGAGATCAGGTACCGATTTTTTTTCCTTTGTTGGAGGGGGTGACTTTTCTCTTTCACAGAAGACCTTGCACACATCTGTCTCCGTTCCCAGATGCATTGCTGCGAGAGACCACCCTGGAAGCCTGTCGTGATTGTTCCTTGCAGATAGCAAATTCCCACAATATTCCTAGGAGGCAGGACTTAGATGTGGCCTGAGGTGACGGCTGCACTCAGGGAGCAATTATTTTGCAGCAGGGCTCACGTGTGAAGCTGAGCTGAGGCTGGGGTGGGCAACGTGTAAGGTACCTTGAAAAAGTTTAACAGTATCCACCTTGTTTTCTGAACCTCTATCGCACTGGTAGTCCACAATGAGAACAGCCTCCCGTCCTACTGACCAGCAGGCTTCTGCATTAGGTACTTTCAAAGGAGGCTGGTGTTATCCTGACGTGCTGTTACTCAGAAACACTCTGCTGCATCCTGTTGCAAAGCCTTGTGCCTTTGATTGTACTTGCTTTGATCACAGGTCACCATTAACTAAAACAGGAAAAAAAAAAAAAAAACAAAAACAAACAAACAAAAAAACCAACACAAACCAACAAGCCACTTGTTATGATTTAAATTCCTTTATTTTAAGGATTGAAGAAATAAGAGAAAGCATCACATCAGATCACTTCTAAATAGTGGAAGGAATAGGAAACCCAGTTCTGGTGTTACAGGAATTACATTACCAGATGTGTTACTTGCTATGGGCTCAAATGTGTTTGTGATTCTGTGCATGTGTATTTCTTGCTTCTGAAACATCCCCTCTCCTTACATGTAGGTTGAAGTGTACAGAAAGGAGATGTGTAATGCTCACCTTTCCTGGATAAATTGCTGGTTTGCACATGCTGCAAGTGTTTGTGCAAAATTAGCTGTGTTTGAAATAGTGGCTTTGCACGTATTGAAGAGCAGACTCGTTTCATTCTGTTTGTGGCAAGATAAGGAAAAACCTTTCCCTTCCTGCCTCCCTCTGTTACACCTCCAAATGTGAAATACAGGCTGTTCTGGAGAAGGCTGTACTCCTGCATTCAGCACATGTGGGTTTGACATTCTTGTGCAACATCTTTCAATTAATATGTACTTAAAAAACAGGAAGAAACAGCCTGTTGTACTGCTTTCCTGGACTTAGCTAAAGAAAATCTTCATGTGGATTTTATTGTGTTTTTACAACCCTATTTGATTTTTTTTTCTTCTTTCCTTTGAACAAACAGGACCGGAAGGTAAACTTGGCTGAACTAAGGACCACCCTAGTAGTTCGCCAGGATGCTTGAGGCTTGTGATTGAAATCTCAAATAGGCGTTTGCAGCTTAAACCAATTCAAGTTTTCTGTGTTTCCTCTTGATCTGAACAGTTTACTTGTTGGATCAAGAAAACACTTCATTTGAAGCCTGTGTACTTATCAAACATGTTACCTCTGTGTGAAAGGGTGGGTGTTGTAGGACCAGATTGTACCTGTTGTCCAGACATGGTGTGGGCAGGCTGTGATATTCAGGAACAAATGGATGGCTGCAAACAATCTGAAGCTCAGATTGGGAAGGGAAACTTTTTTGATTATTTACCACTCTGCCTATGAATTTGTAGAAGTTTAACAAAAGTCTTTTCTTTCAGCTATTTTCATAATGGAGTAAGTTTTTACGATCAGTGTTGTGTGTAGTTAATGATAGTGGTTAGCTTTAGTTATTATTCTAGTGAATAGATGATACACCAATAAAGCAAGCCAGTGGGTAAAAAACTCATTTTGAGGGACAGATCCATTTCAGGTAGCTCTATAATCTTTAGAGGCTTGATCTCAAGGTCTAACAGTGGACCAGCTGCCCAAACTCATGTGCTGGTCTGTGTTCATACAGTTAGAAAAAAAGACTGGAGTCACAGAGTGGGTAAGGTTTCTGGCATCCTGGCTTTCACACAAAAATAAAAGCTGTCTAGGGACTTCTCATTTTCTCCTCCATGTCTAGGGACATTCTCTCCCAGCTGTGTGGTACGTGCAGTATTGGAAAAGTACAGAGAACGTCTGACTGTGCTATAGATCTTGATTGCCTTTTTTTTTTTTTTTAAGTATTATTATTTTTTTTTAATTATTATTTTTTCTTTTAAAGGAAGTCTGACAATGCTTTAGCTATCAGGAACATAAAGTTCTTTGTAACAAAACCCTGGTATCTATAATGTTCCTCCCTGATTTGTTTGTGTCTCTTGATAAAGAGAGAAGCACCCGTTCCCGAGATGCTGGCACCCTGCCTTCTGAGAAGAGTGGTCCTTACAGTTCCTTTAGTTCTTGTGGCTGCACTACTCCTCATGGAGCCTGTTAGATCTGATCAAGAAGCAGGAACAGCCATACCAGCTGAAAGTATGTACTACCCGACAGTCCTCTCACACAACCTGTACTGTAGCTTTACTGTTGCAGGACACCACATCACCGAAGCTTGTCCAAATAATTCAAACTGTTTTGGAAATGTCTTATGTTGTTTTAAAGCCACAACCTGAACTTTCATACTGTTTTCCTCCTGCATCCAAGGCTCTCTAGTTTCTTATTCTTGTCTCCTGCCTGTTGCTGTCTTGCTGAACCTGAAATCTGGCGATGTTCTGCACCTTGTATTTTGTGCAGCCCTTTCATTGTGTTGGCCTTTTCTATGCCATGAGTCACCTTCTTTGCTTTTCAGAGACATTCTTGAGACTTACTTTTTTCAACTGATGTTGAACCCTCATTACATCTTTCATTCCTGGTAATGTCTGCTCTAATGAATTCAGTACTTTTTATTTTAAAATTTCACAGTGAAGATGCCAAGAAAGCACAACTTGTCAGCTCTTAGCCTTTCTGCCTTCAATCACCTAATTCTCCTGTGCTAATCTGTGTTGAGTTTAATTCATGTCATAAACATAATGACAGGTCCATGCATCAAGTTGTTGGTGTGGAAAGTGCTGTCCTCTCCTTTTGTCTGGTGCATAAATGATAACACTAAGGCTGGGTGGTAGTATAACGATGGGAGAGGAAATCTTTAGTGCTGCTTGGTGGTTTTTTTTTTTCTCCTCTTTTTTTTTTTTTTTTTTTTTTCTCTTTTCCCTATTCAGTTAAAGAATTTGGCAGCCTCCTTCTCTCCCGCAGCCAGGATCCCTCTCTGCTGGTTAGCACACAGGTCATGAGCTGGAGGCCAGCTTATCAGAGGCATGTAGTAATCAGTCAAGTATCAAGTGTTTGCAGAATAGGCTGACAGACACTGCAGGATACCCTTACTTTAGGTTTTATCCTTTCTTCCTTACCATACTTCAAAGAGCAAGCTAAGCCTGTGCTCAGAATTCCTCACTTGTGCAGTTATTGCTTATGAAGTTGTCAGAGAGGCACAGCCACTGAGAAGCAAATAAGAGCATGTGTAGAGGCTGATGATTCTGAGACATTTTATCATGTCTGGATTTGTTCAGTCTCTGTACTGCTATTTGTTACGGAGCAGCTTTGTGATACATGAT
Organism: Aythya marila; assembly: GCF_965140915.1. Taxonomy (NCBI): domain Eukaryota; kingdom Metazoa; phylum Chordata; class Aves; order Anseriformes; family Anatidae; genus Aythya; species Aythya marila. Next base: position 68,535,556 of record NC_139045.1, on the reverse strand, counting down.
GATCAAGGCAAAGCAAGCCTTGTGACCTTAAGTGTGGATTATCTAGATATCTTAAACACTGCAATTATTCCAAAATGCAGCCGTTTTGTTTATCAGCAGTGCCCTCTAATCACAGGGCATTGTGTTTATCTGCTGCTTGCTTCACCAGCTTTTGACAAAGCTGTATCATATTCAAAGTTGGAGTCCTAGTGATCTGTCTTAGTGATAATGATTTCAATTGTATTCCATTAGCTTTCTATTTAATGCTCAAATTTGTGAGATTAGGAGACAGGCTTTTCCTGGGAACAGGACTGTGGTTGTAGAGATCATCTTTAGAGAAGATGAGGTTGAGCATGTGGTCAGGGTTAGTGGAACAAAATGGAGGACTCAAGTTTTGGGTTTAGCGTTTCCACACTTCTGTGAACTGTGACAAGAGAAGAAAGATAGTGGAAAGGGGGAGGGGGAGAGACAGAGGAGGATGAAGGGAACACCACTGAAGGAGGAAGAAAAGGAAAGAAAACATGATATTTTTAATGCAAATCTGTTGATGTCATTCTTTTGCCACGGAGACGTTGGGTGGACCATCACGATGGACCAATTGCAAAAACCTGTATTCTGTAAGAGTACATACATCGGTATTCATTGTGGACCTTTTTTTGTAGTTCTTCATCATGTTCAAGATCACTGTTTACTCCTTCTTCTTAATAGCTCATTCTCTGCTAAATGCTCTCCTAGGCCGCCCCTGTGTTGATTGCCATGCGTTTGAGTTCATGCAGAGGGCTCTACAGGATTTAAAGAAGACAGCGTATAATTTAGACACACGGGTAAGGAAACATTCAACTTTTTTTTTTTTTCCTTTTTTTTTTTTTCTTAATATGAAAGAAAGTGCTGTGGGTAGAAGTAGATAAATTGTATGATTTTTGCACAAGACACTGTCATTGAACTGTACTGTACTATATTCTAAGGTGATGCTGGGTAATTACATCTCACCCCTCTGGTCAGTAATGTGGAATTCCTCTCAATTGGGTTATCACATTATCAGAGAAACTAGGAAGTTTGTAAAAGTGAACTGACAGTCCTTAGCTCTTTATCCTTCTGTTGGCCAAGTTAAAGCCATTAGCGCTGCTGTTCTCATTCCAAATGCTGAGTGCACACCCTTGTGTTTATGTCAGAGGGAGTAAGGTCACAGCATGATTTACATTTATTACCCAAAACGAGAGTCAGCTCAAACAACAAAAAAAAAAACATACTAAAATAAAATAACATGCTTCTGCCCCTGGGGAGAGGCTAAGGGAGGAAACATCATCTCATAGATATTTTTTACATTGCTCTGATTCCATAATGATGAAAAATACCACAAAGTAGAGCAGCATTGAGGATGAAACTTGTTTGGCTTGCAGTCAGAGTGGAGAATTTGCCAAGGTTGGTATCTTCCTTCTGTGAGTGAAGTTGAATCTGTCTCTTGCTACTGCAGCCTGCAATCTGTGACTAGCTGTATCCCAGCTGCTGTCAGATAGCAGTGTCTTGGGAGGGTATCTTTTCCCCTACCTCCCATGTACACTTTTGCTAAAGTGCTATATCTGCACTCTTGCACAGATTTTTTCAGCAGAAGGCACTCAAACTTTTTTGCTATTCTTATCTATGGACAAGGTCATTTGCAGTTCAAAGCTTGCATACTGGCATTTTTGAAGAATGGTTTGAAGTAACTCCAAGCAGGGTCCATGACATTTGGATGAAAATGCAGCTGTAGGAATAAAGATGCCTTGAATTGTGATGTACTATAAGAAACAAATATTTGAGCAGAACCAAATTAGTATGTAGCAGATTTACAGTTAAATAAAATCTGTTCAATAAATACAGGTCAGATGTATTTTGGGCTCCTTCATGGAGAAATCCTGTTAATGCATACATCTGCTGAGTACTGTATACAGCCAAAACAAGATGTTCAGATTGTGCTGAAAAGTGGTTCTAGTACACCTTTTCCTTCTGTTACAAGCTTTTCAACTTTTTGCTAGAATTTATAAAACTTGATTCAAAAATATCTCAACTACTAAAATCTTCTCTGGTTGTCTGGCTATGGCAGTGACCTTTGTGACACCTACAGCTTTCACACCAAGAGTAAAGCTTTATAAAATAAAGGTATCCAAAGCTGGGTGGTAACAATGAAGACTGAGCTGCATAGCCCCCAGAACAGCAACTGTATTTTAATATCTAAAAGTAAAAATAAAAATGAAAGACAGCCGAGGAGAGGAAACAAGGATACAAAAATGCTCAGACAAGAGGAATGTCCTACAGTTGAGTTTTGCAGCTGTAGATTTGACAAGGCTGAAAATGCGGCTCCACGATACATTCTCATTACAAATCTATCACTTCCTTGCCACTTTAAAATCTAAATAATTGAAGCCATATTGAGATCCTTGAAGGCCTCTGGGTAGGACAGGCCTATTCTAGTCAGTAAGCTAGGAATTCTGCCTACATCTTCAAAAGACATGGAAATATTTAATAGTTGAGGACTTCTTGGCTCATATAACTGCCTTCTACACTGTTTCAGTTCTTAGTTTTATTATTCTTCTGTGGCCCAATTTGATGCAAACTGGGAGTTTTAGGACAATTACTTTCAGCCACATATATATTTTATGTTTGACTATTTTGGTCTGCTTTGCTGCTGAGTGGGGCAAATGTTGCTGTCCCGAAAATACAATGCCCTTTGTTAATATTCCCACTAGAGACACTCATTTCCTTGAAAAACTCCCTTTTGTTTGCAGGCAGGAATTTTAGATGATGACTAAGCAGCTCCTAACTGTGTTGGAGGGGGAGGGATTCCCAAAAGCTCAGAGAGAAAATTCCCACTTAATTCCTCCTGCTAGTCTCACTATGCAATTCAGCACGGTGGAGACGGTATCATTTTATTGCACAACTCAGAGTTTTCATGGTTAATTTGGCCCTGCGTTGATCTGCGTGGTGTCTGACAAAGCAAACTGACTCTACCATAGGTCACGCAGCATTTTATGTAGGCCATAGTCTATATCCTCTTCCTTTTACAGGACTAGAAATGCCTGTAACCTACACGGGTGTGCTGATCCTTTACTGATTGACAAACTGGCTGCCTTTTACTCATGTGGTAGGAGAAGGGTCCCAGCCCCTCTGAGAGGCTGTCTGCTGCCTGGGCAGATACCAGATCTATTTGCCACCTCTGCATACTGCTTTTGTTGCTGCTGCCTCTGGGAGCAGGCTGCCAGATGGATTAGTTGTTTTAACAGCAGTAACCAACTCTAGGCAATCTTTTACAGGAATACCTGTGATTTTCCACTCACATAACCAAAGTGCAGTATCTGGCAGGTGCAGCTCTGATCATGAACTAGCGGAGGGCTCTTTTACTGTTGGGAGGGAGCTGTTACCATCAAAACCATTCCACCAGCCCCCAGCCAGCTCCCTACTGCATTAGCAAGCTGCTCGAGACAGAGGCCAGCAGGAAGCAGGTGATAAAACAACTCCCATAAGACAAAGCCTGTCTGTGGGCTACACGATTCACTGTATGTCTGTGCTATAAACACTTTCAAAATCCCAATCCATTTTTCAGAGTTAACCAGTGGGCGTTGTGCTACACCTTAAAAAAAGCTGAGAAGCTGCATTTTTAGCTGGAACTTAGATCTTTTTTGTAGGTTGAGAGTCTGAGTCCTGCCCTGATTTTTTTTTTTTTCCTTTGATGTGCTTTAACCCACTGGGGGATAATAACCAATCTCTGTGTAAATGGTTTTGTGATCATGCTCACAAACCAGTCAGTAAAGCTGTATTTACTGCCATTCATTCTGTTTTTTATTTCTTCCTAAACTGTCAGTGGTTATTTGGAACATTCAAAGCCCATTAAGTTAGATGTGCCCATGAAAGTAAAAACAAAGGCTTGGGAATGTTATTAAAGATATATAAGGTGGTAAGCAGCCTTGGGGCTTAACTCCAAAGCTGTTGGCATGCTGTCAACCTCCCTTATTCAAACCACTGCAAATGATGTCAAGGAGATGGTTAGAAGGTGGTGATTGAGTGTCTTTTAGGTGATTAGCAAAGTCTGATCAGATCTTTCCAGTCTTGCAGGGCAGCTGAAATAATCAAAAGTGATATCTGGTTTAATACAGTAAAACAATGCTATGTTTAGTGAGCTATCAGCTGGGAAAGGAAACTCACCAATAAATTCCTTGTCTTGTACAAAGAAGGCAGGTTATAAGCAGATGTTTATGCCCAGCTGTGCTCTAAGGACCTGTCGTTGATGTGGGTCAATAGATATCACAGCTTTTAAGATATAGCCTTTAATCACATGGCCTTCCCATCTCATACCAAAATCACAAGGCAGGCAGTATAAAGGTGGATTTCAAGGGTATTTAGAGCTGGTAGTCTTGGTAATGTCCTTTTTCATGCAACTGGTTACACCAGTAGAGATTAATTTGGCAAGTAGACTTCCCCCAGCTGGTGTGTCCCGGAGCAATAAGGAGGTTCTCTCTGATCAGACTTATTCCCAGATAGAGCTCCAGCCCATGACAGACAGAGATGACTGCATATAATGGATGAAGATACGATGTTGGTGTCAGGCAGCTCTGTGCTCCATCATGCATCTACTGAAACCACAACTGCTCCAAACAGACAGGCAAAGCAAAGCATGTGTGTGCTAGAGAGGAAGGATTCCCACATGTCCCTTAGGCAGTCGTGCTGTCCCTGCCCTGTTCTCAGCCCTCTCTTGCACAGGTAGGCTGAGAGGTTGTGGACCTTTCAGATCATACCCAGCTCTGTCTCAGGAAGGTTCTCAGTGGGAAAGGTCCCAATTCACCCTTGTTGCTGGCAGGCACCAGTCTTGGTGTTGATGAACCCCATTTCAGCTGGGCAAGCTTCTGTTCTTACAGGCTTGGGACCCCTTTCTTTAAAGCCAGTGATCCCATCACATGTTTGAACTATGATTTCCATATGCTTGCTCAGCACTAATTTTCTCTTTTATGCCCTAACAGCATATTAACCACAACAGTAGTGAAGCAAGAGAAGTTAAAACAGAGTTAAATTATGCCTCACTTTCTCTGTCTAACTTTCAAGAGTTAGACCAGGCCGTAATACTATAATTTTAAGTTTTTCAGCCTGTTTTTAAATACAAGGAGAATTCCTGGTAGTTTTGTTTGTTTGTTTTGTTTTGTTTTAAGCCTCCCAAGACCTTGTGAGATTATGCTCCAGTTTGTGCAGTTGATGTAAGATTGTAAGAAAGACAAGTAAAAAACAAAACAAAACAACAACCACCACCACCAACAACAACAAAATAAACAACAACAACAAAAACAACAACAACAGCAGCCAGACTCATATTGAATGCACTAATGAGAAAAACATAAATATGCACCAGGCTGAATTTCTCCATGTCACAGGAAGTACTGCCTTGTCAGTAAGAGAATTAATCATGCAAAAGTTAAATTGCTTTGCAGACCAGTAAGCAATAGCTCTGATTTGTTACCATAAGCATCATCTCATAAAAGCAAGCCCAAATCTTAGAACAAAAGTAAAACGTGTTATTCTTTGGGAGCTAATTAATTTCACAGTGCTGACACTTTGTTTTTGATGTTGCTTTTGTCCCCCCCTCTTACAGACAGAAACTCTGCTTCTTCAGGTGGAAAAGAGAAATCTGTGTGACTGTGTAGCTGCAAATCTGCTGAACTGAATCCAGGAGGCCAACTGTATCACCTGTTCAGCGGTTTTTAAAATGCAGCTGTATAAAATACAGCTTTATGGGGTTCATGTTGCAAGCACGTACATCCCACTGTACTGGGATACTGGGGGGTTGTGTCTAATGTATTTGTCTGTTCTGGTTATTTTTTTTAATTTATTTATTTATTTATTTATTTATTTATTTATTTATTTATTTTTAAGTCCTCTTTTCATATCCAATGGGTTGCCAGTAAGGGCTCAGTTCGGTAAATCTGCTACTTGGCATTAGAGCGGGGGGAAAATTTACATGCTTTGATTTTTAAATCAGAGTTGGCCAAGTGTAACCCACAGGATAAATATGGCCAGCGGTGCTCTAGAGACAGCAGCAGCTGGTTTTGGTCTCTAATATGAGCATACCTCTGTGGCAACTTCCCCAATTATATTGAGACAGGTAATTGTGGTCTCTGTAGGTTTTGCCTGTTTATTAAAGATGATGGAAGTCCTTTCTGTTTGTTGTCTGTGCTGTGGCCACGTTCAAGCATCTTGTAGTTATATCAGCTGTAAAGAGGCATGTGTTACGAGGAGGTATACGTGTGCTGTACTTGGACCAAAACAGCTTATACCTTTGTGCTGAATTTCTGACATGCCATGTAAAAGTGTTGTCTTCTTTAATTAAAACCTTTAATTTCTTACTCTTCTTCCCTGGACACTCCATTCTTAACCCACCATATCTCTAAATAACTCCATCCTAGCAGGTCAAATGGGAAGAGCAAAAAAAAGGAGAATAAGACCATGACTTTGCAGCCTTGCTGGCAGCCTTTCCAGAAGGCCAAAACCTCTCCAGTTGAATTTGGAAGAAGGTTCCTGCCTGCGTAACTCTTTAACTAAACCAGTGGGACTTTAATGGGAGTGAATGAGAGAGGTGACACAAATACTGCTCTGCCAGGTGCTGGGCTACCTTTAGAGGGCTTCAGCTGATCCTGGTTATAGCAGTATGCTTTCTCAGAGTTTCTTGGCTTTTCTAGCAGTTGGGTCTTCCCTGTCGTGTTCTAGCTTGGCTTTGTTCCTCTGCTTTGCTCTGGACCTGCTATGGCTGTCCTCTCAGTGCAACCTTCGTTCCCCCTTCCAGTCTGGCATTGGCCTCTCTCTAGGCCCAGGAATCTCCTGGTGAACTCCTGATACTCTTCAGGTCTGCAGTCCCTTCAGATCCAACTGATAGCACTGCAGGAGTAATACGTCGTGTTCCCACTACTGTGGATTGAGGGCGCGTGGTGCTGAGCAACTCCGGTATCTCATTCCCTGTCTAGTGAAGGTGCTGAGAGTAAGGGCCTGCTTTTATCTGAGAAGCCAGCGTTCCCATAGTGGAACTTGGAGGGAGTCCCAGAAGAGTGCACATGGTGAAAAGCTAGCTCCCAAAGCTGAGCTCGTTGGTGGCCCACCACGGTGCTGTAAGCTCGCCAGCTTGGTTTAGGTGTGGGCAGGAACCCACACAGCTAACATGGCACGCAGTTCTTAAAAAGGGTTGGCAGGGGGGCCTGGGAATTGCACCCAGCAACCAGAATTGGTTCTGGGCAAATGAACAGAAACTTTCAATGGATTTGAATATGTATGCTTGGATTTAATATGACACAGTGACAAGAGTGAAGGCCATTTTTATAAAGGAAAAGAAAACAGCAGAACCAGGCAAACTGCTGACGAATGCAACTAGAATAACCCATACTCACAAAGAACATTCTTGAGTCTTCAGTCTGGACAAGAGATGACTGAAGAAGGAGATGATACAAATTTACAAAATCATGAGTGACCAGACAACAACCATTTGCTGTCACTTCCCAAACAAGAAGTGGGGCATGGCAAACTGAAACCAGCTGGTGGCACGGTCAGAACAAATAGAAGGATGTTGCTCTTGACCTACTGCGTGTTTAAGTTGTAGAAGTCCTCGTTGCAGAATGCTGCTCATCCTAAAAATTTAAATGCATTTAAAAAGCAGCTGTTCAGACTCATGCCTGAAAATCCTATGGCAAACTGTTAAATATAAAAATGACAACTTTGATTCAGAAGGTCCCTGAACCACAAGTTCTTACAGGTTAACAGCACTTTAGGAAGCCCCTGTAGTTGCCCGGGTTTTATAGTTTTCCCGACATTTAATAATGGTCTGTGCCAATGATAAGACACTGGCCTTACAAGGATCTTTGGTGTGGTCTGGTGAGGTTGTGTATGTGTAGAAATGAACTGCTTCCTCAACTCATAAACCAAACCCTCTCCTAGTGCTCCAGAGAGCCACGCATTTTATCCCTTCAACACAAACACCTCCAGAAAGCCTCAAATTCTGCATTTCCCCATTGTCCAAGGACAGGCACCCTTAAGTAGGCCAGTGGCCCTGCTTCTGTAGCCCGGTACACTGCAGAGACTGCTCCAAAGCCAGGATTAAGGGCTCCTTTATGAAGCGAAAGAAATGGAACTGCAAACCACTTGCCTGCTGCAGGAATAACCTATATAATTACTTAGATATTAAGGTCTCTTTTTGTACTGTACAAACCCATTCCTGTCTAGCATTCACTCACTGCCCTATGGCCTTACAATGAAATATGGAAGTCTGGGGCTGGAAACAAAGAGTACAAACAGGCTGACCTCTTCCCATCATACTTAAAACTCACTATTGCCAATCAGCATCCTATAAGAAGTTATTTGATTTCATCTTTTTTAACTCAAAATCCAACAATCTCCATTAAATCCAAACTGGTTTATATGTATTTGATAAGGTCATCAGAACATGCATGCATCCTTCTCACTGTACATCTTGTCCCATTTCATTCCCTGTACTGCATTATGTGGTTTGTCTCTTGCTTTGTGACTGCACTGAAAGCTGTTTGGGACAATGAAGTTGTTAATAACACTGGATGGTAGCCACCACACCTTCAGGTGTTGTGAACTTATTAAATAAAAATCAAAATGTAAAATATTCTGGCCTGTTGCTCTAGTTTCAAACACAGTATTTGTTTGCAGTTTAAGGAGAGGTTTGCAGTTTAATCTCCATATAGATCATCCTTAACCTTCTTGTTCCAGCTTGCTATTCCAGCTATAACTTCATAGAACCATGGGGAGTGGCAGAGACAGTATTTTCAAGGCTCCCAAGGTCCTGAATTTTGAGAAATGGCTTAAAACATAAGAAAAAGAATTGCAGGTATGGACTCCATGTGAAGAGAAACTCATATTTCTGCAGATACTCCATTTCTTGTGTTGGTCTGCCCATGCTTCCTTTCCCGGTAGTCAAGGCTGTAAAGCTACAGTGGGAACAATTTGACAATACTAATTTTAGTTTTAAATTATTCTTTGCTGTGAGGCAGTGTTCACAATAGATGTAACAACTTGATCCTCTGTTTTTCAGTTGTCGTACTATGATTTCTGCTCTGAACATGCACTTGCTGAAAACCCACTAACACATTAGCTTGTGTTAATTAGCCTTGAGCACCTCTTGCTGTTTAAATCAAATTATGCGATACTGCACTTTTCAGGTCATCTAAGTGGCAAAACAATATCTTGTTCTCATTGTCAATAGAGTCTGGAAGTGGAACAGCACTGGAAATTTTCTAATTTTACTTTATATAGCTTCACTCTTCTTTGAGAGTCTGAAACAACTGGAAAGAATGCTGACTGCTGATGAATGCTGAAAGCAGGACACACGTTTCAAGGGAGTCTAGTATGCAGGTTATTGTTTTGGGGTGGGTGGGCTCTGAATATTAATATAATAGCATTAATAGATGCACTTTACACTTAATATTCATGCTCAGGCAAACGTAAGGGCAGCCTAAGCCCCAAGCTTCATATAATTGTTAGATATTTTCTAAGCATTGCTGCTCTTTTCATATATATATATATATATATATATATTTAAGATTATAACTTTATTTTTATCCTAGTCCTTTGTTTTATTTCTACACTCCATAAAATATTTGACTTTGGAAAAGCCTGTAGATAGCACAGACAGAGAAATGAATAAATCACACCACAGAGACAGTGAAAATACTGCAGAATGTTTTTGCTCTGTGAAGTGTTAGTTGTTGCATTAAAGCAGTTTGGGTCTTGCGTTGTTAGAGAAAGCAGAGACAAAACACAGCTCCTATTTAGCTTTAAGTGCAAAGCAGTGCTAATGCATGCCAATTTGATGTGATTATTAGATAATCTAAGTGGCTCTTCTAAGAAATGAGCAGAAAGTGTAGGAGCTTGTTTGTGTAACAGAGTTGTGCCGAATCCAAATTAATGGAAAGATCTGCTAATATAAAGTACATCTCTATGTCAAATCTGGACTAACTTTTGAGCAAAACAACCTTCATTTATGCTAACAACATCAACAAATTTTTTTATTTTTGTGGCTTATGGACAGAGCCTGGTGAAAATCTAGTGATACCAGATTTGATGAGGTTGTATCTGTTGAGCTCTCAACCCCAACCTAAAAAGATGACCAACTGCGAAAGATGTAACTAATAGTTTTACTCTGGAACTCTTCAGGTAAATATAGGGCACAAACTTTGGGACCAAAATCAAAGTTACCAGCATTTGTGAATGCTTATAGTCAAGGATTTCACTGGAAACCATCTTTAGTGCAATAAATTGAATTCCAAAGCTTTGAGCAGTTTGGGTTGTTTTTCTTCCCTATTAAAGGGCAAACCTTCAAATCATTCATGCAGTAAATTTGATACACAAGGTTCCTTGCCTAAGCAGCTCTTGAATTCTTCCTGGACTATATGTACACTGTAATAAAGCATCCAGCTTGTGAAATATATTTGTTTTCAGCCAACAACACTGAATATAACTAATGCACAATTTATTCTTGCATTCAAGGAGGAACTGAACAATATTTAAATGCCTTTTGACAGCTGGTATATTGCACATTTGAAGAATGGTTTGTTTTATATACAATGTAAAATCAAATTGTATTTCACCCATGGAGGGTGGAAACACAGACTTCAACAAACAAAGAAACAAAGCTTCTAGAAGTCCTAGAAGCTTTTCTAAAACAAGATGAGACCTCACCTTCTCTTTCTTTATGCACATATAGGCTGCTCAGAGAACTGTCTGTGCCTTCTGCCACTGCTTTTGATAGCAACAGAATGATGTACCAAAACCAGCACTTAGAAAAACCCCACCAGGTACTTCCTGAACATAACTGCTTTCAGAACAAATTAATTCAGAAGTTTTCACATACAGTTCTCAAGCAAGTAAAAAATGACATGCTTATATTTTAGACATGGATAAGACTGGCATAGCGGGGCAGATAGGTCAGCTTTACTGTTCATGACATTCAGGTTGTGTGTACAGGATTAATACACAGCCCTTGCCTATGCTGTAAACTTACACCCTGTCCAGCAGAGTGAATCATTGCTGAATTTGCAGCAGTCCAGTGCAAACTTTCAAATATAAATTCTGAAAACTCTGATATTTTGCCAGCTGTTCTTACTTTTTCTTGGAACTAAAAGCATGAGCTGACTTTCTTTTCACAATGGCTTGACAGCTGCCCCTCCTGTATAGCTGAGAGCATTCTAGGCATTAGGGATCATCTAAAGATGCTCGTCACGCTTGGCTTCAATTTATTTTTGGCAAATTGATCAAGCCTGGATCTTTCCCCACATCTTTCACTGTGGTGAGTGAGACCTCTTGGAGTTGATTATTTCCTGCACTAAAGGATATCTTTGTGCCGAGTTTCAATCACGCTCCTGGTTTGCAGCCATGTCCCTGTTTTGCAATGTCATGTGGACTTTGCTGGGACAGCTGCAGGGCCTCAAAGCCTTGCAGTCTGACCAGGGTTCAGCTGGCTTCTTGAAGGGTTTTCCAGGAAGCCCTAAGAAGGGGAACTTGTCAAGCAATGTTGCCAAGAGCAAAATCATTATTTCAGGAGGAAGGCATTTTTTCTCCACCAAAACTCCGACCGAGTGCTTAAAGAAGATACTGAGTCATCAAGCAAAGGTGAATCAGCTCATGGCACAAGAGACAAGATACGTAGAGAATGCTTTGATTTTCAGTCCTTCTCAGGGCCCGAGATGCCTGTCAGAAAAGTAATAAAACAGTTTATTCTCTTTATGTTCTGAAACATCTACTGTGCACCAGCCTGTCACCCCTCATCTCATCTGCAAGGCTGTAAAATAATCATTTAAAGGAGTGTTAAGAAGCTGTAGGCCCTGGCAGCTGCCCTTCAGTCAAATATCTCTGAATTCCTTTGTCAGTGACTCATCCCAAAATGGGAATGCACTCTTGCCACCTAACTTGTTCAGACCAGAAAAGCATTGCCTTTGCCGTGCTCAGTGCTGAAGGAGAAATAGTCTGAATTTCAGCTGCTGCATGAAGGCAATACATTTCTCCCAGGGGTGTCTGTGTTTATGCTGGAGTTACTACACAAAGAGCTGGGAAGTAACTACTGGGGAAACAAAATGATTTTTGTCATCAAAGAATCATGACAAACAGGGAAGAAGCAATCCAGAAACAATCACCTTGTCTTAATGCAGGGCCAACTATCCCAATATGCCATTCCTAAATGGTGTCTAACTTATATTGACCGGTTTAAATATCCCCCTGTCTTCACAGGCAATCCATCCCAGTGACATTCCTATCATAAAGTTTTCCAGGGATGTTGGGGGTTCCTCCTTGGTGCTGCTTAACCTGGTACTCCTCATCTGATCCACCAGTGATGCCCAGAATGATGCTTTCTCTGTATCAGCCTTTTACGTACTTGAAGAAAATTTCATGTCTGCTTCTCTTCTTTAGACCGAACAACCTCAGTTCTTCCAACTGTTTCTGGTAGAGCACAATTCCTAAACCTCATCAGAAAGTAATTTCTGCTGCTGTTGGTGCCCCTGCTAGTTCCTGGCATTCCTGTATTGCAGCGACCAAAACAGATGTAGTACCACAGCTGAGACCTTGTGCTGAAGAGTCTAAGCTTTAGCACACTTTTTTTGTACATCCCAGTGTAATTGCCTTTCTTGGCAGTGACAGAATATTACAGACTGATTTCAGCTCATGATTTCCTAGCTCCTCCTTAGAAGTGCCACTTAACCTGCTGTTTCCCATTCTAAATGTGAGTTGTTGATTATTGCTGATGAAGTGTATCACCTTGTCCTCATCCTTATCAATTTTTAATCTGTTTTTAGACCTTTCTTTTTTTTTTTTTTTTTTTTTTTTTTTTTTTAATCTGTTTGTATGATTTAGGTTTCTAGTCCTTTCTCCCAGCATTACTTATTACCTCCTGACCTGGTATTATATCCCAAATAATCACTTTGCTTATTCATTACCCAGGTGACTAATGAAATGTTGCATAACCCTTGACCTAAGCGAGCCTCTCCAGACCCCATGTGATACATCTTTCCATGCTGATGGTGATCCATTGCTAACTCACAGCAGTTATCCAGACACAGAGAAGTTTCCTTGCTTTGCTTCTGACAATGCTGTGTGACACAGCAACAGAAACCTGCCAGAAGTTGGTTAAATTTGGCTTTTCCCTACCCATAATGCCTGTTGCCATATAACAGAAGGACTCTAAAATGTTTTGACTTGGTTCTTGATAAATACCCTGATAATGGCAATTCTACTTGTTTTACAAACACTTACAAAATATTGTTAGGATTATTGCTTATAAAATATTTCCAGGGACTGAAAATAAACTGGCTCACGTGTCATTTTCCAGTTTCTCTTTCCCCTCTTAAAGATATTCGCCACTTTTACCCTTTTCTGTGGCTGGTAGAACTCACATCTTCCCTGAGCTCTCAGCAATAATTGATGATAGCAATTGCTTTAGTTGCTTCTTTAAATAGCCTGAGATAGGTGTACTGACAGAACTGAGCAAAAAAAGAGCACTAGGCAGATTGAAACCCAGAAAAATGACCTGGCAAAAATCTGCAAATATATATAACTGATGAAATTTTCTGCTAAGCTGTTCTTGCATGAATCATTTACATTGATGTTGCTTGTCTTAGCTACCTGCTCACCACAACTACAACTGCTTTAGTGTTTTATTTATTTTTGTTTTTGTTTTGGTAGATAAAAGAGATGCTAGGTGCTGCATCACTTTCTAGGCATCAGCTTCATTAACCTTCCCCTCCCACTGAACAGAGAACAAACTCACTTGGCTTTTGTCTTCCTTACTCCCCATACGCTTAGAGAATGCTTTTTTGCTTCATGCTTCTCACTCTTTGCATTTGATTTTGTTTCTTGGCCATTCTGGGGTTGTGCCTGTGTTCTCTTGCCACTCCATTATTCAAGTAATAGTAACCAGACCCAGATCCTTCTGTCTCTGTGCTTTCTTCTGAGTTCAGCAAAGGGCTTGTGGCCACGTTAGCAGGCAATGATTTAGCACTTCATACTAGACTGGAATTAACCTCTGCTATCTTAGCCATGTGTTCCCATGATCATAATAATAAGTTCTAAAATTAGAGCACTTACCTGAATCTTCGTTTTATGCACATATATTTAATTCAGGCCTTTAATGTTAGTGATTTTAACTAGGTGTATACATTTTCTTCTTCCACTGCAAAGACGTAACTTTCAATATCTGTCACATTTAGGCAAGAATAAGTGATTTTTTAGGGAGCTACCAGATGTTTATCCTCACTAATCATCTTTCCAATAAATGTCTGGATGTTTCTGATTATTTTGCAGGAAACTCATCTTTTGTTAGCAAATTATAATCAAGTATGGATTCAGTAGAAAGAGAAAATGAAGTATAAATACTTCCAATAGTCCTCTAGGATTCACCATGACCTTCTTCAAACAGCAAATGGACTCCTGTGTTTGTCTTGGAGTCTTCTCATCCATCAAAGTAAATTTAGTACTGATACCCGTTAGTCATAGCGGTATGCAGTAGTGAATGCAATAGCAAAGCGAGTCATCCAAGTACTTTCATGCTTCTCTCTTCTTCAGCTTTGCTGGAGGTGATAGAACAACACAGATTGCTGGAAGTTATCCATGCACACTGGCTCTTTTCCCTGTGAATTGAGAACTGCCTCTTGGACCACACACTTGTGTTAGCAAAAGGTGTTGGGAACATTTTTCATGATTTTTAAAGACCATCACATTTGAGGCAGAAACTGGACAGACTCTGCAAGTGCAGTGTCTGATTGTTTTATGTTGGCACCAGGCAATTAAAGAAGGACATTATTTTAAGCTTAGTAGTGTGTTTTAACACAGAAATAACATCTTCCATCTCATTAGAAGGTGGATTGAAGGGGCCCTACTGCAGATTCCCCCACTACTAGAAGTGGGAGCAGGTTCAGTGGTGTTGTACTGTTTGGATGGCAGTAGTCCAATTCAGCAAGTACTCCTTCTGTGGTGCTATCACAGTGTTAGGCCTGGATAGTGGGTGGTTGAGCAGTCAGAAAACAAGACAAGTCAGTCCATCCTCTAACAAATAGGCTTTATAGGTTTCATATACAACCATGAAAAACTAAGCTGTGATATCTAGACCTTATGAACAGGATATTGGCTGTGTGTGGGTGTGTCAAACTATGCAGGTATCTAACTATGTGTAGGTATCCTTGTAGTCATGGCATCCTGGGAATGGCATATTTCAGGACATTCAGCTTCTCTTTATTCCAAATTTGCCCAAGTTCTCTGCTCTCATCCCCTTTTATACTCTTTGCAGTTCATATGGCTAACACTTCTGCTTAATTCTGCAGTTGCCTTTCCTCCCCAAGATGTCATATTCTTTTCCTTACCTCATTGTGGGTTGTGTTGCTTGTCCCACCTATGTACTGAAAAGACCAAGCAACCATGAAAAATGATTTTACAAAATCTTTACAACCTTAGAAAAGAATATATTGGTACCTTGAAAAAACATTAGGACAGACAATGTCTTTCATCTCAATAAAGGTCACTGCATCTGTAGGCAATTGTCTGTCCTCTTCTTTAAGCTCATATATGAAAAGTGTTATATGGCCCATGGGACCATAATGAGGGTATGCTCAAGAAACACATATGCTAGGGTAAATGGAAGTGTAAGGCTTAGATTTTGTGCCAGCATTTCCATTTGGTGTTATTTAAAACTGTAGATCAGGGCTAGACTGTGTGACCAGCCCTAGATGAGTATATAGTCCAACTGTACAATGTTGCTCTGTTATATCCTGCCTCTTCCAGAGCTGCTCTTTTTGCAGGCATCTGAGGTCTGTGAAGAGACGGACAGTGTTAAACTGGGCCATCTCACACAGCCTCCTACATGAGAAGTCTTGACTTCTCATAGAGTCAGTGGAGCCATTTTGGTAGACACATGTGCCCTGACTCACCTTATGAAGACCCTGCTGACTGAGACCTTCGTTTGGGCCCTCCACACAAGGCAAGTTGGATTTCAGTTTCAATTTGGGGCTAAAAATTAGCTCGGTGTGTCATTCTGGTAGGAGTTCCTTCTACTGCTCTGGGCTGCCCCCCTGCAAAGTCCTGGCAAATAATTACTGAGAGCCCCTCTCTTTACCAAAGGGCATCACCACTTCCTGAGGGCTTGGTTTCATCCAGGTGCTTACTGAGGTCCCGTGTCTGGGCAGGTTCATGCTGGAGCTTTGTCAGGACACAGCCTATCAGTAAAACCCTACATCAAGAGCTGAGGGTGAAGCACCCTTAAAATTTTGTAGTATGTAGGTTTTGCCCAAGCTGTAACCACAACTACCTGGTGTGCAGAACACATAGTGCTGTCTGATTCCTCTGCCAACCTTGCTGATGTCCTCAAGGCTTTATTTTCACTCTAATTAAACAAAACCCATAATGGAGACTGCCCCAGAGCACAGGACACCAGGAGCAGGCACTGGGTCTTTTTTTCTTCCAAGCAAACTTCAGTGTTTTTGTCTCAGCTGAAACCTCCGAGAATGAAGTCTCACTCACACTGAGTTACAGCTAAAGCAAGGGACGGGAGCTGCATCTCTCAGCACAATCCCCTTGGGAAGAAAAGCAACCAACACAGACATTGCCCCAAGACCCTCTCATGGGGGTGGCAGCAGCCGGTGTTCACCAAGGGAAGGAGGTGGCCTTTGAGGGGTGGAGGCAGAGGGGCACAGCAGTGGCCATCCCCCAATTTGTGGTCCCTTTAAATCTTCTCCTCCACTTGGCAGCTCCAATTTTTCAGTGTTGCCATGGCAAATCTCCATGGCAATGACCCTAATCAGGGAAGGGGGGAATGCAGGGGGACGCATGCTCAGAGCGAGTGCTGGAGTCTCGCCTGCTCGCTTCAGCTGCTCCAAGGGTCTGGCACACGGGCGAAGGGAAGGCTCAGGTACTGGGCAAACTGCTCCTTGGGGGTCATCGCAAGCCCGTGGTGTGTTGTTTCCATGTGTATGCATGCGGGTTTGCTTGTGAGTGTGGGTCCGTGCTTATCCCATCTCACCCACTTCTCTGTGCGGAGCGCGCTGGGAGCAAACTGCTGATTCTCACTCTTTTCTCCTCATTCCAGGCTGGGAAGAAAGCTTGAATTATTGACGAGAGCAATGGCGTTGCTGTCTGTCCGCGGCGTGATGTGGGTGGCGATCCCGCTCATCTCAGTGCTCGGCCTACTAAGCGGGAGGCTTGTGGGGGCCAGCCAGGACTCTGGGAGTGTCATCCCTGCCGAAAGTAGGTACCGCCGGGCCGCACTCATGCCCTCCTGCTGCCCCGTGTCCTGCTTGCTTTCCTCCTCGTAGCCCCCCATGGCCACACAGACACAGTGAGCTCCGGGGGTACCCTGCACAGCCTGACCAGGGAGGGAGGAACGATGAGTTTGTGACCTGTTAGCAAAGCACGTGAAGACACTGCTTATCAAAACAGCAATCAAGCAAAAAAAAAGTATAGTTATTTAGGAAAAAAACAACAAACAAACACAATAACTGCATACTGTAATTTTCATCTGAGATGTTTTAAAGCTTTTCAGTTGTGAGGTCTTTTAGTTTTGCTTTTTTGAGAGCTTTTTTTTTTTTCCAGATTTGCCCCTATGCACACAACATCCTTCCAGATCTGGATATTATTAGAAAGAAAATTGTGCTTATTCCTGCTAGGGCATTGTATTTGGCTTATTTTTTGTATTTAAAAGTTCAGCTTTCTTGTAATTACTGCAGGTGGACACAGGTGAACTTGTCCCAAACAGCATATTTGTAAAATATATGTAGATTTCTGAAATCCTGCTGCTATTCAGCTGACCAAAAAAAAAAAAAAAAAAAAAAGAAAATCCACCTCAAAATATGACAGACTGACTTGAGCACACTTTGGAGCTGGAAGCTCTTGAGTTTGGATCACAGCTCTGTACTAATTTCTTCCATCATTTTGTGCAAATTTCCAGTTAAACTTTCTCAGCTCTAAAATGAGGCAACAGTTCAAAAATGTTAGGGGATGGACTCAATGTTCTCGGGGTGTTTGGTGACAGTGAGTTTGAAGTAGCTGCTCACTGGGAACTTAAAATATTCTACGGAAGAAAAAGGAAGGAATGTAATTGCATACAAGCCAATCTCTAGTTCTTAGGCACACTTTGTATCGAGATATCCTTTTACCTAACTGCTCAAATATTTATATCAAGATCTGATTTAGTCACTGCATCTTATTCTCCTGTAACTGTGTTATTCATTTCCAAATACACGCATGGCTGCCTCTATAGGCCTTGAATGCTGAATTCTTCCCTTTTTCCATTCTCTTCTCTTTTGATTAGTGATAAGTGTTGGTCCTAACACAGACCTCATCTCTGTTTTGTGTGTATGTTTTCTAGGCATCCATTCATTAACTTTAATAAGTTTTGTGACAAATAGTCTATTTTGTCTTCTCAAAGAGACTATTGTGCTTAAAAAATGAATTATATGTACCCTTTGTGTGTCTATGTTAGCGTAGGTAAGTCAACACCTTTTGGAGAAAATGTACTTTGTGGTTCCTTGTTCCTCTTGTGTGGTGGAAACTCCTGTTTTATCCGTAGAACAAATCTCTTGGCCACTGCCTCCAACCCCAATCTGATCTTTTTGATAGCCTGTGGCCAGGCTGCTGAGTCCCCTGATGAGCCCTTGAGAAGGACTCCTTGTCTTGTCTTGCTCATGTATGTGAGAATGAGGAACGAAGAGCAGCTCTGAGCGTTTCTGTGGAGATGTGCTGCTCTGTCCTGAATCCTGGAGGCTGGTAGCATTGCTATGAATGCATAAACGGTATTCGTGTTTGAGCCCAGGCCAGGAGAAAGGCTCCTGACTCATCATGAATTGTAAATTGTTTTGTGCTGCTGCAAGGACACAAGGTACTGTGTAAAGAAACAAGGTACTCGCAGTGGTCCTCATCATCCAGTTGTGGAGAAAATGCTGCACAGCTGCTCAGTGCTCCAGCTGCCTTCCTTTGCCCATCAGTGCCAGCTGCTTTCAAAGTCCAGGAATGCTCCTATACACATCTAATGTACTACAAGAGATGCAGCTCATGGAAAACGGGACACTGGGCTAGACAGACCTTTGATTTGATCTAGCACAGACATTCTTGAACCTTTTCCTGCTTGATGTCACTGGCTATTTCTGATCGAGGAGCTGATCCTCCTAGGCCCTGATCCAGTTTGGGGGCAGTGCTGCTGCTGTGCTTACGTCCATACTGCCAGCATAGGTAGATGGGGGCCGTGTGTGACCCAGAGAGAAAAAGGGGGCTCTAGTACAGGTCCCTGACTGAGAGATAAGATGATGGACCATACTAGGTGATCTTCTGCAGGCCAGACCAGCATGGTGCTTGATGCTTTGCTCTCTTCCCAGGTGTGGGACATGGAACTGTGCCTTTAGCAGGAACAAACAGCTCTACTGCCTCTCTCTCCCACTTGGTGGGAGAGATGTGTTCCCACCGCGGCATCGTGAGAGGCCAGCAATGCTCTCTGCAGGTGTGGGAGGTGCAGGAGCTGCAGGAGATGTGCAGGAGCTCTTGGTGCTGCAGAGAGGTTCCGTGCTGTTGCGTGGCGCTGATCTCTGGCCTGGGCTGCCTCTTCCTACTCTTCACTTCACTTAGCCTCTGCTAGTCAGAGAACCAGGCCCAACTTTTACGAGTAATGCTAATTAGGAGTGATTAATCACATCCTGATACTTTATACGCACCACTTTGCATCTGCAAAGCCTGTTCAAGTATGAAATGGTATTACTAATGCTTTCAGAGTATTTTCTCTAAAGTTCAGAGCAATCCACTAAAAAATAATTAAGTGATTTCCCCAACCTCCCATTGCATTTACAGCCCAGATCACCCGCTGCGAAAGCTGAAACATGGAATTTGAAGAACAGAAGCTGGTCAGTCTGGTTTCATTAGCCAAGGTGCATGAAATACAAAGAGTAAACGCCATGTGCATGAGAGGGAAAGTAAATGAGACTTCCACAGTGCTTTCAGTTCCAGTTTTTCACCAAGAAGAAGCCAAGAAGCATATTTTAAGCTCTCCTCCCCCACTTCTCCCCAAACACACAAAGACACATACAGTCTTCGTGCTGACAGGATCCATTTAAAGAATTATAGCTGACTCTTGATAATTCTCATTATGTTAATCCACAAACCTGTTAAGTCTCCCTATGAATGATAGCCTGTTCCCAGCTGTCAGCAAGGAATTAATAGCACTCTGCTGTACTTTGCTACGACATGAAGGTTTGGTTTCACGACTGCTTAAAGCTGATGTAACCTTTCTCCTCCCCAGAACCTGGCCCCTTGTCCTTGTTCTGGCCCCAGAACTTGTGCATTCGGGAGCTGATGTGGAGAAAACAAAATCAGCAATCCAGCTGACCAAGCAACTGCATGGTCACTGCTTGCTGTGAGCAGGGGAAGGTGTGGGAACGTGCAGCCAAGGACAGAAAGGACAGTGGGGTTGCTCCAAGTGGCAGCAGCACATATTTAAGTTTGTTTAACCCCCTTGTGAAAGCAGACCCTTAAAAACTGTTACTTTGGGGAAACGTTCACATTATCCTGTTGAAGACACTGAGAGCACAAAGAGAGGCTGAGTCTGGCTAGATAGGCCAGTTTGTCAGGCCAGCTCTTCAGTCTGGAAAAGTGACACTGAGGCAGGGAGTGATGGAGATCAGCAAAGGCAAAAGTGGGACAAAGATGGTAAATATGTAATAACTGCTTTTTCCATGCAAAAATCAGAGGCAGGAAATGACACCAGTTAACTTCAGAGCACACAGGACTGATGCTTGTCACACAGTGAATTGCTGAGCCGTGGATCTCTTGTCGCTGGGTGCTGTAGATGCCAAAAGTTTCCATGGCTGCAGGAAGCACTGTAGAAAATTTATGTGAGAAAAATCCCTGGAGGGCTTATCAGGTGTAAAAACACCAGCCAGACTCAGGATGTCTCCAAACCTCTTGGCAGCCTAGAATAACATTGCTGGAGTTTTATTCTTATATTTTATCAAAGTACCTGCTAATGCCTACTGGAAAAGCCTGGCTAGTATGATAGTTTAAAAGCTCAGCTGGTAAAAATCAGACTACAGCTGTAGACTTTCTAGGTAGTGGGGATTTGCTGCCCCTGTTTTATTGGTGGAACTGCATTCAGGTTGCTCTGTGCTTGTGCAAGATGCTTGGTTGTGAGTTCAGCCCTGCCCTAGTTTGGTCTCTAAAGCTCGGCACAGACATGTGCTCTCCAGAGCTGCATGGAGGGAAGAGCTCACACCTCCACAGCTGCCCTCCTCCTCCTCCCAGGTACAGCTGTCCTGTCAAATAACTCAAAATGAAAGGTCAGGTTGAACAGCTGCATTTTGCCATCCTGGGATATCACAGAATTCATAGAATATCCTGAGATATTGGGTCCAGCCCCTGGCCCCACACAGGATACAGGTGGTTAGAGGAATGACATGAGCTGTCCCGCTGCCAAAGCTGCTAGCAGGGGTGCTGCCCTGGCCCAGACACAGCTGCACCTGGAGAAGGACCCTCCACCAAGGAGAACAGCCCAGGAAACCATACACAGCTGCAACGTGGCCCTGAAGAGCTGTGCTGTATCACTTTGCTTTGTCAGAGCAGCACAAGTGGCTGCCTGGGGACCAGGATTTTAGCACTGCCCCCACTATGGGAATGCTGGGATCAGTGTAAAAAACTTTCCTCTCTTTCCATTCCCCCTGCATCTCCTCCAGTGTCTGCAATTTCTTCCTCTGAAACCCCATTAACCCATTAAACTCATTAAACTTCAGTAACTCTGTGGCTGAACCGAAGGGTGTGAGATTGGTGCAGGGTGAATTCTGGCAGCATAGAAATGCCCAGGTCCAGCAGTGAGCCAGGCTGGTTATTGTCACATCCCTTCCTCCTCCTCTGCTCTGCCTTCTCCCTGCCCTGCCCCTCTGTACACACACACTGGCATCAGCTGCAGAGCCAGGGGGACGCTTTGCATTCCTGGCAGAGAAAAAATACAGCAGCAGGTGAAAGGAAGCAAATACAGAGCTGGCAGCAACCCTTGCCAAGCTGTTCTGTAAGAGCTCCTGTAAAAACAGAGCTGCTTGTCTGATTTTTGAACCACTGCAAGCTGCTATTTTCAGCGTGTCAGCGGAGGATTAACCCGTGTGCAAGGAGGAGGAGAGGATTTCCATTTCAAGGAGAGAGGCTGGGGGCTGAAGGCACACAGCACCCTGCAGAACCAAGCCTGGGCTCCATTCAGAAAAGCCCACATAGCAAAATGCTCTTGTGCTTTTGCTGGTCCTCACTCCCCACGTGAGCACTTGCACAGCAACACACAGAGCCCTGTCCACAGGCGGCCCTAACTTCACTCAGACGTTGCTGTGGGTCCTGGTAACATGGGTTTTCTCCTGGTATTACAAGGTCTCCGAGCCTTCCCTCTTTGTACTGCCACACGGTAGATTTCATGCTGTGACAGTGATGTCTTTTTTTCTGTACCTTTCCCCAGGCCGTCCCTGCGTTGACTGCCATGCGTTTGAGTTCATGCAGAGGGCGTTGCAGGATTTAAAGAAGACAGCGTATAATCTAGACACACGGGTATGTGTTCCTCTAGAAATGCTTTGACTGAGCCTTTATCTTCGAGTGGCCAGGTCTGCTTGTCTGCACACAGCAGACACGACATCTCTGCTGACTCACTTCCATTTCGGCAAATAGGATTGTTCCAAGTACAGATTATTTTCCACGCGCTGGAGAGCTTCAGGAAAGATCATCTAGACTAACTGCTTGCATAACAGGCTAAAGAATTACCCCAGACAGTTCCTGCATCAAATAGAAGAGCAAAGAAGATGCATGAAGGGGAGGAGAATGAGAAAGATGATTTATTCTTTATCCCACAGCGTTGCTCCTGAGCTGTGGATGTTCATCCGCTGGGCAGGAGCAGCAGATGAATGGGAGTGCAAGAAGGCTGAAAGCAGGGCTAGCAGAGAGGAAAGGCAAGCACATATCTTTTTTGCTCATGTATTGATGCTCTCCATGAAAAAGGGTGAGGTTCATTTGCTTGGGTAGCTGCCACAGCACACAGGGCATTTTGCAGCTGCACCTGCCTGCGTTGTGCTGCAGAGGTCCCAATGAACAAAACACGGGGGTGTGTTTAGTGCCCTGAATTTAGCCATACCTACTTATGTTGGTTCTTAATTATACACAAACACTGGGATAGGACTTAATGAAAACCCACAAGTGGTTTCCATGCTGTGTGAAGTTAGCAAGGGGTGGGAGGTCTCTCACCTCTAATAAAGCCCCTTCGTATGTCTTGCACTACCTCTCCATCCCTAACAGCTCCATGAACATTGGCAGCATGACAGCAAAGCAACTTCTGGTGAGAGAAACCAGAGTGGAGCCACATCTGCCAGTTCCTTTGGGTGGCTGCTCAGTGCCTTCAGCCATGCTGTTTGTTGGTGGCAGGGAAGTGCTCCTTGTTCCTTCAAAGTCATGCTCTGCTCCAATTGTCATTCACAGCAGAGTCAGCCAAGGAGATGTAAATCAATTATGTCTCAAACTATACCACTGAAGGGCAATTACGTTGCTTTGCATTTGGTTTCTTGTGACCTTGGGCAATCATGTAGGGCCTCGCATGATAAGGTCAGAGTGACTGGAGCTTCCTTCAGCTATCAATAGCAAACTGATTAGGCCAGAGATCTGCGTGCAGTGTGGGTTACATCGCAAAAGTCTCCCCTGCACTAGCCTAATACTCAATAACTGTCAGGTGTCAGGCTGCAAATGGAGGTGCTTTAGTCCTGCAGCTGGGCTGGGCTGCTGTGGTCCACAGTGGGGCTTTGGATTAGGTTCAGCTGACACGTTTGCTACCTGTGCATGACCAGGAGGTACTAAATTACTGCTGAGGCTGCACTGGGCAGATTTTCTGAGTGCAGCAGAGCCAGCACAATTCCTAAATCTCACTGACAGAGATATTCGAACCTATGTTGATGTCTCTGTTGGCTATTTGGGGTTGGAGTGAGAGGAGAACCCATCCGAGAGCAATGCTGTGCTGTAAGAGGCAAAGCGTAGAGGCAGAAGATGGCCCCAGAGCTGCTCATAAACTCATAAATTGCTCATTCTGCAAAGACCTGGACAGGCCTGAGATGACAAGGCTCTGGTTCAGACAGCTGTCAGTACAACCAGACAAGGGGCACAGGAACAGTCCATCCCAAGGCAAACATAACCAGTTATCTGGAGCATCAGGAAGGGTGTATTATTTTCCATCTTTTCCTGACTGAGATTCCAAAGACCTTTCTAGAAGAGATACTTAAATATAAATTACTAAATGGTACAGAGATACTAAAATGAAATGCAGTGGCCAAGGCTCTCTAAGTGGCACATTGTGGCTTTCCATTCTCTGAAAGGCACAGCCTCCATATCCTTACCGAACTGCTGCTGCTTGGCTGCTGCTGACCAACTTTATCTTCTCGAGTTTTATACAAAAATAACTTCATTTAACAACTCCCGAGTCTTTAAATTTCTTGTTCCAAAGGCAAACCTCACGGAGGACTGTTCTACCCCAGACTCCCTCAGCCAATGCCAACAGGGCCACAATTAACTTTGGTTAATGATGCTTCGCTCTCATAGTCCTTCAGTTCACAGCTGAGTGGTCCCAGGGCTGCTCTTCCTGCCTGCAAACAGGCATGAGTGATGCCTAGGCAGGGTCTGTGGCAACACTGACAGCTTGCTGGCATTACGGTGAAAGCCAGGAAGCCTGCGTGACATTAGGGTGATTCTGTTTCCACTGGGCTCCAACAATGAGAGCATTCACTCATGCAGGATTGCTCCGTACGCCCGGGGAGCAGTGTTTAATAACGCCTGCCATTGCACTAAGCTGGTAAGTGAAAGCAGACAAGGCAAGTGAACAAGTTCCTCTTTAATGCAAAGGTGGATGTCAAAAAGTTTGGGTTGGAAAGGATAGAGGGCTGCGGAGGGAGGAAAAAGCAGCTCTCAAACAGCCTCTGCCTGACTCTTCAGAAGTGCCCAGCGACTCCTATGGGAACCGGGTGTCTTCATTAGCTGGGCCTTTGCCATTTTTAATTTGTCAGGAGGTGTCGTGCAAGGGGAATGCTGGCAGACTGAAAACCTCATGTTTCACAGAGCTCTTTCATCTTTTGTTAACAAGCAGGTTTCAGGGTTTTGTATTTTTTTCTTCCTTTATTTTTTCTTCTTCTTTTTTTTTTTTTTTTTTTTTCTTTTCCAGTGCAGATGGAAAACCCATTCATTGTGAATTTAAGCCTGGATTTGATTTGATTTGATTACTTTACTTTACTTTACTTTACTTTACTTTACTTTACTTTACTTTATTTTACTTTACTTTATTTTACTTTACTTTATTTTTTTCTCAAGAAACACTTCAAAGTTAGTCTACAAAATACTTAAGGGACCGCAGACCACAGGCCGAAAACCACAAATTGTACTCAGGAGGAAGTTTCTCCTCAGTCATGATTGCACTAGCTAAAGTGAGTTGCTTGCACCATCAGTTTCATTCTGAGCCTTGCAAGAGACTCAGCTTCTGAAATGATGGTGCCACTTGGGAAACTTGACCATTGTTTCCCTAAAAGTGAGACCAGGACCCACAAAAGATCTAAGTTATAACAATAAATGATATTTAAACATCTTTGAGGATCTGACATTATCTTTTTTCCTGGATACAGATTAAAAAAAAATGAAATAAATAAACATCTTGGAAATGTTTGTCCACTAAGACACTCCAAAACCAAGAGCAAGTAATTTTAAATGATGTGCATAGGGAATGGTTTTTAAGCTTTTGATGGGGTTCTGGAGGCATGGCTCCAAATGGAGTTGGCAATAAGTCTTTCACACTCACACTGTACTTACACTATCCTTACATTGTACTTATACTTACAACTGTCAGTAAACTAACTCAGGATGAAATAAGAGCCACAAATTAAGGTCTGCTCTGAAAGATTGCGAGTTGCAGGCAATGAGATTAGACTGACAGCTGGACTGAACCCAGAGTTACTCTGAAGAAACAGCAGTGTAACTGAGAGCACAACTGGCTCCTTAGCACATGCTATCTGGCACAATTAAATTATACAGTACTGAAGACATCGTCAACAGGAAGCCATCAATCACTGGGAAGGAATTAAGAGCAGTGCAGCTGAAAGTGGAATTTTTGCTCAGCATTTATAAAGGACGCTTTAATAATTTTGACAGCCTAGGCCCTGGAAGTTAAGTATGAAAACAAAAACATTCAGATTACAAAAACACTCTCCATGCTTCTTGGTTCTGAATATACTTATTTTGTATCACTTTTTTTCTGGATGGAAACCAGCAGTAATAACTATGATTTTTCACTCAGCACAGCACCTTGACTACAGCTGTGCAGAGGGATTAGGTCTAATCAATTATAAACTCTTTTAAAGTGATATATTCATTTTAATTTTTTTATTTTTATTTTTTTTTCAGACAGAATCCCTCCTCCTGAGAGCAGAGAAGAGAGGCCTTTGTGATTGCTTCCCTGCAATACTCTGAAATGGGCACTGGGATTTGGCCAATGGACATTTATTAATTTTTAAAATGCTGTTCAATAAATTACAGGAAGA
Organism: Aythya marila; assembly: GCF_965140915.1. NCBI lineage: Eukaryota > Metazoa > Chordata > Aves > Anseriformes > Anatidae > Aythya > Aythya marila. Next base: position 68,509,004 of record NC_139045.1, on the reverse strand, counting down.
TAGAGTGCAAGTTGTGCCCACAATCACAAGAAAAACAATTTCTATCCAAACAGGTACAGCTCAGTTAGATCATTTTTGCTTTGATGTGTTTTATCAGTACTGTATGTGATATTGCATCTGCTGAAATGTCAAAAGAAGAAAACAGTGCCAGCGACTCACTCATGGGTTTTATGCAAGGACACACCATCTCACTTTTTTGCTATTTCAAGCCAAAAATTGTCCTTAGACTCTCAGGCCAACCTCAGTCCATGTGAGTCACCACAGATCTGTGAAACTCAGTGGAGTCACATTCTTTCATAGATTTCTGTTAGAATGTGTCCCCAACATGAAAAGGAAGCTACTTCACAACGATGCTTAGCTAAAAATTTGCAAACAAGCAGTCGTGGTTTTATGTAGAAATTAATAGCTGTCACTGACAGCTTGGCAGCCCAGGGAAGGGATTTGTTCCCAATTGTATCAATAGTCCGGTGCACAGCAAGCACAGTAATCTGCCTCCCAATGTTAATTTCTTCAAAGCCACCCAGTAGCTGTGATCTTTTTGGAGGGATTTATTAAGTATCTAATGTGATCGCTAACATTTATAATCACATGAATACTGCCTGGCAGTTGAACTGATTGTGTCTGCCAAAATCTTCTGGAGAAGTGTCTTTCATTAAGCAAATCACATACTGGGCTGAACCACTCTTGCTGGCCTCTGCCGAGAGTTTTGGCAGGCAGCCTGCCGAACGCCTGCACATCCAGGAGCCTCCTGCAAACGGTATTTAAAAAATATTTCGGCTCCAGCAAAATGGTCCACAGCTCTTGCAAGGACTCTACACGGGGATGAATTTCACTCAGTAGGGATGGGTTACAGTGCCGATGCTATTAATATGCCTGCTGCAATCAGTGGGAGACAAGAGAGGACAGAAAAAATTAGGTGGTGTAGTAGCAGTAGTAGACAAGATTGCGCCTTGTTATGCTTTGTAAAATAGCAGTCCCTTTCTCCTTGTTTTACATTTTTCCTTTTTTGGGAGGATAGGGAACAGAAGATGCCCCCAGTGGAAAGTTCTTGTAGATAATAAAAGGTTTTTCATAGGACTTCAAATATCCTCCCCAAAGTGTAATTAGCAGAGATCAGTAGTTCAGCTAGAGCATCTATGTAAAAATGAGAAATTTTATACAAGCAAGACTATGGAAGCTGTATCAACAACAGTGGTTTTCAAAGTTATTTTACCAACCTTTATTAAAATGTCCATCTTCCTATAAATGGCTGATATTTTGCTGTCAGGCAGCTCAGTAAGTTATGACAGTAGCTAGTAACCTCTGTATGTTTCCAAACCTCTTCTCTTCCATTTTATCCCACCACTGCAGGCATAGGGAACCGTGAGCCACTGCCAACTTGTTATTTTGTGTGCAGTCACCCTCCGTAACACAAAGGAGTGTATTACTGTACACTCTGCCAAAGTTGTTTGAAAGGCTTGTGTTTTTCAGCAGGGAAAGGCTTCCTTGCACCTGCATTTCAAGCAGGAAATTTTCTTTGTCCTTTGTAGTATTCTAGAAAAACCCTTTATAGGTCACCAGGACCTAGATTGTGTACAAAAGAAACATCACGACACAGTAACACCTTGCTTCTTGTAGCATTACACTCCACTGCAGCACTGTTAGCTGACTGATGGGCACCAACAGAGGTTATCAGCACAGACTGTGTCATTTTACACATAAATTGATAGGAATAACACAACCGCTTTGCAAAACACCAGCCTTAGGTTGCTTTACCCCCACCTAGATTTGAACATAAGCAATGCACAGATCATGAGTTAACTTTTTTTTGTAGGAGGCAGAATTCCAGCACAGCTCACCTTTTGGGAACAGCAGCATGTCTATGGTTTTGTGTTGCTACTAAACATGCTTATTCTGCTAGTCACTTAAAGAATCCTGCAATATCCTATTAGCAAACACTTTTCTTTGGCTGTGTTTTCATTTAGAAAAATGTTTGCTCAGAGCTAACTTTTGATATTCGCAGCTTATTATGATAAAATGGTGGAACGAGTGATGAGTGGATGTTCTCTGTCTCCCCAAGTGATCAGAGTGACATTGCAAGTTTTGGCACTGACTATATGTACTCCTCTTTGTCTATAACAAATAAAAAGGCAAGATGTATTGCACTATCTGGTGTACTTTGTTTCTTATTTGGAACATGATAGCACTCATTTAGCAATAAATATCAGCTCTTTAACAAGGTGGAAAAATCAAGCCAAAGTGCTATTTTGAATTAAAAAATCAAGAAATCTTGTATTTGGGCTCAATTTATGAATGTATTCCTCTTTAATGAAGTATAAAATTGAACTCTTATTTGAAATTAAAAGTACTGCAATGATTTTTGTGAGATTTCTAAGTACTCCATACTCTGTACGTGACGGTTATGATAAAGCTCCTTGTAATGAATATGGTAGCATGAAGAAAAACTTGAGGTAGATAGATTTAATTTATTATTGCTCATGAAGTTTGTTTAAATTCAGAGCCCCATGGATTCACCATTTGCTGGAAGAAACTGTGTATTTTACCAAAGGATTTAATTGCAGTAGGCCTTAAATCAGAAAGTCTTCTTTGCTTCATAACACTTAAAGTACCATTTTGCTGTGGAGCCAAGGCAATTTTCATGACCTTTTGAAACCAAGCTGTGTCTTCTTTTCTTTTGGTGCAGTGCTGCTGCAGGTAGCCTTGGGCACAGAGTATTTGTACACAAGGTGGAATGGAAATGGTAGACTGTAACGATGTACAGTTAAATTCTCCCTGGGAGAGGAGAAATATAATCATGTTAACACGATGCAGTCTCTGGGTAGGCAAGATGTTGGATAAATCCTGGCAATGCACCTCCACAACTTCTCACACCTGAGTGACAATGTTCTTTGGGTGTTTTCCGTGTGTTTTCTAAGGTAGTCATTTTGAGATGAGTCTCAGGATAACTCTGTGAAGACATGTCTCTGGATTTTGTTCTGAGAAACAGGAACACAATTCAGCCTGCTTGTAATGAAGATCCTTTTTAGGTGACATCAAAGGCAGGTAGTACGATTAGCTGAATCTGGTGAGTATATGAGCTGGTGTTCCTTGACCAAGTATTTCTGTGAAATACTCTGAAAGCCTCATGAAATCCCCCCTCCAGATGGAAATCTCATATTTAGAAATCACATACTTCTATCAGAACTGGTCTGTAGGTAACTCCTGGGTAATCTGAGCATCCAGTACACATTCCCTACTTTCTAAGCAATAGTCACAAACCGTGTAGGCATCTTCCCGAAGACCAGCCATGTCAGCTCCAGGCTGGAGCTCGGAGAGGAGACCTCTTCCTGCAGCTGTGAGACTTGTGCAGGGTGCTGGTGTTGCTGTTTGTTTGCTACCAGAAGACAGATCTCACCCTGCTGAGAGAAAGCACTTGCTGTGCTGAAGGAGGCATACAGGAATTCCAGAGCTCAAAGGTAATTTAAAAGAAGAAAATCTCTGTGGCTGTTGTGACTTTCCTGAGGCAGAGAGAGAAACATAAAATAAAATAAAATAAAATAAAATAAAATAAAATAAAATAAAATAAAATAAAATAAAATAAAATAAAATAAAATAAAATAAAATAAAATAAAATAAAATAAAATAAAATAAGGGATTTATGTATTTATTTATTTTTTACTGTGGAGGTAGCACAAGATGGAAAGTTTGCCTTTGCTTCTCCTGGCAGAGAAGAAGGGAGACCCTTCCCCTAAAAAAATGTTCTGCTTAGTCCTTCCCTAGGCAAGAACTCAGTGGAAGAGAGAAAAGGGGAGCGAGTGCAGAGGGGAAAGGAAATACCTGCCTTCTGCAGCCTGGCTGAGCTCCTGGCAAATCAGTGGAATGGGGAGCACATTGGTGCAAGAAAAGGGCTTATTCCCCCCACTCTCATCCAGCATGGCATGTGAATATTACAAGCTTTCCAGAACCTGCTTTTGAGATCTGTGCAGCGTAATGCAGGTGGAAGAGGTGGTTGTGAATAACCCCTGTGCTCCTCAGCTGGAGTTATTCAAAACATAGGAAATGTCAGGCAGGCTTTGTGCTGTGTCCCTTCCAAAGAAAATACAGAAGGTCTAGAAACATCCTTTGCTAATTGGTACTTGCCAATTTGAAAATTAAGGGGAAACTCATTTGCAGGTGCCAAGGGAAAAAGGCAGCAGCCACTTAAAGAGTGTTATTGGTGGCAAAAGCTATCTAGAGGTGGAAAAATAATATCAGCAGCAAGTATATATATGTATAACATGTATAAAATATTTAGTTTTATTTTTGCTCCCCTGGAAAGACCTTTGGTCTAAACCAGTGCAGACAAACTTAGGTGCTTATGTTGTGTAATGTAAATGTCCAGAGAAGAAGCTGAAGTTATGAACTTTCTTCCCTTAACTTCAGAGGGGAGGGATGAGAAACATAAGAAGGCTGTAAGAAAAACACTTAATTGTTCTCATTATTCCTGGGAGGGGGCTGAAGTACATGGTAAACATAACTTGTGTGGGACAGGAGGTACCTGTATATAACAGGAAAACAAAAAACCAAGTTATTTCTTTTGGGGCTCCTGCACCCTCAGTCCATCCAGAGCCCAATCTTCTCAAGCCTGTATCGCATGCTCCATCCCCAAGGTGGGTGGCAAAGGAGAAATAACTGGGTCCCTGAAATATCAGTCCCAGTTTTTCACTGAACTCAAAGATGATGAAGAAGAAAGGCAACAACAAAAGGAGCAGTTGCAACACAGAGCAACCATCCATGAAGGAGCTCTCTAGAATTAGGAAACAGAAGTAGTTGCTTGGTCTGTGTGTCAACACAGCTCTGTCCCTGGTAGATAAAAAAGAATTACCATCAATGATGATGTTCATTAATACCCATTATTAAAGCTTCAGTTCTCTACATCCATCCTTAGGCTTTCCATGCAATATCTCTTGGCAGATAAGTCGCCAGTAAACGATGGATTTTTTGTTCAGTCTGGCTTGTGTGAATGCTTTCTTTGAACTCCTTACATTTCTGTTTATGCTGAAATCATTATCAGAGCTGTTCCCTCAACACTGTGGCACAAATTCCACTCATATATGCCCACGTGGGATTCTTCATGAACTCACTGGAAAGCACAAAGGCGACTCAGGCCTGTTTTACACCAACAGTTCTTTGTTTACTCAGTGTGTTTATTCTGCTGTGTGGATTTCATACAGTCCTTTTACTGCACTGTAAAAGATTTTCCTGGGGAGAGCAAAGCCCCTGTGCCCTGTCCCTGCAGCACTAGGCTGAGTTTTAAAGAATGTTGATGCTATAACATCACTTTCCTCAAGCTGATCAAGAGCTGGCTTCAAGATGAAATGTTCTCTTTTGTTTAAATATTGACTAGGTGAAATAACAAATAGAAGTCTAGCCATTTTGTAGTGGTGCAGAAGGTACTTAATCATCTTAAAAGCATTACAATACTGAAGTTAGATGCTGTCTGCAGCACCAGTTACTGAGTCTGGATGTTTTTTCTAGCTGGATACAGCAACCTGCTTGTACTACTTCATACATTATAGATGAAGACTGACACCTCTCAAGAGGACAAATTCTTGTTATACCAGATTTCATTCCATATAAATAAATTAAGAAGGTGAGGTAAAACTATGGATCTATACATTGTTTGCAAACCCACATTAGTCAGATTATAACGAGCCTATCTTTTCTGATGATTAATTCCTTTTAGTTGCTCTAGAAACTGAGCCTGTATTTCACTACTCAGGTGTATGTGGGAGCTGAATGTATAGCAGACTGTAAACACATAAAGCTCATTGGTAGCAGTTAAGTATAGTATAGACCTGATGAATTTAGAAACCAGGAATTCTTGAGCTTTGATACATCTTTGCCAGTTAGGTTCTCTGGGATACAGGCTACAAATAATTAGTGTCTAATTGTTGTTTGGCTGATATTTGAATGATTAAAGCAGGATAAAAAAGAAAAAAAGAAAAAAGAAAAAAAGAAAAAAAGAAAAAAAGAAAAAAAAGAAAAAAGAAAAAAAGAAAAAAAAAAGAGTTGAGCTTTGATTGTTTAAGTCATTTTATAAAATCACTGATTTTCCTATTTGGTAACTAATTAAAAACCTTTCCCTCAAATTATGGTCCAGATTTCTAATACATCTTCCTGAACTGTTTTAATGTGCTGCTCATATTTCCTTACCTTAGCAACCACATGAGTAAGTTTCAATACCAAGATGGGCAACAGCGAAGAAATATACAGGTTATTCTGTGAACATTTGCAAAGGAGGACTAGGGAAAGATTATAAATCTCTGTTCAGAGACTAGTTTTAGTATGTCTTAACATAAGCTTTAGTAACTAGACTGCTGTATATTGCCTGCAATAGAACAAGTACTCGTTGCCAAATAATGCATTGAATAATTGATTTTGTTGTTGTGAAATAATTCTGAAGAAAGATCGTAGGGACTCCAGTATGTTTCATTGGTATGGGAAAAAGGAAAAAGGAAAAAGGAAAAAGGAAAAAGGAAAAAGGAAAAAGGAAAGGAAAGGAAAGGAAAGGAAAGGAAAGGAAAGGAAAGGAAAGGAAAGGAAAGGAAAGGAAAGGAAAGGAAAGGAAAGGAAAGGAAAGGAAAGGAAAGGAAAGGAAAGGAAAGGAAAGGAAAGGAAAGGAAAGGAAAGGAAAGGAAAGGAAAGAAAAGAAAAGAAAAGAAAAGAAAAGAAAAGAAAAGAAAAGAAAAGAAAAGAAAAGAAAAAAGAAAAGAAGAGAAAAGAAGAGAAAAGAAGAGAAAAGAAGAGAAGAGAAGAGAAAAGAAAAGAAAAGAAAAGAAAAGAAAAGAAAAGAAAAGAAAAGAAAAGAAAAGAAAAGAAAAGAGAAGAGAAGAGAAGAGAAGAGAAGAGAAGAGAAGAGAAGAGAAGAGAAGAGAAGAGAAGAGAAGAGAAGAGAAGAGAAGAGAAGAGAAGAGAAGAGAAGAGAAGAAAAAAGAAAGGAAAAGAAAAGAAAAGAAAAGAAAAGAAAAGAAAAGAAAAGAAAAGAAAAGAAAAGAGAAGAGAAGAGAAGAGAAGAGAAGAGAAGAGAAGAGAAGAGAAGAGAAGAGAAGAGAAGAGAAGAGAAGAGAAGAGAAGAGAAGAGAAGAGAAGAGAAGAGAAAAGAAAAGAATAAAAAAACTTGCAAAATTTAAAACATTCTTTATTGCAGATAATTAGCTGTTTCCCATACATACAGTTATATAGCTGAAACAATTTTATTGTGATGGAGTTTGAATTAGTCACATTTAAACAGTTGTTGAGCGATCTGGACTTGGGAGTAAATGAAGGCCCTGAATGGATTTAATGGGTATTGGACCTTGGCCAGCTCTCCAAGTACAAGTGCAAACATGCAACACTTGGGAAAAAAATCAGACTAGTAGCTAAAGGCTGGGAAGACAAACACAGTGAACTTGGGAAAAATGCATTTTGCTGCTTTCCCCTTCGAGTGAGGTCGGATTTATACCTTGTCCATTTAAAATTTTAATTGTACCTGACATGTGAGCAAGTTTTTGTATTGCCTCTTCAAGTTTAGTTGCCATTTAGATTTGCAGTTTATACATGGAAGGGCACCAGATACCTCACATACATCAGGACAGGGATTTTATCACCAAATTCAGAGTCTGGAATAAGCAGGCATGAGCTTTCCTGGACACTGCTCGCAAACAGTTGGTCCTTTGGACACCTACATACTCCTCCCAGTCCTTGCCAACCTGAAAAAAAGTCAACCAGCTTCTGCCTGGGTGACTGATGGGCTCTGTTGAGAAGAGCTTCACTGACAAAGTAATTCGTGAGCTGCACAAAATGCCTGTGAAGACGAGTAGCCAGCACCTCTCTCAAGGAAAACCTAATGGCCTGGATGCCAGTAATTCTGGCTGGGGAGATACTTGTTAGGCTGGCTAGCATGGTGTGGTTTGGCTGTGTGTTGACCATGGAGAGCAGAAGGCTGTAACTGGAGTAGGTGCCACTGCCGCTGTAGCACACAGAGGCATGAATAGTTCATCTGGAAGACCTACAAAGACTGAATCCAACTTCCTGACCACTTCAGAGGCATATCAAGATATAAATGAATCTGCAAAAAAAAACTCAGAACCCAAAATCTCAGTTGATACTGACTGTATTCTGCACTTCTTTGAATACACATATGCATGCCTCAAATATGGCACAGATTAATTTTGTCAAAGCACAACACAAAAGAGTAATACCCAGCCAGCCTTCCAATGTTGGATGTCTAGAATTGAAGAGCAGAACAATAATGAGGCAAACAATTTTAGGAAAAGCAGAGTGTTTTTTATCCCATCTTACAGCTTCTTGTCCTAGCAGGCAATATGATGATTTGTGCAGGTCAGAATGGCAGTCTACAAAAACAGGTTGCTTTGGCCTCAAGTCTGAACTGCCTGCAGGCTGTAGACATGCGTGCTCATCCTTCCCTTCTAAGGGCCAGTTTGGTTGTTCACCCTGGAAACATCTCTTCTGAAAGACAGAATTTTTGTAGTTCTTATGATCTAAACTTCATTGTATTTCATAAAGCAGGGAATGGGAAGCCAGAAGGCCCTTAATTCTATAAATGAAGTTTCAGTCCCCTCCAGCCTATCTCACACAAAGTGTGGGCTTTTTCAGTTGCCATCTTGTTGTCAGTCTGCATACTCCTTGCTGAAGTTGCTGAGATGGTGGCACGGTCTCATCAGTATGTTGCCAATTATTTGTTTCTTTCCCAATGAAGCTGCAGGTGCCAGGAACATCCTTGTTTGTCATCACTATTCCATACCATGTCTCAGAGCAGATGGTAGATACGGTTTTGGGGTGGTGAAAGAATCCATGCAGCACTCATGATGGTAGTGCTCACCTACTTGGAACAGATGTAGTGATTAAAACAGAACAAATATTTAAAGCATAACCTGGAAACACAATTTGCAGTTATCTGTGTATTCTTACTGTCTGTTAATAGAATTATGTCAATGATACTGATATTTTAAGTGTAAATTGAGATTCAGTGTCTGAACTGAAGAGGACAAGGGTAGACTGGAGGCAGCAGTGCAAAAGCAGTGAAGAGTTCAGTAGCTCAAAGAGAAAGAAATTACTAGAGACAGGCTGTCTGTACAGGCTGCTAATCTTCAGACCAGTCTGATCTGTGAGTTCAGCACCGAAAACAGACAGAAAAGAGGAGGGAAATTCACAGCCCATGACCTGCGTACCAGGGCACCACACTGTGTGCCCCAGACAAGGCACCATTTTGTAGGCCCTTAGGGCTGCATGTGTGGACAAAATGGCTGCCAGTGGGCAGAATCTTGGGGTAGAAGACCGGTATCAGCATGCTGAGGACCTGGCCTTCTATTTGTGCTCAAGCACAGTGACAAGGGGTTGTACATACCTTAAGATCTAGAAAGAAACCAACTGTGCCTACTTCTGCTGTATCTGTGAGGCAGCACCAGTGTGCTAATGGGAGGAACACATATGCAGGCTTCATATTCCGTGGGAATGGGGTCCCCAAGTTGTTTTTATGCCTGAGGTTCCTGGGTTTGCCCCTTAGGAAGGGTATTCCCCTGGCCAGAGCTGGCTTCCAGCAGCCTTTCATAAAACCTCAGCCTTGTAGTATTTGACAATGATTGCTCAAAGCCACCTCTCATCTCGAGATAGCCATATTGCACAGTTTGGGATGATTCCAGCATAACGCTGCTGTATTGTTTGTTTGCAAGGAAGGAACAGACGTAAAATGCAGTTTGGTACTATATTATCTCATTAGCATGATTGTGATTAAATCATACGGGAACCACGATGGTACAGCCTTATTGTCAGTCACAGAATTTGTCAGATTATATGTACTGCCAAATCCAGCAGCCCAAAATCACAACCACCATGGAAGAAATCATGGGACTTTTGTAAAAGGAATAAGTTGAAAGCAATACATACATTTTGTTCTCATAGTTTAGTGTCATTTTTTGAAACTTTAAATAATGCTAGCTAGAAACTACAGTACCAAATACTACATAAATTGTTTTAAATCTGAAAAGCTGATGAATCCAGAGAGCTGAGATATGTAATGCATTGCTTTTAGTTGTTAGAGTAGATAAAGCACGAAAAGTCCTTTGCTACTGCAGAGACCCCTGCAGTCTGTAGTCACAGAACTCTATTGATTTTCTCAGAGTTCAGCTGGTGATGAATTTGGTCTGGTGAATCAGGCAAAAGTTGCTTCTACGTCCAGCCATTCATTGTATTTTGATGTAGACTTGGAGACTGTTGAACTGTGTTTTGTTGTGCCTGATAAATAAAAGCAGATACTGTGTTTGTACACGCAGATGGCTTATCAAATGTTTCCTGAGCATGTGGTTGTGGAGCTCAATGGACTTTGGTGTGATCTTAGAATCAATTAAGTTCTGAGATGTTTTAACAGGTTTTGATTGAAAAGCAAGGCAGGAAAGCTGCACATGGAATACTGATGAACAAGTACAACAGGAGAGAGAGTGTATTGGTAAAGTGGATGGAACAGTAAACTGAAATACACTGCTCCAGATGTAATACTCTAGATACTCTTTCTGACTGTTTCAGTTCTGCACATTCCAGCAATCAATATGTGCCTTTGGAGTACTAACAATAAATCTTGCAAGGTGCTGCAATAGCAGCTTGCTTAAAACAACGTACATCCATGCTTAACAGCTTTGCAGAATTGGACCTGGAGGGCTCAGTGCTCTTTGGGATTAATCACTTAGTGAGCTTTGCTCTCTATTCAATGATGCCATTATTCAAGCCATGACAGTTGGTTCCATTAAATATCCATGTGTTTCAAACTGTTGAAAAAAAGATCTGTTCCAGATGGAAATGTAGCGTGCAAACTATCCAAATGCTATTTTTGCAAACAGCATTTCAAGAACAATTGTTTGGGACTTTACAATATGGGCACTAACAAGAACAGGAAAGGAGATTTGAATGTGGCTTCCAGCAGCTTTTTCCCACTTAAAAACAGCGTCTTGGGACACTTCATTTTAAACTGTCACTGAGCTGCAGAGCTGGGCCAGCTGAAGTTGCAGAACAGCTCCTCTTTGCTGGGGGGTATCCCATGGAAGAAGAGACAGAGGAACATAGAGTGGCTCAGTCTGCCTGTGTGATAAGCTGGGAACCCCATCAGGACTCTGCTGTGAGTCTGAGGGATTTTCACTGATAGGCCCCTGTAGCTATCCTGCAGGCCCAGCTGATAAAGGTAGTGCTGTGGCTGGGAAAAGTATGCGGGAAACAGAAAGACTCCAGCCCATTCTGTGGGGACAATTTTTGCAAAGAAGATATAGAAAAGCAGGGTTGGAGCTCTAACTTGGAGAAATCTGGGGCTCAACCATTTAAAGAATTTTAAATTCATTTAAATGAATTTTGATAACTGAAGAGATGAGCAGATGCTACTGCACTCGGCAACCCAAATTTGGCCACAAAGATTGCTTGAGGAAGTATGAAGGGGCAGGGAGGGCTGACAGCCCTCAGACTCAGAGTGTGGTGTTGGAAACTGAGGCTGGGAAAGCTGTGGTGAGGAGTTCAGCTGTCTCAGCCTGCAGATGTCATAGAGGTTCAATTCAAACATTCCTTAGGGTCTCCTTGCAAGGCTTCACTTCTAGGGCGCTGAAAAGATCATGGATAGGGAAGAAAGGATTGAAGCAGATTACAGTGGCATTTAAGTTTTATTAAGCAGATGAATCTTCCTGGGTAGCAATTAATCTCTATATTATTGCAAGTTAAAATGGTGGCATTTGTAACTTTGCTAGAATTTCAGCCATTTATTTTCTTTAGTGTCTCAAAAATCGTGACCAGGCAATTACCATTTTATGCACTGTTTTGGGATGCTGGGAGTGTTCTTCTGGTATGGATTAAACTACACTGTGAATTTGAATGAACACCTTCACCTTGTTTTTCAGATAATCATAACTGAGTAAGCTCCTTATAGGAACGAGGCACCTGAAACATTAGAAGATTCTAGCCAAAGCACAGACACATGTGACTGCCCCAAACTTAAGCACTTGTAAGATCGCTCAAGAATTTGAACTATGTGAAAAGGGCTTGAGGTTTGATTGTAAAAATTCAGTTGTCAGACAGAGAATGGTTTATTTTTGTTTTGATTTTTTTTTTTTTTGTCAATGTTCTGAGTACATTTGGACCTCTGAGTTTTTCCTATACCTGCCTGCTGTCTGCCTGCCTTGTAGGTACAGATTTCCAGGCTAAAATTTCCCATTTGCTGACAATTACTTTGTTTCCATGCATCTATTAACTTTATGCTGTTCCAGTATGAGTTTTTATGACAGTGAAGTTAGCATTCATTTCTGTAAGTCCCTTAGGGAGTCTGAAAACCTAGTTCTTACTAATTTCTAACAGAAAGTGAGCAGCCACATCTTTCCTCTGTCTTTTCCTTTCCCAACATCCAAGTGATTCACAGAGGCTCATCACTGTGTGAAACCTGTGAATTGTTGTCTTTCATTGATTTCAGCCTCCTGATCAGTTCTCCACACTAGATTTCAACAGAAATATAAACCCTGAGGCTGAAGTATCGTCTTTGTCACACTTGTTCAAGTCTAGTTACTTTTTCCCTTTGGGTATTTTCCATAATGTATTTTTATACATAATGTAGCTCTTTCTCCGGTGGCTTCTCTTCCATATCCCTCCAAAGCCTTGGTGCTTCCTTGTCAATAAAGTTTGGCACAGTTTCAATCACAGTGCTTTGGAGCTTTCTTCTTTTGTGGCTAAATGAGTCACTGCTAGAAAATGCCTGAGGAAAGCACAGCTGTATGTGATAATGAAGGTTTATATCATTAGAAAGGGAAGCTTATCTTATATAATTTTTCCACAATTCCAGTAATTAGCTTTTATTGGTCTTTGACATTTCTTCCTTATGAAGAGTCTAACAGTGGTGGTAAGAACTGAGATGGAGAGCACAAATGGACAGCCAGCAAGGAGGTGACATGAGTCTGCTCAACTCACTGACAAGTGTGTCAGGAACCCAGAAAAGAAAACTTTTCAGCTAGGAACTTATTTTTTCAAGTTTTCACAGTGTTAATTGAGTTTCTGCATACATAATAATTAATGATCTAAGTTACAGACATCTTAATGATCCAGCGTGGTTGATAGGGAATAGAAATGTCAGAGGAGGAAAGTGCTGCAAGCAGTTGTACCCAGGTGACCCAGCTGCCAACCTGTTCCTGGGAGAGGTGGGGAAAATCAAGTGTTCAGAGGACAAAATACCAGGTGGTGAAAATGCCAGAAGTCACTAAGAACATGTGTTTTGCTGGGGAACAGAACAGCAGCAATGAGGCTAGTGAAGGCCAGTCCTTCAAGACATTAAGCAGCCACGGTTATCAACCCCATTGCTGGTATATGTAGCTGTGGTATCTCAGTGGCTGCAGCTGAAGTAGTGTGCCCACTGCACAGGGGACAGCAACAGCCTGGGGCATGTAAAAATCCAGGGGCAGAGAGTTGGAGAAGAAAGGACACAGAGGCCACTGGTGTGCTGTCCCCATGTTGCCACAGCTCCTGCAGCTACTCTGGGCTCTCCGTCCTGCCCCCTCCATGGCCAACACTGTCCCTGCAGAAGCAGAAGGAAGGAAAAAAGGGGTCAGCAATTCAGAGCATCTCTACCCTGAGACATTGCTTTGCAACAACCTAAGAAAGAGGAGGAAGAACCAGCTTCTGCAGTTCTAGGAGAGGAATTTGTCCCTGTTAGTGGTGGAGAGGAACTGCATCCTATGTGCTTCTTAGCTGTTGGGAAACGTAGTGCTTATTTAGTCAGAAAGTTTGGGTTGCTGCAGTGCTTCCCTTGTGTTTACTGCCATTGTGGAAAACAAACATGAGTCAGGAATGGCTCCATCTGAGAACTGGGCTACTTGATCACAGTAGCTCCCTGCCACTGAGATCCAAAAATATGGATACAAGCGCAGGGCCTAGTTCAGAGCTTGGTGCCCCAGTTCCTCTGAGGCAAGGGTGGCCAACAGTCAGGCTTAGCCTCTCAAGGCAGAACAGAGGGTGAGAAGAACAAAAAGTGGATCTCTTTGGTCAACAGTGATCTCTGTGGACTTCTGAGAAGCCAAGGGCATTGTGTTTCCTCTGTGCTTGGTCTCAGAGAGCCAAAGACCAAAGTGGTGGCTAGGAGGAGGTGACAGTAAGTACTCCTCTGGGTGCTTTTGGATCTGGCAGGCATCTATATAAATATTACTCAACTGGTGGAGGTCTGCAGGGCATTATTTTTAAACCTATTATCGCTCTTGCTTTTAGTATCTGTTTATGTTTTTCTGCAGAAGACACGAGTGCTTTCTCAGGCACTTAATGTCTGCTTCAGGGCCATTAGCACGCCTGGTACAATTACAAACACACCGAGCCACAATTCAGGCTTTACGATGAGCTGTGTGTTCCTTTCATTCTGGGGACCTTTCAGCAATGCAAGTGCAACATCCAACCCCACACTTGGACTCCTGAAGTAATCACTTTTTTCCCTAGCTGGAGTGATACTTTCAGCAGGCTCTCTGTCTCCGTGAGCAAAGCAAACAAAGTAATGTGCCAATAGGTCTTAAATTTACAAGTCTTACACTTCTGTGTTTGTTTTAAGGAAGAGAACTGCACTCACATGTATCTCAGGCAATTATTCACACCTCGGTGTGCTGGCTTAGCGCCTTATCTGTAAGTCAGCAGTGAGAGGTAATTACATTTTGGCTTATAGGAAAATATCTGATTTGATCTTAGAAGTCCTACCCTTGACTTGCCAGTATTTGAAGCCTTTGTGTGTGTTTTTGTTTTTTCCTCTCTGAAGTGGAAAAAATGGATGGTCAAGGTCAGGCTTTTCATGGACACAACCCTGTTTACTTATCAAAACTGTATTTAACATCCTGTCTTACTGAGCACTGCAGCACTGTTGCAGTGCAAGGCCTCTTCTCCTTAAAGCAGCAGCTGCCCAGCTCTCTGCTCCTCGGAAAAGGAGAACCACTCTCCTGTGAAGTTGGTGAGTAGTAAGAGCCATTCAGTGGGTAGCCGAACTCCTAGAAAAAAAAAAAAAGAGCTTCAAATCTGCTGTTTACATAACTTTATTTCTACGAGGGTTACAGGAAGGCTGCAGCAGAAGGC
Source organism: Aythya marila (assembly GCF_965140915.1). Lineage (NCBI taxonomy): Eukaryota > Metazoa > Chordata > Aves > Anseriformes > Anatidae > Aythya > Aythya marila. The sequence continues at coordinate 68,493,926 of NC_139045.1, read as the reverse complement.
AGGAATGGGAAAGATAACACTATTTACGATTCAGAAGCGAAATTCACCACTACAAAAGATCTCCATGCATTATTTATAGGGCAGGCTGGCACTACTGCTTTGAAGCCTCACTGCTCTCATGTTTTGGCTGCTCTTCTGTGAGTCTGTGGAGAAGTGGGAAACAAGATGATGCTGCAGAGGAAATGTGTGAGAGCCTAGGCAGAGCGCCATGTAGTTGGGTTACGTGAATCAAAAGAAGTAAACCTTGGATGTGTCTTGTGCGCTTCACTGGGAGGTGTTTCTGAAGGTTTAGGTATTATTAGAAAAAGGAAGGTTAGAGGGGCTAACACGCCACAGTCACTGCCTGACAGCTAAGTCAGAAGGCCTGGACATGTCTCTTGGCCATCAGTGCGTAGGATGCTGTTTTACTTGCAGAGGTTGGAGCTGAATTCACAGAGTGGGCCTGGGGGCTGCTGAGGGGTGCTCACATCAATGGCAGCAAAATGGGATTCCACTAGAGTCCTAATTCTTTATATTCAGTGGGGCAGCAGAGTGAAGAGCAAGGAAAAGCCAACCCCAAAATACTGAACAGCAAATAAAGGCCTTCAGTACCCCTTGAAGAGACCAAGGTTTCCTGGGTGAACCTGAAATATCCTATTCTTCAAGTTTTCCAAGGATGCCTACTGACTTTTGCAAGGTGACCATGCACTGGTGACCATACACCACAGTCATTCCATAGCATAACAGCACATAGGTGGGGTGGCATCTCTGGGTGCCAGGTGAAACAGTACTGTGACAAACCAATTTAGAGAGGTATCAGTGTGAAAGCAGTACCATTGCTGCCTTTCTTTCCATTGTTCATAAAAAAAATAAATAAAAAAAAAATCAGGTCTTTTTCTTTTGTCTTTCAGTCCCACTGCTCCCTGCAAATGGAGACACATCAGAGCTGGAAACCTGCTTTCCTCTTTTAAGCAGTAAGGAATTATGTCTGGTCTTAAAGGCCTAGATACGTCTCGTAAATTCTTCACACAAGAAAGCAAATGCTTCTCACTTCCTAACCTAACTATGTAAAGCTCCCCCTCCATGCCATGACACTGCGAGATATTTAAATTCATGACAGTTTCCCTGCTCATCAGTATTTTCAGAGGCTGGTGCATTTGCATGCTGGAGGTTATGCACGTGTTAGGAATTTGCTTTATAGTTCTCCTTCTCAGAGGTGCACAGCCTTTGGGTCTCTTGCTAGAAGCGTGTGCCTGCCATGTACAGTCGTCTAATTTGCCCCCCTCTTTGATATCTGTGTTGAACTCTTGGTGCTGTTGACTTGTAGCAATTACAGCCTTTTCTGCCAATTAGGCAGTGGAGATGAGCAGCAATGGGCTCCCAAACTGGCACTCAGATGCTCTGGCTGCTCAGCGCACTGCTGAGCTGCCGCAGGCTATCACAGAGCTGTTGGCACGAGCATTTTTCTTCTGCTTGCTGACGGCTTTCGGGTCAGCCTGCAGCCTCACAAAATCTATTCAAAGAAAAATTGAGTTGAAGCGAAGTCCTTGCATAAGACTAACACAGAGAAAGAGGCCAAAAACACTCTGTAGCAATTCTCTCCATAGGAAACCAAATTTTTCTCTGCCTTAAAATCACCATGACAATTCAGTGGGGAATAGCAGCTGCTGTTCCTCGCTAAGGTAGGGCTCGCAGATACAGCTTTAAGGCTCATCAGAAGCCAACTGAGCATCCAGAGCAATTTCGGGAACACCTGTAATCCCTGTGTGCCCCACTTTCCAATCAATTGAATGAAACTCACATTCCCTTTTTCTAAAGCCTGTAAAGTTTTGCTCAAAAGCAACCAGGGCTCCTAGCTTTCCTATCACAGGCAGCAGTTTGCAGGAGGAGGGCACCTGGTGTCACCTGATGGTCAAGATTCACGTATTTCAATAATAATACAAAATTTGCTCTGGCACAAATCCCACTCTAGACCAGCTCCCCCCTGCCTAAGTCCCTGCAGCAGCATTCAGTGTCACTGTCAGTATTTCATGCAGAGCCCTGCGCTGTCCTGCCTGCTCCAGAAAGTGGATATTAATGGGGCATTTTTATGCTGTCTTCTGGTGATTTGTGGCTCTGTAGAGTCCTCTCCTCTCCTTAACCTGGGTTCTTGGCTGTGTTTCTTTTGCTTTTCTTCCTATTTCTTCCTTCTGGCCAGCTGCTGGCAGTTGTTCCCTTTTCCACGGTTCACACTGGGATACCCACAGAAGGTTTTCCGGGCTGAGTTCTCCTGTCACGTCCACCCCTGGAAAACAAGAGGACCACCCCGTGCAGCCAGTGGAGTTAATGGCAGCGTAAAGCAGGTGTTGCACAGTGCTTTGTGTTGTTCTGACATTTCCTGCCAGCGGTCTCTCTCCTAGATCTTAGTTGGGTTTTGTGTTACAATAAAATATTCATTTGCCCATGCTTGCTAAACCTATTGAAATCTGTAGAGAGGCCCTCTTTTATCCACGGATAACTTTTGTCTTGAGACTCCCCTGCAGGATCCCTGTGAACTCAGGATAAAGATCACATAGCCAATGTCACCCTCTGGGAGACCAGTGATGTAAAAATTAGGAGAAATGAGAATGTCTCTGTCATTTCACAGCCTCAACAAGTTTAATCCCTTGAGACTGGGAAGGAGAAAGTCCCTCCTAAAATGTCCCTTCATCCTATAGGCAGTTTAGTGATCGGTCCTGAACAAGATGTAAATGGAAAGACCTTCTAGATTTTAGTGCTCCCTTGTGGATTTTTATTGCTGACATGAATTTTGGTGGCCTTGGACCTTCTGAAGGCACATGTCTTTCTAGGCTCCATGGTATGGGGTGTACCTGCTAGATCATCCCCCAGATATCTGCTCTGATCAAGGCCGATCGTTTACCTCTCTCATCTCCATCCCAACTCCCTACTACCTTTGATCCTTGAGGACAAAGTCAGGAAGGTTGGCCCAGATGATCCACATCTAATTACACTTCTCTGAGCTTTTTCTACTCATACTGATGTTTCTTTAGGCTGTGCCAGAGGCTACCTAAGGATCAGGCTGCCCTAGTGGCAAGCCTTTGTCAGGTGGACATGCTTCAGTCCAGCGTGGCTTTCTTTGCTGGAAGGAGGTGTACCTTGTTCTGTGCTTAAATGATGACCGAGCTCTGCTCGACCCAAGCAGGGTAAATTGTCGAGGATAAAGCACATTTGTTAGTTGTAAACACCCTGGCAAATCAATGTCCCTATTTACAAGAACCCTTAGCTTTCTCCACTACCTAGATCATTTAATTTTGTTCCTTAAGGGATAACAGCAAAACATGATACTGTGTTTTTAAGCTTTTATTCATTTTAATTTTCCACAAATGGTTTTCACTGTAACAGTCTCAACAGGAAGCAATAACAACACATAATCACAAGGCTCTTGATAATGATAAAAGTAGATCTGCTGCCAGCAACTATTATGGTTGTCCTGGGACTGTGAAAAACATTATGCGCACTTTTGTTTGGGTGAGATAAAGGGCAGGTTTACTCTGAAAAATGGCTGTCAGGCTGGCGTTTCCTTATTTAGTGGCTTTGCCTGCCACTCATGTCAGTTCTGCTGATGCTAGGGGAGACAAGTGATATTGTACTACCTCAGGGCTTTAACCACTTACTACCTAACAGTGTCAGATATGCTCGGTGGCTCGTTATCTTCCAAATTGATTCATGTTGTGGTTTAGCCCCAGAAGGCAGCTGAGCACCACCAGCCGCTGGCTTTTGACCCCAGGTGGGATGGGGGAGAGAATTGTCCTGGCTGTCGAGGAAGAGCAGCATCCCAGCCCTTCGAGAGAGCCCTGGAGTCTCTGCGGCCCATCCACAGCTGACTGCATCCCCCCGAAATCCCCCAGAAATCCTGCCTCATGGATAGCTGCAGAGCCAAAGCCACTTCTGGCAGAAACCCTATTTGTGAGGAACTCACAGTAAACAGCCAGTGTGCAAATCGATCTGATATCTGTTCCTCCCAGCCTGTTTATTGTGAAAGTGCTTTGGGCTAGGAACTGCTCTGCTGCTTGTACGATTGTCGTGGTTCCGCTCGAGTGGGCAGCCGAGCTCCACCACAGCCGCTCTCTCACTCCCCCTCCTCAAAGAGGAATGGGGAGAAAATATGTGAAAAGGGCTCAAGGATTGAGATAAGGACGAGAAAATCACGCAATAATTATTGTAACGGGCAAAACAGACTCGGCATAAGGAGATAGTAAGATTTATTGCCTACAACTAACAAGCGAGAGAAGTGAGAAAACAAAGGAAAAAAAAAACCAAAAGCACCTTCCCCCCATCCACCCTCTTCCACCTCCTCCCCCCGAGCGGCGCAGGGGAACGGGGGAATGGGGGTTATGGTCAGTCTACTGCGCTTCTTCTCTGCCGCTCCTTCTCGGTCACTCTCGTCCCCTGTGCTGTGGGGTCCCACCCACGGGATGCAGTCCTTGATGAACTGATCCAGCGTGGGCTTCCCACAGGCAGCAGCTCTTTCAGAACTGCTCCAGATATGGGTCCGTACCACGGGGTCCATCCCTCAGGAGAAAACTGCTCCAACCTGGCTCCCCTACGGGCTGCAGCTCCTGCCAGATCACCTGCTCCTGTGTGGGCTCCTCTCCACGGGCTACAGGTCCGGCCCGGAATCTGCTCCGGCAGGGGTCTTCCACAGGCGGCAGCCTCCGTCGGTGCAGGGCCACATGCTCCACCGTGGTCTCCTCCACGGGCTGCAGCGTGGAACCCTGCTCCACCGTGGTACTCCATGGGCTGCAGGGGGACATCCTGCTTCACCATGGTCCTCACCACAGGCCGCAGGGGACTTCTGCTCCGGCGCCTGGAGCACCTCTCCCCCTCCCTCTACACTGACCTTGACATGTGCAAGGCTGTTCTCTCACTCCCTTGACTCTCCTGGCTGCTGTGTGGCGCAGCGTTTTTTCCCTGTCTTAAATATGCTCTCACAGAGGCGCAAAACAACATCGCTTATTGGCTCGGATCTGGAAAACAATGGGACCCTTCCCAAACATGGGGCAGCTTCTAGATCTTTCTCACAGAAACCACCCCTATGGTTCCCTGCTACCAAAACCTTGCCACGTAAACCCACTACAACGATGTCTGCCGTGCTGTCTCAGCTGCTGATCAGGCATGAAGCTCTCCCTTAACACAAATATATAGGGAGGGCAGCACTCTGGGCAGCTTCATGGGCTGCGCTGGTTACACAGCTACATGTGCAAGTAAGGTCATTTTCTTGGTGTAACTATTTCTAGTGAAGACTTGGCTTTACTTGTTTCCCAGCCTGAGCTCACAGGCCTGGAGGTTAAAAATAAACCCTATAAGCACCATTTGTATTGAATAGACTGAATTTAGAAAGGACTGAGAAGCACTAAGTGTGACCTCCTCCACCCTCCCATGCCATTTGCACAAAGTGACTTCTCAGAAGCAGGCTAAGTTGATCAATTGATGTTTTTCACTATTTGTCTAAGTGCTAACATGGCCTTTGACATCCACACAATTAAGCAGCGGTCTTGCAGCATCCCAGAGTGGCAGGGAAGAGCAGCTATGCCATAGATCCTCTCTGGCTCAGGGAATTTAGGGCTGAGATGTGAGATGCACTGTGACTTCCAGGCAAGGGAGATGTGGGACGAGTTGGATGTACAAGATTGTGAAAGAGCCGAGTGCCAAGGCTGGGATTTACACTGATTTTTCATTTGGAATTAAAAGGTAACTATACCATATTTATGTGTCTGTAGTGCTCACAGGACAAAGACATGTTAGGAATAAAATGTAAAATGGAATGTCAAAACAATAGAAAACTTAATGAAAACTTACCTTTTCAAGTAAGCTTTTCAGATCTTCTAGAATATATCTAAACATTAGTTTTGTCACTAGCCACAAATTCATCAACAGCCATTCATGATCCGGTTTTTCAAATATTTTTTTTTCCCAATGATTTCATTGGGAATTTGGAAAACTCAGAACTTTAGAAAACTCAAGGGATCTGACGCTAAACATCTTCATGTGTGTTTATTTTCTTCTCTTCTAGCTTTCATTTTATAACAAGCTGAGCTTCATGACTGCGATATCATCAGATACATAGTAAGGACAAAATTAGGACTAAACATTAAAAAAAAAAAAAAGTTCATTTGAAAGTTAAAACTTCAGTAAATATACAGTTCTTAAATATAATTTAATTTCAGCCAAGAGGGCAGGCAAAATATCACTGCATTTTGATGAGGAGTAATTCCTTAATACTAAGAAAGAAGACAAGAAACAAGGAACAGAGTATAAAAAATTTTTCCCTTCTTCCACATATTCAATATGTTCCTGAAAATTAATTTGGCTCAGTGACATAAGGGATCACAGTTAGATAAAGCTGGCAGAGAGGTTACTTAATAATGATGTCATATCAAAGCAGACTACCAGTAATATAAAATCAGCTGCACACAAATAGTATCTATGTATTTATTTATTTATTTCAGTGAACTTCGCCCTGCTGTTTCTCATATGATGACCCAGATGCAGTGCCCACGTCTACGTGTGGCTGCCAAGCCTTTATGATCAGGAGAGCCATAAACTGGCCCTCACTTGTAAAGATAGGAGAGCTCTGAAAAGCATCCCAGCTTACAGTATTTTACAGTATGAGTTCAGGGTCACTGGCATTCCTTTTTGAATGCTGGAGGGGAAAGCAGACATTTGTTTGAAATACATCGTCTCGAGCGATACCGCAGCCAGATTAATAAAACAGCTCTGGATCCAGAAGGCCCAAAAAAGAGGCCGAGTTTTCCAGAGCACTTGAAATCCCACAGCTCCTGATATGACAACTCTTACAGCAACATTTTATCTGAGTTCCTGGAAATCTGGCTGTTCACCCTGCTGTCTGAAGGAGAGCTGAGAGCATGCTTAAGAGAAAGCGACCCCAGGTTGTAAGGTCTGGCGCGCATCTCAGTGTTCGGGATGGAGGGTGGATTTATGAGGTGGTTGAGAGCAGGAGCTGAGTGGGCTATGAAATGCTTTCCAGTGCGTATGCAGTAGCAGAGATATGGCTAAGCAAGCCTGGAGCAAACTCCTGAGTCTATGTGACCAGCTGGAATAGGGTACAATGGTAGAAGTCCTTGTGGGAGGCAAAGCGTGCTACTCCTCTGCAATTATAAGAAGCCCCTGGAGGTCATGTGTGGGGATACATGTCCAAGGGATGGCAGGAAGAGATTGTATTTACAGCTGTGGTACATGAATTAAACAGTGGGGTAGCGATCTGGGAAATCTGTCTGTACAACTTACAAATTCTCTTTGATGTTGCTATATGTGGACCCTGATTGAATTATTGACTCTCTTTTGAATGTAGGGCTGATCGCACCCTTCTGTGTTTTTACATCTATTCTGGGGAAAAATAGTGTCCAGAGGGCATGATACAATGACAGAATTTGGTAGTCACCAAATTATGTGTAAGCAATAAACTTTGGTCAGAAAAGAGGCCAGAGTGAGCAGTGTCACCAAGGCACGCAGGTTGGCAGCTGAGCCGTGTATTTATTGCCTGGTCCTGGCTTTTTTCTGTTAGTATGGGTTTGCTGACAAAGGAGCAGTGGAGGTGCGGGGTGAGGGGAAGACCAGGAATCACCCAGCCCCAGTCCAAGGAGCAGTTCAGTCTGTCAGGGAAGCATCACAAGGAAGGATGTGTAGGTGACCACTGTTCTTTCCCTTAGGTTCTGGTTGTTGCTGCAGTAATAACGGATCTTGGAGCAGTCTGATTATTATGTGTTTTCATGTGCCATGCCCCTCAAGAGCATAAAATCTTGACCAGATTGCCAAAAGGGGAGCTTGTAAGCATTTGGAGGAGCCAGGCAGGCTGGCTGTAGTAGCACAGAGTCCTACTCTTCTTCCCATAATCCAAAACTACAACAAAAAGCAGCTGCTTCACTTCAGAGGTAGCTCCAAGTATCCAGCTCCTGACAGCTCCAGAAATGTAAGATGATTTGGGATCTGCTTCCTAGCATGAGCATCCCTCACTCGGTGATGCCAAGAATCAAACCAGCACGTCTGCAATAAAACACATCTCACAAAGGCTGCTCCTGGCGATGCTCTGCTGTCACACCAACACCAAATTTCTCTTTCATTATCTCCAAATCAGTCTCATTAGTTCAGTCAGACTTCGTTTTTTCAATGCTCGGGGCCTTCTTGAAGTAAGACACATTAACTTCATCTTGATTTATAGCCTATGGGTTGGTTTGACTGGTTTGTAAACTGAACTCCTACACGTTTTTCCTTCCTTATGGCTGTATTTTCTGTCCTCTTCCTTCCAGAGCCGTCTACCCGATCAGCCCATGTGCTGTGTAGGCTAGTTAAAGATTAACACAGCCAAACTGTGGCAGTGCAAATCTTGAACACGCACAGAAACAGAGAAAACAATTTGCAAAACAAGTTTTACAAGCACTTCGTGAAAAAATGTTTATTCATAATATTTTATGTTTGGCTTTATTATCAGTCAGTGCGAAAAAAAAAACACAACCACTATGGTTGTTTGCAGCTCTAGCTCCTTGTAGTGAGTGTTAAACTTAAAACTCATGTTGAGAGACAGCAATTTGGTCAATTTGCAAGACAGTAAGGGTTCAGAAGCTTGTATGACTGCTCAGGACCCTGAGTGACCTTGGCAATTCACTTAACCTTGTTCCCTCTCAGAGGTGATGGTGTTTTTGAGGCTTTGTGGATTGGGAGTTCTCAAGTGCAATCATCATGGAGAGGAGTCCATGCACAGGCTCACAGGTGGCCCATGCTGCTGCCCCAGACTATTTCTCCCTTGTGTGCATGGGTCCAGCAACATCTCCAGCCAGATTCCAGAAGACTGCCTATTCCCTAATCCCTTGCTGCAGCTAAGAAGGGCACTGTGGCCTTATGACATAGCAGGAATCGTGCTTCAGTATAAGGGTAGATGCAGAGTGTATATATCCATGTTTATAAATATGGATTCAGACCAAAGAAATAAAATAGGATTTAATAATGTAGACCCTCACAGAGCAGTCAGACAGCTGACTGGTCCTGCTTTCTCCAGCCATACCCTATTTGGGGAGGGGAATAGTTGAATACCCATAAGAATTGACCTTCTGTATTTGCCTTCCTCAAGCCAAGCCCCAGCATTCATCATTTGATAGCCCCAGTTCTCAGCACGGTTCCTGCATGCCACAGGAGGTCAGCATTTTATTCCTCTGGGCGTTAGAGAATCAATCCCAAGTGTTATTACAAAGCTCCCCTGGGGAAAGCCTAGGCTAAGATAAGGTTCTTGACAAGGCTCCCATATTTTCTGGTAGGATACAAGCCTGCAATGATTGTTAACCAAGGCACTTGGGAAGCACTTCTGCACAGCTCGGAAAAAATCCATGCCTTCTGTGTTAAACCTGTACAGCAGGAGATACCTGCACCTGCCCCAGCAGGGATCCCTGTCTTACACCTGTAGAGATGCTAGAAAGCTTGGGTAGAAATGTCAAAGGTGTTTAAAATCCTATTTCTTTCACATATTCTGTGTTTTATTATCCTGCCACGATAACATGCTTGAGGTCTTTCTCTGTAATTTTCTTCTTTCTTTTTTTTTTTCTTTTTTTTCTTTTTCTTTTTCTTTTTCTTTTTCTTTTTCTTTTTCTTTTTCTTTTTCTTTTTCTTTTTCTTTTTCTTTTTCTTTTTCTTTTTCTTTTTCTTTTTCTTTTTTTTTTTTTTTTCATAATTTGCATAACTGCAGGTCCAGAAATTTCTGCCTTTCAGCCTTTCACCTAAAGCTGCTCCATGGACCACAGCTGAACCACAGCATTTCCAATGCGGGCTTCAGCTTCCTTGTCAGAGGTGGTGGTGGGCACAAATCAAAAGAGAAGGCAGAAAAAGGAGTGAGCCAACCTCTTCCTCCTCCCAGACTACCCTGGACTCACGTGCCCTTCTGGTCGTCACTCGGAAGACACTAAGGAAGTTTTATCCTGAATATCTGCTGCAAAGCCAAGCAGTTTTAGTGGTGATCCATGTTTGGTTTAGGAAAAACCTGCAAATTCCCAGTCTGTTATACCAGAAGGGCATGCCAAGGGCAGGGACTGCCATGAGGCAAGGGTAAAATAGCAGTGTATGGAGACTCTAACTCTCTTTAGCACCCAACTGTGGACGAGATGAATTGATTTTTTATTATTTTGGGCAATGTCAGCTACAAACCAGAAGGCACAAATGTCAAAATGCTCATGGAGACCTGCATGAACATTTTTTTCCCTCAAAAAAAGCCCACAGCCAAAGCCCACAGCCATTTCTCCGACAGTGGCAGCACAAATATGAGTAGCTTTACTGCATGCCAATTTCCTCTTAAATCTCTTCCCTCTGGGAGCCGAGTGCTTAGAAAATATTTAGGGGGACTGGAAGCTTGCCGGCTGCTCAGCTAATGTAGGCCTTGAAATCTCTGATGATGCTCCAAAGAATGTCGGGCTGCAGTGATGGGCCAAGTTCCCTTAGATCAGGCAGAATATGATGTTTTGGCAAGAAAAAATAGAAATCCAAACAGGTGCCTCTACAGAAGGAGGTTTTTTTTTTTTTTTTTTTTTTTTTTTTTTTTTTTTTTTGTATTTATGGTGCGTGTTGCATAAATCTAGATAGGTCCATCTCCAGGACTGTGTAAATATGAAATCCAGCCTAAAAGCTGAGACAAGCAGTAAGTTAGTAAGTTCCTGCAGAGTGGGCGGCTCTACAGGAGGAGACAATGGCTGGCTTTTAACACATCTCGCTTTTTTATTTCCTTAAACAACTCAGCTTGTGTAACCCTGCAGTGTGCTGCCAACTGCTCGTACTCAGCTCCCTGTTTGTACCCGGGGATCCACCGAGACTTTCCATTCCCGTGAGGGGGATGTAGCTGGGGTGGATTTCCCATCTCCTGCTCTGTAAGTAGCTGCATATATGAGTAAATGTACATGAGTAAATGGATATATGGGTTTCTATCTTCATATCAGGGGATTTGCCATTCATTGCTGAGAATGCTGCGGTGAACAAGCTTGACAGTGGATGACAAGCATCTTTTAGAGAGTGAAATTTGGTCTTCTCAGTAAGGAAAACAAGGTTTTTGTGCCATCCAGACATTGCAAGAAAACTGAAGAGCTGCCTTTCTGCACAGGGTGGATTTTGTCAGAGTGAGTGCATTTTACCTGTCTGGCTGGTGACAAACAAATCAGCCCCCTGCTGATAAACCTACTTCATGGACTGTCCTTTGCACATATCTGTATGGCCACTATCCCTGTGTTATCTGTTAACATTTTTCTGCTTCCAAAGGGCAAAGTGTGTTTATTTTCTCACTCCTTTTTTTTTTTTTTTTTTTTTTTAATTCCCAGTCAGAAACCAAAGCACAAAGACCTCAAAGTCTAAATCCACAATCACTGAGATGCCTGAGGTTTTGTTTTTTTCTGGTAAGGAGCTCTGAGTGCTTTGCCTGTAATTGCAAAAGAAATGTGTGGTACGCGGAGCAGCGAGAAGTGCAGCACTTTATCCTGTGAGCATCCCTCTTCCCTCACCATGGGGGTCCCCATTCCCTGCCCATGCCAGAGAAAGTTTCTCAGAGCCTTTGCAGCTCCCAGAGCAAACAAAATTAAATCTAGGCTCTTTGTGAGCTGGGTATCACTCTTTTTACTGCCTCCCCTAGCTCTGAAGTTCAAGGAGGCCTTGCAGCCCATGCAGCAATATACATTTTAAACTATCTGATCCTTTGACACACTGCATGTTACCCGTTCAGAGCCATCAGTCTGCAATCGCCGTGAATTCGCTCTCCTTGTTGCCACCTTTGATGAGGGAAACCATTTTCAGTGTTCCAGCACTGCTGCTTACCTCCAAAAGGACGATGCCACCTTAGATTTAAAGATCCTGAATAGCCAAAAATGGTTAGAGCAGAAAGGAAGGACCTGTTTCTGAATCAACGCCCTACTGCTGCATTGTGGCAGTGGGGACCTGTGAGGCAAACCAGAACCAAAAAAAACACCTGCCTCGCTGATTTGGATTCTCCAAAGAAAGAGAAAATCAAAACCCAGACTAACACAGACCTAAAACACCTGCCATCACTGCTGCGTTGGGAAATTTAAACGGGGCTGTGGAAAAATCTGGGCTGGGATGTGCTGCACGCGGTGCACAGAGACACCGAGCCCGGGCTGTAGGGGCGACGTGTGCTTGCCACGAGCCTTTCGGTGCTGGGTGGCCCTCTACCTCCAAGATACAGTCCCCGATCGCTCTCGGGATGGTTAAACGCCGATAAACACCCGGTGGCGGGCCCTGAGCAGCGCTTTGAGGCACTGCCACCTGGTGGCACTGCGCGGTGCCACAAGTGCCACCCTCCCACGGCGTTTTGTGTCACTCCGGGGAGATTTTGGCTTCACTGCAGAACCCCGGGTTTGATCCTTTCGCAAGGGCATCCCTCGCACAAAGACCTGCTGGGCTTCAATTACCAACCTCGTGGTGAATTTTTAATCTCATGGCCATTTTACAGCAATTCAGCCTAATTAGTCCTATCAGTCCGTCGCTAGACTGGGGTTCGCATTTCAGTGCAAGTCCCGGGGACTGGGTCACTCCGTGCTTCCTGACATCATCCGAAGCCTTTGCTTCATACATTTCTGATGAGGCTGGAAGCCTGCTGGCTCCTCTCTGTTCTGATCTTTTTTTAATTAGCACTTTGGGGCCTTTGCTGCCAGAGCTTCAGAAGGTGATCTCCGTGGCGGGGTCGCATCTGGCTGCGGGTCTGGGTGCTGATGTCCGTGCTGATCATTGCACCTCGGCCAGGCAACAGCATCCCTGGGAGCTAGGGGCAGGGAGCACATGGCCAGCACTTGGGAAGAGGTCTGCTGGATGCTCCAGGACAAGATGCTGCAAGGGCAGCAAGCCTCCAGAAGGAGGACAGGTAGCGGGTGGTGGAAAACTTGCTGCTTTTTTGATGAACTAGCTGCTGATTTTTCCAGAAGGACAGTTGTTTTCACTGTCCACAAAATCTGTGCAGGCAGCCAGAACTGCAAACTCTACCTAAAGATGTCCTGAAGCTCCCAAAATATGTCCTTTCACAATGAACTACCCCATGGTATGGCATGGTACGTATTATCTCCCCTTTTCTCTCATCCTACTACAAGGGGTAATTCAGTGTCCACAGCTTGGTAACAGATTTATCCTTCTTCACCATGACACAGCTGCAATACGCCAGGGCCAAATCCTGCCAGGGGCTGAGCATCTCTTCAAACCTGCTGAGTGCCTTTGGCTACAGCCTTGTCATTAAGAGGAGTCAGCAAGGCTCAGCAATTCCTGCCAGCATTTTAGCAAGGGCTGGGACAAAGTCGCGGAGTCCTTTGGCACTGCGTGGCCCAGGAGGACACAGAAGAGGATTACAGGGAACTGTTGAACCCAGCTGAAATCCATGCAAAGCCTGGCACTTTTGGGTTTGTCATTTACAAGGGACGTTGTCATTATTTATTGATTGGTTATTTATGTTGCAGTAGCATTTCAGCCAATAACTGAGTACAACAAGCAGTGGCATGGGAAGGGACAAGGGGTCAATATTATTAAATATGGAAAAGCATGGAAACATAGTCAGCTATTGTTGTTAAATCATTGCAAAAATTTTTGACTCTGCTGCCTGCTTTCCATTCCTAGCTAGATTTTCTGCAGAGCCAGAAATGTGTCTGTTGCTTTGGATGTGCTAGGTTCCTCAGAAAGTTCCTGACCTGAAACACGTGGAAAAAGATTGAAGTGTTTTTGCTGGCTTCCTTGTGCCTTAGGTGAGCCAAAAGCCTTAAATGCAGAATACTTTCGTGGAAATGAGATACTGTGTTTTCAGTCAATCTTTTATCAGACTAAGGACCTGTGCCTCAGAAAATTTATTCAGGGACTTCCTTGTTTACTGGTATTATTTTTGTCAGTTAAAAGCATCTTTCAATGGCTGATCTGTAGGAAAAATCTTTCTCCCCCTTTTTTTCCCCCTTAATTAAATCTAGTCCAAACCGAACCCTGCATCCTAATATTAGGATTGTGTTCTCGAATCAGAATATTTTGGTGTCAGTTTCAGCCCATGTATTTTCTGATATCAGATCTTGGATAAAATGCAAATCATTTCCTTTTAATAGTGCCGCCAGTCTGACAAATATTTCACACGAGGATTGGTGAAGAATCTTTTTCTCCAGCAATTGCACAGTCTGAGCAAGTAGGTGGGCACTTCCTCAGATGACATGGGTTTGTGCAACAGCTGTAGCTGAGGATGAAGTAGGTATTTGGATACCTGTTCCTTATTTCCATTTACAGTCACAAGGGTAGAAATGTTAAGGGGCTGATTAAGTCTTTTTTTTTTTTTTTTTTTTTTCCAGAATCTGTCCCCATATATTTTTCTGCATAACTACCCTGTGCTCTGATCGTTAGGGCTGCTTTACACGAGTTCTTCCCTCTGTTTCCTTTTACTTTCCCAGAAGTTTGAAGGAATGGGGGCTGTGACTGAAAAAGTAGATGTCCACCAATAACCATCATTGCTTGCCTGTCCCCTCCATCATGCATGTTCCTGCTCATCACAGCCAGAAGAGCAGCTTTGATGGTGATAAGAAGTAGCACTAATCCTGCTCACCACTGCCACTGCTCATGCAGGGAGTCTGAACAGAGCAGGCATCGAGGAGCAAAGCTGTCATTGTGCCATCAAAAGGAAAAAAAAAAAAAGCAGTGGCACAAGAAAAAAGATTTAAAGTAATCTCCAAATATCTTAAGTAACCTATAAAAGGGATAAAGAAAGGGATAAATCCAACAGGTACCTTCATCAGAGCAGTTGAGGGCAAGAAGTGACATGAGCAAAGCGAGAAAAGTGAAACTCTGAGCAGCACAAGTCTTTAGCGAGTGTTGCATCTCCTTGGAAGAAGAAAAGATCTCTCTTTTCCATTTAGCAAAGAGGCAGAAAGTCATTCTGCCAGCCCTTTGGAACTGATAAGCCCAGCAGATGACTGTGATCACTGAATATGTCTTAAGTGATAGGGCAAATCAGCTGGGAGTTCTCATTTAATGCTTTCCTGACTCCAGCTAGGGGTCTGGTTTACCCTGCTCACAGATTTGTTCTTAGCGCGTGCACCTTCCCAGGCACTCAGCATTTGGTGAACTATGCAAAGAAGGGGGAAAAAAATCCTCCTGTACATATAGGAGTTACTCCCACTTCTTTTGGAGGTGAGGCTCTGGCCATGCCAATAGGAGGGCAATGGCCATAGATCTGTCACAGCAGGATTGCTTTTAGATTCCTCAGGTTAGCTGCGGGGAGATGGAGATGTGGCTGCAAAGTGAGAGGACTTCATTTAGGCATCCAGGGGTACCTCAGCAGAGCTTACTCCATGTGGCCAGTGGAGTTCAAGGCAGCATTCGGCTGTCTGTAAGTATTGCTTACACTTCTGCGGACTGAAATGGACACTTTGATGTACACCTGTAGGTGCCTAAACGCCGGTGTCTTATTCTGTGAGCTGAATGTCAAATGTGCAGCTAAAGCAAAGCCGTCAGAGCTACACCAGTTGGCAGTAGCCATAAATCTGATCCTATTATTTTCCTGGCTTCAGGCATACAGATTATGTTAACCAGAGATAATGGATACAATTTGCTAACGAATTCACTCCCAGCAGCAGGACAGAAATTAAGGTATTCTACAGCTCTTCATACAAATAGTTTGCTAGCTATTTGTGCCATGTTAAATTCAGGGGCTAATGCCTGGAATATTTGATGTAGTTAACGATGCATCTTTGACCTCCTTTGTGCTTTTGCGGTTTGGCCAAATTTTTTGTACATCTGGAATCTGGCTGTTTCACGAAATGTTAAATAAAGGCAAAGTTGTCATCACATGTATGAGAAAATACAGCGCTCTGTATGTTGTCTTTGCAAATTCACCTTCCCTGGCTTTGTTCTTTTGAGTAAAATGACGCATTTTAAATACCGAGTTAGATGTAACCTTTGCCTCTTCCAAGGAATTTACTTGCAAGTCGGGACAAGGCATTTCCTTTTGCTCTGTAGTGAAACACACATGCCCACAACACCTTGAAAGAGCTCAGTTTGCCTGCAAAGACTTCCAGCAGGGCCATGCAATAGCATGGCAAGTAACAGCTTATAGCAGCATCTTTTCTGAAAATATTTCCAGCCGGTATCACCATTTAGTCAGCACAGGAGATGCTGTCAGTGCTCTAGCTGAGACTGATAGATTTTATCCTTGAAATGTGGTAACTCAGACTTATTTTTTGCCTTGCTCTCTGCTTTTTTGGGGTCAAGCAGGCAGGTAGTGGACTGGCACACAACCTCCGTGTGCTGTGAACAGTCAGCTGTAGGCAGTGCTTTAGGGAAGACGAGCTCTGCAAGGGAAGCGTATGCTAAAAACTGTGCTAAAACTTGCTTTTTCAAGAAGTTACCTCAGAGTTGGAAAAAATAAAGGAGAAATGCAATTACCTCTCACAACTTTTACTCTGTATCCACAACAAAACAAACAGACTGTTTAAAGTAATCTCCTGGGGGAAAGGATTGATCTGTTTCTCTAAAAGGGCTTTTATACTCCTCTCCTTGTGTTTTCTGGGGCATGGCTGTATGACTTGAAAATGTATTCACCTGTGCTTTTACATAACTCATTTTTGAGTTCATATCTATTCTTTCATTGCATGTGTCATGGTTTTTTTTCCTTCCCCACTTCATTATATATTATGGTTTCGATGTACAAAGGATGCAAAAGATTGCTAGTGACTATTTTTTCTTCCCATCTCTTCTTTTATCAGAGATTTCGCTCAGTGACTCAGGATTTATATTAGCTCTAACAGTTCATTTCAGTTCTTGGAAGAAATTGGGGTGAATTGTGCTTGGCTCTTTGTAGGTTAGTTGCTTAGCTACCTAGCTTGGTCTAGGAACATCTCATCTTTTCTTCCCTCTATATTTAGCATGTCCACTGTAGTCTGAACTTTCTTCTGTGTCTCCTTTCATCCAATACTTTAGTAGGCTTTTATAAGGTTTTTCTAGCTCGCTCTATGGGAGCCTGTGACAGCACATTTTCTTAGTTAATGCTTTATTGTTCCAGTTGCTGCTCTTCAGCAATCTCCCCTTTAGAACTGACTTCTGTGATTTCGTAGTACCATTGTGTGGTTTTATTTCCTTAAGGAGCTGTCAAGATTTCTGGTTATACTGGCCAATTTGGACTTGGTAGGTCAATTCAAATCTGGCCTGAGTATAAACAACTCATTGACTTCACACATAAACACAGAGCGAGTTTTTAACGGTTTCTGAAATAGCTGCTCTTCTCTATCTGTCACTAAATGTGGTTTTGTTTCAGGAAACAAGTATCATCATTCAAAGGGCACAAGCCTGTAAATACATTCATCAGGTCACAGCATCCTGGGTCCGCCACGTAATCTCTCACTGAATTACGATATAATCAACAGGGAAGGTCTCTCTGAGAACAGCATGCCTTCACATGGATTTGGAAATACCCATTGTGGCTTTGGAGGTGTTCTCAGTGATGAAGTGTGACCTTCCCCAGGGACACAGCTGGGCTGGCCCACTCCTCCTGGCTCCACGCTCAGCCCTGCATGGACCTGGCCACATCCCAGCTGGGGAGGTGAGTGGGATGGGGAATGAGCTGGCTCATCTTCTCTCTTTGCATGTGCAGGCTGATGGAATGGGCCTGCCAAAACTCTGTTTGGTTGGAGTGTTGGTAAAGGTGAGTAGGGGAGAGAAGGAGCAGTAGCTACCACGGCCTGCCCTTCTTTAGTGGGTGGCTTCAACCCTTTGCTAGAGGGCACGAGTGGTCAAGAGGACTGAGACCTTCCAGGCTTTATCACCCACCCCAGGGTAGGCTGCAGCTCCCAGGGCCACACTCAGGAGCTGTTCCTTGCTGAGCCAAACCTGCAGGACATTTTCTGCTTGCTGCTCCCACTGGCTTTCCCCTTCCACTGCTGGCTGATCTGGCTCATTGCCATTTAGTGATAGCATCTCTGCCCTCCACCACAGAGGGACCACATCTCTGCTGGGCCGGCAGCTCCATCAGGGCTCCTTCCAGTCCTTCCTGCTCAAGATATCCCACATGGTCTTGTCTATTTATTCCAAGCATACTCAGACCTGCTCTGCTGGTCTGCTCTGGTCTCACGCAGCCCAGCTCTCTGAGAGGTCACCAGGGCAGAACTTACTTTTCCCATCAGAAAATAAATCAGAAACACGGTTGAAATCCAGTTAGTTGAAAAGACTGTTTCTTGCCTCAATCCTCCAGACTGACAAGGTCTCAGAGCAAAACAGCAGGAGCCAATTAGGATGCTGCAGATTCTCAAGAAGCAAAAGGGAAGGGAATGGATCCAAACTCATGGGCATAACAACTGTCAGTGGTGAAAAGCACCACGACCCCACCAACTGCGGCTGGCCAACCTCACATTTGGCAGTGGAGGGCCCAGCCCTCAGATAGGTTTTTATTCCAACCAGCTCTGCATCTGGGGTAGTGCTGGATCCAAATCTGGGTGCAGGAGTGATGGCTACATCAGGAAAACTGGAGCAGGTGGAAGAACACTGTGATATGCCTCGAGGCTGCACCCAGTTAGATTTTGCTCTGAGGCAGTTTCTGGTATTAGCTCATGAATAAAAAAGCTGCCATGCACAGTCAAATGCCAGCCACTGGGAGCTGTGGAGACAAGACAAGCCAATTTTAATGAAAAAAGATTTCTCAGATATAACTCCTAACTGATCTATAACATGCATTACGTCTGTTTCTCAGGTCCCCGTGCACAGCACAGCTCTGAAGCTGCTGAGATTCTTCTCTGGGACTCAGGCTTTCATTAAACAAAGGAAAAAAAGATAAAATGTCTGGCCTTTATAGCTGCGAATAAAACCTTCCAAGCATGAAAAGAATGTCAAGTCTTGCCTATGCACAGAAGTGTATTGCTTTAACTACTTTAAAAGGCAGGATGGAGGAAATTAGCCTGGTATAAGGTTGTTTCATTCTAGTGTAGTTACCCCACACGGTGGGGAAACATATAGGCACAGCTTTCAGACACTTCTATCCTAAGAGAAGACTCTGCACATAAGCGGAGGCCTTTGGGCTCAGGCTGGCGATGAGGGACAACCTAGTTTAGCACAAGTGATGCAGCTCCTGCGCCTGATGCATGGCTGTCACAGCCACTCACCCCATGGCTCACACAGCCTCCACTCACACAGCAGTTACATCAACCTAAAACTCAGCCATAACCTTGCTCTGAGCAAGGCCACCATGCCCGTATCAGAACAGATCAACTCCAGAAATGTCTGGCGGTATCACAGCCTTGGTAGGGATCTGCTTTTCTTTTTTTGACAACAGAAGCCTTCATGCAGATATACCTAGGGTGGCAGACAAGTTGTCTGGCTGGGGGAACTTGCTGTGTTTGGGAACTGTTCTAACCTTTCGGCTAAAAAAAAATAAAATAAATCATTTTGTCTGTAGAAAACTGCTTTTCCCCTAAAGAACCTAAAACTGCATTTCCCCTAAAGTTGGTAGGGCAGGAGCAGAGCACATCTTTGCGAGATCCCAAATCTGAATCTGCAGCTACCCTGAAATGGTTGTTCTGAGACCAGTGGGTGCTGTGGTCCTTTTTCTGGTGGGCATTGACCCTAATGAAGACATCAATGATTTCCTGATGAGACGTTTCTCAGGAGGACAATTCCAAAGGGCTTGTCCTAGTGCTTTCTCTTGTTCCTCCTGTGACCCCCCGCCAAAGACATGGTGTCTCCTTTTCAGATGTCCTGGAAACAGATGAGCTTCAGATGATTGCTGCAGCTTATGTGAGCTCCCCAGGGCCTGCAGAAGAAAGTTCTTTTGATTTCTTCCCTCCCTCCTCCAGCTCAGCTCTGCAGCTCTCCCTGGCAGATGGCAGAGCCTCGTTTGTCCCAGGTAGCAGCTCCGTGCCAGCGCCTGGAGCTCTGCCCAGAGGCCTTGGGCCTCCAGGACTGCCCTTGGTGTATGCTTCCTCGCACACTCATCTTCTCAAACAGGACAACAGCCCACCAGCAAACATGGGTTATGGTATAGATTGTGTATCCTGTTCCTATATTTCATTCACCAAAGAGGTGTCACTGCAGAACACCCAGGTTTACTTTGAGGACCAAAGAGGTGTCACTGCAGAACACCCAGGTTTACTTTGAGGTTTCTTGCCTGAGCCTTGAGGTTCTGCGTTTGCTGTTTGCCTGCCACCGCTGTGACACCACGATTACTGAGAGAGCTGTGAGGCAGAAGCACATTCACAAGGACACTTGAGAAGTTCCTTTCCACCTGTTTCTGAATAACTTTCCAAAATGGGAGTGTTCATTTTGTAACAGGCCTTTTCAAGTGAAGTAGCACTGCTGTGCCTCATGCCAACACAGGGGCTCCTCTTGTAATACCCTGATAGACGTTTCAGAGAGAAAACCTCCAGGCTGCCTGATGGAGAACTCCCAACACCCTTTCATTGCCCAAGAGGGACCTTCCAAAAACCCACGCTCAGCTACTTTGCTGTGTTTTCCTCCCATCTTTGTGCCTGTGGTTATATGTCTCGTTTTGCACACATAAAGCTTGTGTTCACATGTGCCAGTCTCTGGAGATCCAATTTTTTGTCACGGTTGTAGGGGCAATATCATAGAGGCCTGATTCTCTAATAAGGTCTCAATGCGCTGCTGATCGTACAGATGAAACCTGAGGCAACCCTCCCTCCATATCCTGCAAAACCAGGCCCGAAAGCCAGCTGCCAGTCCCAGCCCTGCCACTCTGGCAAGCCCTAAGGAAAGCCACGGGAATGGATACGCCAGCAGCAAGGGATTCCCCACACCGTGGCAGATCTCAGCAAGGCGATCGGCTGGCTTCCCACTGCCCTTTAGGATTGCCACCTCGAGGCATTCACCCAGGGACAGGAGCAGGCCTTCCTTCCTCAGGGCTTTGCTGCTTGCAGGCCTAACCACATGTGTGTCCGCTCAGCCGCGGGTGGGAAACACGGAGGCAAGTGCCAACAAAAACAGGCCTGGAGGGACTGATCTTTTTCAGAAGTGCCAAAAGACTGAAGCGGCTGTAGTGCAGCTCGTGAACCTTGGTGGGGAGGGGTCGCGATGCACTGCCAGGCGTATGAGTTGGAGAGGTTCGGCAGTCAGTGCGGGCTGTGGAAATAGGCAGAGCAGCAACAGGGGAAGCTGAAGAGGTAAGTGCAGGCTGTGCAATGTCAAGGTGAGCTCAGGGACAGCAGAGGAGCAGCCTGAGCAATGGCCAAGGTGCCCACAGCCAGCCTGGTAGTGCCCTGGAGAGAGCTCCACAGCATGGCTTGGTTTTGGCTCCAGGAGGAACGAGGGGTTTAGTTCAGTGCTGATTTGTTGGTTTTCCTTTTTTATTTTTATTTTTGATTTTTTTATTTCTTTTTTTTTCTTTCTTTCTCAGCCTGCTTCCTTCTCCCTTCCAGGCCTGCACGCCAAGCAGGAGTGCTGTCAGGGGAATATAGGTTGGATATGAGCCCAGAGCAGGGTCCAGATTTGGGAAAACTGCTTTCTAGTTTGTTCTAGGCACAGCAACTTTTCTGCATAGCACCCCAGAACATTTCTGCAGTGCTTTCAGACTGCCCCAGGTGTTAAGCTGTGCCATGAACACAAGAAAGCAGTCCCCTGCAGACCCACGTGTCTGCACCTGAATAAATAAAGACTCCAGAAAGCTGGAAATGCAACCGCTGTGCTGCGTGCAGGCAGTGGGGAGCACTAAAAACCATGCAGGTAAGCCACATGGCACCAGTATTTGAAAATCCCTTTTCAGAGCAGAATCAGTAGGACACAGCCACATCAGACACATATCATTTTTCTGTTCACAAATGCTTTTAGGCACTTAATCATAGCCTGTGGCATGTTCATGAGAGGATGTGCATCGGAGCGCACACTTGGTTCATATGCTCTGGAGCAATCCCCAGTTCTTACACAGTTACAGCCAAAAGTGGCACGAATTTGGGGAATATCATCTGTCTTGTTATCATTAAGAGGAGGGGTGTATTCCCTCCCATATATTATAACCACTGCTTTCTTCATTGTTAATCTCTTAAATGAGGCAGCTATTCCCAAATGCACCATCTTCTGTTAATGCTATCATATCTTCAAAGCTTCTGATCTCTGCACCCAGATAGCTTTTGTTTCAATCTGTCCTTATCTGCAGTGTGATTTTTTTCCCTATTTTGCTTGCTCGGTAAATTACATTTTTATACAAGCTGCCACAGATGCTCTGCATGGCCAGACTTCATCCTATTAATGTTCACCTTCAGTCAGATACCGCCTGCACGAGGCCTTTGGTGTTTATTTTTGATGGGGACTCAGCAAGGAGAGGCATATGCCTGCCACCAGTTTATGCCACTTGTCTTGGGGCTTTAATTTCTCCTCTGTGCCCCTTTTTGTAAAGCACCATTAAATAAGAGCCTGGCAGTACTGCCATGTGCTCAGGAGGGGTCTGGGAGCACAAAACTGTTTTCCCCCACACAAGTGATCCCACCCCAGTCTAACCATTTTGCCCCATGAGAGAGGACAGGAGCAGCAAACAAATGGGGGAAAAGGGGAATTTAGTTCTATACAACAGGCATATCACCAAACAAGAAACTTTTAAGTGCAGTAACCCACTGAACATCACTGATGTGAGAGAAATCTCCAAACGGGAGGAGGATAAACCAGTCTCAGGGGACAGGATATGTGGGTACAACCCTCCAAACCTGGCTTTCCAACACCAGTGCTCGAGGTGCACTGCACCAGGCTGCTCAGGGAGGCTGTCACCTCCCCAGCATCAGATTTTTGAGCAAAAGCCATCCATTTGGAACAGTTGAAGTCAGTGCCTGCCCATGGTACTAGTGTGACTGCAGGACCTTCTGTGGGCTTATCTGTATTATCCTGTCACCCTCCACTTGCAAGAAAGTCACTCTCTGTAAGGGCAGGTAGCCAGTTTTGGGGATGGATGCTTATTCAAAAAGTAATTGCCTTCTTCTAGGTGACCAGCCCTGGCCCTTCTAGCTAAGGTTTTACATTGTGCCTTGCAATGCAAACACCACGTCCCTCTGCCAGCAGAGGAAGAGGTTGACTTGGAGCCAAGAGAAATTAATTGTTCTCCGCTCATTGCCCAAGCTGAGTGAAGCACTGAAAATAAACAAATAGCATATGTGCCTGCTCGGGTTTACCATTTTACATCCCAGGTTGCGCTATTTCAGTGGAGGATTCTTAGGAGTGGTTTCAACCTCAGCACCCTCTGGAAGAGGCAGGTACCCAGCTCTCCTCACTGTGCAGATCCAGGCAAACACGGGATGCATTTGAGCACTGCTCAGGCTCATGCACCATGCTGGGCATCAGTGGGAATCAGACCTGAACGCTGCTCAAGGTAAGGCTGCGCTGAGCTGAAATAACTGCTCTTTTCAGGTGGGTGGTTCTTGCAGCACCCTCCCAGGATCAGTCACCGCCACGGGTTTATCCAGGTGGGAATGGCAGCGCACGGCACGGAACAGGGCTGGCGAGGAGACGCAAGAGGGAGCACAGGACAGTGTTTAATAATGAACATCTGGCTCTCAAAGCACAGGCTGCGAGGGGCTGATTTATAGGCACTGAGACAATAGACTATTGTGCTGTATCACAAGGACCATTTGACTCGATCTATTCATTCTTACAGATATATGAACTGCCCATCTCTTATAAATGATCTCCTCCTTTCTTAGGTCCTTGACTTCTTGCTTCTTTTCTCTCTTGCTTTTTTTTTTTTTTTTTTTCCTTGAGGATATTTCTGGTCTGAAATATATAAATATTTGACACTGATGCATTAATTCTTTTTTTTTTTTTTCCTTAACTGTGGCCAATGATAGCATGTGAGAGTGTTGTCCAAGGGGGATTTTCCTACTTGTAGCAAAACCAGATCCTCTCACCATGGCTTATTCTAGCATGTGTGTGCAGGGCTGCATGTACTGGGGGTAATGTGACCAGTCAATCAATGGTAATTATGATTGAGTGAGGACCAAGAGATCAGGTGTTCAGCTGCAAGCCACAAAGCTGCTCTTCCCAAGTTCTTAATGAATGGTGTCACCAAACATTAATGAGGCCTTGAAAATCCCTTGAGAAAATTGATTCTACATTGTTATTGTGTAACTAGGAAAACAAAGGCACAGTCAAGTCACAACCCGAATTAGGAACTGTGATTCTGGGAGACCCCAGTTCTTGGGTTCCCAGTGCTGGTGCCAAGGGCCCCGTTCTCATTTGTTCTGTGCTGTATTTCCCACCAATGCAAAGTGGAGGAGGAATGCTGTTTGAGAATTGAAGGAAGCGTTTATTATCCCCTCTGTTTTCCATTTCCTTTGGTCCAAATAATACTGCAGAGTAGAAGACCAGAAGAGAGACCCTGCTCTCTAACAGAGTATGTTAGAAAAGTGTATGAAAACTTAGCATGCAACATCCAGGAAATGTCAGCACTAATATTGTTTGTGCAACGTTAATTCAGGCCCTTCCATGCATATGCATTTGAAGACAGACTATAATTACACACATTGTTTCCTCTAGTCCTCTGCCTCATTTAATACTCAAAAAGGATGATGCTCAATTAGTGAGCAGCTAGTCAATAATCTCTTCTATCCCCATTGTTCAGTGGAAGGGTCCTGTGTCTTATTTAACGCCCATCTTTCAACCCTGCTCTGAATACAGAATTAGTTGCTTTCTCCTGGGCATGTCTTTTGAACTCTTTGGCATTTTGGCACTTCACAAATATTACTGCTTTTGGTAGCAGACTGGGAGTTTAGTACCATGGCCATCCCCCTTGTACCTGCAAAGGAGATGAGATGTGGACCGAGGTTTGATACGCTCTTTAAGTTTGAGTGTCCAGTTTGGGATGCTAGCGAGCAGATTATTTCATTTTTAAGCACTTGATATGACCAAAGCCTACTGCCAAATATCCTCACTTTGGAATTACCACCGTGCAGGTCTTTCCCCACAGACTAGCAGTGCTGGGCTTGCAATTGCTTGTCTGTGAGTTGGAGAGATGCTGTGCAGGAGCTCTGAGCCTTGGCTCTCAGCACTGCCAGGTGGATCAGGCTCATTAAACATGGAGTACACCCAACAGATCTGTTTCGACAGGTCCAGCCAGCCGGAGCAGTAGGGCTGAACCTCCTGGCCAGGCTGTCAGCAGGCAGCCTGGACTTGGCCGCGGGGTTGTGGTGGGCAGGAGGTGAACACACTGAGCTGAAGCCTGCTCTGGAGGCTGATCAGGCAAAGCAAATATAGCCCAGGACTCTGGGTTTCAAGATTAAAAATTAAGTGTCTGTCTTTGGAAAGTGTCACACAGAAGTTGCAAGCCAGTTTTGAAAATCCACTGCAAGCAATTTGTCTGCAGTCATATGGGAAATCTGTGGCAGGCTGGAAATACATCACGGACATCCATCTCCCTGCCCCGTGTTTTAATAACAGGGCTGTACTTCCCAGATACTCATCTACTTAGTTATTTTTTCCTCTATCAGAAACATTCTTTATGCACTTCTATTTTTTTTCCGCAAAAGCTTTACAAAAGTGGATCTCTGATTTGGGCTGTTTCTTTACACAGGATAGTGAGGGTATTTTAATGAATATTGTTCATAGAGCCCTATGAAAATATTTTTGATGATCAATTCTGAATACATTTGCTGGCCTGCAGAAGCATAATGTGGTGAGAATTTAGTTAACCAGGAAAATGGGATGCAAAGTGACCTGCAGCTTGTCTAAAAGGTCTAAAAGCATTTTAGGAACCACATCAGAAGAGGCAAAATGCTACAGTGTGTTGCATTCCTAAACACTGGTGAATTAGGGTAAGCAGAAATGCTGTTCTATGATGTAGCACTTGGAGAGCAGCTAATCAAACCCCTTGGCTTTGTGCAATTTCTACCGAATACTTCTGGGCACAAGATGGGTCTTTTAAAAATTTTCTAATGATGAAAAGTTTCTGGCTCTCCTTGTTAGTGTTCTTCTGTGCATGTTTTAGGAAAGCTAACCAGCTCATTGCAACTGATACTTGATTTTTACAGAAACTCTGAATACTCGGAGTGGAGCTGAGCTAAATGCAGACATCAGTCCAAGCCATTGGCTCGGAGACAGGCAGGCCAGAGCTCCACGGCTGTCCTTAACCAAGTTAGTCAAAGCTTGGTACACATCTAAGAGGAGCATAGTTACCTCCACACAAGTCTGAGAAGGTTATTGTGAGAACTCCTTTTCAGACAATTGTTCCTGTACTTCTTTACCTGCATGCCATGGAAATAGTTTAAGAGCAAAGTCATCCTCTCTGCAGGGTGCAGAGCTCTACTGGCTATTTTAAGACGCAGAGGCAGCGGGAGAGAAAGGACTACTGATAATTTGAGAAATGACAATCACTGTGCAAGGGCAAGGAGCACAAGTGCCACTGACTCAGAAAATTGTGTGCCAGCCAAAGGGCTGCAAGGCAAAGGGATGTTGGAGTGACAACAGCCACACGACCCGGTCTGGGGAGGCTGGTGTTCCCTTCAGATGATGTGAGCCTGCAGCCATGGATGTTGCAAAGCCACCGTTGGTCAATTGTGAACTACTTCTGAAGAGTGGACTGTGAACAACCTCTTCCTGAAGCCTGCATTTACCTCTGCAAAATCACACTGCAGAGATTTGTGTGGCAGGAGAGTTATGATTTAAAGACAGATTCTGTTCTTGTGGCAGAGGATGAGTGAGGTGATCTCTGGAGAGCCATTTGTTTAAGCCACAGCAGTTACTTGATGATTAGGTGGCGGACAGCAAACCTAAAGACCAAGCAGTAAAACCTGAGGGGTTATTTTGGACCAGATTCTTCCTAGATTAACTTTCAGTAACAGAAACAGTTAAAATATCAGGAACCAAATCAGTGAATGAGCTAGCCATGTGGAGGGGCCACTTTCTCCAATAACTGACTATAGAGGGGCCACAGACAGGATAAGTATCTGACTTGGACATCTGAGGTCTGGTGGGATGTATCTGACCCATGCCATGAGACAGAGAACGTGAATTCAAGAGGACTCAGTGTCATTCACTGCTGAGGTAAAGGTGGGTCTCTGAGTCACAGAGAAAACAAAAGCCTCTGCTAAAAAATGATTGAGAAAATTTTTATAGGAATTCAGATGAAACACTGCAAAGATGTTTAGAAAGTGTGGTATTGCTCATGAAAAGTTCATTGCTGAAATATAGTGGCAGGCTCAAAGATGATGAGAAATAAACCCAGGGATTGAAAAATGTTTTCCAGAAATTACAGATATATTGGTTCGTGATACACTATGAAACATATAGTGTCCTTAGAGCAACACAGAGCATGAACCACTTCAGCGCTACCCAAAAGAGTAAACTGCCCAACCCCCCCGTGCAGTTACTTTTCCACCCATAAAATGGGTGAAATTATTTACTGATTTTACCCCAAAATGTTTTCCTTGCCCTGGGCTCTTTCCAGCTTCCAAATCCTGTCATCATTAGCAGGATTTCTGGCTTCTGGATTTCATGATGGATTTGTAGGCTGGTAAGACCCAATTGCTCCTTCATCAATCATTCACCAAAGCTGGGACCAACTGGTCTTGGTACAAGCCCATACCACTGCATACAGAGCAATAGTAAGAAAATGAAGGGCTTTTAAAAAGAATCCTTTTTTTTTTTTTTTTTTTTTTGACATATTGTCCAGAGGGAAATGGGAGAGAGAGATTTGGAAGAAATGGCAGACAAGTGTTAAGAAGCTGTCAGTGTAATGCTGGCATGTGTTAATTAATGCAAGGGAGAAGACGATTATACTGAAATTATACAAATAGCCCTATCTCAGGTTAGCAGCAATTGACTGGAGTTTAAATCACTCACCAGAATTAATTAAACATTGCATCCAAATGCCTTGGAAATTATCGCAGTGCAAATCGCCCCAGAACAATAGCAGGCCTCATCATTAGTTGGTATGAATTGGTTTACTCCACTGACTTCAATGTACCTTATCAAACCAGTGCCTCCGAACAATGGGAGGCAATAATCAAAGGACTTATTTCAACCTCTGAACAATTCCAGCTGCAGCTCAGAAGAGCAAAGGATATTGTTATCAATTTTCTCAGCAGAAAGTCCCAGTGCCAACTCATGTTACCAGACCAAAAGCCATTATGGAGAAGAAAAGATAGCAGCCTCAAGGGCTGGCTCTCTGCTTCTGAGGAGAAACCCTGAAATGGGCCAAATTTACCACGCTGTGCTTTGTGCCAAGGCAAGCATAGACACCATCCTCCCAGACCCCATGGTCTGCAGTAGTTCTGTGGATATTTCCCCATGGGTACCACCCACTTTTATGGTTTTACCAGTTGGAGAAAATCAACATCACCCACACCAGGGCCAGATGGATGGGCTTCTTGGTTGGGGCTGCCCTCAAATTGCTAAGATATCTTGAGGTGCAAGGCCTTTGGAGACATCTGGACTTTGGTGAGTTTTTGGGATCCCTCAGCTTCAGATGTGACGTAAAAGCTCCTCCAAAATCAGCTGGATTGTTCAGTGTGGAGAGCTGTACAAGTGGGAATGGGGAGGACGGTTCAGGAAAGGTGTGTGTTGGGGTGAAGCCCAGCATTCCTGCTGTGTGTGCTTGCCCCTCTTAGACCCTGCTACACACCTCCCTTAAGACCCTAAAGGTTTTGGCGCAGAAAGTCCTTAATCTTCAAGTTGCAGGTAACACTAATCTGAAAAGCCTCCTGTAGCTGTAAAAATAATTCAAAACTGCGGATGTTCACAGCTTGTAAAGCTCCTTACGACTGCATGAAAACCCAAGTAAATACACAGGAAACCCATGTACCCATCACCCGTGAACAAATTAAATTAGCAGCCAGCCCGTTACCAGCGTCCTTGTGTTACAAACATGTCGAGCACTCATCTCCGTTAGACACCACGGTGCCTTTGTAGTGCACTTCCACTTGGCCTGCAGAGACACCAGCCGACTTAGTCACCCCAGATAAGCAAAGCCTTCAATCTTCTGCCCACCACATTACAAGCATGCCCTTCCCGGCTCTTTTTTTCTTCTCTTGCTGGACTTTTTGACACAGGCTGCCTCCCTGCAGCGACATTTTCTTCTCCACTGCCTGGGGACTCTCCTCTGACGGCTGGTGATGAGGTGAATTTGCTCTACATGAGGGACAGTTGCTGCTCCTCCCATCGCCTAAGGAGAGCAGTGATTATTTCCTTACCAAGAGTTACTCCAGGTTTCTGGCATCGGCACCGCCTGGCATGTCACGGGGAGATGGTGCCAACCCTCACAACTTCCAGCATGTCTCTTGGCTGCTGGACTTCCAGGCACTGGGCCCTGGTCCCTGTGGGTCTGGTACTTGGGATTTTGTGGGATAACCAGCAACCCTCAGTCTACAGCAGAGTTTTGCTGTGCCCCTGCCACCTCTCCCAACTCACTTTTCTCTGTTATTTGTTCCCCTTGCTCCTTTTTTCACTGCATTCCACCCCCCCCCAAAAAAAAAAATACTACAAAACACTTTTCCCTTCCCGTCACTCATTTTTCCCTGCTTCTTTACTTCCTATAGCTTTCTTCTATTCGCTCCCACTAGATCATGTCTCAGGCTTCAATAACGTGGGGGTTAAAAAGATCTTTGAGGTGGCCTACTCCAGGGTGCCCTGTCAAGCCTGCAGCCACCGTGCTGGGTCCCCATCCTATTCCCACTCCCACTCCATTTGCTCTCCCTTCCAACAGTTTCTCCCTTATTCCTTCAGCTTCCTCCTGCCTTGGTTCAGGCTGTCTGGCACCCAACATGGAGAGGAGCAGACTGGCCATCAGCCCAGAGACACCATCTCTCTGCTTCCCTTCTCTTCCTGTGGCACTGGGGACATGTGGCAAGTGACATGGCTGAGGAGAAGCAGCGCCCAGAGCAAGGTGGGCACTTTTCCTTTCATCTTTGTGGTGACCTGGCAGTGACACTGTACTTAGGTCACTGGTGCCTGGTTCAGAGCCTCTCAGATGATATCTTTCATTACTCTGTCAACAGTGCATTAGGGACAATTTGAATTGAGGGGGAAAGTCAGGATCATTGGTTCATTTTTGACACAGGGCATATCCATGACCATCATCCTGGCCAGGTTGTTTCTCTCTGAAGGTGCTTTGCGTTTTCCCTGCTCTGTTACTGCAAAATGCTTGTGTTGGGCTGCATTTCAGCATCACGGCCTATGCTTCCTGCAGGGACCATGGCTTGTTTGCAAGCCAAGAGGCTTTCTACCACCTGCAGTGGGGTCCCATGCGCACATTTGTCTCACATGGAGCCACCCCTCTGGGGGCTGCCAGGACACTTGGTGGTGCAGTGGATGCCAGCAATGCCATGGGGGAAAATAGAAGGCCAGGAACTGGAATAGAAGGCCAGGAATCTGCTGCCACCCATGGCTCTGAGGTGCCCTTCCTCATATTCTATCCACCTGTAAAGCTCTCCAGTGTGTGCACAACCAGAGTTGGAGCATTTTGGAGAGGCACGGTGAGCAGCCAGGGCTAGGTCAATCCATGTGTGCTCTTGGAGGTCAACACAGGAAGGCAGCCCCATGGAAAAAACAACCTTCCTCTGCACCGCTCACCTCTGTCACCTCTCCTGTGAGTGATCAAACTCCCAGCATTGGTCTGGAAGCTTTCCAGATCTCTGCTAATCTCTGCAAGTTTTCTGTCTGCCTTTTCCTATCTTTGTGGTGCTTGGCAATTTTCTCATCCAGTTATTCAAAACTGATCCTACTATGCAAGGGGCATTTAGAAAAACAGAAAAAAAAATGTTTTGTCCAAGAAAAAAAATGAGTACCGTCATCTAGCTGGAGGAAAACTGAAAAATTTTAATTACTATGTGAATGGCATACACAGAAGGACATGATTTCCACACATGTTCAAGGAACTAGCGCATTCCTTTGTAATTACTGTGCAGCTGACAGCATTAGGCATAAACAGGAGCAGTAAGCAGTGTCAGGAGGTTTAGAAAAAGGAAATGTGATATCCAGAAAACTGTGGTTCAGAATAATGCTTGTTTTAAAAATAAGCATATGTGACAAATAAAGGGTAGGGAAAGGTATAGTGAAAGGAGTCAAATCATCAGAAAGAGAACCAGGTAGGAAAAACTGACAGGACCAAAGCACCCTTTGGTGACAGAAAATGCTTTGGGAGGAATATAGCCCATAACCTAGCCCAAACTAGGCCACTGCTGCTTTATGCTGTAGCTGCACTCAAGACACCCGAGGAGCTGGTGGTTTTTGGATGAGTCATCTCACAGACCTTCCAGGTGTGGGATAGGAA
Source organism: Aythya marila (assembly GCF_965140915.1). Classification (NCBI taxonomy): domain Eukaryota; kingdom Metazoa; phylum Chordata; class Aves; order Anseriformes; family Anatidae; genus Aythya; species Aythya marila. Next base: position 68,462,719 of record NC_139045.1, on the reverse strand, counting down.
ATCTGTTTGTGTGTTGCAGGACTTGATCCGCTATCCAACAGCCTGTTATGCAGGGCAGATAAGCACTATGTCTGGCAGGGAAATCTCTGCTTTTGATACTCCATATCTTTTAGGAGAGAGACAAAAATAAAATAGAGCTGAGCTTGACTGTCCATACAGGACTCCTTTGGAGCATTGCAGTTTCAGTACAAAGATAAATCAAATTCTCAACAAAACCATCAGCAGGCTTTAAAATCTTGTCTGTGGGGGCCTGAGGGTCAGTGTGAAGGTTGGTGGTGCAGGGTGCTGTCAGGATGTCTGCAGGGGCCTGCCAAGCCACCTGTATTGGGGCCTACTGGGCTGGTGGAGGCGTGAGGCCACCAGGACCAATGCTGTGGTGGGACATGGCCTCCTGGAAGGCAGAGATGTCTTGGCCATGGATGAGTCCTGAAAGCCTGTCTGGTGACTTTGGTTCATGGTTGAAGGCCATCAAGAAGTGCCACTATCACGATAAGTCCCACAACAAGCCCATAACTGAGAAATCCCCCATGGCAGCCCACATCCCTCAGCTCTCTGATGCATGGAGATGGTTTCTGCAGGCATGGGGCCTGTCACTGTCAGCAACACCTCGGGGAAGAGCTCATGAGAACTTGTTAGTGGGCAGTGCCTCCCACGGGAGCTGAAGGCTTTGAAAACACCTGGCTGGGTACCAATTTTTAGACACACAATTGCCCATTGCCCTCCTGTGCCTTATTTCTGCTCATGTACAGTTGCTGCAGGACTAACGCAGGGAAAATGACAGAGCCCTTTGCCCCACTGTCAAACTACAATCACGTAATGGAGAGGAGAAGCTGGCTCAGGCCTGTTTCATGCAATGCTGTGACATGGGGAGAGCAAAAGGGAAGCCAAAGCTGTATTTCAAATAAATAACTTTAATAGCCACCCATGTTTTGGCAGGCGTAGACTCTGTACCAAGGCTCAAAAGCGTTTCATGAGAGGCTGAGTGTAAAGGCAGCCATGCAGATGAATGTCTTGATGCTGCTTATGTCTTACAGCTATTGTCCCCTGCCTGTATTAATGTGGTTGGTAGACAAAGGGCTTAGCAGACTAGCACATAAAAATGCCAAGCTGTAAAGACACAGTGAATCAAGATTTCAGCTTGTCTGTGTTTACAGGAGGCCGGGTCTCTCTTGTAGAGGATGTAAATGGCAATCAGCGACGAGCTGCCATCCCCAGGGGGAGCTGACCCTGCTTCTCTGTGGGGAAATTCCCACTGGCCAGGTGAAAAGCAGCAGGACAAGTTCAGCAGACACCAAAGCAAAGGGAAGCCTCCAGTGCCGCACGGGTTCATGTGTGCAGCTGGTCCAGAGGATGGAAAGTCTCCTCAGTGGTGTTGCAGCATGGAGTAGAGGTGATCTGGCATTTCAGAACTGTTTCACTGTCATCAGCTCAGTTCCCTCTGGAAGACTGCTGTGTTATGACTTTGTACTACCTGCACACCTCCTTTGGAGGCTGCAAGCCATTCCTCTTGCCCCACGAGGCATTTGGTCACCTCTGAGCACAGTTTCCGGTCCCACATCTTCCCTTCCCCATGAGATTTGGGGAATTGGGACCCATAATGGCTGGAGGCATGGACAGAGTAGTAAGTGATGAACCTCTGTACAAGTAACATTAGGTGAGGTGAACTCTCCTCAACCTTTTTCCAAGCGCAGGACTGAAGTTATTTATTGAAAACTTCAGCATCGTGGGATCTCTGTCCTCCAGTCCAGTAGAAGAAGGTCTTTGTTCTTGGCATCTTTTCAGAAAATCCTTGTTTTGCCTGATATTTTTAACATACATTAACAATTTTCTACACTTCAGAACACTGTGTTTGTTTTATCAGCTCTGATGTACTTCCTCTCTCCCTCTTTGTCATATGTTGCTTTTTTATTTCTAATCAGAGCATCATTTTGCCACAGAAGGGATCTGGAAAGGATTTTAGCCAATGTTATTTTCTTTATTGATTGTGGGACTGTCATTATTTTGGCTTCAGAAAACATTGATTTCCATTAGCCTTCTGTCTTTGCCTTTCCTCCTGCTTGCTCATAATTTGCTTATCATTTTCTTAGTCTGGAGGAATTAGCCCTTCTGAATCACCATACTTGTGTGCATGCATATGCCATTTATTAACTGGGATTGTCCCATGTTTCCCTTATTAAGCAGGAAGTGCCTGAGCATTTGTAGTGTGAGATGTACACATACACACACAAAAAAGCATAAACCTTCCTTAAATGTCAACAACACTTCACAGCTGCATTCAATCCTATGTGTAACTCCAGCCCTGTGTTTCCTGTATAAGGATATGTCTAGGGTAAGGTGAAGATGGGCACAGCCCATATAGAAACACTTCATGGCTTGAAATGACTCTAGAAGGGTCAATGAACATGGGCAAAATGTAGATTTAGTAACTACATTTAGCTAGGGAGCAGCTCAGCCCACATCTCCAGCTCCCAGGTGAACACATTCAGTGCATGCTGCAGCTCCCATGGGCAAGGGAACCCTTTGGGCTCTGCAATTGTGCTAAGTAAAAAGAGGTTTCCTGTTTTACAGACATTGGTTTTAAACACTCCTGTACCCCTTGGGACAGAGTTTCTCAGCATTTAAAGGCTGCAGCACAGTCTGGGGGCAGAGCAATTGTCCCAGGACAGAAGTGTGTAGCAGGAGCAAGGAAGCTTTATCAGGATCCTGCAGAGCTTTTCCCTTGTCCTTGCACCCTGGCACGTGGTGCTACCCCTGCCCCCCTCATCTGAGACAACTTGGGGGCGTACAGAAGCCCTAAGCATATCTGCAGTTTGCGTGTGAGAAAACCCTAAATGTATCTGCAGACACCAACACTGAAGGTCAAACACAAAACCAAGAGGAGTCTTGTTTAGAGGTGGCCTTGTTTTGCTCTGGAAGAGACTCTTTGCCCCCACAAAAGCACACAGGGGTCTTTCTGCTCCAGCAGAACCAGAGGGTTGGCTGAAGCTTTTCCGGAGGCCCCTTGCACACTGCCAAGCTCCAGCACACCCCACACCAGCTGCAGGTAGGGAGTGACTTTATTGCCCCCTGACACACAGCACCTGATAAATGCTTGAATGTGTAACTGCAGGAGACCACAGCTGAAGCCATAGAGCCCAGTGCCTTTTGAAATGCACCCACAGGCCCTAGAAGAAGACTGGCCAAGCAGAAGACATAGGATTTGATTGTGCAAACAGGCTGGCAAGGAGGCATCACAGACACAGAAATGACTGTAGACCCTGTGCAGGAGAAGAGGAGGAGTGGAAAGGATGTGAGCTTTGCTTGTTAGCTCATTAGCTAGGCACCTAAATGCTTTGTGATACCACTGGCTATGGTTATGCAGCCTCATTTTTGAAGTAATTTGTTGCAGGATTAGCAGAAGGAGGGAAAATCTTTGCATTGACCGCAGAGGAGTGAGCAGGAACACGGGATGTGCTGTCAGCAGGGCAGGCCTGCTGGAAGAATGAACACTTCAGAGAAGAGGCTGAAATTTCAGATTTGTCTTCCTTTTAGGAAGATATGAAACATTCCACAGCTTCACAATAGCCTTGAAATATTACTGTGAAAACTTTCATCAAAAAAAAAAAAAACTACTGCAAAGTTACTGCAAAGTCTGATTTACTAGATTCTTAGTGTGTTGAGAGGCTAACTTGTGGCTGAATAAATGTTTTTCTGCAAAGAAAAAAGAAATCTCAGTAACACTTCATTTGTGTTATAAACCTTTTGTTTCCCCCAAGAAAAATAATGATATTCCCCAAATCCTGCCAGTTCCTCCCGGGCAGGAGTGTGGGAGGCTGGAACTGGGAGCTGCAAAAATAAGTCACCTGCTAAATATCACTGCTAGGCAGGCATCACTCCAAGGAGAGGATGCAGAGGGAGCACAAGAATAAATACGGTTTTGTATTGAGTAGCAAAAGCACTCAACAGCAGACACTGGAAGGAGAACAAGAGGCTGTTTCTTTTGGAAAGGATGTCAGCTTTCTGTTACAGGAGCAAAGGACCTAGAAAACCCGGTTAAATGTATGCTGTCTCAGTCGCAGTCATGTTTGCGAGTACTTTTGTTTGTAGGCTCCGGAGTGAAGTGAAACTGAGCTAGATCCAAGAATGATAACAGGAGTGTGTACGGGCCTGTGCCAGGAGCCAGCACTCCGTTCTCTGCACGCGTCAATGGCTCTTCCGTCAACAAAAGGCATGCACGGTGAGATAAGAAGACGCCTCCATTAAAATTACAAGGCTGATAGCTGCGGATGCGCTTGGACTCCTGCAGTGCCACCAAGTTCCTGCCCCTTACGTAGGAGAGGCAGAGGGACACTGGGATGGTTGTTTTGTGGCCCTTGGGAGCTTGCAGCAAATGGGTCCATGGCAGCCAGCTGCCGCAGGAGGATGTGACAGGGTCTTTGCTACCAGTAAGGGCTGCTGTCAGCTTGGCTTCATCTCCAGCTGCCCTGAGGTCTCCCTTCGGTAGCAGCACACCCTTCATCCTCCCAGAAGAAGACCTTGCTCTGGGATATCTCTTGCCGCTAGATGCAAAGTTGTGTCTTCATGGTGGCCTCCTTCCCAGGGGCCCAGAGCACCTGGCCACGGCATTTTTAAGTGTTGACACTGCCAAATTGCTTTAGAAGAAAAGGGTCTGAGAGTGATTGCATCTCAGCTTATCTCTGCTGGTGACTGTTGTAGTCAGTTCACTATCTCTGCTGTAAAGTTGCTTTTGTTTGTGGCGCGAAATATCACTGTGTCCTCTCACCTCATGGGCTGGCATCAGGCTGGGGAGATAGGGAGAACAATGATTTGTGAATTTATGAAGAAGCCTCGGCTTCTTCTTTTCCTATGTAGAGCAACACTGCAGATGTAAAAGGTGATATTCCCAGCCTGGGAGCTGACTGGGGGTTATGTGAGGGTGGCAGCTCTGCGGTTGCAATCTGGGGCTTCTTCCAAAATGTAATTAAATCAAGTTTTGTAAGCTCCGCTGTGCTGCACAAAACCATGACAGGCAAAGGAAAAGTTTAATAGGCAGAGCAGCTAGAGAAATAATGAGATTTTAAAGCTCAATTTGAATAGAACAATGAATTAGAAAGGTTCCTCAAAATGTAAAGAATTAGTAAACTTTCTTGGTTCTCTTAGAGTAAAGTAAAAAATGTGTTCTCTGCCTTAGAAAGATTATCTAAATCCAGTATAATGCCACATTAGCAACATGCTATTTCATTTAATTTAATTCTGATGCCACGAAGCATACACAGGAAGATGCCCTCTTTTCCACATGCCTCCCTGCATTGCTCCACTCTGATATAACGGGCTCAAAACCCACCTGCACTGTCACCGAGGAGTGCTGGATTATTTCCAAGGATAATTTTTCAGGATGACAACACGCCTTACCTAGTAGTCATTACTTTTGTCATCATCTGCAACCAGACACCGAAACAAAAAGAATTTTGCCATAGTGTCATCCATTGCCTGGATGAGCCCAATTAAATTGACCAAAGATGTGGTTTAGCTGATTTTCCTTCTCTCTCTCTCTCTCTCTCTTTTTTTTTTTTTTTTTTTTCTTCTTCTGGGTTTTCTCAAATTCCAATACAAGCTGGAGGGATTAGATCAGTATAGACATTTAAGACACGTGAGGAAAAAACCTGGAAAAACAGAAAATCAGCTGAACCACATTTCCAGTCAATCACATTTGAGGACAGGTTATAAGCCAGGAAAATGATTACAGGAGTGTGGCTGGGCAAGGATGATGGCATGTACGAAGGATTTGGATGTCAGCCCTCAAACAGGCAGAGATGCTTGCAGTCTGCCCTGTCTACAAATGACAAGACCTAAGTGTGGGATCAATACGAGGCTGACATGCTAAATCAATGTAAAAGATTATATCTAAACTGTGTGTCACGAATCACATCTAACTACAGGCACTGAAAAAGAGAGAGGCAAGTCACAGTGACTGAACAATTACATTTCAACCTGATCTGTGTTTGCTTACAGAAACATTTGCACTTGTTCCTACCTGCTGTCTCAAGTGACAAGCATGAAGACAAGGGATTTGAAGGCTCAGAAAATGAAGTGGAGCAGTATAAAGTTGACACGGGGCCGACCCGATAGGTCTGTCCTCTTCGTGACCAGCATGGCAATTGCAGCCATCTCACATCTCCCTGCTCCTGGAGATTGGATGTGGACATAAAATGACTGAAAATACTAAGCCAAGAGCAGATTTTTTTTCCTGATAAAAATCCAGAGGCCTTGGAGAAGTACTTGGGTGATTCAGGCTGGGCTGTGGGATTTTGGTACTGTGGATAACCAACCAGACTGTGGGAAAAGCCGTGGCCAGAAACACCCAAATCTGCCAGGTCACCCCAGTGAGGAGCATTTATTGTGGCCAGTGAAGCAAGCATATGGCAACCACTGCCTCAGTAAAATGCCTGGGCAATGCTGAGGCAGTGCCCAGCAGCCCAGCACAGCCAGTGTAAGAACACCAACAGCCTTCTGACTCTGGCTAATGGTCCCCCATGGTGGGTTCCTGCCCCATCCGAGCAAGGAGGAAGATCTCTGCCAGCAGTTGACCACATCCTGAAGCAAGTGTTAAACTTGACGACATGTTGGCCAGTAATACGAAGACAAACACAAAATTATTATTTTAATAATTAAAAAATTAAAGTCGGGTCAGGACAATACCTTTGGCCCAGACTGCACTCAAAGACATTTTCTCTACATCTGTAATGGCCTCCTGTTTCCAATCTGTGCAATTTTGGCCTTGAAAATGGTGTCATTAAATGTTATCTAATCTCTCTTCTGTGCATGGTTCATGGGTCTGAGGCTGTGATAGCTCAGGGAGAGCCGTGCCATTGTGAGCTGCTTTGAAGGCATTTGTAGGGCAGATACATTCCTATCTGCAAGGCAGGCCCGGGAGCATAAGACACCTATTGTCTCAGCCACCGAGGGAGGCCAGGTGCTCTGCATAAAGCCTTCAGCACGCTAAGGAGATAAATGCTGACTCTTCTGAGCCACCCACACTTTCTGTCCTCTCTCTTTTGCATAACTGACATCAGTGTTTGCTGGTGTCACTGAACACACATATCCTGGTGTCTATGAGCAACCTGCTCTAGTGGGAGGTGTCCCTGCCCATAGCAGGGGGGTGGAATTGGATGGTCTTTAAGGTCTCTTCCAACCCAAGACATTTCATGCTTTTATCCAGATGTGCCTGCCATTTGGAGCCATCAATCTGCACTTGTTCTTGCAGGAGCCCTTCCAGCTCATAAATCCATGTGTCTCCCAGGTGTCCCCTGAGCATGGAGGGGGTCACTCGGTGTGAATTGTTCTTGACCAATTCTGTCACCCAAAATTGCATTGGTCTGGGAGTGAGTCACTCGGATTCAACAAAAGAAGTAACTTTATCTCAGACTTCACGCGAGTCCACATTAATCACTCTGTAAGGGAAATGTGTGCCCATAAAGAAGGGAGCTAGAATGGAGGTGATTTGCAAGCTGGCAAGGAGTGTTTGGTTTGCATCCATTTGCATTTAGCCAAGTAAATATCTTGAGCTCCTGGTGTGCAAAGACCCTGTCTTGTACGGGAGAGAGAATGAGTAGCGGGGCTCCAGATCTTCTCCAGAGGCTGGCCGCACTGCCAGGCTTGTTCAGTCCTGCAGTACGCTGGTTTTTTTGGGTGTGTTTTGCTGTCAGCTGTAACTGATATGAGCCTGTAGAAGAATGAGCCGTTCATTTCACGGTCAGCTGTGAAAGGAATTGTTGGCTCCGTGTTGTCAGCTCAAAGGAAATATCTTCTCCAGAGAACGCACTTCCACAGATCGGGCACCTTGGCAAGAGACCATTGGGAGACTGAAGTTACATTTTGTGGTAACTAAACACCTCAAGGAAGCTGTGACTGGGGATCTGAATGATTTCCTTATTCGTTCTGGAGCGGAACCCGGCCGTATACGGGTTTTTAAGGGGTCACAATTTTGTGCACACGCACCGTGCATTTTCAGAGTATTTATTTCAGCCACACTCGGTGAACCAGGAGGGTCGCCTGCCTCAGTGCCAAAGGTCAGAAAATGGAAACGTGATCTGACAGAGGCACGTAGACAAAGGCATGCACTATGTGGAACGGTGTTTTGGGGGAGCAGATAGCTGACAACATAGTGTTTAACCGCATCAGGCTTAGGGAGCCTCCGAGAGACTGAGCCTCCCCAGAATGCAGAGGTGACAACGTGGTATTTAGCAGCATAAAGACCTTTACAGCAGAGCTAAAGGATTTATTAATATCAGCCTCCATCACAGAGGATGTTGGGAAATATTGGCCCCAGACGTATTTTTTCAGGCTCGAATCGTAGACAGTGAGATGCTAAAACATGAGGTGTTGAACAAGCTAAAGAGCCACAAGCTGCTAGGAATGAAAGGTATATACCCCAAGAGAACTGGAGGAATTTAAGAAAAAAGGAGCTGAGTTGCTAACAAAAATATGCTGCCTCTCATTATGTCATATCTGCATTTTAGAAAGAGCTGATCCTGGGGCTGGGGGACCAGCGAGCCCTTCTCTAATGCCAGCTGCAATGGTTGAGACTAATCAAAACCAGAAGTTTAGCTGGATGAATATGACAGAATGGGGACGGCTTGGTCTGGATTCACTGAAGAAAAATTGTCTCTCTAATCTACTAGAGTTTTTTTAGTACATTGCCAGAAGAGTGGATGTGACTTTCTTGGACTTTCAAGAGGCATAGGACAAAGTCCTTCACAGGAGGTAATCTGGGAAACAGAATAGCCCTAATATATGAGACTGAATATTGTCACGGACTAGAAATTGGCTAAGAGAAAACAGAATAAAGGATCGGTTGCAACAAGGCAAAGAATGAACGTGAACCTTGCCCTACCATGTCCTGCAGAATAAAGTTTGTTTTATTCTTAAAATGCTTAATATTTTAAAAAAGGACTTAAAGAATCAGCAGAACCATGAGATGGGCTGTAAGTGCTGAAGGCTGTGATGAAGCTCAGACAGCTGGGGCATGCTCTGCTTGCTACTTGGTGGAGGTTTGAAATACCCTACACAGAATAGTGCTGCTGAGCAGTTACTTGCAGGTTTATGTGACCCATGTGTTGCAGAGACAAAATACCAGCACAGCAGATTTTGAATCCTTCTTTTTACTTGCTTTGTAACTGAAGTTGGTTTAAATTAGTTTTGTTTCTGTTCTAGGAATAAATACATCTTGCAGCCCTTTCTCAGAACCACTGCTCTATTAAAATCTCGGAGCTGACTTCACTTTTCTTGCAATGCTGTTGACATATGTGTAATTCCTCCAGAAAGGATTGCAGCCCTGTGAGATGGCAGGATAAATCTGTGGTTCACCTCTTACCCCTTCTGAATTAGTATGCTGTATAGCTGGTATTGCATTTCTCAAACCTGCTGTATCCAGCTAGACATTGCATGATTCCCCATCAGCAGCTCGGTGCAGTGATCCTTCATCTAAAGGCTCTTGAATTTCTTCCATCTGAAAGATCTTGATAAGCAGGAATAAATGGAGCTGTTGTTTAGGGAAAGGAGATTCTGAGATGATTCACAAGTTAGAAGGACTAGAAAGCCTCAGAGATGTGTGTCTTCTTATTCAACATTTCTTATTTTCCTGGCAAGTCATCCTGAGTTGTGTATCAGCTTCAATTTTTTGATAAAGATTTTACAGCTTATTTCCCATTTCCAGAGACTTTCCTCTACACCATAATGTGTTTAAAGTCTATTTCCAGAAAGTATCTTGGTTATAGTACAGATACAGCCAGAATAAATGGTTTTCAGGTACTGCCTCTTATCAGCTAACCTTGCCAGTGCTTACGGTCTCCTAGAATTCAAACATACTTTATTATTCCCTCTGTGTTATCTGCTCCTCATCCGTAGATATTGGCAAATTCAGAAATGACAGAGAAGTGCCACAAGCGAAACAGATGACTACTTCTACCATGGTTATAGATGTATTATTTTAACAGCTAAACTGCTCTGGAAACTTCTCCTCAGAAGGCAATCTCAGCTTACTGCTCCATTAAACAACCGCAAGAGAAGGTTGCATCTTTGTGAAAAAGTAACCCGTTTCCAAGAAGTTCTTTATTTGTAGGCTTTGACAGGTCAATTTGTATTCTCACTGACAAAAAAGAAAAATAAAAATGCTGGAACCACCAAAGTTCTTTAGGCCAAAAGACCAATTTCATGTCTAAAATTGAACTTTACTGAAGAACAGTAAATTTGTAGAGATGCTGCTTGCTTAATTCAGTTCGCTGTAGCAGCAGTACTGGAACTAAAATAACCTTTGGTGAAGAGGTAACAATGATCACTAGAATTACTTGATTCTTTGTAGAGCATTAAAGGTTCTTAAAATGTTCAAGCAGTTTTTTGATCAGTGGGTGGCCCTGTGCTGGAAACCACACGTTTGTTTGCTCAGTAGTTGGACACAATATCAGTAGCAGAGGAAAAAAAGATGGGGCAAAGAAGAAATTGTTATGTACAAATCCTTCTGATAAGTATTTCTAAGTGGGCCCATGGGGAGCATTCTCAGCAGCTCATCATCACTAGCACTGAGACTGACCAGAAGAGAAGAAAATATTAATTGCAAGATTTTTTTTTTTTTTTTTCTGAAAATCTTCACTGAGTTCTGCTAACCACCACTCACCAGCTGACTTCTCACAACTGTCATAAATGAAGCAATTTCAAGAAGAGATTTGGACATGTTTTGCCTAACACACAAACACACACGCTGCTCTATCTACAACTGTCAGGCATATGCATATGTCTAAACTGAGTAAAGCCAGGTCAGCTCCTATTGTTGTCCTTCCCCATTCATTCCCCACTCTTTGTCTACAATTCACAAGGTACATTTCTTCTTCTTTTTTAAGTTTTGACAAAATCCTAAAATTAATGAAGTCAAAAGAAGTGCTGTTATCAACATCACAGAATCACAGAATTTTCTAGGTTGGAAGAGACCTCAAGGTCATCGAGTCCAACCTCCAACCTAACGCTAACAGCCCTCCACTAAACCATATCCCTAAGCTCTACATCTAAGCGTCTTTTGAAGACTTCCAGGGATGGTGACTCCACCACTTCCCTGGGCAGCCTGTTCCAATGCCTCACAACCCTTTCAGTGAAGAAGTTCTTCCTAACATCTAACCTAAAACTCCCCTGGCTCAACTTAAACCCATTCCCCCTCGTCCTGTCACCAGGCACGTGGGAGAACAGGCCAACCCCCACCTCGCTACAGCCTCCCTTGAGGTACCTAAAAAGAGCGATAAGGTCACCCCTGAGCCTCCTCTTCTCCAGGCTGAACAAGCCCAGCTCCCTCAGCCGCTCCTCGTAGGACTTGTTCTCCAGGCCCCTCACCAGCTTTGTCGCCCTTCTCTGCACCCGCTCAAGCACCTCGACGTCCTTCTTGTAGCGAGGGGCCCAAAACTGAACACAGTACTCGAGGTGTGGCCTCACCAGAGCTGAGTACAGGGGGACGATCACCTCCCTAGCCCTGCTGGTCACGCTGTTCCTGATACAAGCCAGGATGCCGTTGGCCTTCTTGGCCACCTGAGCACACTGCTGGCTCATATTCAGCCGACTATCCACCATCACTCCCAGGTCCTTCTCTGCCTGGCAGCTCTCCAACCATTCCTCTCCCAGCCTGTAGCTCTGCTTGGGGTTATTGCGCCCCAGGTGCAGGACCCGGCACTTGGCCTTGTTGAACTTCATGCAGTTGACCTCAGCCCATCAGTGCAGCCTATCCAGATCCTCCTGCAGAGCTTTCCTACCCTCAAGCAGATCGACACACGCACCTAACTTGGTGTCATCTGCGAACTTACTGAGGGTGCACTCGATGCCCTCGTCCAGATCATCGATGAAGATATTAAAGAGGACCGGCCCCAGCACCGAGCCCTGGGGGACGCCACTAGTGACTGGCCTCCAACTGGACTTGGCTCCATTCACCACGACTCTTTGGGCCCGGCTATCCAGCCAGTTTCTAACCCAACGAAGCGTGCGCCAGTCCAAGCCAAGAGCAGCCAGTTTCTTGAGGAGAATGCTGTGGGAGACGGTGTCAAAAGCCTTGCTGAAGTCAAGGTAGACCACATCCACAGCCTTTCCCTCATCCACCCAGCGCGTCACTCTGTCATAGAAGGAGATCAGGTAGATAGGCAGAGGATGCCTATCTATAGACATAGACAGGCTTAGGATGTCACTCCTGCTTTTCTAAGCCTCATGCAGAAGGCAAGGCAGTTTTGGGCAAAGGAAATGATGCTAAGTACAGAGAATAATAAGAGAGTGTCTCCTTGAATACGGATTTGACAAAATTTAACATGACAGAACGCTGCATGGTCTGCTTTTTAGTCCTCTTTTCCAACAGCAGTATTGTGCATCAGCATTGTGCTCTGTTCCCGTAGAGGGGTGAAGGTGATTGCTAAGACCATAATTTTAAAATGTCTATTACAAGACAGTGTAAAATCTCTTTATAAAGGGTCACCTACAGTGCAAAAGTTTGCACATCAAACATCACTCCTTTGATTTAGCCAAAAGCTCCTGCTGTCAAACACAAATCATCATGAGGGGGCACTAAAGAGCTGTCAATAACAAAGTTATTTTGAGTTAAGGATTGTAGGGAGAGGTAATTATCTTTTTTTAGATCACCAAATATTTTGACTGAGATCTGAGATAGTCTGATTTCAAAACATCTTCAAATTGTGAGGGAGCTAAAGCTTTTTAAGACCCTCTTCCAGAAACTAAGCCTACAATATTTTTGGTTGGTGAAATTGAGGAGTGTGTGAAAGGTAGACAAACCCATTTAAAGACAAATTTCAAATACTTCCTGTTTTGAAAAAAAAAATTACTCTGTGTGGGAGATCAGAGATACCACAAGGCCTCACAACACCTGGCAGCACAAATGGGAAATGAATGAATGACATGCAAATTGGACATCTCGATTAGAAAAGATGGACTATTTCCTTCTAAAGACTGGGTTATGGATGGGGTGCCAAAGCTGGTGCAGATGGATTCAGCAGAGTCAGCCCTGACAAACCGTAAAGAAAATCCCCTATCTCGTAGACAAAGCAGAGGATTTTCAAAATTAAAACGGGCCGTTTCACAAGCGACTTGTGAGCATTCCTGCGAGACCTCACTGCTAACAGATGTCCTCAAAATTGTTCTCGCAGGCCCCATTGAAATGGAATGCACATATGGCACAAACTGCAACCAGACACTCCTGGTGCAGTGCGGGCTGATCACTAATTTTGCACTCATGCTTTAAATCTGAGCAACTGACTTGATGGAGCAAGGTCACTTCTCATATCTCAGACCCCAGTGAAGCCAGTGAGAATGGGACTGAGATTCAGGTTAATCACAACAAAAATAATTAATAACATCTTCCTTGCAATTAATTTTCTTTATTAGACATTTATTTACATAGAACATTTGAGGGAATAATAACAAATTGTTTCCAAACCAGAGACATGCAAAGATGTGCTAGATTACAACCCGGAATCCAATATTTTAGCGGATATGGCTAGAATTTCATGGTCCTAGTCTTCTAGTGCAACGCCTTCCCAAGGACAGGATGAGAGCCTTCCCAGAGTCCTGTTCCAACAAGACTACCTTCTTGAAAAATAATTCCTTGTGATTTAAGGACTTTAAAGGGAAGAAGGAATGAAAAGAGGTTGGACTCCTCTGCCTTTGTGCACCACACTGAGCCCCTTCAGTGTCAGACTTCAGCTAGGCAGTGATCAAACAATCCTGTCACCTTCCATTTTTTTCATACACCACTTCAATTTATTTTTTTTTCATACACCACATAGATGGTATTTTTGGCTGATGTTTCTCCAAGGCATCTTTAACTTCAGCTATGTGTCAGAATCAGCTCCTCCTTCCCAAGTTTATTGAATTCTGGACCCCAAACATGAAGATCACAAGGCAATCGACATCCAACATGGACATTCAGTCCCAGTTATCTTTTCTAAGCACTGCATCACCATGGTAGGCCACGGCCAGCTAATTACCTACTACCACTTGCTAGTGCTTTTCTGAGTCAGTTTTCCAGAGAATTGTGTCCTGCCTTGTGAGAACAGTTTACAGCCTTTGACCCTAAACATAGCATTTGTATTTGATATCTCGTCCATTCAGGTTCACCCAACAGTATGATCATGTTTACTCAACATCATTGTCTTCCTTCTGTTTACCCGCCCTTCTGTCTTTGTGTCACATAATAACTTTGTGAAGACCTGGTTTGTTTTTAACCATTGATAGAAATGCATAATAACATGATGACAATCCCTGCGCAGCCGCGGTAGAAGTCTACTTGTTTAATTTTGCTTCTCGTAACTCAGAGTCAGCTAATCTAGCCATTTTTACCAGTTTTTCTCCCTTTTACTGTATACCACATTGATTTTTATTTTTTTTTAACCATTTGCACTTAACTTCTAAAGTAAGCTTTTGTTTCTTTTGTCAATACTGTAACTGTGTGTATATTCGAGCACAAATAGATTATTTGATTTTGCTTCTAGGCAAGGTTTTCAGGAGTTTTGGCTCTTCTTTGACTGATTATGTGTTGTTTTTTTTTTTTTTTTTTTTTTTTTTATTTTGTTTTGTTTTGGTCTATTTTTAAGACAAATCTTTAAAAAATCTGATCTGAAAATTATATTTTGACATGCTTCCTTACAAGTAATTTGGAAATTTTTTATTTATTTTTTTTTTTCCATTTATAAAACACCTTTCTAAGAGATTGTATATAGAATAATCATCTGGACTTCATTTTGCCTGTACACAAGAAATCCAATTAAGTAAGATGATTTGTATCAAAGCTATCACTAAAATTAATTCTGTGGTCAGTTCCTCTTTGACTGTCAAGATGAGGTCTAGTAGTAAATTTCCTGGATTAGATGGAACATTTTTGAGTAAGAAAATCAGCTTACATAGTTTTTAGAAATAGTAAGGATGTCTAGTTTTGGCAATGTCACTCCTCCAACATATATTTGAATGATGATCCCCTCTCCCCTCCTGCCACCTACCTTTTTTTTTTTTCTTACGAATTCTGCATATCTACAGATAGATAAGTATAGTGTGAATTGGTGGTGTGTAGCAGATTTAGCTGCAGATTTGCCTGCTTTAGCAGTTAGGGCATTAATCAATGAGTGTCAAAGATCACATTTCCAACTGATCATACAGATCCCAGCAGTTCTGACAATGTCACCGTCTCTCCTTCTTTTGCCCACTTGATCCTTTTTTAAATGCAATTTGTTCCATTGTATCATTGATAACTTGATTAATTCCATCCGCCCGTGTTTCCATCTTCTACTAAATGACTGCTGACTGTTTCCACTTTTCACCCTCTGCTTTGGCAAATGTGTTTTAACAGTTGTAGTCAGATCAGTGCTTGGGTTGCTCCCATGGGGTGGAGTCTGCTCCTTAGACAAAGGACGTTCTGGTACAGCCTTGGCTTTCTACCACTGACCTGGCCAGTGGCTCGCTATCAGTTCCATCTCACCTTGTTTTCCAGGGAGAGATATTTTCTGAGATATCCAGGTGTTCCTCTCTGGAAACCACGCCACATTGCCCAATCCATTCTTTGTGGAGCCTGAGGCAGGGATGCTTCTCAAATGGGGTTATCAAGGACCTTCAGCCTGTGGTGTTCCCAGCCTTGTCCCTCCTGCCTCAGAGCTGCTACTCCTGCGTGTACCATATGTACTAGATGTCCTTTGCTTGGAAGCTGTCAGAACAGAAACCACAACCTGCTCCTTGCAGGTCACAGTGCTCGTCAATTGTACTGCTGAGACTAAAGCTGTATGTACAACACATGTACTTACAATTCTCCAACCACCCAAGTAACTACCATGACCTTACTTCTTTTTCAGTATTCCTCTTATTTTATAGGCATTTAACTTAGAGCAGGTGTTCCCAAGGACATTCATTTTTTTTTTCTCTAACTTATTAGAAAATTGTATTTGTCCTATTTTTTTTCTTCTTCATATGTAGTATAGATACTAGTAGAAGAACCTTACAATTAGCAAGGTGAGAGGGATTGTTTGGTTAACTTTACAATAGCCTATCATTTTGTTGATGGTTTGGTGAAGTACTGTTGTCAGTGATGGATACATTATTCACTTTAATAAGTCTTTCTGGAGTGAGCAAAGAAATACAGCCTTAGGGTAGTGCCCCCTAAAACTAAAGTAATCTGTCATTGAATTACATTGTTATATGGTCACAGGAGTTTGACTCCAGACTGAAGGTGAATGTGGAGAGTTTGGCATGGTTTTGGGATGCAAGCAAATGAGGTAGAGAACTAGATGGCTAAGCAACAGAAACAGATAGAAAATGCAGCAAAAAGACACTTAATTACAACAACAGAGAGGCTCTAGGAGGAAAGCTGAAAGATTTGAGGAGCAGACTCAGAACCATAACATGGGTCATTGGGAAAGCTAATTGTCTCTTGGCAGCTGGTATTCCATGTCCAGGGTACTTCTTGTGTTCATGTACATTAGGAAGATTGTATCAAAAAAAGTCTTGGTTTTCTCCATGGGAAACGACACTTAGGATCCTAGTTATAGTGTAACAGCTCATGTCAAGTGTCACACTCAAGGAAGAATAGACTTAAAAATATTACCTGTAATGTCTTCTGGACAACTATTCTTTGCTTCTTGTACTACATTGTTCCAGCTGTTATTAGACAGTTGCTGTTCTTCAGTCCAAATTACTCCAGTGCCAGGATGAATAATTCCAATAAGTAATATATAAAACGTGTTGGAAGCTTTCCAGACAATGCTGCCCAACTCCTTCAGGCACACACAGCTCCTAAGTTTCAGAATAAGGTGCAGAAATGACTGAACGAGTGCATATAGCTGCCACAGAGAGGTAACCCATATACAAAATGTGCATTTGTCTGGATGCTGAGGTGATTCACATTTCAGCTTATGTTTTCAGTGCACACTTCACACTGCTTCATGAACCCCATGTGGGTCACGGACCCTGGGTGGCTCTCACCTGCTCCAGATCAAAACAAAACAAAACAAAACAAAACAAAAAACACAACCAACCAAACAAAAACCACAAACCAGAATATTACTATTATTAGCAACAAGATCAGTTGCTTATTAGTAACATATGTCACTTAGAGCGCCTTTCCAAGCAGGTTATAAATGTCCATAGAAGATGGCATGCTATCAACCCACATGGTTACACGTATTCTGTCTATACATGTGTGATTATCACCATGCCTTCAACATGATGATGGCTCTAAAAATATCCAGGCATTAAGGGGTATAAGGCATGGTAAGATGTAATCAGAGGGAGCAGGGCAGGGGTAGTGGGAGAAGGGGCAGGCAAGGAGAGCAGAGAGCATACTTCACATATCAGCATTCGCTTGATCCAATTTAGGAACGAGCATCACCCTGCTGTGGTCGTGGTCATGCAGTATTTATAGAATGCCACCTCCTGTCTCACAGACATCTAATGGCAACTAGCGTTTACTCCAAGTGTAAATCAGGACCAGATGGCGTTTGGGACCAATGTGATATTTTATAGAATATCAAAATATTTTGTTTACTTATATGATTCCCCCCAAAACCGAGTGCTTAATCTTTCAGTGTGATTAATGGAAAAGTAATCCAGATCAATATTGTTCTCTGGCCAAGGTCCAGAAAGGTACTTAAATGAATGTTGAACTTCATGCATGGAAATAAACCGGCTGATGAGTGTTCCTGATGAATTGGGAAATACTTGCCACTTTTTGACTCTACAGTGCATGTTGTAGCGCTATATAAGTCTTAATTTAAACTACAGTGTGCACACTAAAAATACGGCTTTCCCTATTGCATCCACTCTGTATTCCCCTTACCAAAAAGGGAATTGTGATTGCACACATGTATTGCTGAGAAAGGACATGGTGTGCATGGTAGAAATGAATTTCATCAGCCTTTGGAACCATATGCCTGTCATATTTGCTGGGCAGCCTCAGGGTCCAAAGAGTACATTTTATTTTCAAGCATCATGTTGCATTGTTTCTGAAATGGCATTTTCTTAGAATTTGCAGTTAGTGAGAACTTTCAGATAGTTTTGGGTTCAGTATACTTCCGACCACAATCAAATTTCGAACAAGAACAGCGAGGACATTTCCCATATGTTAGAAATCCTGCTTTCTCCTCTGGTCTATTGTTCTGGGAGCAGCCCAAGGTCTCTGTTAGGGTCAAAGACAGTCAACTAGGCATTTTTTTTGCACCTTCTACTGTTAAGTTTAGTTCCTGGATCGTATTAAAGGGACACCCCAGGTGGAATTAAGTGGAATTATTAATATCTGTTCTGAAGTTGTTGGATAAAGATATATTGCATTATAAACGTGGTGTGATACCTTCAACTGAAGCCACAAATTCACAGAGTTGTCATTAATGAGTGTGGATATGATAATGGATTTGGACTCCACAGAGAAAAAACAGACAAAGCTACAAACATAAAATACTAGAAATGTCTATGAAGCAGTGCAGGACACCTAAGGCAAATCAAAGTGCCAAGCAGGAATACCTTTGAGTGAAGGAAGGAATGTTTTTTTTAGAAATCTGGTGGAATTATATCCAATATCTATAATGTCTATCCAATATAAGAGTGTACTATTCAGGAAGCAGGCAGGGAGGGGCATAAGGTAAATGCAGACTAAACTAAACTAAAAACTAAATGCAGACTAATGCAGACTAAAGATTTCATACTGGCACATAGCATACAATATCTGACTAGCAAGATCCAGGCAATAAAATATTCATGGTTACAGGATTTCAAGATTTAGCAGTGCCAATTTCAAATATTCAGAAATCATGAATCAGGCTCCTCTAAAGCTTGTCTCAGTGTGACACTGAACAATTTCTATGGAGGAAATCACCCATAATTGCCATTTTACAAGATTTACAAGATTCTACCATTTTAAGTTGGACTTGAAAATAATGAGACACAGAAAGAAACACTATTTCAATTTATCTTCTGTTTTGCAAGCTGCTGTGATTTTTGATCTGTGTTTTAAATTTGGTCTCTAACCCAGAGGACTAGAAACTTATTCTTTTAAGTAAAATGTGACATTCTTCTTGAATCAGTTGCCCTGAGAGCTAGATCTTTAAGATAAGCACCAAAGTCCATGGAAGTTATGATAAGTGCCTAAGAATTGGGATCACTAAATCAAAGGACAAAAATATAACAGAGGGGTCACACTATAGGCCCCATGAAAAAGAACTGAATGGTGTTAGGAAATCAAAGAAGTAACTTCATCTTGTAAAATGACAATTATGGGAACTTTGCTCCCTATAAATTTTTCAAATGTCACGTTGAGACAAGTCTTAGAGATATTAAATGAGTACCTTGAGATATTTCTCTGAAAGTATTCTAGAGGAGCTATTCCCCTGTAGAAAGTGTGGGTTTCAGCAAACAGTCACTGAAAGCCTCAGACTTTCCAAGCCATCTGGGTGATTAAATTACAGATAATCATCTTGCAGGATTTTTGAAACATTCTGGACTTAGGCCACTACTTTGCATCAGAGCTTTTGAAAACCCCTCTGCCAATTCATCTAAACCTTTCACTACAATCACTCCACATACCAAAAGCTGCAGAGAGGCATGTAGCTTTTGTGTACGTCCATACTGAGGCTGTCCTTCAGTACAAGCACAGGAGTCCTTCTGCCATGCTGTGGTCTTGACCTTTATTGAGAATTGCACCAGTTTTGGCTGCTGTTTTGTGCTGCTGAAATCTGGTGACTGTAAGGTTCTCCGTTACCCAAGAATGAGAAATTGAGATGGGGCAATAACTGGAGAGGTTTTCAGAAATTGTTCCTGATGTATGAGGGGTTGGTGGCATGAAGGATCGCTGGATGAATGACTATGTGTTTTGGTGTCTCTCTCAAAGGAGTGTTGACTATTTTAATTTGCACTGGACAGGATTATTCTCCCTCTTAATGCATTTTCCAGGCTTCTTGAGGTTTGGCATGACTGGTGAGGCTAAATTCAGGCAGGCATTAATGAGTGGAAAATATATTCTTGTCAGGTACCACTTTCTTTCCCAGTTAGTTCCATACATACTTAGCTGGTTTCATCATTGTAGTGTGCTGACAGCTCCTAACAGGAGCAAAATCGTTTGTCTGATCTGGTGCCTGGACTGATTAATTGGTTCACTATGCAAAATGGCCCTACCGAGATCTGACTTTATTGTGCTGATTGAGAAAGAATAAGAGGCTCATTTAGTCCCTGTTTCTTCAGCGACAGATTTCTATAAACACTATTTGTGGTGTCGGTAGAGGGAATCAGAATGGTTTTTGCATTATTCTTGTTGGAAATATTTCCCTGGATGTTTCATGCACCAAAGTGAATCTGTGCAGCATACTGCTAGGGTCATCTCCTGTACATTTGTCTACTGCACTGTCTCTCATATTTTCCTCCCTCCTAGAATGGCTATAATTAATCACTGCCTAATGTAGGTCCTGCCTCAATGAGATTTTAGATACTTGGCCTGGGAGGGCAAATCCAATTCATCTAATATTGAATTTCCCTTAGCAATCATTTCAGTTTGGCACTTCAGAAGACCTATTAGGGTAGGTCAGCTCTCCTTAAAATAGTCTTTCCCCTTTTAATGTTTATTCAATAAGAATTTAGGTACCTTCAGAATATAATCCAGTCCTCATATATCATTTTAGAGCAGTCCTGCTATGAAAACTAGTAGTTCTGTGAGTGCTCTCCCAAACATGTACCAAGGTGGATCAGATCTGAAGTTTCCCAGCAAAATGCTGGGGAGACTTTTTGGTCTTGGAGCTGTGTCTTCTGGCTATCATGAAGTTTGGCAAGGAGAAGTGCAAAGTCCTGCGCCTGGGGAAGAACAAACACATGCACCCGTAAAAGCTGAAGCCCACCTGGCTGGAAAGCATGCTGGCAAAAAAGGAACCTGGGGGTCCTAGTGGACACCAAGATGAATAAGAATCAGCAATGTGCCCTTACTGCAAACAAATCTAATGCTATTTTGGGCTGCATTAGGCAAAGTATTGCCAGCAGGTTGAGCAAGGTGATCCTTCCCCTTTACTCAGCATTGGTGAGGCAATGCCTGAAGTCCTGAGTCCAGTTCTGGGCTCCTCAGTACACGAGAGATTTGGAGCAACTTGAGAGAGTCCAATGACTGATGATTAAGGGAGTGGAGCACCTCTCCTATGAAGCTGAGAGAGCTGGGTTTGTTTACCCTAGAGAATCACAGAATAGTAGGTTATCCTGAACTGGAAGGGACCCACCAGGATCTTTGAGTCCAGCTCCTGGCTCCACACAAGACAACCTTAAAATTAAACCATGTCTTAGAACATTGTCCAAATGCTTCCAGAAGAGAAGGCTCAGGAGGGATCTCAAGGGGTCTATAAATACCTGATGGAAGGGTGAAAGGAAGATGGAGACAGGCTCTTCTCAGCGGTGCACAGTGACAGCACAAGAGGCAATGGGCACAAGCTGGAAAACCTGAGGAACACCAGGAAGCACTTTACTGTGCAGGTGACAGAGCCTTGAAACAGGTTGCCCAGAGAGATTGCAGAATCTCCTTCTTGAAGATCTCCAAAAGCTGCCTGGATGTGGTCCTGGGGGGTCCTGCAGGGGTGGAATAGATGGCCTCCAGAGGTCCCATCCAGCATCAACCATTCTGTGTTTCTGTGATCATTTGCTGAGGAAGGTTCTGGGGAGTTTTGAGAAGACAAAAGCCTTGCAAAAGAGGCATTTCCATGAAAACTGAAACTGTTTGCCATATACAAAAATGTGCAAATGTCAAAACTGCTCTTTCAGGAGAACCAGGGCTGCCCCATACCAGGTGCAGAATCTGGCACTTGCTCTTGTTAAACTTCATGCAGTTGGTGATTGCCCAGCCCTCTAATTTGTCCAGACCTCTCTGCAAGGCCTCTGTACTCTCAAGGAAGTCTACAGCTCCTCAGTTTATCATCATAAACTTGGGACCACAGTTCAGAGCCTTGGAGCTAGATGGGATGGAGCTTTAGCTGCTCACCCTGAGCTCATTAGTTGGTCGGTTACTAAATCTGCCACTTGAATTATTTCTGATTGGAGTGAGACAGCTGGTGTCCGGTGGTGCCCATTCATATTCAGCTCATGTTTGAACATTTGTGGCTGCCCCTTGGTTGATCCAGTTCACCAGCGTGTTGTGTGCATGCTGATCCTGCTCATCAGGATGCCCGCATGGATTCCAGGCTGTAATTACTCAGCCGTGTTACACAAGCACATTGAAGAGTGGGTGAAGGAAGGGGAGGAAAAGTACATGATCAGCAGCCTTAGGTTCTGGCTTAACTTCTTTCTCCATTAATTCAATAGTTTTCTAATTTACCTTGAGGAGAATGGGAAGAGACAAAGTGTTTAAGAAAAACTCCTCTTACTGATGTTGATGATGAAGTGAAACCTCTAGAGGTTAGTTGTACCTTACCTAAGTAATTCATCTCTCCATTTCAGGGCAAGTCTCAGCCATTTGCAGAGGACATTTTCTCCATTCCCTTGTGATATGGGAATGACAGAAAGGTTCCTGATATATGCATCAGAAAGCAAGCTCAGGTCCTCTGGCAATACTTTATTAATCTTTGGAACAACATACTGATTCTGGATGAATAAGTATCATTGCTATTTATCATATTTCTGCAGCTAGTATAGTACAAACTGCTAGAAGACTTTAATCTACAAGGAAATCCATCTCATCCAATCAGAAACTAATTTGTCTGAGATTTCTTACAACAGGAAGTTCTCATTTTTTGCCTCTTTGCATTCACCTAATTACCTGACTTTGTGCACCTAATTAACTTGTAATGCTGTCATCAAGGGAATCCATGATCTTTCCAAACAATTTAGGAGCAGCCAGAGATGAGCCCTCTCTAGGAAAGAAATAATCTGCTTTTTGATTGCTGTGTCCATTTTGCTCTATTCCCTCTCTGTATACCCTTTCAAGAGATTCACAGGTGAGGAGAAACAAAATTGAAGGAAGGGCAGAAGAAATACCATGTACTCCTGAGAAAACATTGTGTAACAGTGAATCCCAAGGAGATCCTGAGTCAATAATGTGTAGGTTGAAATTCCCTTCACCTTTCGTCTCAATAACTAGTTCCTGACTGTTCAGTTTCCCTTTACATCTGATGGATTTAACCAGGACATACTCATTTCCACATCCTCCACATCCTCTTTTCATCCTGCCAGGGGTGATTCTGTACCTGAGATGATGTTCTTATCTGACCATGACACTTCATGAATTTGTCCAAAGAACAAGCTTCTCCTGGCATCTCCAAGGACACTTAAAGGCCCTTGTACTTGAGTGTAACAGTGGGAGTCAGGAGATTGGGGGGACTATTTCTGTCTCTGACACTAATCACTAGGGGTGGGATTCAACAACAAGTCTCTGACCTTTTAAAAGATAAAGTTAGCCTCAAGTATTCGTCTAGACCTCCTCTGTTGAGAGATGGAAGAGAGAGCCACTAGTGGATGTGTCATTCCACAGTAAATAAATATGTTTAAAAAAATAAAATAACTGACCCCCAGGGTTAATAATGAGTGCAGTAATACCTTTGCACTGCAGTGATACTCCGTGTTGAATGGAGGCAATAAGGTTTATCAGCTATGATGTGAGGGCAGCCATGAAATTTCAGCTGCTAATGTATGTCAAGTGTTCTTAAATCCCTGTGCAGCAAGCAAAATTGAATTTGTTGTCATTTTTATCCAATATCAGACAAAGCAACAATCTCTACAAAACTTTTCTCCAATGATAGATTTTCAGAAGAAAACTGTAACTGCGTTAGTACCTCATCTGAGTGCAAATAGTGACTGTAGCTGGGAGAAGGAGGATGGATAGCTCCTGTAATTTATGTACAGCTGTGTAGGCTGTCTGTATCCACTTAGTGGTCTCCCTCTTGCCTCGCTCCTATCCACTGGCATGCATCAGGTTATGTGAGTGCTGACATACATGCAGTTCATCAAAGTGCAGTGCCATGTGCCACTCGTGACTTTTCCTTTTCCCATTTTCACTTTTTCGCTTTTTAATTCTGGTGCCCTATATTAATTATTCCGTCCATGACAAGAGCTAGTAAGTGCTCATTCTGTTCTCAGCATTAGTCTGCATTTGCCTGTCTGTGTCAAGTCTTTGCCTCTCATGCCAAGTTGTCTTTTTACTCTCTTCATGCCACTTAAGACACACTGAGTGATACTAATCCTTGGCAGAACTAGACTCTTAAATCCAAAGTATACCCCTTGGGGTTGTTTTAAACTCCCTGTTTTTGGCTATCTTGTACATTTTGAGCCAGCAGTGCATTTTACCTCCTGGCTGCCCAGTGCTGAGTAAACATAGCACCAGTCTGAAATCCTCTCCTTGCAGCTACCCATAATTAATCTCTTTCCATGCTAAGAATTGGCTATTTGTTCCTCCTCTCTGCTTCTTATCTCTTCACCAGTTTTTAATCCATGACATTACCTTTCACCCCTGGATTGCCAAGTTTCTCAATAGCCTCTTGTGCGGGAGTTTATCAAAAGCCTTTTGAGAGCCGGCTGGGTCCTTGCGGAGGACAGTCTGGTTAACCCTTTCAAGGGACTCAAGCTGAAAAGAGCATGAGCGAAGGAGGAAAACCATCAATTGTAGGCAGTTTTCTGGCTGGCACATGG
Source organism: Aythya marila (assembly GCF_965140915.1). NCBI lineage: Eukaryota > Metazoa > Chordata > Aves > Anseriformes > Anatidae > Aythya > Aythya marila. The sequence goes on along the minus strand of NC_139045.1, from coordinate 68,438,089 downwards.
TGTTTTGTTGTCACCTTTGTCTCCTGGATTTTCTTGGCTTCCAGTTTTAGGAGTGATGTGTGGTTTATATTAACTTGCTTTTCTTGGCAGTGATCTTGCTCTGGTTGCTCTCTTCTCAGCCTATTTGGGAGGGAGTGGGGAGAGGCCACAGGTCTGTATTTTTAGGTCACAGACCCATTTTAGCCTCTAGGTCTATATGTCAAACTCTGAGGGGACCGCTCCAGGCCTCCAAACTTGGAGACAGAGTTACATGTACCCTGTCATGCTGATTGTGCAGCTCACCTGTCAGGCACAGTTCAGTGGATTGAATGTGGGCCTGGTGCCATTTGAGACAGCCATGGGTATGTAGTTATGTGCATTATAGCATGCCTATATTGGCAGATGCAACATAGGCGTCATGAGAGACCCATGACAGGCTGGATAGACAGTGGAAGGTGGGCCTGAGGGATGTCTCCAACATCTAGAGTTGGCAGTAGGTGGCTTCCAGGAGGAGGCTGGGCAAGAACCCTCCAGAGGTCCCTTGCAACCAACTTTTCAGCCATTTCCAGCAACCACGATGTCTGAAGATACCACCTTATGCCTTTGGATTGCATCAGGCACCAACGTTGTCCTCTGATCATGCTCAAAGTGCCCTTGCTCTGGTGTCTGTGAAAATGAACCCACCTGAGGTGGCTGCAAGGAGGCCTTGGCAAATATTTCTGCCAAGCCCCTTTCCCTGCCTCTCTCTCTTGAACATTCCCATTTTCTTGCATATGATCTGATACAGCCTTGGCAACACTTGGCACTTACTGGCATTTTGCCTTCCCTCCAAATCCCATTGGAAAGAGGACAGAGAGCTCCTGGGCATTCCAGGGCAGTCCTCATTGTGCCATCCCACCAGGTGTCTGCTGTAAACACTGCAGCTCTGAGCAGGGCTGACTGAAAACAGACCCTATCCGTTCCTCAGAAGCTTCTGTTCATGGCCACTACTGCCTGCAATTTGTATAATCATACCACTGCCCTTTCTGACCACTATTTTGCCACTTCAGTATGTCTCCTTTGTGGTCACCATGACAATTCTCCACTGATAACATCCAATTTCTTGTTGTCATTTCTCATTTCTTTGTCCTGCTGACTCTGCCTGGGCTTTTTCAAGTTTCACCTTGCAAGAGCCCTCTTAAAAACACTGAAGACCCTCAAATATACAAGGTTTCAAAGGAAGCTGGAAGAATTTCAGTGTTTTTCAGAGCATGCCTGACTCTGCAAGGCCTCTGGCCTTTTCTCTCCTTCTCCGTTTCACCTGTTGCATTGTATTAGCATCATCATAGCTGGACTTCCACTTCCATGTTGTTTTGTTATCTCAGTGAAACTGGGAGACAGAGGAGAGTACAGGCAGTAAATGGGTTCTGGTATTTCTCCCTTTGCTTATGTGAACCATGAGGATTTCCTTTTCTCCCTGCAGCCCTGACATTTCACTGCACTTGCATCCATTCTCCTGGGGGCTTGGTCACCTGTGCTTTGGCACTATTTGCTAGGTAAAGTAAATATGTCAAAGGTAAGTGCATCTGGACAGGATCTCTCAGGACCCTTGGGCAGGCATTAGGAATTTTACCATTATTTTTCCTTTTTAAAATTTTGTTTTATTATTTATTTATTCCTGGCTGAAATATATACATATATTAATCATATACAAAGTACCTCAGGTTCAGAGATATGTTTTGGTTTTGTAGTACTGTCACCAAATGACGAACACAACAGAAGTTGCAGGGTGTGGACCGAAATCTCTGGCTCTCACAAGGAATGTCAGAATTCCCAGAAGTAGTAAAAAATGTAAGGAGAAAGATAACAGCATATTTCAGTTCCTACCCCTAATCCTCAGGGGCATCAAAGGCCCTGCAGGGATCTGTTGTACATAGTGAAGAGTTTGAAGAAATACTTCTGCCAATAAATCAATTCCCAGCTCATAAACAAGCAGTTAACAGTTTGCAAAGAACACCTTCAACCTGGAAACAGGACAGTCTTACATATACAGTCACCTCTCCCCAGGCAGCCAGATTACAAGAGCTGTAAGCCTTCAGGCAGCGATTGGAAAGTCAGACGGTCCTGGGAGACCTCTTATTTTAGGAAATCAGAAAATTTAACCATTTTGCCTCCTTAGGAAGCAAACACCACAGAAGTGTTTCTTGGGTGTGAGCCAAGGGATCACTATTCACGATGGTTTCATCCCAAGCTCTTGTTTGGGAGTCAAAGCAACATTGATGTTGGGTAAATAACATCAAAAGTTGCCAAAACAACAAACCTGACAATAACAGATAATATACTATAGCAGCCTGCTTAAATAAAGAGAAGAGACATTCAAATCAGGAGCGTCACTGTTTGTGCCAGGTAGAGACCCTGGAGAAGAGCGAATCTGTTATCTCTGGAGCGCAGGAGAAGGGTCGTCCACGGTGTGACTGTCATTTCATCACCTTTTGCTGAAGTTTGACAGCTTTTTATTAAATTCTGGCATTTAGTTCTATTAGCATTCCAGCTGCCGTGCCTTTTCTGAAATACCACTGCTGACTATGGGATACCCTCGGTTTACTGATTTTGCAAAATATCTTTATCTTTTATGGGACTTTTTTCCTGGAAGTTTTCTGATGGTTGTAAAAACAAATTGTTCTTCTTATGTTCTGTTTGAACTTTCCTAACAGGATTAAAAGTGTTAATCTAAGGGAGAAAATTGCAAAGATTGGAAAATGAATTGCATTCCTCACCTTCTTGCAGCCAAAAAGTATTGACCACCAAGGTATGAAACCTGCTGTAACACAGCACTACCCTGGCTGGTGGAGGATTAGGAAAAAAGTAGATAACATTTGCTGGAAAGGGAAAGGTTTTATACACAATGGGGAAACTGAGCATCATTTCCTTAAATGTCAGCATAGTGAATAATCACTTAAAATTAAAAAAATAATAATAATCTTTTCTGCACCTGAAAAAATAGAATTCTGCCGTGGGATTCCTGCAGGAAGCGCATGACTTAGGCTTAAATCTGAGTAAATCAGATTTTGTTCAGCTCAGCTCTAGAGCATTCACAGAAGAAAAAAAAAAAAAAAAAGGAAAAAAATAGAAAAAAGTTGCACTTCTGTTCCATAAAAACACAGCTTTTCATCTGTTTAATTTTGGGACTAACAAAAGGGGAAGATTGTTATGAGTCAGGAGTAGATAGCTTTAGTATGAAATAATTTTTATTCAAAACTCACTGACCTCAACTGTTTTAATTTAGCTTTCTTAAGTGCATTACAGAGAAACTTTATCCAACCTTGATGCTTTGGTGTCTTAGGGATTATATATCAAACTCATTTTAAATCACAGATTTAACACATCATGTGTTAGCTTTCAGCACCTGAGAAATGTTATAGGTTTCCTAATGCTCCTGCAGAATTGGAACCACGAGTCATTTGGCTTTCCAACTGTTGTTTGATTATGTGGCATTAAAGGCTGCATATTTTATTAACAAAAGGAAAACAACCCTTAAATTAAAATTAAATACTCCAGCCAGTAGCCTAACTGCATACTGTTCAACCTCAATCCAATTTGTTCTATTAGCTCTCTCCAGAATACACAAATTGGATAGCTTTGACAATTAAAAATGTTTTCTCTTAATATGGTAAAGGTGGATGAGACTTAATAACCTTACAGAAGTCCCACCCACTATGATCTAAGGATATATTTTCAAAGGAAAAATAATCAAAGCAAAAGAGTTTGGAGAGCTGAAATAATAAAAAAGCTTCAGTTTGCCAAAGCAAGCAGAATCATTTGGGGAACTTTGCACAGCAAGACCAAATCATAAATGCTGAGATTGAGTGAAAATAGTCTCAGAATTAGACATGATGATGAGAGACCTCTGGAGGCCTCTTGCCCAACCTCCTTCTCAAAGCCAGAATAACTGCCACCTCTAGATTAGGCCAGATGTGGCTTTGCTAGCCAAATTTTGAATATTTCCAAAGACAGAGCCTGAGCAGCCTTTCTGTATGACCTGCTCCAGTGCCACACCATGTTTCTCATGAAATTACGTTTTCCTTGCTGTGCCTCCAAGGTGCAGACTGTGGTCATTGCCTTCTGTTGTTATCACTGCCCTTCAAGACATTGTAGGCAACTTCTCAATTTCTCCTTTTCCCCCTTTCACCATATAAAACAAGCCCAGCGACCTCACCCTCCCTTTTTAGAAGTTCAGGAGGTCCCAGACCACCTTGGTAGAAATATATAATGAAAGTGGTGGTCCAAATAAGCCCAAGCATGGTGTTCTCCTACTGCATGCAGTAGGCAAATACTGGTTTTAGTGCATTCTCAGCAGTCCCACAGTCCCTCAGACACCTGCCCAGTGCTAGAAACCTCTGACCAGCCAAAAGAAACAGCGCAGCCTGTTTGGCAGAGCAAGGATGAAATCAGTTAGTGGAGGAGGGGAAGTGAAGGGTTTGACAGGGCCACCATCTCTGGAGAAATTGCCTCGTGCCGAAATTTTCGTTCCTCTGAAAGCATCTCAACCCAATTACCTTGTAATTTAATCTCCTGTGTTTCTTCTCAGAGTGATTCAGTTTGCTGCGGGTTTTATTTGCATATATATGGTTTGTAGTTAAAGGGATCTCTGCTCTCTGTCTACAAGGACTAAAGGAACCAAATTTCCCTCTTTCATTCCCTCCTCTTTCTTCTTTCCCCATTGATTTCTCCCTACTTCTTCATCTTATTTACTGGATTCCTACACTTTTTAAAAAACAAACAAATAAACACCTCTTTTTCCCTGTTCTTGGGTTCTTTCTCCATCCTCTCTGCTGCACGTCCTTCAGAGCCACGCATAAGCCTTGACGCCAATGCTTGAGTCAAATCTGTGAGCTCATACAGTTCACGTCCCGGCTGCATTTATAAACTAAGGGAAAAACTACTTTCTTGCAGTGGGTCTGATAGGTGGATTTATGAGGGATACACATTAGAGCCCATGACAGAAAGCATTTGCTGCATGTTCAGAAAACATCACCAACAGGGGAGGGGCAACCAGCTCCCAGGGTTTCTAGGGACATGCTCTCTGCCTCTGCCACAGAGATACTTGCAGATTGTAGCACATTTGTCCATAATTTACAGATGTCAGGCAGCCCGACTGGGACTGCCGCTTTTGCCGGGTGAGCAGATGTCCAGAAATCCCGACATACCCACTGTGCAGGGGAACATCTGTGTGGTAGCATCAGAGCAGTCGGACACAGGCTGCAGGAAGCCACAGGGGATCCTCAGTTGTGGCAGTAGCATCAGCTGCTGCCTGATCCCAGATCAGAGGGTCTGGAGGGCACATCCCCATGCTCCTGCAGGCTTCTGCTACTGTAATGAGCAGACAGTGTCAGGGCAACATCAGGGACTAAGGAAATTTTGATCTTGCTGCATTACTGTGGATGTCAATGCATTTTTAGAGCTTGGATTCACTAGCTTCAGAGTGCAGACTGTGTTCCCTTTCTGCCTTCCTGCTTGGATCATCAGCTGGGGATTTCTTGGTGTCCCTTAAGCTCAGCAGAGACCTGATCTCCAGTTGCACATCCACCGAGCTGTGAGGGAACATGCAGCACAGTCCGGAAAGTTCAGTGCATTCCTCATTTCCTGGGGTGAAAATAAGTAGGATTAGTCATAGAGATATGAGGCCTTTTTAACTTGCAAAAGCAAGGGAATTAAGGCATCTCCTTGTAGTTTCCCCAGAAGAGGCATGGCCACGAGGGTGATATCCTTACCCCTACATGTTGCTTTCCCCGGCAAACCAGGCAGACAATTATAACACTTCACCTTATAGCTGGTAACAGAGAGGGAGCAATTACCACCCCAAACTTCCTAAATAGCATGCAGCAGCCTCCATCATTGCAGTGACTGTCACTGGAGAAGGGGGGTGACAGACCATGGCAGGAACTGGGGGCGACTGAGCCTCACCAAGTGTTTGTCTCAAGTTGTCAACAGGCCATAGACCCTGTGTGTTACAAGGTACAGGCTCTGGGCTAGATACACGTCCAGGACAGAGAGAGACTGTGATCCAGTCATCTGATGCTGCTCCCTATTGCATGATCTCATTGCTGGCATCTGTCAGCACCATCCTCTGGGGAAACCCGTCACTGATAAAAAGTCTCCACTGCTGCTGGTGATAAAGTGCCACTCCTGCTTTCCCAGTCAGACGCGGGGAACTCCAGCCTCCCCACGCTGACAGGTTTCCATGTTAGGTCTTCTACAGCGGTGTCTCCATAGGGGAGCACCGAGGTAGGCCCAAGAGGCTCTCCTCATGTTAAGGAGCTCTTGACACCTCTCAAATCAGGGAGTGCCAAACCCAGTGAAGTGTCTCACACACTTGTGTTTGATCACCTGGGCCACACAGCCCAGCAGGATGCTCTGCTGTGACACTGCAGGTCCGATGTCCAAGCCAACTACTGGGCCCTGGTGGGTGCAGGCCTCAGCAGCACGGCTCAAAATACCCTGCACACTTATTGCTATATCCTATTCTTTACTCATGGAAGGGTTCAGGGCTTGCCCAGACACCCTTTTGACTTGCGTAGAGAAAAGGTTATATCTGCTGTAGATATAGATATAGTTATACAGATATTTTTATTGCAGATCCCAAGTTGTATCCAGCTCTACCAATGTGGAGAGATACCTTGTTGAGCTCACTGCATGGAAAGCAAACATGACTTTGCCCAAGATTTTCTCTCTGATTTTAGCCCTTTAAATTCTGCATTTTAAGATTTCTTCAATAGCTGGAAGGTGAGCAGCCATCCTGCATTGCATCCCCTGGGTTTCACAAAAGCATCTTCTGCAGTGCCCTCAGAGCTCCTCAGAGGAAGAGTGTCACACGAGGGAAATGCTTCACATGGGGCTTTCAGAAAGCTAGATGTGCCAAGCCTAAAAGCTGCTCTTGAAATCTTATCTTATATTAATAAACATTCACTGCTCTTGCTAGACCCGTTGAAGGGCTTTCTCCCGGTGGGGAATGCATTCCTCCATGTCACAAGCAGAACATCCCAAATTAGCCGAGGGGTTTGAAGCCTGTGCCAACAGTGCTCACGCAGTGTTACCTTCTGGCAGGGTGCCTGGCCCTCTCTGTCCCTACTCGCAGCCATGGCTGTTAACCCTTCAGGCCATCACCCAGTGTCCTGGCCAAGGCAGAAAACCACGGGGAGCTTTGCAGATGAGGGAAACCAGGAGAGCAGGCTGGAGGCCATGCTGGAGAGCTGGTCCATGAGGGTCCCACCAGGCCATGCAGCAGAATGGAAAGGCACTGATGGGATCACAGCTCCTTGTGGTTTTGTTCTTATGGCCAAGCAAAAAGTGATGACTCCCTGCAAGCCCAGTAACTTGAGACATTGAGTATGCTCTCAACTGGTGACTAGAGACTGAAGGAACAGCTTGAATACTTCTGTTTCCTGCCCAGAAGGGCCGTGGTTAGGATCATGGCTCTCCATGCCTTGTGTCCATCCATCCTGAGGGACTCCCTGCCTGCAGCTCAGCAGGACTCAAAGTCTGGCCACCGTGGGCAGCCCCCATCCCTGCCTTCTCCCCCACCATCCCCTGTCCAATAATCCTGAATATTCTGTCATCCCGGGACCTGATTTCACCTTATGCTTAACTTCTCATCTCGGGCTGAAGAGAAGCCCTGTGCACCTCAGAGCTCATCAGAAACCGATCCTTTCAGATGCTCACAAAGTGAGCATCACCAAGTGAGCATCACCATCCCATTCCCTGACCAGATATTTCCTCATGCACAGAGGTGAAATCCCCTCTCCAAAATGCACCTTTCAGAAATAAACACACAAACACTACTAGCTCCAAAATCCTCTTGGCAATGCTTCCCCCAGCCTCGGCATCCTCTGATTTCTCCTTCTCTTGCCGCTGTAGCCATGGCAGACTGGTGGAGGTGTTGGCTGGGCTGGCAGGTGGATGACCCCAGGCACTTTTTATCTCCAGTCCTGGCTCTCAGATCTCTGTGCCTGCCGCAGGGACAGGTTGCTGCGGGGTGGGTGGGCTGGCAGACAGCAGCACGGACAGGAGGCACAGACAGCTCGGGAGAGCAGCAGTGGGGCGAACAGCAAGGGGATTCCTGGAGAGAGCCAGAGCTGCAGGGGATCTGCAGCCGCGACTGGGAAACACAAGTGAACGTGCATAAATCACTCCCCATGCCACATTTGTTCCTCCAGTGCTTGTAGAAGTGTCAGAGTCCAGCTACAGTTTGGAGTTTATTGGATTGCTGCTGGGCTAACAAGATTCTTGGGAAAATTAAAAATTGATCAGATGAGCTAGAAACAATGTGTTCCACTGGGAAAAAAATAAAAAATAAAAAAATGTTGCCTTCAACAAATTTCGCAATTTGGAAAAAGTATTTCTTCGAGCCACACTTGACATCGCTAAACACGTATTGTTTTGCAACCGGAGCGGGTGATGGGGATAATCACTGTGTGTTTGAAATGGAAGTGAAACATTTTGGTTGAGCTCCCTGGAATCTTTCTTTCAGGTTTACAGCTTGAAAAATGTTTCTGCAATTGTGGCTTTTCATTGCAATTTGTGGCAGATGTATTATTCTTCTCTTTGATACCCTAGCAGATTTCACAGGGAAAGAAAAGTGCTCTGCCCAGCTCTGGCTGCACGCATTTTGGGGCCAGGCATTGTTTTGCATGGGAGACTGTAGTATGTACACTTAAAACACGGGCTACTCAAAGCCCCATTGTGCAATTGCCTATTTAACCCAAACAGAAGTATTAACAACAAACAAGTCAAAGCAACTGGAGCTGCTCTAACCCCAGCAAAACCAGTGTTTTGCACAAGGAAGGCAATTGGGATGCAGACATCCCCACTGGGCATTGCCTACCTGCACCGAGGTCTGGATCTGTTGCTGGTTTTGCAGATCAGAGCCAGCACGGGTCCCTTCAGCTGTTCATGCAGAGGCATGGAGCATGTCCTCTGCGGTCACTGAGACATCCCAAAGCGGCTGGTGGCTGTGACAGGGCACCTGGGGCAGATTCCTGCTCGTGCAGAGCAGGTGGACAACAGGCAGGCTGTGAAATGGCACCACCAGCCTCTGTTTAGGCAAGGACATTGCCACTGATGGAGAAAACTCCTCTACCTGAGTATTACTGTGGAGTGGGAGTATAACTGTGTTTATACCTTTGTTATGGCTTCTCCCCACTGCTGGATGTTTGTATCTCATGGGTGCATCTCCTCATTCTCCTGACCCTATACATCATGATTAAAACAAACTCTTAACATAAGAGCTCTAAACTCAGCCCAAAGTTCTCTCAGGGTAGAAAAATTAAGTGATGCAACCAAAAATCTTGGGAATCATTGGACATCAGGGCTGGGCACATAACAGCTGTGGTGCTCCTTCCTTTGAGTGGGTCCTGCCCTGTGGGGCCAGGTGCCTTTTTGAAAATGGAGGCACCCTTTTGCCTTTCACATAGGTGACTTGCTTGGGGTCATTTTTGGTTTGATCTGCTGGAAGTGAGAGATGAGTCGGGACAGCTCTGTTTAGTCTTACTCATCTGGCATTTTACTATCACACGTCTCTCCTTGATGGACCAGCTGTTCCCCTGCAATCAGTCCCATTGAGATAGCAAAACCAGCCAAACATGCTGTTCCTGGTGTGTCCCTCCAGCCTAAAAATGACCTTACACCTTCCACAAGTCACCGAGAAAGGTCCCTGTGCAGGATGCAGATTCCTCATGGGGCTCTGGAATGAGCAGGGGATTATCAAAAGCAGAAGAGAGAGGTTTGTAGAAATTGTTCTCCGTACTGGGGACCCAAGGAGGCTTCAGTCCAGGGAAACCAAACCTCGGCATGGTATGGATGTGCTGTCTGGGTGCTGCATTGTCTCTCCTTTAGTCCTTCCTCACCCAGAAGCTGCACGATATCTGGCCCAGGTACACCAAAGCCACATAAGTTCCTGTCTACAGAGAGGAAAGGAAACCTGTGGGGAAAATTCAAGAAGAGCAGATTTGTGTCCAAGTTGTGTCCCCTCCTGGAAAACCTCCTGGAGATGCTGGGCAGTGGCAATGCTGGTGGAAAACAAGGCAGAAACCTCCTGTGAAGCACCATGGCTGCAAGGAAGGGATGAACCTCACGCTCAGTCTCTGCTAGAAGCCTCTTGCAGAAGGGCTGTGCTGGCTCATCTCCCAGCGGTTCTGTGACCACAAGCAGCACTGACAAAAAGCCATATCATGTATAGAGCTGTTACTGCTTTGATCACTTTTCCAGCAAAACTGAAGTGATGAAGGGAGGGAGTTTTCAGCTCCATCTTAACCTAGGCACATCAGCCAAGCCTTATGCTCTAAATCAAGTCCAAATGGCTGAAAAGACAAGTTTGTGGTTCAAGTTGAAGGAATTAGTCTTGTTTAGTCTACAAAAGGAGGCAAAAAAGCCACAAGATAATAGTTTTCCAACATGCAAAATGTTGCTGTAAAGCAGGAGGTGTTCAGTTGTTGCCCCTCATCTGCTGGCAGGAGGACAGAAGGTAATAGGAGGAATATGCCACAAAAGCAACTTAGGATAGATGTGAGGAATGATGACATATAAACACTAAGCAATAAAACTGGAGATTAAATTATGGAAGGAAGCTGCAGACCCCTCCGTATCTGAAGGTTTTTAGAAACAGATGAGACTAACTTTAAATGTGGATAGCGTGTGAAGATTTGTTCCTTACTTGTTGAAGAAAAACTGGATAACTTCTGACCACACCTCAACCAGAGATTCAGTTTTAGGGGCTGAATGCTGAGAAATAGTGGGTAAGCATAAAATATTAAAGCTCCTTTGAGAAGTTATTGCCTGCAAGAACAAATCTCCCTACTTTTTATTTTCTGCTTACTTTCCATCTCCCATATTTCATTTATGTGTATTGGTCAGTCACTTACCCTGCCTTTCTGTCCTTTCCCCTTCCCCAAGCCCTGGATGTGCTTTCCCCACAAAAAAGGGCTGCTACTTGATATTTTGTAGGTATTTTTAGTGTGTGCATCACTGTGGCATCTCCTCTTGCCCAGGAAAGATGAAGTCAGGACGTGGTCCCGCTGTGATTTGAACCTGTGGTTCCTACAAGCCGGGGCGCGGGTGGCTGAGCTGCACTTTCCAGATTACACATTTTACTGAAACTTCAGGAACAGCCTGATTTATTGATGCTGCCTGAAGCCTACAGACACGGTGGTGACCTCGTGCAAGGGCCAGCTGATCTTCCAAGGTGCTCCAGCTCGGAACAGGTGGATGAAATCCTTCCTCACCCTGGCACAATGGATGTAAGCCTTGAGCCTGTGTCAAACTCGCGTCTAATGACCCCCTGATAGCCAAGTGCTGAACTAGCTGAAAAGGTCAATAGCATATCAGCCAGAACAGCTGGATCTAATAGAAAATGAGTCAAGATGATACATAGTTGGCATTATAGGAATAACAGATGCAGCCGGGGTTGGTTGCAGCAGCACGTTGATGTACTGAAGCAACTGAAGAGACTCGCATGACCGCAGCCTACCGTTCCCTTCCTGTCCTCTGAAATTGAGACGGCCCGCAGGCATTATGCATGGATTTTCTGATGGCCAGGTTTCTGCATGTGGCAGGCACAAGGCAGATCTTGCCATCTGGGGAGGGCCCTTTGCAATGGGTGAAGCAGGTTGCAGGGTGACAAATACAACCTGCACCTCCGGTTGGCATTGGGGATCTGCACTGCAATCCCCAGCCCCAGGTCCAGCAGCAGCACTCCTGAAACCCTGGGTCAGGCATACCAATAAATCCATATTTCTATTTCACTGTCTCTGCTGTTGTTTGCAGGTGAAAAAATAAATATAAAAAAAAATAAGCAGCTGCTTAGGCCAGAGCATCTCGTATTGCCCGGGTAAAGGCAGCACACTGGGGCAGGGGGAGGCTTGCAGGGAGCGGGCTGGCGGTGTGACACTGCCACGGCAGCACCTTGTTCCTAGAGCAGGGAAAGGGATTTAAGCGAGAAATTTAAAAAAGAAAAAGAAGGCTAAAACAGGAGTCTAAAATAAGAACCAGAATCCCTCTGGTAAATTGCTGAGTTCGCTCCCTGCTGCGGAGAGTCAGCCCCGCTGGGGAGGGGGGGTGAGCTATTTTATGGAGATGTGCTGGAAATAGCACGAGGTAGCCTGGGAGCAGCTCAGGAGAGAGTGTGGTCCCCCAGAAGATTCACCGCTGATTCAGGGCTCTCAGCTGTGCTCTCAGCAAAACCACACTGGTTTTGGGGGCAGGACACTTGTCCTGGCCCCGTCCTGGCATGGGGATGTGCCCATCCGCCCGCCCAGCCTCATCCAGCAAAGCAATTACTGCCAGCCCCAAAGTGCTGCTGCTGGTGCTGAAATTGAATTTCGAAGCAGTCGGTAGCAATTCCCCAGAGATCACTGCTGGGCGGGCAGGGAACAGCCGCAGAGAGGTTTTTCTTACCCAGCTTCAAGCCTCACTTAGGTTTAAATGAGATGCTGAACCTAGAACTCAAATCTTCTGATCTTCCCTTTTGCATTCAGCATGGCTCCTGGCTTTTCCTGTGTAAAACCTGTTTATTGAAGCCACACCAAGTACCTGCTCAGCAGGTGGGCTCTAAGACCAGATGATTTTGGGGAGGCAGCGTCTGGATGCTGTATTTTAATAAAGAAATAACCTGTGAGTGCAGAGGGAGGAGGACAATGTGAGGGCTGAGTCCTGCCCTGGCACAGCACAGAGCATCAGGCTGAACCTGGAAAGGTGATGTGCAATCATCACGAGGCTGAATAGCTGTGCAGACCATCCTGGGGAGCAAGCACAGGGCTGGAAGTCAGGACAATAAATGGTTTTGCACTATGGATTAACCCTGCTGGTTCAGAGCATGGCACATGGGCACCGTGCCTCGGGCATCACTTTTGGGAGAAGAGCTCAAGAAAGCCAGCACAGAGTCAGAGCTAGCAGCAAGCCCTGTCCTTGTGGTACAAAATGCATCCAGACCTAGTTGTATGAGTGGGCACAAACAGAAATGGGACTTCTGCTGTGGGTAACTTGCCTCCAAAGCATCACAAGGCAGTGCCACTTAACATCTGCCCTGCGTTTTGGCTCTGCCTCTTGCAGAGGGCACGAGGGGAAGGTGATAGATGCTGGTGGTCAGGAAGGCTGGGAAATTATCAGGAAAAAGAAATATATTATGCTAGGTTTGTTTGTTTGCTTGTTTCCCTGGGAGCAGCACACTTAGAGCACGACCTTGTGATAGAGTAACCACTTCTTACATTGATATTCATAACAGAGGCACCTGAAGAAGTGCTGGTTTTTAGGTTTTCAGTTAAATTGCACAGAGATGAAGAGTTCAAACCTTGTGTCTGGCTGGATGAGAACACCAGGAGGGAGGATGGTGCAGGAAAACCCCGGTGTGTCTCGGAGAGGGCTGGAGGGAGGGAGGCTGCAGGTTTCCCTATTGCTCCCTTGCCTGCCCTTCGGTTCGCTCTGCAGCCAGGACCCCCGGTAGGACCCTGCAGGTGTAGCCGTGTTTCCACGGACCCTCCTAGGCAAATATGGGGTCAGAGGAACCCCGGGCAGGGCCCCCAAGCTGGTTCTGGGGGCACAACGCCATGTAGTACTCGGGAGAGCCGCTGGAGGGCCGAGTCCGGTCGTTTTCCCCTGTTCCCCGAGCAGAGCCCAGGGTGCAGGATAGGGCCCGCGGCACCGAGCGTCCTTCTCGGAGCATCCCGGGGAAGTGGCAGGGAGAAAATCCAGCTGCAGGGCAGGGAGAGGAGGAGGAGGGCTCCTCTGGCTCCCCTGCACCTCCTGCAGCCCAAACCGAGCCGGGCGGCTGTCCCCGCTCTCTGCTTCCCAAAAAAAGCTGCTCTCTGCTTCCCAAAAAGCACGAAGCTGTCGACCTTCGTGATGTGCAAGCTGCTAAGGCTGCGATTTTAAAGGAAACGTGGCAGCCCGGGATCGCAGTGACACCCACTGCTGCGCTGTGGCGCTCATCGGAGGGGAAAGTCGAACAAAACTCTCCTTTCAGTCTGGAAAACTTCCTTAAAAATCGGAAACTTGCTCGTGTCTCCCTCCAGCCGGTTCCTCTGCTGCCCACTTCACAGCTCTCACAGTGTTTGGTGCTTCCCTTAAAGTTCCAGTGTCTGGAACCGAGTGCCTGCCACAAAATCCCACTAAAATAAATAAATAAAACCAAAATCAAACCGGGGTGTCTGGACCTCTCTGAGCAGAAGAGGATCGAGCACCAGGCAGCTGTGGGAAGTGTGATTTTCAGAGCTTGATGCCCCCTGGGACAGCAGTGGAGTCAGGCAGAGGTCTCTCCTTGCTGCTGGTTTTGCTTCTCCCAGAGGAGCCCCGCTCCCTGCAGCACCTGGAGCCATCGGTGTCCCCACGTGTAAAGGGAGGGGACCCAGGACCCTGCACACGGGAGCCCGGAGGCATCAGTGAACAGCAAAACTGGCAATACCTGACAATTTGCCTCAGCTCCTTGCTGGAAGGCAATATGCAGGGACAAGAAAACCCCAGCCTGGATGGAGCGCTGGAAAAAACCCCGTGAAATCAGCTGTGATGTGAGCCCAGCCCCTATAGGGGACAGTATTTGTAATATATATGGCCTGAGGCAATATATACTGCTGCTGGAGGAGCTGAGGCACTTGCTGGCCCCCACCTCCTCACAGTGAAGGGGTTAGTGGGACAAATCCCGTGCCTTTTGCAGGAGGATGGGGGAGCTGAAAATGCCCTTTTCCTTTGCTCAGCAGCCGAACAGATTCCCAAATGTACCCCCACACACACCCCAATAACAAATCACCAACCAAACCAAGCCTTTTCATATCATTTTCTGCCTTACCACCACAGAGCTCACCCTGGGCTGAGACATCCTTTAGCCATATTTTGAGTTTTTGTTTTTTTATCTGTGGCTGCTTTGACATCTGATTTTCCCCTCCTGGCCACAGAATACACTCATTTCTTCTCTTCTGTGATTTTCTGCCTGTTTTCCTCCTTTTTTTCCCCTCCTTCCAGACCCTTTCCCCATCTGTGCCTGCACGCAGAGGGGTAGATGAGATGCTGCTGGTCCGAGTCGCTGGCAGCTCCCTGCAGGATCACGAGGCTACAGCTGCACTTCGCCTGGCGACCACCAGCTAAAGCAACTGCTGTTAAAAACACCAGCAAAAGAGCTGTTGGTTGAAAGTACAGTCATTAACCTCAGGTTCTTTCCTTCCTTAGCAAAACCAGATACACATTGACAGAGCTGTTCGTGATATTGCAAATTTTTGTAGTAACCTTTCCCCGCTGACCCAAGCAGGTAGCCAAAACCTGGGTGGCTGTCGGTTCTTCATAGCAAGAGGGGGAACTGATCACAGAGGCAGGTATTTTTCTGAATATAAAAATAAATAAATAAAAGGGAAAGGAAAGGAAAGGAAAGGAAAGGAAAGGAAAGGAAAGGAAAGGAAAGGAAAGGAAAGGAAAGGAAAGGAAAGGAAAGGAAAGGAAAGGAAAGGAAAGGAAAGGAAAGGAAAGGAAAGGAAAGGAAAGGAAAGGAAAGGAAAGGAAAGGAAAGGAAAGGAAAGACACCAAGAAAAGAGCATTTTCTGGCTCACACCACCTGTGGCATTCCCACATGCAACTGGCTTAAAAGCTCTGGTGCTTCCTGTGTGTCTCCTTCATGTCCCATCCATCCAGCCTCTTCTCTTTGGGCTCCTCAGTTCATTTAAATGAAGCTCTGTAAAAGCTGTCAAAACATGAAAATAAATAAAATAAAATAAAATAAAATAAAATAAAATAAAATAAAATAAAATAAAATAAAATAAAATAAAATAAAATAAAATAAAATAAAATAAAATAAAATAAATAAATAAATACACTGTAATAATATTAACAGGAGGAAAGATGCATTGTCTCCAAGCTGGTGTGCTTGGTGCCAGGAAATGCTACTCTATAAATGAAGATCTTTCCAATCTGCAGAACCTCTCTATTTGAAAGTGTTCCTCCTGGTTGTGTTGAGGCGTATGAGATAAATCTGAGTAACAGCTGGGTATGGCTTGGGTATTAATGCTGCTGTGATCTACAGAGGGGTTTCTTCACCGCAAACGTTCCTAGATGTTAGGTGGATGTGCAAGTTCCAAGTCACTGTTTGGAAGCAGAAAAAACAGCTGTGTGCATGTATGCTGCTTTGGAAACTTTCATATTCTCAAAGCAAATAAACTTCAGACAAACAAAAAAGTTGTAAGAAGTGAATCATCTTCAGATACCTCCCATGGATGCCTGCATATCCGTAAAGGAAGAAAAGAACATCTGCGCCAGGACACCCCTTATAGATAAAACCAAAACCAAACCAAACCCAAACAAAACAAAACAAAACAGACAAATAGTCAAAAAAAAAAAAAAGTTCAGCACATGACTTATCAGATCTGCTGCAGAGGTCCATGCTGGGAGGAGAGGGGCTGTGCTCTCCAAGGGGCTGTTTCCCCCTTTAGCCATGATGGTCACTGAGGGTGGCGAGCTCCCACGCAGGTGCCCACCCAACAGAGGTTTGTGGTAGCCCATCTCCAGCTCCTGGTTCTCTTTCCCTGGCATTTTACAAGCTGGAAGCAATTCAGCTTGTCTGGTTTGACAGTCACTTCTTATTTGTTGGCTCGTGGCATTTGGACAGCCATGAGAGGAGGTGGTCTGCATCCCCACTGCGATGGGTCATGGTGCACAGCAGTGCTGGGGACACCAGGATGTGCGTGGTGACCACCAGCCACTGGCACGGTGAGGGTGCTCCAGCCACAGCCAGCTCCTGAACAAACCTATGAACCCTCAGCCAGGGATCTGTGCATCCAAAAGGGGCCAGCAGCACATTTACAGCCTGAAATCACCGCTGCGAAGAGAAGCCTCTGCAGAGCTGCTGCAGCCAGAGGCATGCAGTGAGAGCAGATCTTGGGATGCTAATTAATCCCCCTTTAGGAAGATATTTATTAGGCAAATGCCTCACATTCATACGCACATCTGCAGTCAACAGAGAGGCTTTGACTTCTTTTTTCCATCCCAGCAAAGCTGAAGGGAGGCTGCTGTGGCTAAAGCCAGCAGTGCTGGGCTGCTCCTCAGGTCAAGTGGGTGCCTGTGCCCACAGCGTGGAAAAACCACTCAAAATGATGGAGCTGCAGGCTGGAGGAGAACCAGGTGGTAGTTAAGAACAAGAGCCTGAAATCTCAATACCATCTTTGATCACTTGCTGACAGAGATATTGCAAAGGATGGGGTCAGAGCTGTCCCTGGCAGAGAGCCTCAGCGTACAGGGAGCAGCCCTTCTGGAGCCCCTGCACCAAAACAACCTGGGGCAGCTTTTGCCATCAGCCAGCTAATTGCTGAGGTTCGTTGTCATGTCCCCTGATGAGCAAAGGATCGTGGCTACTTGTGGCTTTTGCAGGAGAAAGAAAAAGCCAACATCATGTGCACGGCTGTGCCAGCAGCCCCTCTCCTTGCCCAGCAGATACGGAGTTGGAGAAGGTCCAAGGAAGCTCATAGGGGACCTGCCCTGGTGCCCACCACCCCTTGGGTACAGGAGCTCTTTAGGAGTGATTGTTCTTTCCAAATCAATCTGTTTGACTTCACCCTTAGGTCTCATTGCTTCAAGAGTTTGAGCAAAATCTAGTTGGAAAATATTTGCTTTGAGTCATTCAGACTGGATACAACCCTAAAATTTTGGGGCAAGAGCAGGGCGTGAGCTTCCCAGGAGGCAGTAATTCTGTGCACGTCTGCTGGGGGCTTCCTGCAACCAGAAAATGGGGGTGAGCCCTTCCCAGGATCAGACCTGCAGTTGGGGGAGGATGAATAAAGGCATTAAAAGGCTACTAGGTTGGCGTGCCACTCAGGAACAAAGCCAGTCTAAGGCAGACCTGCTGAAGGCAAAGCAAGCCTTTTCAAATTTCAAAGCAATTTCAAGTCGCAAAGCAAGTAATATTTCAGTTACTTACTGAAAAATATTGAAACTTGCTCAGCCTGCAGAGCCATAGAACCTGCCCACATTAATTCCATTTTTTTTCCTGGCTGTACAAATGGATCAAGCATCCATGCGTCGAGTATCCTTCTTTACATTGCAGTGAGAGCTGCTGGCATGAAACTCAAACTCTGAAATGTCCGTCTTAATTAAATTGCTTCTATCCATGGGGTTCAGCGGTAGGTCATGGCATGTGGGAGATTTACCCCTCGGTCCTGGAGGAGCACGAGTAAACCCAAGAGCAAAATCCTTGGTGACTTGAGCTGACAACTGCATTCTTAAAGACTTAAAGCTCCTGGCAGAGCAGTTGCCTTGCCAGGAAGCTCTGCTAACAATATTCTTTTTATTCCAGGGGCCCAAATCTGCTGTCTGTGAACCTGACTGGCTTTTGCACTTGATTTCAGCGAGGCCCTTGATTTTCACTGACACGTGCTTCCGTCTGTCAGGGCTGCCTGCTCCATCCCCGTCCCTCCTGGCTGCTCTGCCAGAGCCTCCCGTTCCCCCCCCCCTTCTACAGAGTAACCCAAAAACCTGGCTTGTTGATAAAGAAAAACAAAGTTTAGCATTCAGACAGTGAGGACAGGCTCAGGAAAGCTGGTTCGGTGCCTGTGGCTTCTCCGAGCCGCTGCATGACCGTGCAGAAATCCTCGGTTTTGCCCGTGCCTCGGCTCCCCCGCCACGGCAGGGTACCCGCACCTCCGACGAGGGGATGCTAATTATTGCTCACGAGATGCTTGAATGTGGCAGCACAAATAGTAAACAAGGATTCGGAGCCTTTCTAAAAATAACTCATCCGCAAACACTCGGGCCCATAGACTGGGACTGGAATTGGGAGCTTTCCTGGCTGTTACATAACCGCAGCGGTGTTTTTTGAAGGATCGGGTTGGCTTCATTACTGTAGTTATTTCATAAATTAGCAGCATATCTGACTAGAAAGGATCAAACAAAAATAAATTCCTGCTTAACCCAGGCATATGGAACCGAGCGTTATTTGAATTATATTTTTAAAACAGCCATCTCCTATCTTTGGCCTTAAGCTCTCAGAATGTGAAAGCGAGCACTGCCCTGTTGTGGCTTTTTTTTTTTTTTTTTCCTTACCCACAGCCTCTTTGGCTTCACATTGGCAAATTTGGGACTGCCAGGTGTCTCCTGAGTGCAGGAGATGATCTGTGCTGAGGGCGAGACACAGCAGGGGATGTGGGGATGCCGCACGTCTCGCCTCTCCCCATCGGGGAGATCTTTCTGGAGGAGGCTCCTCTCCCTCGGGAGACGCTGCTCTCTTGGTGTTGCAGCCCGGCCACTGCGCGGAGAGCCCTGCCTGGTGCCACTTTTATAACCACACTCTGATCTCTGGGCAGTTGCAGGCTTCGGGAGCAGCGGGATGCTCTGGCTGCAGTTGCAGGAGACGCTCGATAGGAATGGGAACTCTGCGAGCACCCGAGCCTGCTGCGAGGCCGTGCCAGCCCCTGCGAGCAGGCTGGCAGCGCTGCGGCGTCTGGCCACGAGTGGGTCCCGCAGCCACTCGAGGAGGAGCTGCCAGGGGGCTCCTGGGTGGGAAGGTTTCCAAGCCCTTACCTAATCTTTCCCCATCTTCCCTCCGTGATCTCACTTCTGAGCTTTTTTAATCAAAAAGTGAAGCGACAAAAACCCCGTGAAGTCCCCACAGGCGGCTCAAGCGGCTGGAAGCAAAGCCTCCATCGACCACAGCGCACCCCACGGGAGCCCCACAAACCCCATGGGGTGCTGGCAGCGTGGCAGGACGTGTGCACCGGGTGGGGGGACACAGATGAAGCTCTCGGGGGGCTGCCTCTGGGGGGGCTGGGTGCGAGGGGGCCACCTGCCAAGGGGCTGGACTCGCAGGTGCGCCTCCAAGGATGAAACTTTTGGGGTGCGCGGGGCTGCACCCCACAGGGTGGGGGCTCAAGCGGAGCCCCCGGGGGGGCAGCCAGCGGGAGGAGAGGCCTCTGCAGCGCCCCGGCAGCGGGCCGAGGAGGGGGAGGACCCCGAGGTGCGGGTGGGGGGGAGCTCAGCATCCCCGCAGCATCCCCGCAGCATCCCCGCATCCCGCACCGGCCGCGCACGGCGCATGCCTGGGGCAGATGCCGGCCGGTTCCAACCGGGAGAGGCCGAAGCTTTTCGGGTCCTGCGAAGAGGAGGAGCCCATCTTCCTCCTCCTCCTCCTCCTCCTCCTCCTCCTCCTCCTCCCTGCGCATCCCCCCGCCCCCTCTCCCCGCGCAGCGTGGGCACGGCAGGGAAAAAAAAAATAATAAAAGTTGCGGGCTCGGGGGGGAGGGAGCCGGGGCAAAGATGCGGCGTGGGGAGGGGGCGTGGGGAGGGGGGATTGATGCGGGGCTGTGTTATTCCGGCCCGGGGGGGGGACACACACACGCCCCCGCGGTGCAGTGACTCACCACGGAGCGCCCACGCTGCCGCAACCCGCGGGGACACGGGGCCATCGCCACCTTCCTCCCCCCACCAAATCCCCGCGCCCCCACCCGCGTTCGCGTCCACCCGTGGGGCCGCGCGCACCCGCAGCGCCCCTTCCAGAAAACGCTCGAATAAAACCCACAGCCCCTCCCGCAACCAGCCCCCCCTCCCGCACCCCCACGCGTGTATTTTCCACCGCGGCCCCACGCGAAAATCACCACCTCCCCCTCCCCAAATTCCCCGCCGTAGTAATTTGCAAGCGGCTGGGCTGCTCGGAAAGGACAGGAGAGGAGAGGAGGGGAGGGGGGGGGGGCGGCGTGTAGGGTAGGGTGGGAGGTGGGGGGGAGGCGGCCCGCCCCCCCCGATCACATGGCGACCCCTTGCAGCCAATGCGGGGGGCTCTAGGACCCCGGGGACCCGCGGCCCCCCCGCCCTATAAATGCCTCTCCAAAATGCAGCGCAGCTCCTTTCTCCCGTCCCGCCCGGCCGCGCCGCTCCGCGCCCCGCGCAGCCCCCGCCGCTGCCTGGCGGGTCTCCGGCCCTGCTCTGAGCCCCGCTCCTTCCCCCCCACCCCCTTCCCCCCTTTTTTTTTCCCCCCTTTTCTTTCCCTTTTTTTTTTTTTTTTTTTTTTTTTTTTTTTTTTTTTTTTTTTCCCTCCTCCCCCGTTTTTCTCCTCCTTCCCCTCCCCGCGGGCAGTTTGCATGCATTGTCTGTCTCCCAAGATGGTTTGTGAGACCAAGATCGTGGCGGAAGACCATGACTCGATCCCGGGCTCCAAAAAAGACACGATCATTGTTTCGTCCTCCCAGATGTGGCCCACTTTGTCGGGCACCCCATCTGCTCCCCTCACCCCCCCCAAAGAGGAACCCAGGCGCGACAACGTGTACATCCGCGAATTCCACCCCTCCGAGCAGGAGGTGGTGCGCCGCATCTTCTACGAGGGCATCATGGAGCGGATCCCCAACACGGCCTTCAGGGGGTTAAAGCAGCAGCCCCTCACTCAGCTGCTCTACGGGCTGCTGGCGGGTGAGTGCCTGCTTGGGGGGGCCCCAAAAAATGGTGTTGGGGGGTGGTGGTGGGGGGAGAGATTGGGGAGGGAGCGCCGCGGTGCCGCGGAGCCGCAGCGCTGCGGAGGGCGCAGCGCAGCCAAGGGGGGGGGTGGTTTTTTAGGGGGGTGAGCCGCAGCCCTGCGCGGGTTTTTAGGGAAAAGAGGCATTTGTGGGGGTCGTGGGGATGCGGGTAGAGCTGTCCTTGAGGTTATTTCGTGGTTGGGATTGAGGGGGGGGACGCAGAGAGGGTTGCGCGGTGGAGGGGAGCGGTGCGCGCTTCCCGGCGCTCAGCGCACCGCCCCCGCGCAGCCCCGCGCGGGGGGGATTTGGGGGGGCCGCCGCGTGCCGCTGTTGCTTGGAGACAAACGGGAGCGCTCCCCCCACCCCCCCAGTGTGTTTTTTTCGGGGGGGGGGGTCGCCTCCTGGGGTTGCATGCCCAAAATAACCCCTGCAAGGTGCGCCCCCCCCCCCCCCATAATCATCCGCGATAATGTGCGCCCCTCGTGCGAATATTGACGAGAGCCCCACATGTGCAAATAATAACGTGTGACCCCCCCACACCCCAAAATGTACCCCCCAGGGTGGTTTCTCGTGCCCTTGGTGGCTGCAGGTGCCCCCCCATCCCTTGTGGGAAGAGGCCCTGTGTTGGAGGGGACCCCCAGCAAGTAGCGAGGTGCGGGGAGCTCAACAGGGGTCATGCTGGGGGAACCGACCAACAAAGGGGCACCCACAGAAGCCCCCGTTGAGTCTTGCACGCCCCCCCCCCCCCCCCCCAAAGCATTGAGGTGGGCAGGGTGCTGTGGCTCCCCCGGCAGTCGCTGCTTCCCTGGGCTGGAAATAGTAATGCCGCAGTGGAAAACACATGGCTGCGGAGCAGCGTGCCCGCAGCCTGCCGTCTTCCCCCCTCAGCTGCTACTTAGCCTTGCTGGGTGTGGGGAGAAGCGGGGTCCGGGGCCCCCTCAGCATCCCCTCTCCCCCCCGGGCATCCCAGCCCCGGGGATGCCACACACTCGGCTCCGTAGTCCCGAGAGCGTGAATCGCGCCGTGGTTGCGTGTGCAAATGTCTATTTTGTCTGTGCTCTTTTAATTAATTTATTTTTTTTGTAAATGAGTTTGTATTCCGAAATCAACACTAAATTCTCTTTTCTGACAGGTATCGTTTATTTCTCTTCCTTATCTCCATAGTAATATGCTTTGTTGTGACCAAGTCCTTCCTGCTGACCTGCTGTTTGCCCATCTTTCTGATGGGCATGAGGTACTACTTCAGTAGAAAAGTTATCCTCCACTATCTCGATTGTGCGCTGCATACGGACATGTCCGATATTGAGCAATATTACATGAAACCGCCAGGTGAGTCCGAGTGCCCCGGGGGGAGCCTTCCCCCTCCCTGCTGGGGAACATGGCTGCTCCGTGCTGCTGGCGCCTTTGCCTCCTGTCAGCAGCACTGAGCAAGCTCAAAAGTCACCAGAATCACCAGAATGCAGCTCTTTGGCCACACCAGGCACAAATCCCAAATCCAGCCCCCTTTTTTTTTATTTATTTTTTTTCCCCTCCCTAAGATGTCCAGTCATCCTCTGCGGCATCCATCTGCACCCAAGGGATGGGGTATGGTTGCTGGGGGCTTGCTGCACTGCGTCCCCCCCAGTGCAGGTAATTACTGCAGGCTGTCTGCCCCCTTCTTGTCCTGGGTGTTTCTGTGCTCCTCATGCATGGGAGCTGGTCTCAGAGTGGGAAGAAGGGGAGATAAAGGTCTCTTAGCCCAAATGCGTAGCCCATTTTAGGGTTTGTGCACATTTTCTTGTATTATTTAAGAAGAACCTTCCTTAACGCAAGTGTTTTGGAAGAAGCACAGATCAGGTATGTAAAGGGATACTGCCTCCATCCATTTGTTATGTACATGCATGTAATTAAAAGCATAATACCTAATGCTAATGTTTGCTCATTAAGCTGCAGAGACTCTCTTACATGATTAACTATAATAAACTAAGGTGCTTCACAATTTGTCAGGCAGGGAAGGTGCTGTTTCCTTTCTGGAGGCGTACACCCGTGTTGAGAACCAGAGCAAGGGGGCTACCTGGGCTGTCTCCTGAAATCAGGGGGGTCTGAGGTTTGCTTTTTGTGGCCATGGAGAGCTGTGAGAGCGAGGTGATGCCAGGCACCTGCGTTAATCTCTGTTTTCTCAGGGTACCTACCCAGTTGTTTTTCCATGGGACTGTTTTCGCTGCATCATTGCTGTTCCCCACGTGTGACAGATCTCTCCCTGAGGCTCTCCTCCTGGTCACTTCTAGAGGACTAATAGGACATGCCACAGCTGCAGACTTTCCTTTCTCTCACTTCTGATATTGCATTTACCTAGAATGATGCTCGTTCTGTAATAAAAGCCTCAAAATGTCCTAACAGTGCTTCCTTCAGATTTTGTTCCCCGTCATGGCACACATCTCATGCAGATCTTGTTCCATCTTACACAGGGGTTGTATTTAATTCACAGTGAAGCAGCGTGTAACTTGCATGTAGCTTGCGTGCCCTTAAAAAGCGCAATCTTCCTTCAAGCTGTTGTCACAAAACTAAAAGGGCGTGTGGCAAAACGCTCCCGAAGCTCTGTGCTGAGGCTCAACAAAGCCCAGTGCTGGAGGAGGTAGCGAGGAACTGCAGGGGAACAAGAGCAGGCGGTGCGGGTTTCCGAGGTGTTTGAGCCACGTCTGTCCTTGGGGCTTGGGGTTTGTGCGATTCCAGGCTGGGTGTGGAACCAAGCTCCGGCATTTGTAACACCAGCATTTGTAGAAAATAAACCAAACGGGCTCACATGAAGAGTCAGGAACGCCCCCAGCTTGTTTTGGGTCAGGAACGTAATACAGATCAGCCTCACTGACAAAGTGCCTTTGAACCATTCGTGTTGCTTTTATTTGAGACCTAACAGGGCTGGTTTCAATTTTAGAGCAAGTGTGTGGGCTTTAATTTTTGACAGAATTTAATCATGTGTAATTAGGCTTCTGCCATGCCATAAAAAGCAGATTTATGGGATCGTTGGTGCTTGTGAAAGGTGCTTGATGATAGTAGTATTACACAAGTTGGCTGGGGTCATAATGAGGTAAAGCCAAGGGGAGGCTGGCAGGACTGACTCCATCCGTGGTGCCACTTTGCATGGTTCTCATCCCCGTGCCGTGATGCTGCATGGTGCTGTCACACGAGGCATGAACCCAGCCCTCTGCACCCATTTCCCCCCACATACAGTTGTATTTTTTCCCTATAAGACAGCAGCATAAGGACAGTTGTCTTGAAAAAGCCTTCAGTTCCACGTACTTCTGAGGCTTAGCACTTGCACTGCCTATTTAAACGTCCTGAGAACAGGCAGTAATGTGCCACATCAGCTCCCCCAGTCCCTGCACAAAGGGCAGCAATGACAATAGAACAACTTCCAAGTTTGTCTTTTATTGTGATAGTTTGCAAATTAGCACGCAGACATAAATTATTGCAGTGGGAACAAGAAGGGCTCATTCTCGTAAGCAATGCCTATTGTTCCAACTTAGATATTACTGAAAACTTTCTCAGTTGGGTGTTAGGGAAGAAGTTGTCACAGGGAGGTTAATCAGATGCTGGGACAGGGGCCCAGGGACGCTGTAGATACTGAGAGCTCAACTAGACGAGGTAAAACCTGATGTGACTTCAGGTTGGCCTGGCTTCAGCTGGGAGCATGACCAGGCAACTTCTCACTCCTTTGAAGCATCTTTATTTATGTGCTGATTTTTTTTTTTTTCTCAACACAGAAGACAGAGGAAGGGAGCATTGCCATGGTGGGTTTACAAATTCTTGTTTACAAATTCTTGCTGACAGACGCAACGGTAGAGCTGGGACGTGGTCTCAAGGTCTCTGATCAGGATGCTGGTCAGGGCTAAACCAAGGTTTTGCTCTTGTCATCCATGGCATGAAAAACTGGTGTTTGCTGTGTGCTGCTTGCAGTACCTGGGTCAGGGTTCTGTTGTGCAGAGCATCAACAGCAAACAGCCTCTGGTCAGGTAGGTGTCTCTGGGGAGGAAATATTTTAACTACTGAAATATTTTAATTACTGAAATGGGTCATTCCTGGTGGTTTTGCTGAAGCATTCTTACAGGCTGTGCAAATCATGGGTCAGTTTAAGAGCAAGAACTGAAAGGTCGCAGTTTGTAGTGGGTTGTCATAAGCACCAAGATTAACAATTAGTGGTACTTGCTTTTCAAATATTTTTTTTTCTGCTGTAGTTTTTCTGGTCCACTAGTCTCCAAGTTAGTTATTGTCTTAAATTTCCTCCACTGGGTTTTGTATGAACTGAAAAATATGTGCTGTCAGCGATTTTGCTGAAGTACACTAGCCAAAATTTAAATCTTTGTTTTCTCTTGTCCTCCTACACTGACACCAAGATTCTGGCAGAAAATTTGGGCCAGAGTTTAACTAAGCTCTTAGGCAGTGGATTGACTTGAATTGCTGTTGACTTCAAAGGAGTTGTTGGTGTTGAGTTGTGTGCTGGATCGGGATCTTAAACAGAGGATTGAATGGCCCAGCCTTTGCAAGCTCTTCGTTAGCTTGCATTTTTTGTTTAAAGTAGCACTTACTGGTGGCTTTTATTTTCTTTATAAAAAAAAAAAAAAAGACACTGGGGCGGTAGAAAAGGAAGGAATTGGATAATGGGCTTAATTGTCAACCAGAGTAACTTGGGCTCTAGTAAATGAAAAAAAAAATATATTAATTTTAAATAGAGAAATGCAGGAGGCAGGGCTCTACGCAAATAAGAGGAGCACAGCTGGAGCTTCTTTTATGGTCTGATGGTTTTGTCGACTAATCAGTTTTACAGCGTCTCTTCAAGCTTCTGTCACAGTTGGTTGTTTTGTGTATTTTTGTGGTGGTTTGTGTGTTGGAAAGATTCTTGCGAGGTTGAGGTCTCCGCTGGAGTGCTGATGGAAACCAGAGCTCCTCGCTTCTGGCGTGAAACCGCTGCCCTCCCGAATGAGCAGAGCTTCTGTGGATGAACAGACATGTCTTCTTGTGGTAGTTTCAGGCCTCATCTCCTGCTGCTGTCTGTCCTGACCTGCTGTATGGGTGCGTGTGGTGGTGGTAGTGCGAAGATCTCCTTGTAGGCCTCTGCCCCAGCAGGATGGGCAGGTGACTTGAAGAGCTGTGGCTGCTAGAGCTGGTGGAGGCCTGAGGGCATCTGCCTTGCGAAGTGCAGCCAATTAAGCTGAGGAATTGCTGTGGGATATGTTGGGTTAGGTTCAACACGCCAGGCTGGCAGCTGTGGTTTTTGGTGGTGGCTGTGTGTCTGCAGCCATCGCTCTGTGGTGGTGTGGGCAGGACTGGAGGGAGCGGTTCTGCCACCTCCTGGGAGTCCCCATCTTGGACTTTCTCCTTGCTAGCTGTGTACAGGGAGGCGGCTGTCCTGATGGGCAGGGCAGAGTGGGTTTCCATCACGCCTGGTACATGAATAGGTTACGCTGGTATCCTAAAACAGGGATGGCTCATGAGGGTACAATCCCTGCTGCTCATGGGCAGCGTGTCTCTCGGGTGGCCCAAAAGAGAGACGTCCTGCCCTTCTCAGCAGAGATCTCGGGCTCATGTCCTCCTGGGATGCCAGCTGGGGTGGGCTCAGAGAGGGTTTGTGAGGAGGTGACACCCTGCTCATGGCAGCACTGCTCTCTCCTTTCCAGGCACTTCTCACGTTCGGTGGGACATCTGGCTGCAGAATGGGTATTTCAGTTGTGCTCTTGGGCTTGGCACAGGGCTTTTCATGCCAGAGAACGGAGCTGACACCGATAGGGCTGACCCCAGGAGCATGTGAGGAGACGAGCACCTGGCTGAGAAATTTTGCAGTTTCTGTGCTGCCAAACCTGGAGGGCACTGGTGGGGTGAGTGGCCCCATCTTGGCTGGCCCTTCTTCCCCAGGCATGCTGGTGTTTTGGGGTACCAGGCCAGTGTGGGGACCATGAGGCAAATACAGGGACCACCTTGGGAGGAGCCTTGGTCTGGGAGCTGTGGTTGCTCTGCCTCACCCTGTGCAAGCCAGGGGGGTTCCTCCCCATGGTGGGGGCGATGGCCTGCGGCAGGGAGGTGGATGGAGCCCCCCAGGCTCCAGTTCTTCCACATTCTGGGTAACTCAGCAAGCAGCTGAGCCGCCAGATAAGCAGGAGGGACGCTGCCTGCTGATAACATTGTTTTGAAAGAATAGAGCAGCTCTTGCTTTGCAAAGCCAGGGCTTAGTTACCTGACCCTGGGAGGGGGCTCGGGGCTGCTGCTTCTCAGTGCAGGAATGTGTTTTTGGAGAGCCCTGCCCTGCTTGCCCATGCCCGAGAGGCAGCAGGAATCTAAGGCATCCCTATCTCCAGCATTTCTTGCTAGCTTTGCAGCGCCCTGACCTCGGGCATCTGCCAAACCCCTGCACTGGCTGTCGTGGGTCGGGATTTTCGTGCGTGCCGCTGCTCACGGAGAGCTGGGGAGTCCAGCCTGGGGCTTGGAGTGGGTGCAGAAAACCCAGAGGAGAGGCTGTGTCCTGATCCCAGACACAGCATTTCTCAGCTCTGCTCCTACCAGTGCTGGGAGTGGAGGTCAGGTCTCATCTTTTGGAGTTGAAGGGCCTTTTTTCTAAGTGTCTTCAGTGGTGGCATCTCGGCCATTCAATGGTGATGCTTCAAGAGATAAGATCTGCACATCAGAGAGATCTTGCAAGATTAGGACGAGAGAGCTTCAGACACAATGCTTTCCACTATAAAATGCACTGAAGATATTTCAGACTGGCCTCCTGCAAGATGAGTGCTTAACAATTCCCAGCGTCGTTTTTTGGTTACTTACACCTTAGCTGAACTGGAACTGCCTGCTCTGGTATTTCTCACACTCAGTGCCTGTCTTGAACTGAACTCAGGAAGCAATAAACAGCAGCTCATGTCTCTGAGTGCTAGGGATGTGTGTTGTCTGGTGTTGGTAATTGACCAAAATATTATATTATTTGCATCATATAAAATGTCATTAAAGTCAGGTTGCTGCTCCCGAAAGCTACCTCTTCTGACATTAGTGCTCCACATGTGAGGTCCTCTGCTGCTGTGGTCATTGGGAGCCCACGTGGGACAGACCTGACACCTTGCCATGCCACCCCCTGCCACGTTCCTGAGGCTGAAAGTCCCCAGGGCTTTCTCCAGCACAAGACCAAGCACAGGCACGCCGGCTCTGCTGGCCCCCAGCTGCTCTGGTATCTCGGCCAGCCCTGCCCCAACCCTGTGCTCGTGCTGATAAACACCTGGTGGGGCTGAAGGGGGTGGTGATGCCTGGGTCTTCGGAGTTTTTTTCCTGTTTTAGGCATGCTTAGGCAGTGCACAACTTCCAATCTTGAAGAGCAATGCTGTAAGTAGAGGGTTGCCCATGGGAAAACTGAAATTGTCTGGCTTCTTCAGGACTGTAGCGCAGACACAAATGGGATAAACACGTTCATGGGGAAGCCACTGCAGCCTTGCTCCCCTCTCCTTTCATTTCGTTATTACTGGAGTAGGAACATATGCACAACCCCACTCCTCAACATGCATATCCATAAGACAAAAATAGACCTCGCTTCAGATCCACTAGCTTTGGCACGTTCCCATGTCAAAATGTAATGAAAATATATTTTCTAGTAAATTTTGCAGAGCACTATAACCTATTTTTTTCCCTTGCATTCAAAATTTCTCTCTCAAGGTAATTGACGTGGCTGTCAGTTCATGCAGCAGTATTTAAATGGGTAGCCATGACTTGGGGGTATGGCACTGCTGAAAGCAAGCTCTGTCTGCAGGTATTTAAAAACCCAGTACGTGCAAGTGCTCTTAATTAATCTGTGATACAAGAAGTAATAAGTTGTGTGAATCGAACGTCAGCAGTTTTTTAGGCACCGTTAGCTCCTCAGGACTGCCAAACGTGAGTTGCGCTTGTGAGTGTGAACAGGGCAGCAACATCAGGCCTTCTTCTTTTGACTGGCTTTGAGCAATTTTTTTTTTTTTTTTTCTTTTTCTCTACAGTTGGTTGGTTTCTGATGTTTTGGCTGGATACAACTTCTCGTGACTGTCTCAGTGAATAAACCTAAGGAAGAATACAGAACTTTCTCAACAAGTTTAACTGTGCATTCAATGGCTCCTCCTCCTCTCACTTTCTTTGGAGTAGCTGGGATTTAAAACAATTACCCCAAAATATGTTTCAGCTGAAGGCTTTCAGAATTGGCTCCACATTGGGTACCTGATTAGCAGTGAGAGATCTAAAAGTATGAAGCTCTGAGCCCCTCTTACCCTGAATTTTGGAAGTAGCAGCCCAAGCTGGAATCTTGTTTCCAAGCACCAGAGGCATTATATTTAGATTTTTAGGGCTTTTTTCAGGAGTGTCTGTGATCCCTTTGTGCACAGCCAGGTGCCTGAATACTTCAGAAATTATCATCTCTGTATCTTAAAGCCTCTAAGTTTTTTGAAGGGACACCAAAAACCAGTCTCTTACATAAATACCTAAGTACACGGAGTGATTTTCAACCAGCCCAAACTCTCCAAATTTCACAGTAGATTCCTTCTGCGGGCTTAAATCTTCATCCAAGTCCCTGGGCTGGGAATGGGCTTTTCCCAGCTGCTGGGAGGTTCGTGCCTGGCCCAAGATGGGCGAGCTGCTGGCGATGGCAGCGGGGGAATCCTGCCCCGGGGTGCTCACTGGTACTGACAGGCATGGCAGAGCCCATGCCTGTGGTTTGGTAACGCAGTGCTGAGGATCTGTTACAAATAATAGCCTGCTTTGTGCTGCTTTCTTCCATCCGCAGGAGAGGCTTCGTGGAGAATTTTGCCAGTGTCTGGTTCCGTGATGCGTGGCCTTTGTTGTTTCTTTCTGCATCAGTGAAACGGGGAGCTTCAAAGCATATTTTTAGTTTTTTTTTTTTTTTTTTTTTTTTTAACCCCCCCCTGTAGGAAGCTGAGGAATCATTTTTTTCCTGACAGGTGGCTAATGAAAGCAGTCTTCAAGCGAATCCAAAGATAGCAGAGCGTCTTGCATAGCTTCTATTCACAAATCCCTCATTTGTAAGCAGTGCCGATAACAAGATTTGTTGATTTTTTTTTTTTTTTTTTTTGTTGATAAAGGCAAACTGGAATCACCAAGAAGCCTCGGCCTTGCTTTTTATTAAGGCACCAAAACCAGTTCATGCTGGTTGGGTTAGAGACAGGTGTGTGCCACGGTGTCTGTTACAGATGGCTTCGAGCCATTCTTTTAAGTAGTCTATTGACCCGCTGGACCCCAGCGATCAATTAAGTATTTATGAAAGCACATCCTGTATCATTTAGCATCTTCTATAACTGCTTGACGGCTGCTGCTTTCCAGAGCTGAAGGTGTTGTTCCTTAAAGGATAATCCTGAAATTTTGACCTGGACCTTGCAGAGTTTAAAGCCAAGCTGGGTTTGTGCTTTAAAAGGGATTCTGTGAGTTAAAGCCTGTTCAAGACAGGTGGCAGGGAACGTGTGTTGTATATTTATATTTTAAATGGCTATGTGAGATATTACTATTATAAATCATATTTGCAACAGTTTACACTTATACAAGCTAACAGAAAAATGCAACACATTAGGCTCACGTTAGTGGGTACTGCTTGCAGTGATAACTTGCAAGTAACAATTTTGTCACTTAAAATTCATGCACTGCTTGGAGATTTTATCTAAGTGGCAAAACTGAAAACCCAGGGTTTTACGAGAAGATGATTCTTCTGTTCAGGAGCTAGAAAATAAAAGGGAAAATAGTTTTGGTTGAAATTAAACTGATTTACTGCTCCCTTTTTTTTTTCTGCTCACTGTGAGGAACCAAAAATCTGTATTTAGTGGTGAATGTAATGCTTTCCTCAGCCTGAAACAAGTCTTGGCTTTGCTACAGGCTTTGTTACGAAGCAAAGACCAGCTCCAGGTATATGCTTAAAGAAAAAAAAAAAAAAAAAAAGCTGATTACAGTAGAGCCATGTTATCTCCCAGACAGGCACCCTAAATACCATGCTGTTAGGACTCGGGTTTTTGTATGGCATTATTACAGACAAAGCCAGTGCTGGACCACCTGGATCCCAGCCCCCTTTTAATGATAAATAGAGGCATTTTATCCTGCTGTAGAAGTCAAAGAGGTTGTGTTGGGGGGGACCCACTCCAAAATCCCAGTAGCCCATCAGCGATGTGGGGACGAGCCGTGAGCAGGAGTAGTGCCAGTCTGGATTTCATGCGTGTTTTTTTTTTCCTGGCTGAAGACTTGGTGAATTCAGGACAGACCTGTAACTTGTTTTGAATCGACAAAAAAATGCATTTTTAAGTAAACTACTTGCCTGGACTTACTCTCGATCACCAGTAATTGCTATACAAGCTGCTCCAGCGCTCTCTTGCCAACATGCTTGAATCCTGACTTGGAAACCAGCATCAGAGGTGCAGCTTTATTTGCTTTTTACAGTCACAGCTCTCGGTCTCTGCACTAGATGCTGGCTGAAGTGGGGGTGCTGGACCAGCTGGCCAGCCGTGCATGGCTCCCTGGCGCTCCTCGCATCCAGCAGTCACACAAACTGCTCACAAATCGTAACAGCAGCTATGGCGAACCAACAGTGGCTTCTCAGTTGTTGCTTTTTTCCATTTCCCCCTTCTTTTCCCCTGCCACTGCAGTTCTTTATCCCACTTCTTGCAGCCTTGTGCCAGACTGCAATGGTTTTGGTTTTTCTTCTCTGGATCCTGCTTGGCTCTCTTGCCTATCCCCGTGCTGAACTCCGCCATGTGCTTGTCTGGGTCAGCCCTTGCTTCATTTGTCACTTGTAGCAGTTCCCAAAATGGTGGTCCCACACCACTAATACCTCCCTTTGCATGTCTCTGAGCTTTCCCTCCTCCCCCTGTTATGTTTTTAAATTTTGTGCTTACATCCCTGTGCTTAATTTCATTCCACAGGCGGTTCTCCTCTTTCTTAGCGTGTCATTCAGATGTCCTGCATGGTGAGCACAAGGATTTATTTTTGTTGGTAAAATGCTCGGAATAACAAAAATGAGAAAACAAATACAAGTCAGCAGCACGAGGATATTGTGTCTGCTAAGCTGAAAACACAGTGTGTCAGCGCATAAACCCATGTGGTGGGGAGAGAACATTTTGCCTGAAGGCAAATGAACTGCCAGCAACAGGATTTCTTACACCTTTAAAGCCTCCGACCTGCCTCACTCAGATGTATCTGGACATGGCCTATTGATCTTTTTCCACGATGACTCTTTCCCAAAAACCCAGTCTTAGCATTTTAATGGGGTGTAGAAAATCATTATTACAGTCAGAATACAGGGGGGAAAAAATGTAAGAAGTCCTTTGCTGCGATCAGGGCTTTTTGTTCTTTTTTTGGAGGTGCCAAATCTGTTCCTCCTCCCTGGAACTAGCTAGCAGCATCAGAAACCCCGTGTAACACTTCAAGTGGGAATCCAGGGAAGACCTAAATATGCCGTTTTTCAATTTAAAATAATGTATTTAGTAGAGCTGCAAGGAGAAGCTTTTCAAAACGGGCTGGTTTTGGAGCACCTGCCGTTTTCAAGCGCTAACCAATTTTAGATAATGGTTGGTTAGAGCTGTAAAAGCATGTCAGCTGCTCAGCTGCTGTCTTCCATAACCACAATTCAGTGGCTCAGCCACGTGAGAGTCTTGGTAAAGTCATCGCCATTGGAACAACGTCACTGGGGGTGGGATTGCTTGGGAGAGAGGGAAAGCAAGTAAGGGGGGAAGGTATTGTAAGAATGGCATGGTAATGAGAGTTCAGGTGGATTTTTATTTTAAAAAGTCCAAACTGCTTGAAAGGGGTGTTCTTGAAACACCTTTTCAAACTTGTGCCGCTTGTACAGTCAATTAGGTTCACTTAATGGCTACGAAAATACACATCAGGTTTGATTTTAGAACCTGTGAATGTTCAGAGGATAACATCAAGCTGTGCGGAGATTTTTGTGCAGAAATAAGCCATCATCGAGTTTTACAGTGCTTTTTTGGTGAGCCTTCAGTACTCTGAAAAGCATCAAAGCATCTGCAAGGTTGTTTTTTGTTGGTTTTTTTTGTTGGTTTTTTTTTTTTAAGAAGTGGGAACATTTTTCATGGATAATGCAAACAGCTAAAGAGGATTTCAGTAAAATTCTCATATATAAACAAAAAAAACACCTCCCCACATTTACTGAAGTTGAGCTTCAAGAGAGCTTAGCTTAAAGCTTTGTTGGAGCATTTGCTTTAACTTAACTGTGTGCTTGAAGCCCTTGTCCTGTGTTGGGAGTTAACAGCATGCTAAGGGACGTCCTTCAGCACAGGTCCACGTGCTGCTTTGATCCTTACAGGAAACCTGTGGCATGAACGGGAAATGCAGTGACACGGGGTAAACCTGCCTCCAGTTTGAGTTAGCTGCGAGATGAGTGCGTGATGTTTTAGGGAAAATTCTGGTGTGTCAGAAGGAGTTGTTTCAGTCAGGAACCTGCTCTTAATTTCATTTTGCTCTTCATATTGGGGGTTTCATATGTATTTAGTGTTGCTTTTATAGTAGGGAAAATCCACCCGATCCTCAAAATTCTGCATTTCTACCCCATTTCTGGGGATTTGCATCTCTCCTGGCTGTGGTTGCTGCTCACATGGATGAGTGGATCCTCACGATCCGGATGATGTGCTGCATGCAGGTCTCTGCTTTCACCGCCTGTGAGCACGCTGCCCTTCAGTGCCACGTGTCGCCCTCTGTGCTCAGCTCTCTGCCTGCTCCGTTGGTTATTTCACAGAGCTCTTTAAAGTCCCTGGTCTCATGACCGGCGTTCAGTTTGGGGCCAAAGGGGAAGGAACCCCATTCGTGGGGATGTTGGGCGTGCGATGTTAGGTGATCGCTGCAGATTTGGGAAGAACTGGTTTAGGTTTCTCTAGGAGTTTTGGTCAGAGTTGTTGGTGTGGTGGTCTGAGCACATGCCAAAGGTTTTTTTTTTTTTTTTTTCTTGTGTTTTTCCCTTTTTTTTTTTTTTTTTCATTTTTGAGATGTAGACATTTATACATGCAATTTTCATTTCACGTTAATGCATCATCCACGACAGGTCCATTGTCTGCCCAGCTGGGCAGATGTCCATGTATTTATGGATGCGCAATCTTCTTTTGGTGCCATACTCGACAGATGTGCTAGTTTCCGCCTGGACGTAGCGGGGTTTGGTGTAATTACACCCCAGCCATGTTGGCCTTGATGAGGCATAGGAGCATATTCTCAACAAGTGAGCCTCAAGGTGCTTGTTTTCTGCGGCGTGGCAGGGCTGTGGTTTCACGTGCAGCACGGTTTGCTGAGAGGTAAAGATCAAAGCAATGTGCGGGTCTTGGTGGGGTCTGCACATGGTAGGATGGAAGAAGAAAACAACGAGAGCCTTTGTTTTCATTATTACATGCCAGAAAGAAGGCAAGTCTTGCACGAGCTGCTTCAGTGCTTGATCTCAGTGATGTGCAAGGCTGCTGACAGCGTGCAGGGGAGGAGAGAAAAGCCCAAAGCCCTGCGCGTTGGTGTGTGCAGGTGGAACACAACAACCTTACCCCAGGGCCAGATTTAGCTGTGTTGGGTATAAATAGAACAGCCCTCCAGGGAGTGAACATTTATACCAAATCTAGAAAAATAAAAGGTCTGCAGGCAAGAAGGGTGTTAATTGACAGCCCAAGTCCGTGGGGGGCACTGCAAGGATCATTCACAGGCTTCTTGGACTGGATTGCCTCTGGATTGTCTCGTCTGACGTTTCTGCCTGTCCCCTGGTGTTACTAACTGCTCTCGGTTCCTGGAGGGCCCAAATGCAAGGAGGCATCTGCAGCTGCCAAAAGGGTTGGGTCCGACCCTTTTTTCTTGGCCTGCTATGTGTGGAAGTTGCTTTTCTCCCCCCTTCCCACTCCACTGTGATGGTTTGTGAGGGCTCAGCTCAGGATGGCAGCTTCATCACGTGGTGGGGTGGCAGGTCCCAGCTGATTGTCACTGGTGGCCTTGTCTGATGCCTGAGCTATGGGCAGGCAGCACTGTCGTACTTGCACAGCAGCTTGAAATGGTGCTGAACTAGAAATAGGAAGAAATACTTGTTGCTAGCAATAGGCTTGAGGAGATCAAGCCATTTACTGACTGCCTTCAACCTGCAGTTTGTATCAAATCTGTGCCCTGACATTTTTTTCCTTTTTTTCCTGCCTTCTTCTACTTTGAGCAATGAATTATTCAGTGGGGTTTTGGAGAAAATGTGACTGCTTATGGCTGCTCTTTCACTCCCGTCGATTCTTAATACAGTGGGAAGGTAGAGCTTGGGGAGGTTTGATTCATTGTGTTTGCAACGAGATAGGATTCTTGTGAAACTCCAGTCATGTGCAGAAAGAAAGGCTTTTAGTGGAGCAGTCGTATTTATTGTTAGTTTTGGGGGAGTGCAGTGGAAGTTTCCCTTTGCCAGGTGGAGTTGAGTGAAACATTCCCTGCTGTGAGTTCCCAATGCACTCCTCGAAGCAGAGGAGCTGCCCTGGGGTCTGAGACTTTCCTGGTCAGCGTGTCTGCACCATAAGCTATTGCTAATTACTCCTAATTATTGCTCATCAGTTGCTGTAGTAATGAGGTCCCCATTCAGAGGCTTTTGAGGGCAACAGGAACATTTCCTATTAATGAGCTAAAGGAAAACACAGCAGCAAACTTGTTCAAGGCTGTTGACAGGTGCCATACAGCATCTTTTGGCTGGATGTAGACGTCCACTTGGTGGCATACAGCGGAACACTTCCAAACCATGCATTTGCCCTTTTGCATCACATCTGTGGCATGGGATTCCTTGATGCCCCTGAAAGTAGTCAGAAATGTAATGACTTCTGCAGGTGGGACCCTTTTGGTTTCCATTTTCTAAGTAAGTAAATGCTTTTAGTCACCTCTTCTTACATACAGCTAGGTGGGCTCCCTGTAGACTGGGGGAGGCCCCTTCCAGCCTTGCTTTCAACCCTGATTTAAAGAGCTCTACCTGCGTATATTATTCTGTACTAAAGCATTGTTATGCTGGATCCCAAGCTTGCACCTAGGTCTGGGTGCAATTCCTTTTGCCGACCTCATTCCTGGTTAAAAGTGGTCGTTGGCAGAGCTCTGGGCAGGCTTTGCGATGGTTGTTTGCCAAGGGGAGGCTCTCTCAGTGGCTATCTTGCCTAAAAGTTTGCTGACCTCTGGTAGAGCAGCATAAAACTCCTCAGAAGTCCTTGCAGAGATCAGAACCGCTTTTATTATTTAACCTTAAGTAAATGTAGCATTAGTTTCTCCCTTTGCTGTGAAGCATTTGGTGCAGTTCCTGTGTAGGTACATGCGATTCTATTCAACTGAAGAGAGGCTTGGCTAAATTTAGACCAGACGAGTAATGATAGATGGCTAAAATAAGATCGATTCTACCCATTTTCCCCATGTGATTTATGTCTAGGCTAACTGCTAAGCGAAAACGGAGTCATTTGATGATACCGCTCAGTGCCTTTTTACAGTAATGCCCATAAAGCAGAAGCCAGCCAGCAAATAATGAATTGTAAAACATCCAATAATTCTCGATTTTCCAGTTTTTTCAGTGTTTGGAAGTGGAATGTGCCGCAGTGTAAGTTCAGTACCTTTCAGAAAGCAATAAAGCCATAGAGTGAAAGATTGATAAGAAGAGGGAGATGGAGCATTAACGGTGTCCTTTTAAGAAGCTGGCTTAAAACACAACCAGCAGCATGTTTTATTTTGTAAACTGATTTAACAAGAAGCTAATTGTAGCAGCAGTCATTTGGAGCAGTTACTGGGAAGGATGCAGGCTAGCAAAGCTGGCAGAAAGTCTTGCTTCCTTGCCTCCTTTAAAATTCTAGCTAAGAACAGCCTAAATACTAAAGGCATTGGCTTACTTAAGGTCTGACTCCACAATTTATAGGCTTAGCGAGGATTTGGGATTCATAGGGAACATCTGCTCTGCAAATAATTTAAATACTCATTTTTTGTCACTCTGTGCAGACCAGTCCCTTCTGGTCTGTGATGTTGGTCTGGGGGGAGTCATCACGCAGCTCGAAAACGCCTGGCCAAAATTGTATATTTTAGTCTCTAGCTGCTCCTTTAAGCTATTTAATCATTTGCTTACTGATAACTGTTGATCTCATGCAAAAACCCCAGCCACCGCCTGGTTTCTCAGGCTGTGCTTTCTCTTGGTGGCGTAGC
Organism: Aythya marila; assembly: GCF_965140915.1. NCBI lineage: Eukaryota > Metazoa > Chordata > Aves > Anseriformes > Anatidae > Aythya > Aythya marila. The sequence continues at coordinate 68,400,530 of NC_139045.1, read as the reverse complement.
GGGTGGATCACAAGGTCTAGGCTGGTAGTTTGGTCTCCTCACTGCACAGCAGGGAGCAGAGGGACACAGACAGCTAAATGTGTGCTGATGGATGGAGCAGGGACACTCTGGGCCCTGGGGACCGAAGGCTTTTTGGGAAATCAGACCATGACGTGCTGACATGGGGCTCTTGTTGATCCAGGTTGGGTCCTCGTGAGGCTTCAAAGGGGAAAGGTGTGTGGGTAGGAGCTGCCTTGTGGTCCAGAGGAACGGGGAGTTTTTTAAGCAAAGGTTTTGAGGTGATCAGTGATGCCTGCTGGGTCCTGTCTCCAGCAGGGACAGTGGGAGGTGTCGGCCCAAACCTGGCTGCTTTCAGAGATCTGGCTGCTGCACACTGTGCTCTTCTTGTCTCCAGTCAAAAACCTGTGAAAGGAAACTGTGGCTAGCTGCTGACATCTCAGGGATTTTTTTTGAGGGGCTTTGGCACCCTGGAAAGAAATACCTGCGACAAACTAGCAGGGTGCTCTTGGGGGCAGGCCAGCTCCATCGGGCAATGTCCACACCTTGCCACCACCCCCATCCCACGTGTGGGGCCGGTGCCCTTCTGGCCCTTGGCACAGCCGGGTGTGCTGCCAGCCTCCCTTCCTTGCTGTCCTGGGAAAGGAGCCAGCATTCGATCCTCCTGCAGTCTGGTGACACTGCTAAAAACCCTCCTAGCATCGGGGGTGGTTTGGTCGGCCTCTAACGTGGAGCGGCAACGGGCAGGAAAAAAAAAAAAGAGATGAAAGGGAGCAGAGATGAAAAAGGAGGTGGATGGAGAGGCAGCCGGGGCTGGTGGCAGCTCATCCATCTCCTGGTGCTGTGCAGGTGATCTCGTCGCCTGCCCCTCGGGTGTCCCGTGAATCAGCCCCTGGCACCCGCCCCCCGCACGCGGATGCTCGGCCCTGCGCCCTTCCAGCCGGGGGTTATTTATGGTGAGGCGATGAATCCTCCACTGGTAGCTTGCGTGGAGTTATTTATGTGAAGGAAGGGGTCCCACAGCGTTTCTAATTTCATGCATGGGTAATTCTTGTGTGTCCCTGACATTTTTTTTTTTTTTGCTCCAATGTCTGTGCCTTGTCTGCTGCAGAGGGATGCTTGTGGGTGTCAGGAGTGTCAAGGCAGGGTATCTCGCATCTCATCCACTTTCCACAGCCATAAACTACTCAGAAATGCCATTGTTTTGTAGGAGCCCTCCAGGAATGCCTTTTTAACTGAAGTCAAGTGTAGAGTTATTAGCAGAAGTTGTTGGAGCTGTTATTCAGCCCTGCTTGAAGCCAAGGGCAACTAGGAAGGTAGAAGGGAGAGAAACAAAGACCTGGGAAGAGCGGAGGTAAGGAGAAATAACGTGCTTCACAGGCACAGTCCCCTCCTGCCCTGGTTAGTAGCGCTTGTTTCACAGAACCCAAATTTCCTTTCTGACTTGATGTTGATTTAACTTGGCTGGTCTGCCCCTCGCTTTGCTGAGGATGGAGGGGAAGGAGGACGAGGCAGGATGAAAGGCTGGGGGTTCAAATAGCAATGCATGACCGGGACACCGTCAGCTTTGGGCTGGGGACTCGTCCACTTGCTGCAGCAAGCACTGAAAGCTGCTTATATAAATAGTGCTGGCAGGAGGAGAGGTGAGGCACCGAGCTTTGGGGCTTTTTAATAAAAACAGGAGTAGCACAGCTGCAGTGCTTGGTGCAGCACAGCCCCTGCAGGCTCCCCGTGCACCACCCAGCTCAGGCTGCCCAAAACCTCACAGGAGGCTGGGCGATGGACTACAGGGGCACATATTTAAAGCTCTGTGATGGGGCAGTGTGTTGCATTCCCTTTCCCGCCGATATTCCTGCGTGGTATTGTTGCACTGGGTCACAGGATGTCAGTGGGTTGTAGCAAGGAGTTCGGGGCATCTAGGTTTTGCAGCTGGGATTAGCAAGCCTGTCAGTTTTGGCAGGCTTTTGTGTGTGATATGAGTGAGAAGCTGCAGATCCTGCCCCATGGGAAGTGCTGGGCTGTTTTTTTTTGTTTGTTTGTTTGTTTGTTTCTTGCCCTTTTCCCCCTACCTTAGTGACCCAGGGGAAGATTGAGGATGGGGGCTTGCAATGCTGCAATGTGAGGCAAGGCTCTTGCTCCTCCCAGCCAGCGCTGAAGGTGCACACTGAGACCTCCACCTCCTCCCTCAGCACAGCTGCAAGTCCCATCTCTGCCAGGGATGTGGATTTGCAGTTTTTAATGCTGAGGAGGCCCGGCCAGAGTTTCCCATGCCATCAGCATCCTTCTGTCTTCCTGCTCGGAGGGTGCTCTGAGGATGTTGCCTGCGACAGCTCCAAGCCAGGAGAGGAATTGCTCACATCTGTGCCGTGGTGACACACTAAAGCAGAACCAAAAATCACAATCCTTCTAAACCGTGCTTGAAGGGATATCGTGTCTGTCTGGAAGGGACGTTCAACAAGTAGCCGTGAAAGTCGCCACCCCTGAAAGAGGGGGAGTTGCCCTCATTTTGCTGGCAGTGCGAGCTGGCAGTGCCTCTTCCCTGGGCATCTGCTCCTTCCTGGAGCTGCTGCGAAGGGAAAAAGGCTGGAAACCAGCATGCATGCACCCAGCCTGCTCTGAGTTCAATTGCTTGGCTTGTGTGCTGCCTGGATGTGAAATAAGAGCTCAGCCATGGGGCTGCAGCCATAGCAGTGCCTTCCATGAAGAAAGAGGGAAAAGGCCGGTCTGTTTCAGGGTGAGGTTTCCAATGGGGTGAGCTTCTGTTGAAAGCTATGCCAGGGGAGTGAACCCCACAAAACTGGCACCAGTCAGGTGGTAGCTGATCCCCAGCCCCGTGAAGGGAAGCGATGGGTTTGCTCTGGCTCTGTGCCCTGAGCACCGGCACAGAGGGGCAGTTCTGGGGCAGCAGGACTTTGCCTGCTCCCCTGGAAATTTAATAGAAAGAGATGGATTTTAAAAATATCCCAGAATGTGCGTGTTTTCTGTCGCGTCAACAAAAAAGCCAAGTCAGAGCTTTGCTTTGCCATTAAATTCTGGTTTTAGGCGTAGCTGTCCCTGAGCACTGTGGGACGCTGGAGAGCAGTAGGAACCTGTGGTATTTAATCCTGTAGGGCTCCGGGTGGTGGGGAAGGCTGATGTCTCATTTTCCTCTCCTCTAGCAGTACTCTCTGCTATTGCTTTCGGTTCCAATCTTTCCACCCATCCACCCACTGGCCTTTTATTCCCTAAAGGGTGTAGAAGAATTTGCAGCAAAAAATAAATGAACTGATTTTCACCCACCATCCCTGTCGGCTGTGTGGGGGAGCGCCGTGCAGCTCATGACAGGAGAGGCTTACGAGAGCAGTGGAGCTGTGTCCTCAGCTGAAGAAACACGGCCAACCTTTGTAGGTTATTCTCCCCACCAGCTCATTTTTGTGCATTTCTTACAGTAATTCCACTGTTACCGTGGCTTTCTGGGTGCGGTAAATAAAATATATCTTAAGTGATGGGCCTGTAGGACCGGGAGACTTCACTGTGGTGAAGTCCAAGTTGGTAGCCAGCTGTTTGGTTTAACTTACTGGCTGATAAGGCAGAACTGCTGGCCTTTTGCCATCCCAGCTATTTCATATAGCTCTAAGGAGGTGGGAGACACAGGAGCCTTGGCTTTGCTTTATTTTACAGTGCCTTTTGTAGGTCTTGTGTGACAACTGGCCTCTAAACTCCTGCTTGCAAGCAAAGCATCCTTCCTCTTATAAAGCTCGTGCCACTGTATGCTGGTTTTCTAATCCCAAACTAAGCTTTTTTTCTGTGATTCATGGTCTTAAATGCAGCAGAAGCCTCATCGTATGGTAAAGCATGGAGGCACATTGGGTGGGTCTTTTTTAGGGAGAGGTGCTACTCTGGAAGTTGTTCGCATGGGAAACATGGACGTGGTATGGAGGGGGCTTGCAACAAGGCTGAGTCCAAACAGGAGGCCTGGGCATGAGCTGGCATTTCTGGAGATACACGAGGAGCTTGTGGCACAGGGATATTGCAGCTGGAGTTAAACGCAAGGTATCTGTGAAGAGCAGCTCTTTGTGGTGGTCTTACAGGGTCAGGAACCTGGAGAGCAGTTTGGGGCAGTGGGAGCTGAAAGGGCTTTGGGTGTCTGTCCCGATGAGTAATGGGGGGATACCAGGAGATGGAGGGGATGAGAGTGAAGGCGAACACTGGCACAAGATGAGCATCTGAAGGGCAGGGGGAGTCGCAGCCGTTGGGGCGTGTGTTTATCTTGCAGCCGTGATTATTTTCAGATCGCGGTTCGGGAACGTAAACCGTCAGCGCGCGCTATTAATAGCACTGCTGGCAGCCGGGCTGCTGCTTACTGCTGACAGGTGAGGGGAAGGTAATTTCGTTTCATCCTTGGTATGAAGAAGTGCAAAATCGAGGTGGGCTCTGATTCAGGCCCCTCAGACCCAAAAAGATGGGCAGGAGATCCTCCCCTAGACCTTAGGGGTGAGGATGTGGGTGCTGCTGCAGGAGGGAATTCGGTGAGGAGCTGCAGCTAGCTGGGAATGGTAAAAAACAAAACAAAACAAAAAAACAGTGAGTTCAGGCAAAAAGCAAACCAAAAAGTTTCAGTTTCTCTGAAACTTGAGGAATTTGCTCAGAGCATCAGCCGGGGATCAGCAGTGTGCATGGGGATGCCCAAAACAGCTTTCAGCAGCAAATCCGCGTGGGTGAGGAGCATGGCTCCCTGGGGAAAAGGGATTTGGCCACCCCATAAGGGGAAGCCGGTGCTGGGCTCGCAGCGGCCTTCAGGATCCCGGCGTGTTTTTGCAGGCTGGGGTCTGGTGGAAGGCAGTCCTCCGTGGGCACGGAGCCCTGAAAGTCCTGGTGACTGTTCACGCCGGTGCAAACGGGAGCTGAATGCAACTTGCATTGTTTGAGCAGATGTGTCCTGTCTGGCGCTAATTATAAGCGTTTCATGCACAACACACACCGGGAGGTGTGCCAGTTACTATTTCTTTTCATGTTGAACTTGAAATCATTATAATTAAGCTTTAAAGTTGTAAGTAAAAACTAACAAGATGTGAGCATTGCTGTCATGCTGCTAGCAGTGGGGCTGGCGCTTGGTGTGGGGTTGGGCACGTTGGAGGACTGTGAAGAGCTGGTGGGCTCTGCCATGGCAGATGTGTCCAGGTTTGGTCTTAAAATAGGCAAAAATCCTAAAAATTCAGGAAATGTGTTGTTTTACAAACCTTGGAAGCATTTTGTCAAGTAAGCTTTAGCAGTAAGTTGGCTTCTTGGGCACACATGGGGCTTGTTAGGAAGGGAAAAATATTAATGAATGTGGGGAGAAGTGCTGGTAGATGCACAGATGGGTGTCTCTGTCTTGGGGAGGACAAGCCAAGCATGCTGAAGGAACAGCCCCAGGAGCAAGGTGGCAAGGACTGGCTGTTGTGTGGAACTCTTTTGGGCTGCACCAGGTGGGACGCACCTGGAGAGGCAGTGGGTGGATGATGGAGGGTTGGCAGGGTACTGCTATGTGACACAGGGTCACCAACCACACAAAATGCACTTTTAAAAACATCACAGAGCCGTGAGCTGGTGGAGCTGTTTGATTTATACACAGAGGGAAAGCAGCTGCTGGCCCTCAGCACTCCTAGGCCTCGTCCGGGCCTTGTCTGACTAAATTACGTTGTGAGGTTTGGGCAAATGCAGGGGAACAAGCAGCACTGTCACCACAGTAGCAGCAAGGAGATGTTTTAACTGCTTGTGATAAATGGGTCAAGATGGGTCCCAGTGTGTTAAAAATTAGCTGTTGACCTAGATAGCAACAGCGCGATGGCTGCTGGCGGTGGGAGCCAAAGCGAGTGTTGGTGCTGTGTGTGTCTGGGCCCAGTGGCAAGGATTTAGCCCGGGTGCTTTGTTTTGTGCCTGACTGCTCTTCAGCTGCTCAGCCATGGGTCATATCCACCTCCCCAAAGCCTCACTCCCCATGCTTTGCTCTCCCCAGGTACTACAAGACTTGGGGACTTACTGTATGTATTTAATTTCCCCCCATTTTGGTGCCTGCTGTGTGCTCCTGTGCTCCCACCCCTGTGGCTCTATGGATCCTGGTGAGGCTCTGCCTTCAGGAAGGGCAGTTTGCAGCATCAATCCCTGTGCTAAAGGTGGAGCCGCAGCCAAAATCAAGTTGTCTCCTGCTGTAGGAAGGAGAAAGCCAATGTCTGCCTGCAGGTCTCAGTGACAGGGGTCTCTCCTTTGGTCGGTTGTCTCTGGGTAAAGCCTTGCTCCTCCTGAGCAGCTAAAGTCTGTGCTTTCCTTCTGGGCAAGAGTTTTGTCACAGTGTGTCCCTCATTAGCTGATATAATTGGATAATGGTTTTCTTGGATGTTAATTGAGCAACATCTGAGGTGAAATCATGTTTGTCCTGTGCTGAAAGCATGAATCTTCTTGGGTCAGTTCAAGGCACCTCCTTCACCAGGATGCTATCTGAAGATCTTGAGTTAAGGCCCAAGTAATTTGTTCCTTTAACTGCACTTGTTTTTATTAAATTGCCTTGCTGGTGGGGCCGGGTGGTGCTGCAATGCTCTGGAGTAGCAGTAATTCCTAATTTCATTGGCTTTCATGTTGGTTGGCCAGCCCGAGCAGCTGGATGTGATGCCACCACAGCATGCTGAGGCATTCAGGTGGAAATACAACGCAGAGTAGAGGAGGAGTTGGGTAGCAAAGTGAACGACCACATTGCTGGTCCTCGTGTGCCATGGTTGGGTTTGGGGGGTTGTGACAAGCAGCCAAGGGCCTGTTCTGGGCCGGGGTTCACTGAAGAGAGGTCTGCTGGCAGGACAGGAGAGCTGTGACTGCCTGCAAGTCAGGACCAAGGGATGATTTCCGACCCCGGCGCCGCCGGCGGCTACATGTGGTGCTTTGTCTCCTGCAGGCTCCTGCTTCTGGGTGGCCGTCCTGGACGGCAACGTGGTGGGGATCGTGGCGGCGCGGGGCAACGAGGAGGACAACACGGTGGAGCTGCGCCGCATGTCTGTCGACTCCAACTACCGTGGCAAGGGGATCGCCAAGGCCCTGGGCCGCAAAGTGCTGGAGTTTGCCATGCTCAACAACTACTCCTCCGTCGTACTGGGGACCACGGCCGTGAAGATGGCGGCCCACAAGCTGTACGAGTCCTTGGGCTTCAAGCATGTGGGAGTGGTTGAACATTACGCCCTGCCGGGGATGACGCACTCCTTGCTGGAGAGAATGTTCTTCCAGCTTCGCTACCACCGCTACCGCTTGCAGCTGCGCGAAGAATAAAAAAACCCAACCCACCAGGCGAAAAAGTTATTTTTTTTCTCTCCTCCCTCCTCCCCTCCTCCAAAAAAAAAAAAAAAATAATAATAAATTGCCCTTCTATTTCTTGTCGCCGTTTATTTGCCAATTTTGTCCACCCTTGTTCCCCCATCTCATTTTTAGTTTGCTCCATGCAGCCGGGTGGCAGGACTGGGCGCCGCTCCCTCACGTGCTGGAGGGGGCGATGCTGGCAGTCCTGCCATCTCCGCGCACGGGGCCGCGGACCTGCAGCCCTTCCTCCCCAGGTACCGACATAAAGCACAGAAACTTACCTGCAAGACAGCACCACAGCTCCGGTGTACATAGTCTTTTCCTTTTCCAGATGTAAGATAACACAGCGACGCATTCGTAATAGCGCAGAGGAAAAATTACTTGAATGCAGATTTCAGTATTTCATGCACCAGTAAGTATAGAATATGCATTCATCTTACCCTTATTTACTGGTTAATCGTTTTCAAAGAAAGAGCCGGGGGGGAAAGCCCCCCAGCCCAACCCGCTTGCTACAATGCATGAAGAGGAAGCGTGTGCACGCACTGACGCATCGCACTGCCGCCACGGCACCGGTGTTGCACTTTCTGTGGATGTGCCTCGTTCTGCCAAATGTCCGAGGGACCCTCGGTGCATCCCGTAACCACGACTCCGCTCCATCCTCATCCTCCTTCCTACGCCAGCAAACAAGACTCGACCCGTTCGGACTCGGAGCCCCGTTGTAACATAGCGTGATGTGAAGATCAATCAACCCTACCCAGCTCTGTGCTCCTCCGTAGCCACGCGTAGCCTGCACTCCCCAGGCCAGACTCCGCATGTGCGTTGGACTTTGCTGCCTTTTGGGGTGGGTTCTTTTGGGGTTGGTTTTGGTTTCTTTTTTTTTATTATTATTATAATTATTATTTTTTTAATTTCTGTTATTATTTTCAGTTTTGGCTTTTGCTGAATGGTGTCATTGAGGCATAATGGAGGCTGCAGTTCCTATGGCAACCCATTTGCACATTCATGTGCGCACCACATCTGAGCACTTCAGAGAAGCAACGTGTGACAGATAATAGCATTTTGGGGAGAGCTGGGGTGGGGGGTTTGGGGGGGGGCACACACTTATTATCTTAACCAGCTGCTTGTTCGATACATGTAGATGGCCTCACTGCAGCCTGCCATAAAAGGTAATTAACTGCTTTAATGATGTCAGATTTGTGAATTGTACAATGCAAAAAGCAATGCAAAGCAGATCCGGCATGTGTCTGTACCCAGTATGTATGTACAGTGCCTGCCAACTAAAGAGTAACCAAGACTACAGCTTCTTCTAGCCTGAAATATCAACTTTTATAACTTATTTAAACAAATAGCAACTCTGCATGAATTACGTCTTGGGGTGGGGGGGGGGAGGGGGAAGGGGAAAGACCAGTAGGTTTTAATTTTAAAACATGGTATCAGAAATATAAAGAAAACACATTTCTGGCTGCACTTAATTGGAGGTGGGTGGAGGGGGCTCAGCTATGTTAATATATTTAAAGGGAAAAACCCCTTTAACTTAATTCCTCGGGGAGGGACGGGGGGGAGTTCCTATTTTACAAAGTATTACGCGTGTGGGGGGAGGTGGAAAAAAACAATGTTCACGATGAACTTGGTGAGAGGATCGAGCCACAAACGCCACGAGAGCATCATGGTGCGTGGGAGAGCTGCAGAGGGGGGCGACTGGGGAGGGGGCCGCATCCTGCCCCCGGGGGGCTGCATCCCCCTGCACCCCCCTGCGCCGGAGGCGGCCCCGTCCAGCTGCGTGGTCCCAGCAATAAGGGGGGGAGGAGAAGGAGGCCGGGGAAGGGCGCTGTAATAATAAGAGGCTGCGAGTTTAATTAATTAACAAAATTTCTGTATGGGGCACTCTATTTTTAAAAGTCTTTCTAATGCTGTACATTTCTCCTGGAGCCGAAATCATGTACTGTTGGTTGGGGTTTTTGTATAGTGTACAGAAATTGGCGGAATATTTTCTTGCTGCTTTCGGTGATTTATTAACCTAAGGAAAATAGACGAATATAAAGTGTTAGCGAAAGTGAAAGGGAAAAAAAAAAAAAAAGAAAACACAAAACAGTTTGTGCCTTTTTTAGTTTATTTTTCTGTTGCTATATAATCACTGCACTAAAACCTTTCTGGAGGGGGAAAAAAAAATAACTAGTCTCTTAATAAGGGAGGAATGCGTAAAGCCTAAATTGAGCGTTAATTTTTTATTGGGGTATTTAATTAAAAGAATGACGCTGGTTTTATTTGATACCTGTGCCTTTGTAATGAAACCTCCATACCCTGTCCGAAAAGCCAAACCTGGAATCAATCCCACCAGATCCCACAGACACAGAAGCACCATTGGGTTACTGGGATTTCCTTTAAAAGGCATGAACTGTCGCTGGTGATTGCAGGACCTGCTCGTGATGCCCAGGAGAGAAGAGGTGCTGCCAAAAATGTGGCCTGCTGCATTCCCCCACCCATACGCCAGGTCCCGGGGATGCGCTGAAGCGAGTCCTCGCCACTCGGCCACCTGCTGCTGAGCAAATTTCTTCCTGTAATGCTCACTTGTGCGGCTCCGTGACCTGTGTCTTTCTGGAAGAAATCCATCCCATTGCTCCCAGCTCCGTCCTGCGCATCCAGTGTCCAGAGGGGAGGGCTGGCTGCCACGTTTGTGCTTTCTGAAGAAGACGGAGAAGGTTGTGAGATGTTGCTGATCCTGCCCCAGCTGGGCTGGTTTTTACTGAGAAATCCCCAGATGCCTGCGTGGCATCCCTGGGTGGCAGCAGAGGGATGGGGAGCAGGAGGTCCAGAGTGCCCAGGGCTGCTGTCACCAGGAGGAGACAAGGCTGTGTGCATAAAGGCATGAGCAGACGCTGCCGCTTCGTTCCCTGAACGTGGAGCCAGAAATTCCAGCCAGCAGACCACGGTGCAGATCACGATGTGATGTTCTGAAGCTGAACCGGCTTTGACAGATCCATCTGTATGCTGTGCCCCTTGCAGGGTACCCCGATTCCACCAGCACTGCATGACAAAGTCAGACCCCGCTCGCTGCCCCAAGCACTGGCTTTGCAGCACCCCCGGCACCACCAGCCCCTTGCTCCTGGCGTGAGCATCACCTCCTGACTGTTCCTGTCCCCATGCAGCGGCTGGGTGGTGCAGAGCAGCACAAAACGGTCATGGAAAGATTTGGACCTACCGCCTGAGCCTCCCGGAGAACCTTTTGCCAGTCATCAAGTCTAATTCCAGCGGTGACTGTCGTCAGCAGATGAGAGGGGCTGCTCCAAACAAATCCTGGTGATTTCTTTAAAAGCACTGCAAGGGGAGGAGTAGCGCAGCTCTCATAAACCTGGGCTGGGTTTGGCTTCATGTGGTGAGCATGATGGGCACTGGGACGGTCTCAGGCTCAGGTGGAGGTGCCGGAGGTGTGCAGGAGTGTCCCCCTGCTGTGCCAAACGCCTGCTCTCACCTTGCTGTGTCCCTGGGCTGCTGCAACCTACTGCCCTCGCATCATGTGCTTCGTGGTCCCACCACCAGCTGTCTCCTTGGCATCACGGCCGTCCTGCTAATCCCCACCAGCCAGCTCTACCCGAGCATCCTCTGCTTGGTGGCAGTGGGCCAGAGCCACAGCTCACTCAGGAGAGCACCTTGCAGTGTCCAGGGGTGATGCTGAAGTCTCTCTCTTAAAAGATAAGGGGAAATTTTGTGTCAGCATGGCTCAGGTCCGCAGCCTTGGGGCTTTCCTAGGTGCTGAGCTCCCTTGGAGGTGAGTGGGGCTGTCCTGCACATCCCGAGCATGCCGGCATCCCAAGCAGACATCATGTTTGATGAGCTCCATGGGAAGCTCAGCCCCTGAACGTAGCCAGGCCAGCGGTGCTGAGCAATCAAAGCCACAAGGAAAGCGCTTCCTAACCTCACTCAAAACCTCTGAGCCGAAGTTTGTTGTAAATTCATGCTGTGCTCTCCCTTAAGCGAAGCAGGCAGCACCTGCAAGGTGCCTGGAAAAGGCAGGTGAGCTCCAGCTCTATCCTGCAGGGATGGCTGGGGGCTTGCAGGGCTCACCCCCCAAGCAGTAGGGCAGCCCCAAGAAAGCCAGTGAGAGTCCTGAGGGCAGATTGCCCAAGGACACGGAGGTTTTGGAAAACCTGTCCACGAGCACTGCTGCCATCCACTGCTTGCTGAGCCTTTTCCATCCGCCCTGTGTGGCTGCTGCCTTTTCGTTTGCCAGATTTCCTGGCTAAGGTGCAAACGGATAGAGCAAGCAGAGGGATCCCAGAGCTGCCAAACACACGAGGGCAGGACCCAGCTCCAGTTACCTCTGAATTAACAATCTAATTTTAAATTTGCTGGGAGCCTGCGTTTCATTAGCACTGGTATAATGCCATTGGTATGCATTCTATTTAAAGCTTAATAAAGGCATTTTAATTCCAAGCTAACTGGAGTCTTGCGGTGGAATATACTGTACCACACACAGAAAATGAATGGATGGAAGCTAGTAAATAAGCTTTAACGTGCAAAAGGATCATTTTCTCTTTTTTTTTTTTTTTTTTTTTTTTCACTCCCTCAAAATATATCCCCACAAAATCCTGAGCAGAAGACCCGTGCGCTCTTGCATCCCTCTGTAAAGGAGACTATGCACAGAGATTATTTTTTTATCTCCCACTGAAGAACTGCTGCCTGGACTCTCCTTGTGGGTACCTTCACTGGAAACAGAAGGAGTTAGAGAATCATTCAAATAACAGCGAGTTTAGTTAAAACACAGCGAGCTCTCAGGCAGCGTTTGGAGGGTGATTGCTGCTGAGTATTGTCACACGACGGTCAGCTGCGGGAGAGGGCAAGCTTTTAACACCTGAGTAGTGGAAGATGGGCTTAGTGAGACCAAGAGCATAAAAATACCTAATGCAACTGTAAATTCACTTATGAGTAACACGTTTCAATGCTGAAGCGGCTACTGCTATGTAAGCATAATGAGCATATGGCTAACATCGTTTTCTATTTCTTTTCCTCCAAAGCTTAGTCTTTTGACTTGTAATATGTATATTTGCTTTTTTTTTTTTAATATATATATATAAAAATATATATAATTAGGTTTAACAAAGCATCCATCGCTTTGTGAATTGTACTTATGATTGTGCTGGGCTGTTAGCTTTAAGCAGTTTGTGTGCTTGTGTTATTTTATTAAAGCAAAAGTCTTCTCGAGACAAATGCGGTAAAGGTTAAAAAAAATAATAATAATAATTTTTTTTTTTTGGATAGTGTTAAGCAGATGTGTGGTATGCATTTGGGAAAACGTCCAATGTCAGTTGAAACAAACCTGGGGCTTAATTGCTTACCAGAACTGCTCGCGTCCGCGGCGGTGGCTCGTTGGTTCGTGGGCTGAGCCTGCGGGATCCGGGATTGCCCTGGCCAGCCTCGGCCCTGCACCTCCTCTCCCTTGTGCCAGCCCAATGTGAATTAGTCTTGTGTTGTCCGTGTTCAGCGCAGTCTGCACTGTACTTTGTAATGGGAAGCGGCTGCGAGTCCTCAAAGAAATACGAACCTATATTAAAACAGCAATAATTAGCACTGCAAAGCCGGGGAGCGAGGCCGGGGAGAGGGGGTTTCCCCAGGGGGCTCGGCTGGGGGAGGCTGCTTGTCCTGGGGGCTTCAAGGGCGAGTTATTGGGATTTGTGGTGGGAGCCTGTCCACAGGTGGGAGAGAAAACGGTCACGGTCAGAGGAGGGCGAGAATAACCCAGGGCTGCTCCCGCACCGGGGCGGAAAATAGCAGAAAGGAGCTAGTAGAAAGGAGTGTGCATTTCCAGGGGAAGGAGGTGGCAACTGGCACCGATGGGAACCGCAGGGGCTGGAGGTGCAGCCTTCATCCCCTGCTCGCAGCTCCCCCACGAGAGCGGTGTGTCCGTGTGTCCGCGTGTCCGTGCGTCCGTGTGTCCGTGGGTGGTGAGGAGCGAGGCGCCGGGGTGAGCGAGGCGGAGGTACTCACGTTCTGTTCCTGATGGCCGCTGTAACTGTGAAAATTAACCAGACCTGCTGTGATAAATTTGGTTATATAAGGTTTATTTGGTTAATTTTTTATAAGTGAAAACTGAAAAGATGAAAGAGAATTGTAATATGAAAGCAACTGCTGTAAATAATGTACGAATGAATAAAATCTAAAACTTATGTCAGTTTTTTCCTAAACTGTATTGCTGTCAAGTTACTGACTCCGAGTCCAGAGCATGGGCAAATACCACTTGTTCCTGTTTTCACTGACAAATAGGACTTCTGTGTGTGTGTCATGCATTGTCCTTAGGTTATATGTATTATGTAGTTGAGCATTGTCAGTGACGATGTTTTTAGTGGTGGAGGCACATTGGTGGAGATTCCCCAAGCCAAATGTTCTCTTCCATGCACCTGTGCATCCCCCTTCGCTTTGGCTTGTTCCACGTAAAGAATGTAAGTCCCCTAGGACAAAGACCTCACCCCCCTGTCCTGCATTCCCCGGTGTGTGCCTTATGCCCTGAGTTGAGATGGGCTCTCACGATCCCTTTCCCGTACCCATGGCCTTCACTCAGTGGCTTGGTGATCTCCCAGGACAAAGGAGGGAGGCTGAGGCTGGAGCTGGGCAGGTAGGACCATGGGTCTACAGGAACACGAGTGCTGTCCAGTGGCAGTGGATGGGTCCCTTCCCAAAGCTTTTTTTATTTTATTTTTCTGTATTGCAGCTATTCGCAATACTAGTGGCCGAAAAACAAAGCAAAGCAGCTTCTTTTTTCCTTTCCCATCATCTCAAGATACGGTCACGCTCCTCTGGGAAGCAAAGACCTCGCAGAAAGCTTCCTGTTGAAATGGATTCCTCATCAACACCGCAGGATGTTTGCCCAGCTCCCTGAAGTCCTCGCAGCCCACAGCTTGGCATTGCGTATATGTATTTTTGCCAGGATACATTCAGACCCTGGCAGTCCTTGCCACCAAAGTTTTCCAGGTCGGTCTTGCCTAAGAGATAAAACCCATAGCGACAGCAACTCTGTCACTTAGCAGCAATAAAATGTTGGGTGACAACTAGTGGTATGGGAGGAAGATGGAGGTATGGGAGGAAGAAGGAGCTTAAAGATTTCGTGTTTATGGTCATGTATGAACAATCAATTATGTCAATTATGAAGTAATCTGTTAGTTTATTTTAGATACTTTTTTCCCCGTGTTTGACTGCATTTTCAACTTCAGTGAAGCAAATTCAACATCTCAGAACAGAAATGAGAGATTAATCTTCTCCTCATGTGGAGGTCCCAGGCAGCATCAGATGAATCACGCTCTAGAAGAGCTCATTTCTCTCCACTAATGACTGGTGCAGAGTGAGTCTAGACCAGCTCAGTGGTAGATGTCTACACTATAAACACCCGAGGTGAGATCCTACCATGATGTCTAGCTAGAAAAGCTTAATTGCACCTGAGAGCTCAGGGAAGCTGAAGGACTGAAAGTGCCTACTTTATCTGCCAATATTCACCGGGGCTTTAATGTGTCTGACTGCATTCAGCCACCAAAACTTAAAGCTGGGGCAAAGACAAATTACTTGAAAAATCCCGTTTTGTTTACAATCTGGTCCCACTCCTGCTTTGGTTACTTGCATTATGACTTCAACTACATGAAATTGTGAGAATCAATTGATCACCAATGATATTTATATTACAATCTAATTACTCTGATGGATTTTTTTTTTTTTTCCTAAACAAGAGAGAACTGATAGAGTAGGAAAATAAGAATAAAGAGCTTGTTTATTTGTGTTTCTCTAGAGAGGTAGGAGGGACAGAAGAAAGCAAGGTTACAGCAAACTGAATTATCTTTGACTCCTCTTTATTTGTTATCACTCAAATTTTGCCTTGCAGCAATGCTGAATAATAGCCATAAAAAATAAGATCATTCTTTCAAATTAGATTCTTTGGGGACTGCTTCAGTTTATATTTCATGGTCTTAGATGCTCCTGTGACTTTCTGAGCTGAAGACAGCTTGTTTCTCAGACACAGGACAGGATCCTCTGTACGAACAATAGGGCTTCCAAGATAAATCTTTTGCTCTTTTGTGCTTGCTTCTTTGTGGAATGGTAAAGAAGAAGCAAAAGGCAAAGAAGAGAAAAAAGTAAATGCCTAGTCTTACAGGCCCTGGCTTCGTGAGGCACTTTTTTAATGAACAGAAGTAAAAGCAAGGAGCCAGAGGACCACAAAAATATCTAATCGTGCGCTAGGTAGACATTTTGGCAGAGCATCAAGGGGAAGAGGCAGAAGGTTCAGTAGCAAACCAAGCTTCACCACCAAATGGATCACAAGGAACGATGTTATCATCATTGGCACCAACGAGTGTCTGGGGGGAAGACAAGCAAATGGTTCCAAATGCTTGTTCCTGGCCTTTGTCTAGCAGGTAAGGTGAGAACCATCCGTTGTGGTGTCCCAGCAGCGATGAGTTCCTCTGCCTGCTCTTCAAGGCTGGGAGGTCTCAGAGCTGCTGCAGCCCAGATCAGGGGCAAGGTCAACCCTTCAGATCCAAGAGGATCATGTCTGAAAATGAACTTAGGATTGGATGCTCTCTGTCTCTGATGTGGATTTTCATCTTTCATTTTTATGGCCATAGATGAGCCTCTATCCAAGAGGGCAGTCAATCCTGTTTAGACTGTTTGGTCTGAGGAAAGCCCCCTGCATTGAAAAATAACCTCATGCTACATGTAACACCTGCACAGATAATGGATAATTTTTTGCTCCAGCTCAGAAGGTGGGTGAGGGGAACCCAAAGCCCTAAAACCTTGTGCCAAGCCTCTTAAAGCTGTATGAATGACATACACTGAGGGATCAGGCTTATGTCTGCTACTGTGGATGCCCTAAGGCAAGGCTTCTCCGGCTCACACTGATTGCACATAGGTAAATCCCATCAGGATTACACATAGACACAAATGCAGGGTAGCTATGCAGTTCTTCCTTTCATTTTAGTGCAGTATATCCAGCAAAACATCACCTGAAACAGCTTTGAGGTTAACCACAGAAAAGAATACGGCATTGCTTTTTTATTTGATTCTGCTTCACAGATATTGTAAAGAGTAGTTTTCCTGTTCAAAATATTTTCTAATGCAAGGATGATGCCTAAAACAGGCTTCTCATGATTGCTAGGTTTGCATGTATGGCATCTAACTACTAATAAAGATATTTACATTTAAATAACAAAGAGAAAGGAAGGAAGGAAGGAAGGAAGGAAGGAAGGAAGGAAGGAAGGAAGGAAGGAAGGAAGGAAGGAAGGAAGGAAGGAAGGAAGGAAGGAAGGAAGGAAGGAAGGAAGGAAGGAAGGAAGGAAGGAATCACACTGAAAAATGGTTTCTAAAAGTGTTTGAAATAGTTTGAAAACTTTCCAGTATCCATCATTCTATTTTGGCTCCCAGTCAGCAAAAACTTGTATGGCTGGCCCTTGAACACATTAAACTGCAGCAAAAAAATGTCTGTGATATGCCATTAAATTTTCAGAAGGCTGAGGGGGTTCTCACTGATGCTGGTTCTGAGCAATGTTGTCATTGCAATGTTGGTCTCCTAATGTCACATCACCCCTATGATTATCACACGCAGACCCCTTCAGTCTGGCCATGGGGAAGATGACTGCGATTGCAGTTCATGCGTCAGGGCTGTGCAGTGTTCAGAAGGAGGATTGGAGATTTTCGGGCATCCTGGCAAGATGCCCTCACTGTGACTTGCAGAAATACTGCATTCAGGGAAGAGAAATGCAGGTTTTTCGCCATCATTCTAATATACTTATTTTTGATAAGTGAAACCTCTGTAAATATGTGATTCTGTTGGCTAAACGTAAAGACCTAGTATCATTTGAGACACCTATACCTAGGCAACTTGAACCGAGCCCAACCCGGCCGCATGCACAGCTTTGGGGAGTTAATAAGCTGGAGAGGCAAAGCAATATCGTTGTCTTCCCCCTTACTTTCAGGCTGAGTCATTTAGGTTTATTCCATGTTATGTTTGCATAGCAGAAGTGAAGAAGTCACACAGATAGCTTGAGCACTTGTGAGCTCTGTAGCCTAAAAAATAAATATCCTTTCCTGCAAAGGGGTTGTTTGTCTTCCTAGAGACTGGACATGTCTGAGACGCACGACTCAATCACATGATTATCTACTGATTCCACAGCAGCCTTTTAATTAATTATCAGTGTCATGGCACTTCTGGTCTTAGGAATGGGCCCCGTCCATGCATAATTAAAAATAAAGATAGATTTCAATTGAACAAATAGTAGTGAAATGACCAGGGTAGGTGATAAAACAGCTCCTTTGTCATTCATTTAAGCAAAATTAATCCAAACACTTCCATATGCTAATAAACTGCAAAATTATTCACTGAGATGGTTTGTTCCTTCCTCATGTCACAGTGTCAAGGGATTTGTCACCAACGCTTCCGCACAGATTTTCAGCATTTTTTGCATATGTAAAGACGCCTTCAGGGAGAGCAGCACGGGAGCTCAGGCCCTACAAAAAGCCATGTCAGACATGTAAGAGCTGTGGGTTCACCATGCTCCAAACATGTTAACAAAGAATAAAATGTCCAAATATAGCTATGAGTCTAATAAAGGCTGTGGATTTACACACTGGAGAAGCTGGAGAAGACCAATTCAGGCCACTCTGCTGCATCCAAGCCCCTGAGCTCCTGAATCCCTGCCAAGAAGGAACCCGTGTTACGAGCATGGAAGCACTTGCTGAAATTCGGTGTAGCAACTCCATGCTAAGTTTACTGAGACATGAAGTTCTTTGAAGTAAGATACCTATCGCAGTGTTATTTTCCTAGTAAAACATTTTAATTAAGGAAAGGCATTTAGTTCCTACTCAATTATTATTTCTGGGAACGCTACCAGGGTTAGACATTTAACTTGTAAATGCCACATATTTTGTCAGTCCTGCTCGGTCTAATAAAGCCTATTTATCACTTCAACCCACAAACTGTCCCAACTATGACAAGCCCGATGTTTCCAGTAGTGGTTTATTTTAATTTCCAACCCTCACTTTAGTTTAAAAACAAGGAGATGAGAGATCTGCTGGGCCTGGCACTGGAGTCCTTTGGGGTGGGCTGTCAGATGTCACTTGCAGTGTGGGTGCATCCCAGTCTAAGGAAAGCAAGACGTGTAAGACCATTTCTTACAAAACCTACCTGACACAGCCTGCCTTGGAAATTGCCTCCTGTGTGTGCCTGTACCTGCTGTCCCTGCCAGAGGCTGCCCTGTCACCACCCTGTGCCATGCTGATGGAGTGGGAGGACTGCTGGGGCTTTCCACAAGGAGCTGACCCCAAAACTTAGTTCTCTGTAAGCAAAAATCAGGAGCTATCCCCAAGGAACAGAGAGAGGAGAAACGCCTCAGCCTTTAAGCATGAAGGCGTCTGGAAGGGGACAGGTACATCGACCTGCTGGGCAGGTGAAATTTCAAACCTCAGGCAAGAAATTGTGCTGCGCTCCGAGGTGTGCTCTGGAAGGGCTGCTGGGAGCCACCCCCTGTTGCAGCGTGGTCCTCTACGCCTCCTGAGGGTGCCAGGCAGGTTTTTGTAGCATAAAGGATGCTTGAGGGCTTTGGATTCCTGCACTGATGGCAGAGTTCAAAACCCTCAGCACCAAAGGGTTCAAACCCTTGCTGTTATCTGATTAATTATGGGAAGCAGAAACATCTGGGCTTTTTGTAGCATCCTCACGCTTTCTGAGTCCAGTCTCTCCCACGCCAATTTCCTTTAACCTCTCTTTTACCTGCTGGACTCTCTCATATCATGAGTCTTTAGGGAAGGGAACCCACATTTTTTCAATTGCATATCAAGAAGGGTTTTCAAAACTGGCTTTTAATGCCGTAGCTTTATGAAGCAGGCGATGTGATGGTTTGCTTCCCCATCTCTTCAAGGCTGGGAAAGGGAATATCTGGAACTCAAACACTTGGTCTACAATGTGGGGTTTATGTATGCAGTGAGAGGATTTGGATCCCACAATTTCCCCACTATTAATAATGTGTTTAGCTGCATCACAACCAGGACAATACTTAAAGCTGGCAGATTTGGAAAAGAACATTTTGTATAAAAAGACTTTGCTGTCGCTGGGAAAAGAATGTCCTGAGGCTAAGAAACCCAAAACTGTCATTGGCAGCTGCTAGGTACTGAAGTATCAATGAGCAAAAGGAGCAGGAGGTGGAGGGGGGAGCGAATAACACCTACTGCAAAAATCATCTATTGAAAGAGCTGAAATACAGGAAAACTAGAAATTAGTTTTAAGGCACAACCACACCAAAATAGCAGAAATGCTCACTCCTGAGTCAGAAGGCGATGGAGGGGGAGTGGGGCACACCTGTCTCTGCATTAGTGGTGAGCACGAAGAAGGATGGGGAGGATGGGTGATGCAGGAGTGATGCTGCAAGGAAAAGGCCTTGCAGCTCACGGGCAGAATACATGCATTTCTCTGGATTGTACCTATGGCAATTACACAGCTGCGAGTTAATTCTGCTTTGCTCTGATTTACATACAATGACATTTAAAAGAGTGAAGCATTCCCTGGACCGATGCTCGGAACCAAAGTCTTCTGCAGGGTACAGTAACTTGGAGGCCAGACAGCCGTGCTCTTTTCTTTTCTTCTGAGCTCAGCCTCTGGCAGAGCAAATATTGATTAGTTCATACGCGGTGGCCAACCCCAAGAGGGAGCACAGAGAGCTCCTCAGCAGAACATCCTGTAATCTGGTGGTTCGTGCATTCCTGTGGATGATGGATGTTGAAAGCCTTTCAGGGAGAAAGGTTTCCTACACTTTGCAGATAAAAGGACAGGAGCAGCAGCAGCATCCATTGCTCTAGCTGCCTTTTGAAGGCAGGCACTGCCTCCTCACTGCTCGAAGGAAAAGCCATGAATATTAAACACCAGGCGGTGAGTCCCAGAAGAATGCACTCAAATCCCAGAGGCACACTTTCCTGTCCATAGATTTTATAATTTTATTTTGTTTTTGTTTTTGTTTTTGTTTTTTCATAGGCTACTTAGGCATTTAGAGGGCTGCCAAACACAGGCTAGTTCTTAGTTCTTAGTTCGTTTTATGGAGTGCTAAGTGTATATCTGATCTGAAAAATGCTCCGTGACACCAGCAGTCTGCCAGCTCTGGCTGCTCCTGCCAGGCTGAGTAATGCTGAGTAATCCTGATATTAACAGCTGATGAAAAGAGGGGTCGGGAGTTCATTTGACCCAAGCTGGACTTCTAGATAAGCAAAGATAAATTGCCCAGCTCAATAGGTCATTTACAAACTGGAACAGCTCTCTGTGTGGAAAGGACATGCACGCAGAGGCCATGAGCAGGAAACGGAGAGCAGGGTTTGTGCTGGGGGGCTACACAAATACAGTTTGTGGCCAGCTAAAAGGGAATGAAGCACAGCATTGCATGCAGAGGTAGCAGAAGTGAATACATTTTGGATTCTGCCTGCCAGGCCTTGCCGGCTTTCAGAGGATCTGTGCTGGTTCTCACCTTTGGGCAAGTCATGGGTGTGTGGCTTTGCTATTTCCCTACTCCCAAATAAAGTGACAGCAATAGTTTTGCTATTGAATAGTCTGCAGATAGGAAATGCTCATTGTTTCTGGGTGAAAGGAGAAAAAAATCAACATGCAGATGTCTCACAAGAGAAAAAAAAAAAAGAAATCTAGAAAATTCTAGTTTTGTACCTTAAGCATATGAAGATACATGAAAATAACATCTTAAGAAATTTTAGGTGCTGCCCAAAATTGAAAGAAACACAACAA
This sequence comes from Aythya marila, assembly GCF_965140915.1. Taxonomy (NCBI): domain Eukaryota; kingdom Metazoa; phylum Chordata; class Aves; order Anseriformes; family Anatidae; genus Aythya; species Aythya marila. The sequence goes on along the minus strand of NC_139045.1, from coordinate 68,379,484 downwards.
TTTCTAATGGCAGACTGATGATGACAAACCTTACTCCCTGTCCAGTCTTAAGAAGCTTCCTATGAATTAATCTGGGAGCAGTGTTTTATGTCTTTATGACTTACTGACCTTTTAACCTTTTTCTAGGGAAAAGACCCTAATTTGTGCATTTCTGGGTTTGAGCAATTGTATAGATCCTGATGTTACATGTAAAAGGGGCTGTATCAAAACTTTGTCCAGCTGGACATCCTCATGTGTGAAGCATATCTGGTAGAGATGAAGGCTGTATTTAAGGAACTGGCAATGAACAGTGATGGCAGGTAGGGCCCTGTTTTTTGTTTGATCAAAAGAACAAGATCCTTTAAAGTTAAACTCAGTGGGAACACAGGGTGTGCTAGGTGTGGTACCAGTGGTTATTTAGACCCACGGGATAGTTCAGGTTGGTAAGGACCTCTGAGGGTCGTCTGCTCCAAACCCCAACTCCAGCCAGAGCCAACTTCAAAGGCAGGTGTGACGGGGAGCTTTATTTATTTCTTGTTAGCACAGAGCCTGTCCAGAACTAGTAACACGTTGCATTGGCAGCACCTTCACGTTGCACTGGAGATGCAAACCGATGGTCTGATTTGATGGTGTCACTGAAGACCTGGTGGCACTTTTTACGATGATACACACACTGTTCTCAAGACCTTGCCTTCAGCCAGAGCTTGCCTGCAGCTGGAAAGGATCCCGATGGGCTACTCATTCATTTTCCCTGTCCTGAAGCAGGATCAACTTAACACAAGTGTTTTCTGACAGATATTTGTCTATCCTGTTCTAGAAATGTGCAGCAATAAAGATTCCACAAGCTCTATTCAAGTCCATTCGAAGGCTTAATTGTCATTAGCATTCATTAGGAAGGCTTGCTTCCCTAGTATATATACCTTGCTGAACCTTAAGCTCCTGACTCATTTTATTTCCAGAGGACCTATAGAACTGTTCATTACCATCCTCTTCATGCCAGCCCATTGCACACTGAATGACTGCTTTCAGATCTCTCCTCAGCCTTCTCAAGGTTAATCGACTTCAATTCTTTCAGTCTTTCCTCGCAGGTGAGGTTGTCTACATCTCTGATCACTCTTATTGCTCTCCTATGGATTCCTTTTGTTCCACATTTTTTTTCTGAAAAGTAGTCTGAAAATTGTGCACAGAACTCAACTGAGCCCCGGTTGGGGCTGAACAGAGTGGAGGGATTGCTTATACCATTCTTGTTCACTATGCAAATGCCAAAAAATCCCCAAGACTTTTCCTGAAATTGATATCTACCAAGATATTCTACTCCCTACATTTTGGGGAAAATGTTGCATACATTTGGTAGCAGACTTGTTTCTGCTTATGTGTGAGGTGTTGCACTTATCCTCGCTGAATTGCTTCACTTTATTAGTTTTATACTCCTATGTTAAGATCATCTTGAATTATAAACCTGTTGGCTAGAAGAAATTAAAATATTACTTAAATTCTACAAAAATAATATAAACAAGATCCAGAAGCTTCACAGGAAAAAAAAAAAAAAAAAAGAAAAAAAAAAGGAGAGAGAGAGAGAGAGATGAATTAACATGAAATGTTTGTTTTGTTGTGTAACTACAAGTACGTCTGGGAACAATAAGTGGCCAAGACCAGAGGGTAAGGAGAATTACAGAGGTGACTACCAACCTGATTACGATGGCACAGAAGGTGTTAAGGGATGTGAAGAAAGCCGCGGAAAGGTTAAGGTTTGATCACATATGAGAATGGGTGAAAGAACTGAAAATAAATCAGCTCCAAAAGAAAAATCCCATGTATCACAAACCATAATACCAGAAGCAGCACAACTCAGCCAGAGAATCTGACTAAAGCACCGCATTTACAACACTTTTTAACCTCATCTGTGACCCACAGAGGCCCCAAGGGAAGCTGTTGACTTCTCCCAGCTCAAGTGTTACAAAAGCTCATTATATTTAAAGGAAAAACTCCCTGGGAAGCTTATTTAATTTAACATCACGGTTCAAGTGAATGGACGGGAAGATAAACAAAGATGGGGATTGCTGGCAGGCAAGTAGGGTGGCCTAGCTTTCAAAACACTGTGAATTTATTCAGTGTAAAGAAATAAAGTTCTTATAGATGTCCTTCATACACAGTTTGGAACCACTCGTGAATTTGAGCTGGCTTTGGAGCACAGCTGAGAGTTAAGGAGAAAAACTTCTAGCAGAAGCCTTGAAGAGATTTGTGATCTTCACTTAACAAGATACCAGCAAGACATTTCGGATAAAGCAGCAATGAACTAATTTATTGACTCAGCTGGATGAATGGATCAGTGCAAGGAGGCCAAGGTAATCCAGAGAGATCCTTAATTCCCCTCTGACTTTCAGTAATTCAGAGCAGAAATGCAATGTAAGAGGTGGGAGCCACTTGTGAGGAGGATGGAGGCTGGTTCTCAGAAACGTTTAAGTACAGCTCTCAGTTTAACATAAAAATAGGAAAATAGGATTGTAACCTGATGCATGATGCTTTTGAGTAACTAGAAAGTGAGAAATTCAGTGTGCATAGCAGATAAACCTGCCAAAAAAAAAAAAAAAAGGGGGGGGGGGGGGGGAAAGAATTTCCTCAGTCAATTTTTGATGCCATGGAACAACTGATCATGAAGTGAACAACTCCAGTAAAAACCTGGTTAGTCAGAAAATAATCTGACTAAATGCATAAATGCTATGCCAAATGGATGAAAGTGGCAATGAGGGCATGAAGGTTAGAGGAAGAAAGATATGCAACTTTTCAAAAATCTTTTGGGCAGTTCATAGGGTTTTACTACTGATAAGAGTACCTGTGAAGTGCAGGGAAAGGGTAAGCAATGGATTAAGCGATCAGTGTAGATCAGTGTAGATAGAAAAGGTGAGGAAGAAAGAATCTAAATATTAGCCATGTAATTAGTACCAAAAGGAGAGGATGACATGGAAAAAACACACCAAATACCTGGAAAGCTCAGCTGGAAGGTGAAGCTCCAGAATTCAAAATCCAAGTCTGTCCGACGGAGAGAGCAGAGAGGATAACAAATTGCCTGGTTTGCAGAGGGTAATAAATACACACTTGATAACATGAGAAGGCCTTACAAAAATGGGTGGTAGAAGTGCACTTCAGAGATGTCTAAAGAGAACAAGCTGATTGTAGGTTGCTGTTTTCAGTAGAAAAGAGCCGATCAGGCTGTGGAAGATTCCCAGGAAAGCAAAGCTAGCATGTAATTGACACTTATTTTTACCCCCAGACACACTCTACCTACTAAAACCATTGCAGAATGGTAGAAACGAGAAGTGATTCCTTTCCACTCCTTGAATGTTTCTGACAACCTGCTAATACCAAAAGGAAGTTTGCCAACCCAAAGTGAGCCCATGAGCCAGGAAATATAGTAAATGCTGGCACCGAACCAGCCAACACAGGTGGGAAGGAGGAATGAAATCCCCAAACATTTCTGGGGCTTCTTCTGGTGCAGCTCTGTCTACTTCAGTGAGGTACAGCAGAGTATCTGAAGGGAATCTCTGTTTTGTCTTGCAGCCAGATGACTGCCGCTGTTCAGCTGAAGAACGACAGAGGATCACAGGAGGCTGAAGTTGGACGAGACCTCAGGAGGTCTCTCATCCAACCTCCTGCTCAAAGTGGAGTCAGCAATCAGGACAAGACCAGGTTATTCAGGGCTTTACCTCATCAGTTGTTAACAAGGAAGACAGAAGAGACATTTTAGGCCACTGAGGAAATATATCAGGGTGGCATAATTCAACCTTCATCCCATTCTTTGGCATTATTTTCAAGTCAGATTAAACAAGATCTGGCTCTGTGGATTCCCAAATATGAAATGAGTTTACCTTTTAGGGATTTTTCTTAATTATTACCAAGAGTAAATGATGTCCTGGATGCTCTAGCAGATTCACCTTTTTTATCTACTCTCAGTTTTCAAAAAATATGTCAATATGCTTTTTTTTTTTCCCCACATGTAAACACTCTTGCTCTCATAATATCTGAGACCAGTGTTTGAGCTCTGGTTATTATCGAGTCGGACCAACATTCAGGATCAGAGCACCACTGTTCCACAGTGCTATGTGGACATAAAAAGATTCAAGGCCTGGGCAGATATGTATTGGTCATGCCACGGCCATGAAAATGCCAGCAAATAGCTCTGCTGGTACATTTCTCAAAGATATTAAAGTGTTTTCAAATAGTGCTCCTTCCCCAGCAAACAAAAAGATTTGCAGATGATTTCAGGGAAGATTTAGGCCACCAAAGACAAAACTGTGACTAAAGCCAAAGATATAAAGCGATTCCAATAGGGTTCTTGCCGTGTTCAGAGAATCAATTAGGGAAATTTCCACCCACCAAAGCTATGCCGAGCCAGCTATTCCTCTCTCCCCATCATTTCTGTGATGTTTCTCACACTCCTTGATCACTGCTTCTGTAGGGTTCTGTATTTCAAACAGAAGCTCTGTTTGTTGCCCTCCAAGTACCATTTCATAGGTTGTGAGAAAAAGGAATCATTCTGGAGGTCAAACTGAGACTTTTAAGGGTAGAAAAGGGCTCTTATGATTGCTCCCGCTCCAGCCTACCCTTGCTTTATACTCCACGCCAAACCAAAACAACCTGAAAAGGTCACCATTTATAATATTTAATAATAATTTATAATAAGGGTTCACTGGTGTGAAATTATTGTGCCACCCAAAAGGCATTCCTGGCAATCATCAAATACTGAACATTTTCACCTGTATTTGTTTGGGAGGAAATCTGTGGTCAGGACTGGCCTTGCTTCCTTATAATGGCTCTTTAGATTCAGGCGTGCAGCAGGGTAGCTTGCTAAAGGCCTGGAAAAACTGTACTGCTCCGAATTTATAGCAATACATAGGTCAGCACAAGTGATGTAAAACTGATGCCTTGTCCAGAGGATCTTGTTGGGAAACTAATAGCAAACACTAGAAATACTTCTGCTTTTCCACAATTTGAAAAACACAACTGTTTCAAAAACCTACATTCAGTGCAGGATGGGAGGCAGCAGGAATGGATGGCAAAGCCAAAGCAGTTGTCCCAGACAGTCAGCACTCTTCTCGATATCTGGGATTTTATCCATTAAAAACTGATCCTGTCAGGAGCTTTGAGGCCCACTTCAGTGAGTTCTGGAAAACCTAATAACCCACAAAATCTGTACCTTAACACAGCAGAATAGGGCAGGTAGGGAGGACCAGGTACCCATCTGGCTGTTTGTGGGGAACAGAACAAAAGACTGAAGAACACATCCCGGTAGTCAAAACGTTTCATAGTTCATCTGACGATGATTACATGCGCAACATCAAAGAGTTCTGGTTTCCACCCAGCTACAGAATAAATCTCTCTATGCTAATTCACTCACAGCCTACAACTGGAAGAAAACACAGTTTCGTTACTGGAGAACCTGGAGTACTAGAAAGAGATCTTGAGTTCATGGCATGCAACTTGTGGGGACACAAACTGCGCCAAGTCTTGAGACCTTGGTCTTGAACAATCCCCCAGACTTGTATCTGTTTGCCTTTTGCTCTCACCCCAGTGTATGCAAAGCGAGCAGGTGTGTGAGATAAAGCAGTGCCCTTATTGGTTGGCTGTTTTCCTTTTTGGAAATGTGAAAACGGGAAGAAAAGTTGTAAAAGCAAAAGGGTGACCCTGTAGCCCAGAGGAGATCACAAGCACTCTCTAGGAGACAAGGTGAACAAAATATTAACTTCATTCACTGTATAACAATCTGTACAAAGAGCATGTCTCTGGGGAAGTGTGACTGACATTCTTTTGTGAATGGCTGCGTCTGAAAATTTGTTCCGTATGTTCTATATAGCTCCGTATTTGCTCAGACGTTAATCCACAGGTCAGGATCAAGGTTCCTTATATTCTTAAGTGTGTATTTGTTTTTTATTAGGCTGAAGGGCAGGCCTCATATTCTTCAGGACTTGAAAAAAACACATTATCTAGTTAAACTATGCACCCTAAGAAACATATACAAGCTGGAAATCAATGGGGAAACAAAAAAACATTGCCAGTAGTAAGGTTAGTGCTGTAGCCTTTAAGAAGCAAAAGTTACTAAATACAGAACTATAGGCCTCCTGAAAAAAGTAGGTCTTCAAGAGGGAGGAAAACATTTCACACCTATGCAAAGCCAGTGCAAACACAGAAAGCTTAAAAATTCCTTTTGTAATTGTGTATATATGGAAACTCAACAATTTATATATTCATATAAATATCTAAACAGTCAAAAAGCAGAAGAAAATTCGTGCAACCTCTTCTCCGTTGGAAAGGTGGAATCAGCCCCCCTGCTTGCCTGACCTGGCACAGCGTCACAGCCACACAGGCTGGACCCCCCAGCCAAGGAGCTGAGCCACAATTAATATGCAGAAGGCTCTGACTGTGCTTACGTCACCACCACTACTTCTGTAACTATAAGAATCAGTTTTTGGAAACAACTAACTAATTTCAGCTGATGTATGATTAATACGCAACATAAGGAAATGTTGTTTAATAGTTTAATGCCTTTAAGCGTAATGCAAAATTCTTTAAGGATACAAATTAAAACTGCTGCAAACTCTCTGTAACTATACACATTTAAAATTTAAATTATGTTACTTTGATCATTTGAGGTCTAGTGCTGAAATATACTGAACATCTTGTAAAAGTTTTGTGCTTGACTTCAACTTCTAAATAATTAGTAGACTTTGAGGATTGTCTCTTCTTCCACTACCATGGATGCAGAATTTGGCACCAAGTAATGTTTTATAAAACAAACTTCTTTAAAGAATAAACTCTACAGAACACTAAAATATCAATATCAATATATATCAAAATATCAAAAATATTATTGATATCAAAAATACCATTGATATTAAAGTATCAATAATAATAATATCCAAACATAAAAGTAGAAGCCTGAATCCTAAAAAACGTAAGTCTGAATCTCAAAATGTATCTAACCATATTTAGCATTGTGTCAGTAATATAAATAATAGATTAGACAAAACTTCCTCAAAAGTATGCTAAGGCTACAGTGTACAAATGGATTTTGAAATTAATTTAATTGGCAACAATCTGGCTATTTTAAATGCAGCTAATGCAGTTTTTGTTTACTTGTTTTAACTCTAAAATCCTAAATACAAATTAAGGTAGAAACTCTCCATTTCTAAGGAACTTTTTTCTAAGTCTGTGGAAAATGACATTCAGTACCCCAGCAGCTGCCGTCTACTCACAAAGTGTAAAATAAGCTGAACACAACAGTTGAGCAGCTGCTGATACAGTTCAAATAGTGTCTTTCTAATGCCAGATTAGAAGTACTTTGACACAATCGCTTCACAAAATATTTAATATTAAAATCTAAACATCCATCTAACTCAAATATATTTGTCGCGATCCCAAAGGGTTAATATTGTCTTGCTTCATTTCTTACATGTAGTAATTTAGCTCTGAACAAAAGCAGCTCCCTGCTGGTTACCTTGGCTAAAGGAAACACAATGAACTGGTAAAAACCAGTTTTATCTCACTGCTGTTGCCTAGGGCTACAGACAAAATGAAGTAAAAAAATTCACATGCAGAGTATTAGGTGCTTATGAAAGATCCAGCAGCGCTGTTGCCTAGTGATTCAGTGAGGAATCAGCATAGGCCAATGAGGTGTGCGGGTACTGAATAACATCCCCGATGACTGCTTTACATCTCCTGCAATTCTGTCATACACCCCCATGATTTCCCAGTGGTAAGAATCACTTTCAAGGGAACCTGTCAAAAAAAAAAAAAAAGAAAAAAAGAAAAAAAATGCTTTAAACAAACAAACAATCACAGCACTTATAGCAAGATTACTATTTTTGCTTTTCCTTTTGGATGGTGATACTGTTCTAGATTACATGCCTATCCAGTGTGAAATACTCTTCATATCTAGTAATAATTATAATTCCAATTAAGATATCTTAACAATTAAGGTTATCCTTTAGTTTTGAGACTGCAAATATATGTTCCTGAATTGCAAGGAACATAGTGAAGTCCAAAGCAAAATTTATCTTGTTATGCCTTTCAAAAGAGCTACCAAAACCATAGCATTTATAATTTGCAACTTTTTCAATAATGCATAAAGATACTGGGTTTTATGGGTTTTTGTGGTTGCTTTTTTGTTGTTGTTTGTTTTCTTTTCCTTTTTTATTTTTTACCATCCACTTTTCCAGTCCTGGGGTGTATTTGTTGTTGCTTTGGTTTTATTTCAGTTTGTTTTGCAGTTACCAGTGCTCTGTTACACAGTAGATTTCCTGACATGAAAGCTGCCTCATTAGCAAGGACTACGTCTTGGAAAAGAAGCTACTTCAAAGATAAAGGATCCTTTTCCTCAAAGAAGAAAAAGAAATCTCTCCCCATTAAGACGATATGTGTGTTCTACTTTAATGACATTTTTCTTCCCCATTAAAATATAATATTCATATTAACAGAGCATATAATACATATTTAGTTGAAGCAAGTGTACAGAGGGAAAGCAGAAGCATTTCAAAAAAATCTTTTCATCTTCAACATCTCTAATCTTAAAAGACACATTTACTGTATAGAAGGATAAACAACATGAACAAAAATACAGTCTTTTTTTTAAAGATAACTCTCAAATTCGTCACTGAGATCAAGCTGTTTGCACTTTATGTTTTGTATCTGGTCTCTGCCATTGATCCATTCTTGATGTTTCAGAGAAAGATGAAACATCTTCACGATGCATGTAGTCTAATGTGCAGTAGGAGTAAAACTATGTCATGACTCCTACAGTAATTTATTCAGGAAAAGAAGACCAAAACAAGAGAAAAAATATCCTAATCTTTCAAAGCCCCAGACAAATACCTATTGTCCAAGGCTGTGTTTCTTTTTACTATTAAAATGCAGTTGTCATTTAAGAGGGAATTGCTGTTCTCATCAGAATGACATGTAGAATCCATTTGCTAAGGATGAAGATGAATTTGTCAGTGCGTGATAGCAGACACTTCTGACACATGAAAAGACATTGTAGGACAGCGTGTTATGTTTTGTCCATGGGACAAAATGGAAAGACTCACTTCTGCCAGTTAGTGGTTAGTCCGAAATATGTAACACTAAAATGGTATTTTGCCTGTGTGCCTATGAGTACTCTCATTATTGATGTAAATATTTGTCTTTTTTAGAAACCTATTAAGTTGTTCATATTTTATTTTGCAGTCAGGCAAAGTATGAATGGTGTTGTCTCTGACAGTGTCCTCAACAAAGGGTATGAACCTTACAGCAGCATGAGTGTCAGGTATGTTGTAACCATTTCTGAAATAAATAGATTAAATTTTTTCTGTCGTCAAATCTTGTTCAATAATACTGGAGAATGAGTAATCTGGCCAAGTACTCCATTTCTCAGGAAACGGGAAACCGTTGGACTATTGCTTCCTTATTCAGTTTAGGGATTCCCAGAGACTATAGTCCTTAATGAAGCAAGAAAAGCCGAGCGTTGGCCTAGCAGCAAAATGTACCAGTCTTGCAGAGAGAAAAATACAATTATTTTATATAAGAATTACAGTTAGATAAAATGGAAACATACATACAATAGTTGTCTAGTTTTCTACTTGGTTGTTCTGGTAAATGATGGCCTTCAAACTGTGACCAGCAATTTTGTCTGCTTTACATGTTTGGCTTCCGCTCAGAAATGTTAAAAAGATCAATTTTCTAAGTGAAAATTACTAAAGAAAGATCTTTTGCAATAATTTTTCAGCAGTAATGAATGCCTGGCACATTTTAGAAAGCCTGCTAAGGTACTATTTCTCATTCCACCACACCCATCAGAAATGTCATGGCATTAAATCAAAGGGATTTTGAAGTTACTGCACTTGTATAGGTAAGACAAAGTGTACTACAGTTATGCTTTACAAAATGGATTTTGAGTTTCTTTCTTTTTTTTTTTTTTTTCCATTAGAATTTTTATGGTAATTTTAAAAAGCCATTACTTGTAAATATGAAAATGAAGCAGTTGAAGTGAAGGTTAGCATAGTTGTCTCTAGATTCTCAATATGATGATAGTAACAAACAAAACTATATATACCTGAGACAATAATGGAAATTCAGAATTGCCCCTACCTTTAGTGGCACTTCCAAGGCTGTAGTTTGCTGCAGGGACTCCATTGTTCTTTTTACCAATGCTGTAAGGCCAAAAAAGTTGAAAATATACAGCTTTATTTCCAGTTAAAACTGTTATGTAGGAAAACAAACAAACAAACCAACAAACCATGCCTTATATTCCATTATATAATAGCTGCATTTCTACAAAAAATAAATATCCACCCATTTAAATGTATTGAGATTTTTTTAAAAGTTAAATTTGATTTCTTGTGAAAGAATTTAATTCTTTTTTTTAAATTGAAATTTAGGTGAAAGCTGGAAATTTATTTAACTTACATATTCCATTAACACAAAAGTAAAGCACTGATATACATTCTAAAAAGGTACAGCTTGCCTGACTGCTGCATTTCTCAGCTTTCAAGTTCACTGCAAACAAAAATAACCTTCCCTGTGGGATAGCTGAGCTATCAAGAATCAAAACAATTGAACTTCAGCATGATTTACGTAATTTAACAACTCATCGTGTCATAACCCCATGCTCACTATTACTGTGAAAAATGCCTCTATTATTATTCCAAATCAATCATTTGGGACCTGATTTGTCATCCTTGGTCAGGCCAATTAGTGTTTTGCTTGACAAAGATTTCTGCTGGATAACAAAATGTGGTTGTAAAAAACATAATCAAAGAGAGATTCAGTGGATAAATAGTTTTAAAAAGGAGGTAACTTTTGGCTAGTGGAAGTGAAAAGGGAATGCCGGGGAGCCCCAGTGAGAAAGTTATTGAGCAAGCTCCATTGCTTTGACGTGATGGCTGCCCACATAATATATGTCATCATGTGCCTCCCAGAACTGAGAAATAACAGAGCATGCAATATGTGGTGATAACTACTAGGCTGAAACCCACATGATTGCTTAGAAGGATTCTTTGAAGTTCTCCCTCAATGCACATCACGGTTCTCGTGCAGCTGAGGTTAGATGTAAAGAAGCAACGAGAACTCCAAGAAGCAGCATATGGTGGTTACTCTGGCTGCTGTCGAAACCTTTTCTAATGATGCCAGCACTGAAGAGCAGTATGTGATGTTTTGTGTCACATCTGTGACACCGAGGATCGCTTGGTAATAATGAGGAGGATAACTAGCGTCTGCCTGAACAGAAATGGAGTGCTTCTCTGTTCTGTGCTGGCTCACTCAGACTTGGGTGCTAATGAGCTGTCGTAAGGTTTTCCACAAAGTCCAAATTATGCAGTAACTCAAAAGATCAGTGGCTGAAGTGCCAAGGCTGGGGAAAATGAGACATATGTTGACACATGTTGACACCTATAGAGTTGCTTCATGTTGGATTTGAGGTAGTTTATGGTCCGGCATGGGACACAGCATCATTTTTGGAGAGCAGAAACAAACATGAAAATCATAACTTGTGAAAGCATAGGGAAGTTTTGGTCTAAATAATTATCCACTTAAAATTCATTCCAAGTCAAGACGCCTATCAGTACAGCACTGTTGGACTGCCTCCATCTTGAGAAGCCCAGTCTGAATTTAAACAAAACAAGCTGCCAACTCCAGGAGATCAGCAATGCAGCAAACATCAGGGCACTGTGACCAGGCAGTGTGCCTTCAGAAGGCTAGATGGATTGCCAGGCAGTCCTCGGGTAAACAGTTTATCATCGGTAAGTCATGGCTATGACAGAACAAAGCTTTTGTGAGAGCACAGCTTCTGGATTCCGCTTTTACAGAATCACTCGGCTCTGTAGTGTTCCACCAAAGCACTTATGTACAATCTAAGGGCACACTCAACTCTGTGCAACTTGGTTTTTTTTGAGCTGTTAGATAAATAAACAGCAACAGACCATCAAGGCAACGGGAGGAACAGCCCTTTTAGATGAAAAGAGCTCCAATGGACTCTTCTTCCAAAAGAGGGAGCGTGAGTCAGCAGCGTTGATTCATGGGTTGAAAGATGTGATAAAAGATGTGATGTCTGATAAAAGGTGCTGCACGCGTATGCACTGGATTAGAACAGTTTTTGCCCTTATGCTCTAGACCTCCAAATTTGGGTAGTTCTCTCCCATATAATTGTTATTCCCCAAAGGGGGTTCACATTGGCCCCGATGGTTGCAACACCTTTCTCTGCTGGTTCATACACTTTTTGTTTTAGAGCATCTGGCATGACCAGAATTCTGTTGCATCCTTAACTATTTTTAATTTTAAAAAGCATGGATTAATGTGGCCACACCAACATCAGCAAACCTAATGGTTCCTCATTCACTTTGATAACCCATTAGCCACCTCCCTTGGATTTGTTCCATTTTCTTCCTATTTTTTTATTTCTGTGTCAGTTCAGCTCCTTGTTCTATTTCTTATGTCACAGTGACTTCTCTGTCTCTTCCCAGAGTTTAGTGGGTGGCATGGTAAAACCATTCATTTCAAACAATCTCAAGTGGTTTTGACCGCATTTCAGCCTTTTGAAATCATACCTTTGAAAGTTTCCAAAAGATTTGCCTATACCGATTTTATAGCAGATTTTGAATTAATAAATATAAAATGATAACTGAAATGTCAAGAAAAAGCAGCTGTATTACCATTCCTGTTCAACAGTCTGCTAAGACAGTAAACAGTGAATAAGGAAGCGTTTACATTAATGTCTGGTTTTGCGCAAAAATAAATAGGTAAACTGACTGAATACATTGAGGCTGGAAATTAAAAGTTCTAGATTTCAGAAAGAGGAAATTCTGGAACAGTCTCCCAGTGGGAGTAATTTTTCATATGGAGATGATCATTTATAAAAGAGACCATATGGTGTGGTGATATGTAATCACAGGAGAGATCCCCTTTAGTCCTATGTACATAATGTCTGATTCTCCCTCTGCACTCTCAGATCTCCTGAAAAACTCTCCTCTCTGAGTGCTCAAAATAAAGTATCCAAGCATATACAATTATATTATATATACACAATTGTCTCATATACTTTCCAGAATAAAAACACAATGTTTAAATAGATCTGTCTCTACCATCCCTAATTTTTTGTCTCTTTTTAAAGATTTACATTGGAGGCTTTTAGAGGAATGATTATTTATGTTCTGTCAAGTACCTAGAATATCTAGGGCACATTAATTATTAATTTTAAAATGTTCCTTTGCAGTCAGCCATATACTGCAGTGGCATCTGTTAAATGCTGTTCTCCCAGCCTTTGCAACTTCTCTCTCAAACCCCATAGTCAGCAGTTATGGGATTTGTTGGTTACGCTCATTCTGGAAGGTTTTGTAAGTATGTCATTTTAAAATATTATATATATTTCTTATTTACTCCCCCGATATTAATGACAGCAAAGCAAAGACATCACAGAGCTAAAATTGTAATACATAATCAGATTTTTCCTGATACTGGCCTGAATAAATGTGCTTATTGAAAGAGTTGTGAATAGGAGCAAAGAAAAGGCATGCGTGCCTGCTGTGGAACAAAAGCTTGTTTGTCCCTATCCAAGTGAAGACATTTTTCAAGCTCATTCACCTATGAAATTATGACTCCAGAAGCAAGTCAAAGCTGGCCAGACATATGATCTATGGAATAGGGATTCTTACAAATTAAGGGCTATCTAGAGGCATTTTAAGCATCAGTGTCTTTCCAGTTAGAAAAAGGCAGCTCGGAGAACACAAAATGTCTCTACCTTGTGATGACCAGTTCATTCTTTTGTCCTGGTACTTTAATCCCCTTTTGAACATGTGCACTTTTTTCATGCAGCTGCTTCAGTATTCATTAAGTGAGAAAATGTAGCAGAATAAAATGAAACTTCGTGGACTTTGAGCCACAAATTTCTACTGACAGATTTTATTTTTTATATATCTAAGATATTGTTCTTACATTACAACAACCTTAACTGATCTTAATCTTAAAACAAGTGGGCCTAGTTTAGTTTAATTTTTTTCTTAGATTGGTCCTTTTGGTGTCCTTATGCTGCAAGTAAGTATTTCAGCTGAAATATACCCAGTAAAGTCTGAAAAAAAAATATTTAAAACTGTATGCTTTACAGATATGAAATATAAGAAAGGATGCAGAGATGAATTTCTTTACTTGTATCAATAATGTGTAGTTATAAATGAGTTCTAAAAAAAAAAACTTCAGAAATTACTCTAATTCATTGTGATATTGAGCAGTACAACATGAAGTACTGGAATACATATATTTCTATAAAAATATGAAAAATACATTACTTCAAGTAGCAAGTGGCTTTCATTTAATTATACTTCTCACTAATGGATGCAATTAAGCAAGTATAGTAACAAGGAACATTCCACAGTGACAAAGTTTACCTTTCAAATCCAACAGGTATATATGGAATATATATCAGAAACCAGATCTTACAGTTGTATCTATGGGTATCCCTGTACCGTAAAAAAAATAAAATTTACATTTCTCTGCCCCTAGGTGCATTTCCCCTTTCAGCAGTCATGTATTCAGAATAGTCTAAGGGCAAATAGGCATTTCTAACTGAGTGTGGAGACATAGTCTCAGAAATGGGCAGTCTCCCACAAAAGGAAAAATTGGGTTCTGCAATTCCTGAACACTTTCCTGGAGTCCCTGTGAAGACTCACAGTTTGATTTGAGCACCGTCTGTCTACCTGATTACACAGATTTCAGAACTCCAAGATGCTGAGCCCTCTCAGATCCAAGAGCCCAGTTTTTGCCATTCCCAAAATACCATCTCTCTTTCTGCTTCCTGGGTTGCTTGAAAGCTCAGGATGTGAGGAAGCCAGACAGGCAAGCTGGCTAGAAACCAGGCAGATTATTGATGGTAAAACCGACAATCTTCTGTCAAAACCAAACCAATCGCTGCCAAATGTTTTGATTTGATCTTTTCAGGCACCCTCCAATAGAAAATGAAGATTTTTAAAAAAGCTCTTTTGCTGTCCTTTTCTTGCCCTATTTAGGGAATTTAGAGAATTGAGTCAAAGAATATGCCACATTTTTGTTGAAAATTAGACAAATCAGAGTAGCATGTGCTTTATTGTATTTCAATGCATGCCAAAGATTGGACATTCAAAGCTTCATTATAAAAAGAGAATGTTTTGCCTTGCCCTGTCAGAGTGAACAGTATGCATACTACGAAACTGTGGGTGCCAGAGTCTGTTTGAGGAAAGTATCCCCCCAATATACAGGTAAAAGCTAAAAAGTAATCAGGATCATGACTGGAATGCAGATACTCTGAATACTAGGCCAGTGCTTTCTTGGATCACACAGAACGCAGGAGAACAACACAGCACTGAACTGTGGTCAATTAAAGCCATCACACCCTGCTCTTTAGCTTTAAGTCCATGCCTTTACCTTTACCAAGCTTGGTAATTGCACAACTGAGATTTTTCTCTAGATCATTAAGGTGGGATCTGCAAGTCAGCAGATTCTGTAATTTAAAGCTTCTGAATGGACAAAAAGCCCAATTAGATATGGAAAGATGAAGCTGACAGCTAAAAATTATCAGCAAATAAAAATAAAGGTAAGGACTTTACAGAGAGAGAGAACTTTGAGTAATGGGATGAAAATCATTTCTGGACTTGGAAAGCACTGAAGTGAATGAGAAGCCCACGTCCTTCCGACACTCCTCTTTAAACTCATACTAAATTTGTTACCTCAGTTAACAGCTCCTGAAATAACTGGAAAAGATTAGAAAAAAGTCTTCCTATTTAGTTTCATCCGAAAGGAATCTGGGTCACCTGCTCTCAGACTGCTCCATGATGTGAACCCAAACTGTTCACATCGTGGACTGGGGACAATAGGGAGGTTTACTCATACTTCTGGCTGCAAGTTACATGCTAATTGAGATGTACTCTTCCTCTGCCTATCCGGGTCATGCAAAACCCTCATTAATGACACCGAAGCCAGCTTCGGTCACTTTTAAGAGCACTATTAGTTCTTTTAGCAGCAGCAGAACTAATTACTGCTTAAAAGAAGGCAGCGTTCAATGTCTCAGGTTGGTCTTCAGTGTTCAGGACAAGACATTTTATCACTCTTCTGTTCTGAGGTATGTTGAGTATACCTGAGAATTACTGTATTGCAGAATTTTCTTTTTCTCTTTGCCTTTTAGGGTAAAGTAGAAACAAACTTAAAAACCAGTCTTCAATCAGTAGAATGAAACAAACTTCCACATTGAATTCTGAAGGCTTGGCAGCCTGTGTTAAGAACGAGGGTGATTTCCAAGGTATCTCAGACCTCCAGACTGCATAGCACAAGTTGTTTAAATATAGCAGA
Organism: Aythya marila; assembly: GCF_965140915.1. Classification (NCBI taxonomy): domain Eukaryota; kingdom Metazoa; phylum Chordata; class Aves; order Anseriformes; family Anatidae; genus Aythya; species Aythya marila. Next base: position 68,363,170 of record NC_139045.1, on the reverse strand, counting down.
GCAGTCAAGGATTTGACAGCTGGGATCTGCTACATACAGAGAAGGGTATTAATGATGACCAGTGATTCCCAACCTCTGACTTCCACCAAGGTTCAAATTCAGCAGCAGCAAGCACCTCTCACAGATGAAACCACCCTCAGTCAACTAGCTAGTGTTATCTCGCATCTTTGAGGAATGGCACGTACTAGCTTCTGAGGAGTTTCTACCCATACAGCAGAACTCTATTAAGGAGAATAAAAATACAACACTGTTTTCAAAAGATTAATAATTTCTGAAGTAAAACATTCTCCTGGTCATTTCATTCTTTTTGAAGTTTCTTATATGGTAATCAAGTGTTTTATCTGTTTTACTGGAAAAGTATTGATTTTGCTGAATTTACTACAAATTCACACTAATAACTGGACATGGACACGCTGTCCACCTGGACACGGTGCTGGGTCATGTTCAGACAGCTGTCAACCACCACCTCCAAGTCTTTCTGCTGGGCAACTTTCCAGACACTCCTCCCCAAGCCTATACTGCTGCATGGGGTTGTCACAACCCAACTGCAGGACTCAACACTTACCCTACTTAAAGTCATGCAATTGGACTCAACCCATCCATGTAGCTTATCCAGATCCATCTCCAAAGCCTTCTTTCATGCAGAACAAGAGTCCCACCTAACTTGATATCAGCCACAGACTTATTGAGAGTGCACTTGATCCCTTCATCCAGATCACTGATTAAAACGTTAAACAAAAATGATCCCAATGTTGGTGTAAAATACAAAAATGAAAATCATTCTATGCTGTTTTACTGATCCCATTCAATGTACTATACTTCCAAACTCTGAAACTACAGCACTTTTAGACATTGGCCTTTTTGGAGTAGATACTGCAATCTCTGGTAAATTGAACAGTGTTTGTTGTTTTTGTTTGTTTGTTTTTAAATTTAAACAAAGATCTGAACACCTGTATTCAAAGGTCAAATGTTAACATATGAAAATAAAGCATTATAATTCCCCCAATATCTTGAACTTAAATATTTCCCAGATTCTTTGTTTTGATTAGATGGTAGCTTAATGTTCTCATTATGAACCAATACTCACAAGAGGAATGTATGATGAAATGAGACAGATGGCAAATTGTACCAATTAAATGAATGCAACACAGGAAGTTGAAATTGTTATTTAGATACTTAGGTTATAATGCAATATATTTCTTATACTGGTTAGTTTAAAATAGTCATGACCTTATGATAATTGTTTTAGCCAAAAATATTTTTCACCTTCAAACTTGACCAAAGTTTCTGAATTAATATTTGGTACCTATAGTAATGACTCCACTACTTACTGGAGAAGAGACCCAACAGCCCCATATGTGCCCTCATTTTCTAGCTAAATTTGTACCAGATGCAGAGAAAAACTCTAGCTTAGGAAATAATGTCTGGAAGTAAGCCAGATGAGAGGATTAAACTGTAGGCAGGAACTTTTACTAACCCTTAACCTTGAAAGTTCCACCATAAAGTTCTCTTCAAATAAAAGAGCTGTAAATTAACTTAGAAATTACTGTACCTTACATTCTTACATTAAGATTTCGTACCTCTTTATGTAACAGGCCCCAGTGATAAGTATTTCGGAAGTTACTTCCAAAGACAATTTTTTCAGACTGATTTATTTCCTTCTACAATCCTTGAAACCTCAGGGAAAGTATTATTGTTTACTTTTATGATTATATGCTATATTAATTCTTGTCGTCTAAGCAATAGATGATCTTTGAAGGTCCCTTCCAACTGAACTATTCTATTCTCGTCTAGTCTAGTCTAGTCTAAAGATACCTCAAGTTATTGTGGAAACAGAGAGACAGGGAAAAGAGAAAAAGATTACACTTACCTGAAAATTCCTGAATTTGAGAATCTTCTACTTCAAACAACAACTCATCATGAATCTGAGCAATTAACCTGAAAAAATTCAGACTTTAGATAACATACACATGAAATTTCTAATAGTGCTTTCAACTCATACCATCAACTAATTTTCAGGTGCACAACGGATACACTAAAGTGAATATAAGCATCTTAAGAAAGTTAAAAAATCATTAATGGAGTTAAAAGGACTGCTGTTCCACATAGGCTGAAAAAATAAAGGCCATGGTCTTAAACCAAAACTGTGCTTGCTAACTTGTAAATGCCATTCAGGGATTTGGTGATGTGACAAGGTATTACTTAAAACTAATGGAAATTGCAAAAAATTGCAAGAAATAAGTCAGGGCTTGTTTTGTTAATATAGCTTGTTTTTCTCAAGCTGAGTTGGAATAAAAGTGCAAGTTAAGTCAATAGCAAGAATACTTGGCTCACTGGTATACCAACAGTAACTCTTAGTATAGTGTTGGCCAGTGACTTGAATCCTTTCCAGGAAATAATCCTTTCATGTAAATGCAAAATAAGACTCCTCATGCTGTAAACAGGCTGAAGAACAAAAATGTAGGCATAAATACACAATCTGATCTGTAGCCTCTGCTATTAGTTGTCTTCATAAGAACAGAGTGTACAACTGAAAGTAACATCTTAAAATCCATGCAACTACATGTACCTGAGATCTTAAGTTTTGTTTTTCTCATTGTCTGTATTAGCTCTATACTGATCGGTCTCTTGCATATGTATTGTGTCTTAATTGTTTAGTGCTTACGGGAATAGCACCCTAAATTGTTGGTTTGGGTGTAAAAATATGATCACAGTGGAAAAAAGAAATGTTTTTAATTGAATCATGTCCAAGGCAGAGTAGACATAATCTAGCACATAAAATCTGAGTGCAGTTCTCACATAGAAAGGAAAACTAGTATGTGTCTGATTAGACTGTATTCCTACTAGGTTTATTTTATTACTTATTTAACTGTTACAGCTGAGAGTCTAAGCCATGAAACTGTAACACCCATCTCTGAATTTCTTTGCAATTCATATATAAAATTTAAATTAAATATGCCCACTGTGGACTTCTTTTTTTCTTCTTTAATACCTAGCAGTTATTAATTCTGTAGAAATGGCTGAAACATCAACATGGTTACTACTTATAACTTTCACAGCTTTCAGGAAAATAGCCTAAGATAGTTTCACACTGCCTTAAATTATAATGTGACATTGACTAACAGTGTGGTGAGCTCTAATAATAGATCTTAAATTATTAGTCACTTACACCACAGTCAGAAGTAGAGTGAAACAGATTAACATATTTCTAATAGGAAATGGGGACACAGGATACAAAAAGAAATAGATGAAAAGACCAGGATCATCTACAGCAAGAGAATACAATTACATGAAAAGTTCTAATTTCCAATGCAAGTAAATTAATTAAAGCAAGAGATTCCTCATAATCATTAAAGTGACATGCAAAAAGACATAAATCAGACAGAACTGTGGACATTAAAACCTCTGAATATACTGTGAGTCAATTGAATAAGTGAAAATAATTGCATTGATTAAACCAGTGCGATAAAAAATGTGATAGACTGGTTATTATTTGTATCAGAGTAGTGTCTCATGACTTCAATCAGAATTAGAGCCCCATTCTCTGAATATGTAGTAAAAAACTATCCTTTCTTTGATGAATTTACAATATAAATCAAATATTTTATCATCAATTTATCAGGATCTAGTAACAGGGGAAGAAGTGGATTTTCTAAAGCACTCAGCATTAGATCAACAGGTCACCTCAATTCCATGCTAGAAGTAAAGCTGAGCTGAGGAAGAGCAGGGTTGGACCAGAGATTAGTGTTTCCTTCAGTGAGTCAGAAAATCTATGGGAGCAATGTGAATTCATCCCAAATTTTCTGTCTGGACAGCACAATAGACTTGACCCAACTCTACTTGTTTATCTACTGAAAGCAGCACAGCTAGTGTCGCTTGATTCTCCATCAGAGCTAAAAGACCCTATTTCTTAGTGCTTCTCGTCCTCAGTTATTGACTTGGTTACACTGCCCACAGCTATCTCAGTAACTGCACAAAGCTGCAGAATTACATCTACCCAGTCTTAATTATCCAGTGCTTCATCCGAGGTTCAGGGCAATATTCTGTCTGCTAAACTAGAACCGAACTAGAAGTCAGAATCGCTGGTCTCTTTCTAGCTTTGTTACTCTCCTGCTAAGCAATGCACATTCATTTAAAAAATAGAGATGGTGTCTATCTCAGATGTGTGATCTAACAAATAAGTATTTCTAACATTGAAATTTTAATTAATGCTAAACATGATTTCCCAGCTTGATGCCAAGAAATGGACTAGTATCAACTATTTCCTTCTTAATTTTCATCATACAATTTTTTGATGTTCTCTTTATCTTGTCCCTCTCACATCAACATCACAGGTTATCCTTTGGGAGGTTTATATAGTACAAGGCCATTTGTATTTTTTCTTTTTTGTTAAAGTAGTGAAATTCTCATGTATTACACAGTTCCACAGAACAAAGCACTCAATTTGACATCAATACAGGTGAATAAAAATCAAAGTAATTTTTATGTTTAAAATGCATAGCTTTTACCATTCCAGTGTGTGTACACACCTGTTGCACAACTTAAATGAAAAAGTTTGAAAAAAATACACACTTTTGTATAATAGCTTAACTGAGTGATCACCACTTTGACGGAATATTGAAATAGCAAACTCCTCCCATTATTGCCTGCTAAAAAGTACGGTAAACTGAATTAGAGACTGCAAGCCAAGCAGAGGGTAGCATTTTTATCATTCTGCAGATGACAAGGATGCCTTTGATTTACAAGTTAATATTTTCTCAATTATTTTCACAGTATTCACAATATGCTTAGTACACATCCTTCCTGAAATCATGCTGTACCACAGAATTTTAGCAAGAAAATATTTTTAATTCTCTTCTACATTCTTCCAGTTTCCCATGAAGCAACAGACACTAAACTCAGATCTTCAGTGTATCCACCCAGTCATCATTACTGTATCATAATCATATAATTGACCCAATATATGACAAAACAAATTAAACTATCATCAAAATATTTTTTTTCATAATGTTCTACTGATGAGACCATATTGCCTCCCTACGGTTTAATTTTTCATAGTACCAAGCCAGTTTGTTTTCTATTATAAGAACAAATAAGGGCTTTGTTTGTTATTTTAAGGCAATATATTCCAGATCTGGACATCTCTGACCAAAAGTACAGAACTGCAAGCTTTTCCATGACTACTTCTAATGTGTTGCCTAAAAATAAGTACACTATTGAACTGACTTCATCAAAACAGCTATTACCTTATTGGTAAGCAATTGTATTTCTTTACCATTAAAGGAAACAACATTTTCTCTAAACTGCAAATGAGACTTCTGTGGTGTGACACACTGCAGATGCTATTGTAGGAATATAGGAATATCATGTTGAAAATGCCAGTGGTAGGACAAGAGAAAAACAAAACAAATAAACAAAAACAAAAAACAAACAAACAAACAAACCCTCTTCCTAGTAGTTTTTCTCAGAAGCTTTTTTTTTTTTTTTTTTTTTTAAACAGTTATGTGCAGTGTTTCAGGCCATTACAGTGTGCCAAGAGATGCTCCAACTACTTAATTCATGCTCATCCAATAGCCAAGGGACAAAAGCACTTACTTGTTTTGAGCTGACTTCTTGAAAATCTCATCCCCATGTATTGACTTTGTGGGACTACCACCCCCTAAAACAGCTACCTACATCGGATACCTGAAGTCAGACAAGGAGAATAGCCCTCTGTACATTTTTCTGATACATTTTTGTATTATGAGAAAAATCTTTATTGCTGTTAACAACATTTCCAGGACATAATTTGGTCTAGTTTTCCAGATGGGTCTAAATGAAGATAATAGAAAAAATAAAGTATCAATGAATTCCTACAACCAAATTGTAGGTTAATTTACTCCATAATTTGGAAGCAGGCAATCTGGACCCATCACACAGCAGTTCCAGACCACTTAAAACCCACCTCAATTAAGACAGCTGTCTCTATTTCCATCCCCCTCCAGAGCCCTGAACACTCCCATGGGAGGCCTCACTAATTGCTGGCAGTGTGAAGGAGGAGAATGAGATAGACTACTCCACAGGTGTAAGGCGCTGAGTAGTGGCTTAAAACATATCTTAGAGGAGCTCAAATATTACATTGATGTGGCTGGCTTAAGTGTTTGAATAAAAAATAAATTAAAATGAGGTTTGAAATTGGGTAGGTGGGAAAGCCTTAAGAGGGTCCAATTTTCATGCATAATAAGGAATTAAGGGCACTTTATTATGACTAAGAACAGGGCTAAGGAGCCCAGCAGGGTTAATTTTTTTTAATAATTATTTAATGTTTATTTACTTAAAATAGTTTAAGATCTACCTGTGTCCTGGTGCTTAAAGTTTCCTACAAGTTAGCTCTACATCTTCAGGAAAACATATGTCATGGCACCATCAGGTAGACTGATCTTGAGCTAGAATATTTCAGTGTAAAATTTCCATTAAAAATTACACATTTTATATCTAATTTGAAGGCATGTTGGCAATTAAATCATAACTGGAGAACAGATTTCCTAAAACCAAAGGATTCTCTTTGAAGAACATGCAAAAAATATTCTTTATTTGAAATCCATCATAGCTCTTGTGTCAAAGTAAAAATTTAGCTAAATTTTTACAAATTTCTGTAAATCATTACTTAAGAACATAAAAAAGTTAATAATTAAGCTTTTATACAGCTAGAGTAAAAAAATGTAAAAATGTTAAAAGTTACTTAAAGCACGCTGCTTCAGAAAAGGAGTTAATGATCACTTAGCAGCACAACACACATTAAGACATTCCTTAAAAGAATCAGTCCTTTTCTGGTTGCATAGTTTTCTTATAAAAGCACTGTCCCTGAGCATTAAACTTCATATGATTTTCTGATACAGCAGTATCAGCTTTTATTAACAGAGATTTTTTTTTGGTCATCCTATGTTGTCCCCTTTTTTATAAATTATCATCCAACTAATGAAATTGCCTTTTCATTTTGAATGTGAAATTCCTAAATGCATAATGGGAGCCTATAGAATTGCTCTGCATGACAGTACGTGGTTAAAAACTTCATATACAAAGCTGTATATATATATGTGTATATATATATATATGTATGTATATATATATGTATATACAATAAGTTAAAAAAAATCAGAAGAGCACAGAAGATGTTAAGTGGTTAGAAAAAATAATAAAAAGACAAAGATATTTTTAAATCAGATAAATGGGAAAATATGAAAAATGTAAATATAATATCAAATAGAAAGCAATTCATGTTTATTTGTATTTATAATATATATAATTCATATCTATTAAATTCAATTTTTATTAAAAAAATATTAGTTTACAAGGCATTTAATTAAACACCTTGCCAGAAAATGCCAGAGTGCCTGCTCAGGTGACAAACACCTTCATGGCTTTCAAGAATATTTAGAATTCTTGACATACAATTACTCTGAGGAAAGACTTAAATCTCCTGTTTCAGAACCTAGACTCATCCCCACCATAGCAGCAAGATGAGAATTTGCAGACAGACAGCCTATCCCTACTAAAAATCTTACACCTTCCTCCTGAAGCATCTGCTACTGGCCACACTCAGTGATAATGGACCAGATGGAAGTTGGATCCAATTCTCTTAGAAATCTCTATGTTCCCTACAGTAAAAACGTATTATTTTTTCCCTGAAACTACAAATACTACTTGTTATTTAATTGCTGCACAGTTTCCCCACAAAAGTACATGGATTCAAGCTCAAAGAATGCTTATTAAATTGTCATGTAAGTAAGGAACAAAGTTAATTTTGTAACATTTTGTAGATTTTTCAAGTTTCTTTTGAAGCTCCATCAATAAGGATTTCTAATGCAGTAGTATAAGAGCTATAACTTAAAATATATCATGCCTGCATAGGTGTTACCTGAATTGACGTTACAGTACTTCTTTTGGTGTTCTCCTAATGAAGACCAAGACACGTTGATATTCTAGCATTTTAACTACAAAAATTCAGCTAACTTGTGAAATTTGTTTTCTCAGCAGCAACATCATGAAGAGCAGGAAGCTGAGCAGATGGTTAATTAAAGAGAATAGAATTTTCACATGTAACCAAAGTGTTTTAAAACATACCAGTCTAAAGGTGACCTACAAAAAGCTTTTATAAACTAGAAGTATTTAATTGTGTTGAATGACCCATATAAAGGAACACTTCAGTGCCTGCTACATCATGTATGTCCTTTTTGGCTGTGATATTTAAGCATATTAAATATATTGAGCTCTTCCTATAAAGAAGACTTGTTTTGGTTTACTCTGTATGAAGTGTTCAGGTAACAGTTCACCATCTTGTGGATACATGCAAAATACTTCTGTGAACGTTGAGGAAAGCAATGATTTTGCTAGGTCACAGCACACCTAGAAAGTATCGTTTGGCAACTTGGGAAGCAAAGAGTTACATACTGGATGGGGACAGCAGCTACAGAGAGCTCCCACTAATTTCTGGAACAGCCATATGATCTAGGATGTTTCCTTCAGCTGAAACTGAAGCATATGTCTGTGAAACAAAAATCTTACTCTCCTCTCAAGCAGAATCAAAAGCTTTTATCTTTTCCTTGTGATTCTGTTTCTCCACTATTAGTCGAAGGATGACACTCTTGCAAGAGTTAATACTTCAGAGCAGATCTGTGACCATATATTGGGAATAATGGGGGAGAGAACAAGCATTTACTTGAAAATCCTGGATAACAGCTACAGAAAGAACATGAGTAAGAACAGTTCTTTAATTCCTTTAGAAACAGATAGGGGGACGTAAAATGTATGCCCAGAACTAACGAAAACCATCCTACACATAGCAGCAGCACCAACCAGTTCACTGAATGCCTTTGAAGCTCTGATATGATCAAGAAGTCATTTTTACCAGTATGCCCTTTTGAGGAAATGTAACTCAGGGAATTTCCTGAGGAAATGTAACCAGTTAATAAAGTACTAGTGCCTGAATTCCTGTGCACCTTATAAAATGTGTCAAACCTCTTGTGTGTAACTAAAACTGGAGCCATTTCCAGTAAGTGAATCATTTGTGATTTACCACGATTTGTACCAGAAAACAAACAAAACAAAAAGAAAACAAAAACAAAACAAAAAAAGCAGGTCATGTAATACAGAACTTGTTCCTGGGATAGTTTGGGTTCTCTCTTACTAATTTAGCATTTGGGACCAAGAGGTTTGTGTCTTTCCCTCTTATTGACAAGGCTCCTACTTTTCAAATCATTCACTTATACCTGGCCTGGTGCTGAACCTGTCTCTTTAACCAGGCTCTGGACATGCTGAGAAGTAAAGCTGCTTGCTTGTGGCACAGATCCAGTGCTGTAGGAACAATAAATTGGGAAGAAAGCAGAATTGCTGGATTCGAGCCAAATTACTCAATAGTTCTGTAGACGTGTTAAATTTAATTTGCATGTTGTTAGGATATTATCATCTTTAATGGCTAAAAGCTTTCTGAGAAGTCCATACAGTGCCAGATAGACTTTGGGTAATATCAGTCTATCTTCGGCTTACCGAGTGATAATTTTTTACAAAAATTGGTGCAGGCAGCAGTTCTTCCTTAGGTTGCCAGCACTGTTCTTCCACGCCAAGTTTCCATGTATCTGCCACTGTAATGATGTTTTAAACATTGAAAATAAGTACGATTGTCAATCAGAGCTCACTGAGTACTCTCATACATTCCACAAATCTTTCTTTAAGCTGCTACTACGTGCCTTGATCTGACTTCAGAAGTTTCTTTGTTATCATCTGCCTGCAGGAAACATTCTGTGGAAGTTCTGTGAATTGCATCAGACAGGTAAAAGCTGGCACTTGAATAATTTATGTCAGCAGCATATTTTCAGTAAGCAACTTGGCCATCAGCTGCAGAGCAGCATCTTAACAAAGATCTAGGTAATATGGAAACAGTCTGAAGAAATAATTCTGATTATTCATCAGTACCACACAAAATGCATACATTAACACCGATGCTTGCAGTTAACCCATACTAATACCAGTTTTTTATCATAGCAATTGCATTTAATGCTTCTTTTCCCCATTTCTGTACAATTATTTCCAGAAACTTTTTTTTTTTTTTTTTTTTTTTTTTTTTTTTTTATTATCAGCAGCATAAATTGCTAGGCTGGCATTTGAATTAAAAGGTGGACAAAGACAAAGAGAAAAATGAGACTGCCAGTTGTCAGAGCAGCCACTGATCAGTCACAGTGGAGCATCCTGCTCCTTCACGAGGGCCTCACCGATTCACCTTCTTGAAAGTATAACTTGATTACCTTTCTCTGATTGTCAAACATGATTTTTTATGTGCAAACAATATCTGAAGATGTAATGATACTAGGCATACTAAAACGAAGCTATATACTGTTGAGTCAGAGCTTGCTCACATCAGAACAGTTTACAATATATGGAATACAATGCTGTTGATGGAGACTGTAAACATAACCATAAACTAACATTAAAAACTGCAAGACCTTGTCTAGAGTGCATTTTTATTATTATTATTATTTCTAAATTAGGGAAGACAAAATATCAAGCATTAGCCACTATTTGGCAATGCCTTATAGGATATACTGTATCCCAGTGTAAATAAAGAGTTCATAAAGCATATATAAATGACATTTCTCTTTGATATGTTGTTCAAAGCAAAAACCCTGATTCTAAAATTAGAAATTCTAATAAGGAAAAAAAAAACTTGCAAGGGGGTAAGATTGAAGAAAAGATAGTAGTGCTCTATCTTTGGAATTAATACGATCCCATGTGATGATAATAGGACACTGATTATATTTATCATTTTGGAAGAGCTACTGTGCATTCCTACTGTTACAACAACAGCACCACTTCCTTTTAACAATGTTTTTCAAAGTGCTTTACAAAGGATGTTAGGATCATTATCTTGACTTTACTGACAAGAAAATCAAGAAACAGACCACTGAAAAAATAACTAGCTGAAAGTCACCTGACAGACAAGTGACTGAGTGGAAACACAAATTTTCAAGTTCCAGTAGCATATTCTACTGACAAGACTGCAGTGATGCTTTCAAATGCCCGAGCCACCTTCTAACCAGGTGAGTGATCACAGAATTTACAAAGGCACTGACTGTGCTTTTCTGACAAGCCTGGCTGAGTACCTACTAAATATTACAGCAAGAAGCCATTCATAACTATTAAAAGGTTCTCCTTTAGCAAAGCCATCCAGTTGTTAGTGGCTGGCAGGAGTTCAAAATTCCAGTTTAAAGCCATCTGTCTCTTTTAATTGACTTTACAGTCTTGGTCTTTCCCAGCTGTGGTACTTAAGATAGGAATAAGAAGCATAGACAGCAATTCTTCTATTATGTCTGGTCTAGCACTTCCCCAGCACTTTCACACCACAAGGAAATCTTGTAAAAGTTCAGTACTCCCCCATGTCTGTTGCCTCCTTAGCTTTCTGATGACTCTACGTGTTTAAAAGAAAGAGTTTTGAGAGAGGAATACTCAAGTAAAATTTTCTATTGAGAGAACAAACATCCACAAGCTCTACCAGACAGGGAATTAATCACAAAAAAACTTTGGCTTTCTCAGAATTACAACAGCTAGTTAGTTATTGAACCTGAACATCTGTGTTAGGTAGGGACTGAGGAAGGGAATATATTTTTGCCCTCTCACCACCTCTACTTGCCTCCTCCAATAAAGACTGTTGGCCGACTGTCACAGAAGACAGCTGTTCTGTGGCTAATTTGAAAGTTACACCTGCTAAAGACATTTTCAACCAGACCACAGCTGCCAGATTCAGGCCTCTTCATACAACTCAGGCAGCAGGAAGAGTTACAATAAGCACAGAGAATCTGTCCGCAAATTAACAACACAATATATTATAGTACGTCATCCAAAATTTAACACATAAAGGTATCGTTGTCTGCCTGTATGGAGTATCTCTGCCAAAGAACAATCTTCCATTTCAGATTTAGAGTAGATGGAGATTTATTATTTGTTTTGGTAATTGTTCAGTGGCTTTTTTCTCATAAGGTTGCAAGAACACTGAAGAGCATTACTCAGAACAAGGGTTGTTTTTTTATGGTTAGTTGTTGGTTTTATTTGTTTGTTTGTTGTTTTTCTTTTGCCTTTGGAGTGACTCTATCTTTGAATCCGACACATACAATTTACATTTTTAATTAGAAATTACATTTTGGAACAGTACATCGATCAAATCAGACAGCACTGCTGTGCGTACATGAAACCCACACATAAACACACACTATTTATAGTCTCAGTATATATTCTATAGTTTATCTTACATAACTGTATACACTAGAGCTATGAACAAGTTCAGATACTAAATAACCCCCTTTTCTTTTTTTTTTTTCTTTTCTTTTTTTTTTTTTTTTTTTAAGAAAAGGAAAGCCATCTACACACAAATTAAAAAATCCTCATTTATTATTTTTTGAGCACTGGTTTCCTGATTCTTTTTTTTTTTTTTTTTTTTTTTTTTCCCCAGACCATTGAATGTTCAATTGCCATTGTACAATACACTCAAAATACAGGAAGGATATGATCAGTGGGGTCGATTTCAAAGATGCGGAATTACCACTGAAGAACTACCACTGAACTAGATCTGACTGAGCTTAAACGGCCCCGAGGCACTTCATCGCCTTGAGATAGATTTACAGATTCAGGCAGTTAAGCAGAAAGATATAACTCTGAACGTATGAAACCATAGCACAAGTTCTTGCTTGTTTCAAAAGCATACACAATATTTCTGCAGCTGTTTAAAATGCCAGAAACCCATTCAACTATTTTTGTTTTAAAATCACTTTTGCAGTCATTCATTACTAACCTGGCTGTTAAAGTTGGAGAAGTGACAACAGAGGTAAAAATCTCAACCATAGCCATTTTACAAAGATCAGCTGCAGATCCTATGAAACAAAGTGGCCTGGTTTTAATGTAAAGCATGCAAAATGAAAAAGTTATCCTTAGAACTATGGCATGGGAACGAAACACATCTGAAGGTTATGAATTACAAGAATTTTCAAAACTAACAGATTCAGTTGACGTAGTATGTAAAACAGATCAAAAGATTAATAAAAAAATAATAGTTGCATGTTAATTAAAACAGAAAATAATAATATTAAAATATATGCTAACTAAGGGTGAATTTAACACTCATGGACATGAGTTGAGAACTTCTTTCTATATAAAAAAAAAATATACTTCTATATAAAAAAAAAAGTCTGAAATCATCTAACTAAATAAATTTTAATTGGATTTAAAATTTACCTATAAATCAATTAAAATTTAATGTCATAAAAGATTAGAACATTGTTTCAGGGACACATTTTCATTTGGTAACTTAATTTATGCTTTTTCATATCTCCATGGGTTTGTAATGTATATTCATTACATTACAGTGTTAAGAGCAGTGGTGCATAAACAGTGTCATGTTATATAATGGATTCTGCATTTCTAGGGATCAAGAAACGGAATGATACCCCAGGCCTGCAGTTTAGTGAAAGGGTCTGTTTTGAACCATGCAACAGGGTTTTAATGCATTTTTATATAAAGAATTATCAGATGAAATACAGAAACAGTCCTTTAACTAAGGACTGGAAACAGTAAGTCTCCTTTCTCCATTAGATATCCTAAATGTACCAAACCATATGCATGCTTTTTTTTGCACCCCCTAACTCAGTGAATCTTGAATTCTTTCTTCCAAATTGTCCAAGTTCCAAAGGTAAAGACTAGCAAGGTTAGGCAAATTGCACGGGTACTCTCCTGGGACCTAAGTGAGTATCTAAGAGATTGAGGAGATCATTATCTCTCAATGACCCAAGAGGGGAAAGACTTCACCTCTTCTTTATTCATGGCTTTCTGTGACAAACTGCCTCCTCTGAGTCCCATACTGAGACTCCACCTTGATGACTTTGCCACAGTTGTGTAATAGTTTAACTGCTATAGAACATCTTAGGAAAAGTATTTTGATTAAATTTTTCTGACCAGTTCTGTAGTCCTTTTTGAAAATATCCCTTGATGTTAAAACAATAAAATAAAATAATAGACTAGATACTTGTGGATATAGTCCCATTATTTCAGTGTATTTGGAACTTGCCAACAGCAAGATCCCAGAGTGAAATTCTTCCAAATAAATGTGATGGTTTCTGTGATAAATATCTTAATAAAATACATGTTTTTCTCTATTCAGCCAGCTAGATCTGAAACATAACTGATGAATAATATGCTGTACGTTGGTAAAGACTATTGTACTGGAATCTTCAATAAGAGAAAAAACACTAAGAATGAACTGTGGCAAATATTGTAGTAAGTTGAAGTTGTAACTCTGTATGAGAGTATGTTCCTCTCAATATTGTGACGCAAACGTCTTCTGCTATTAGTTTCTGCTACTATATGCAAAATGCAAACTGCTTACATTAATTAATTATTATATATAAATATAAAACATGTTATATGCAGTTTACTACGCTAACAATGTAAAAAAATGTTTTAGCATAATTTTGGAAGTTTTTACAGTCTTTAAATACTATCTCACAGCTGAAATGCTGCAATTAAAAATTATTCTAGTCTAGAAGGAAATTTTAAATAATGTTTAGGAATACAGAATATGTTAAAGTTTTTTATATGTGTTTCACCTTATCTTCCAATATTACATATTTTGAATAATTGACACAGTATTTTTCATCAGATTTGTCTTCCAGAATGATTTGAGCTAACAATGAAATATGTTAATCTTCTTCGTGCATGTCTTGATACATACAAGTGAGAATTTTGTAGACAGCCCTGTGGCAGCTTTGCCTCAGCTCCAGGCTCTTTGGACAGATGGACACAAGAAAGTCCTGCTCAGAGGGCCGTGTAGCTTTATTAATGCTACGCTGTACACTCAGCAGGACTTGCTCTATTAGCTCAAGCACTGTGCCTTCAGCTCGAGAGGGCTGCCGGCCAATTGGATGGAAACCCAGGTAAGCTGAACACAAGTCTCCAGAGAAGATTGTGTGGGCATTCCCATATTTACAAAGGCGCAAGCCTTTGCTGCAGATTTTATGACGATGTATTAAAATCCTGCATTTGAGAGCCTAATACAGCAAGACAGCTATCACTTGAACAAAAATTTTACTCACGCAACAGGGCATTAGAATTCTAGATCTATGCATGTTCTTGCAGAGGTTGTACTTAAATTCAGTTACTAATTATAAGGAGTGTCAAACACGACATAATTACTTAAGTCATTTTTAAAATGAAACATTAACGTGAATAATATTTGGAGAGGAAGAAAGAAAAATCAAATGATCCTTTCAAAAGGAAAATTCAAATCATTCTATAAAAAGCACACCCTCACCATATTTAGAAAGCAGTTTTTACTTGCCTGTAAATAGTACATGTCCAATATAACTTAACGAAAACCCTGTCTGCATCTTCCAGTTAAAGAAATAATACTTCCAAAGGATTGTTTGGTAGGAGGGATTTCTGCTCTGGACTGCCAGCTCAGTTTTTTTTCTTTAGGTAGCTAAATTCTTCACAATACTGGGCCCCACACAACTTAAACTGAGTATGTTAATACATCATTAACTAATAGTTGAGCATTTTTATGCTGCTTTTTACATTTTCCAACATGGCAAATTTCCCATGTTGTTCTGTGAAAAAATGCCTTTATTCTCACCCTTCATAGAATTATTTTCAAATGATCTTTACAAAGAATGATTTGGATTTCAAAACAATAATATATGTTCTTGTAATACTGTATATTTCTTAAACTAAAGCTATCTAACAAAATAAAAGCTAGAAATTGCAAGCAGCAAAATCACATAAAACCTTTTGGTGTAACAAACTATCAAAGAAACCAGAAAGGAAAATGTTATAAGACAACAATACATCTGAAGCCCTGAAATATATATTATCTCCATACATAATTTGTATCTATTCCTATATTTAACTACCACAGAGAACTTGACTGTATTAGAACATTGTGTTTTGTGATACTGTTTACTCTCTATTTCCAAGGAAGCTAGAATACTTAAACTTCTCTTTTATAACAAAACTCATGCCCCTCAGTAGTAGCCTACTAAATAATTCATTCTTTTGAGATTATCAGAGCTGTCTGCTAGAGTTAAATGTAGATAGGTAAGTAAATAAGTAGGTACGTAGGTGTTTTGTTTTTTGTTTTTTTTACCTTGAACGACAAAATTGACAGCCTGCCTCTCTGCTTGAGTGCGTAGTTTATAATCCTGTGCATTGATATTAACCAGTGGTCTTTTACGCCCCATAATGGAAACCACATAACCTGGTAGGATTTAAGTAGAAATCCGTATTAGAGCAATTAAACTTCAAACATTCTTTTTGAAGATAATACAGATTTTTGGAATTATGTACTGTTTGAGACAATTCAGTATTTTTCCTTCTGAAAATAGTCATAGCTTATTGTATTGTTGGTCTCAGAATTATTTTACTCAGAGAATTGGTACATGTTATGCAAGAAAAAATTGTGTTCATTAAAGCTGTATTTCATTAGGAATGTCTGCTGATATACTGATAGAAGAGCAAACTCTCTCTGTGGGAGATGAAACTATAAATACCTAGCAGAATTAGCTATCTATTAGCAGCCATAATTAGAGCTTTCCATGAAATAAATAGATTACATGGGAATAGCAAAAATATAAAAAAAATAAAATCAATTTGTGCAGCAATTAAATCATTAATGAATCTTTCCCAGAATTACCAAATAGTTTTGGGGAAAAAAAAAGTTATTTTTTTTTTCCTAAATACAATAGTTTCATGTCCCTTCTACAGTCAAACTTCTTTAACTCTCATTTGTTTTTGTTTTTTATCATTAAACAAAACACATGAAAACAGAGATAAATATTTATTTTAGGCCTGACGATGTTGTATTTTGCCAAAATAGCTGCTAGCACTTGTGAGAAGCTGAGAGATGAAGAGAGATCCAATGATCCTCTTGTCCATATAGCACATATAAAGCCTTATCTTAGCTTTTATTCCTCGCCCTCCCCCAAAAAAAAAAAAAAAAAAAAAAAAAAAAAGTACAACAAGTGAAAAATTAAGTAAGAAAAGTGAAGCCACCCATGTTAAAAATACATCTTCATACAATCTTTTCTTCTGAGTGTCTTGACTTGATGAGTCATCACTAGATACCATGGAAGTTCAGACTGAACGCAGAGTTTCATCTTGTCTGATGTATCTCAGATATGCAAGCAGAGTAAGAAAACCTCTCCAAACACAAAGGTCTGACTTTACCGTGGACAGCACACACCCAGTACTAAGCACAGGGAATGAAGATTCGGGTCACAAGTGGTGTTCCCCAGGGGTTGGTGTTGGGACCCATCCTCTTTAATATCTGTAATGATTTGGATGAGGTAATTGAGTGCACCCTCAGTAAGTTTGCAGATGACACCATGGTGGGGGGAAGTGTCAATCTGCTGGAGGGTAGGAAGGCCCTGCAGAGGGACCTGGGCAGGATGGGTCAATGGGCAGAGGCCAATGAGATAAGGTTCAACGTGGCTAAGTGCTGGGTCCTCCACTAGATGATCCCGGAGGTATTTTCCAACCTTAATGATTCTAAGATGGTTCTGCTGAATTCCTGTTCTGCTGAATTTCCAGAAGTGCTGACACTAAAAGTACAATTTTTGGAACAAGGAACTGAACTATCTGGAGGTTGGGATATTCTCTGGTGAATCACTCTTCTCAATTTAACTAAGATTTTCCTTGAAGAACAGGAAGAAGATGGAATTCTTCGAGCATTGGACTCTCAATGAAAAATAGAATTATTGTAATAACCCTACTCCTAAATGGCGTGCTTCTGATACGTGAAATATCAGACATTCATAACATGCAAATAACATTAGGTGGGCAGATGCTATTAACCTCTGAACTGCAGATAAGTAAAAAGATTTATAATGAGCTCTGTAGGTTAGAAGTTTCTTTCTGGTGAGAATCTGAGGTGGATTAATAAGAAAAATGTTAAACAATGTTTATCTGCTGCAATTTTTTTGAGCTTGTACAACTGAAAAAGGTTATAGTTCTACCATTAATAGTTAAAACAATGTTTGAAAGTTGGGAGTGAATGGAGGAGTCAGTACTATTTAGACTAGTATGTGCCGAGTTTTAATGACAATCAAGGTTGTTAGTTATGACACACTTGTCCACTAAACACACAAAACATCATTTTACACACAATTTTGGTTACAGAAACTTGTTTACTCAAAAGAGAAGAAAGTTATGTTATTTTAAATAGATCAAAGCAATATGTAATAAACTGGTAATATTTTACTGGTTATATTATGTTGGGCTTAATTAAAGTGAAGCTACCGAAAACCTATTTTTTCTTTAGGAATATTAATGAATAAAGAAATGTAATTTCATGACACAAAGACAGTTCGTTCTTCCAGTAGGCTTTTAAGCTCTACAAAGTAGAGAAAATGAATACCAACATTTTCATGACCAGAAAGTCAGAATCAGTTATATGGTTCTATCATGACACTCACCTGTTCAACGATGGGTAATAATAAATTGCAAATTTACTGTTTATTTCTACAAAATATCTTAGTACAGTATGCTGTACTAGGAAACAAAATAAATTAATTCTGACAGTTCTACTAATAATTCTACTAATAATTCTGCTATTTTTCTTCTAAAGTAAATATTTCAAGCAGCTATACTTTCTCCAAATTACTGCACTCTTAGGATTCACTAAATATCAATGAATATATAGACTAACAACAAATCTGATGCAAGAAGAGTTTGCAGCTGTTGTCTCCAAGAATTACTCTGCGCACATCTGTCATAACATATACCACCTGAATTTCAAGAATATAAATTCTGACTGATGCAAAAAAAAAAAAAAAAGTGTTAAAAATTGTCTCTGTAAATTTTTTTGTTTCTTTGATTGTTTTTGTCTAAATGCCTGAACTTCTATGGTCCAGCAGCCATATGGCATATTTATTAAGTGAAAGATTCCTTATGGTTTATTTGTGTTGGAATACGTTATACGTTAAAATGATGCAGTGTAACTTTATGTTAAATAGAGTTCACTCTGTGAACAAGCATCTTAATCTTTTAGCATCTTTCTGAGATAAGTCAGACATATTTAACCAGTTTGTCTTAGGGTTGAAAGAGAAAAACCTGATTCACCAGGAAATGATATTCTATATTTTCTCCCGTATATTCACCTGTAACTATCTGACTTTTGGTTGAGCTGAATCTCTGTCTACATCATTGTAATACAGTGCTGATCAATAAATAAAAGTATGCGTGTGGGCTTTGGATTACCTTTTGTTCGGCATTGTTCAATGGTTTTCTTTGTAAATTCATGTACTTTCTTGTATTTTTGCATAAAACTCTCTATAAAGTGACTGGCTTGAAGAGGAGTAATTCCCAGGCATTCAACAAGACGTTCTTTACCTGGTGCATAGAAAAGCAGAACAGAAATCCACTACACACTGTTACATTCACAATTAGTGGAATTAGTAAAGGTACATATCTGTATGAAAGAGAATGGATCTGATATACTATAGTAATATTTAAACAATGCAAATGTTTAACTTTGAGCTTGAATGTTTCACTGAAGTTAGTGGATTAAGAATACCCTTAATAAGAAGTATATAAAAAGTACATAATTAGGAAATTCCTAGTTACAATTTATACCTATATTGCAGTTGACATCTATTTTGTTCACATAACTTCTGTTGAAGTATCATCAACACTAGGTAAGTGTTGAAATGTGCAAAATTTTGAGGAGCAGATGAAGAACTTGAAAATAATTTTAAATAAATATAAATGTGAATGAAGATCTAAAAAAAGGGATGGAGATGCAGCTGGTTTAGTTTAGCTAGAAGTTTTGGATATAGTGTACAAATCACGGAAAAAAATAATGGCTGAAGCAATCAGACCAAGTGGCTTGATTTGAAAATGATAGTTAGGAGTGTGAGTCCCACATATTTCAGAGTCTTAGGCTCCTCAATTTCTGTAAAAAACAGAGTCCAAGTTGTGAGATGAAAGGGTTGGAAAAAGACATCCAGAATCAAAAAGTCTGTCAGCAGAGACAGAAAGGAATAATACCTTTTGGATAGGACATAAATGCACGATATATATTACATTCTATCTAAGAGCACCTATAAGATAAGATAGAAAATCAAACAAGCAAACAAACAAAACGTAGGACAGTTTTCCAGAGTGTGAAAACATAATACAGGAGCTACAGTTTAAAGACATTTATAAACCAAATAGTTCCAGTAAAAATAAAACATACATCAACATTAGTCATAAGAGGTTTAAAAGACAGATATATTTGTCAGCTGCACAGCAACACAAAGCAGCACTGTGTCTGCAAATAACAAGCTGAGAGGCGATGTCTCAAGGCACTAAAAGCATGGAATAGTTATTGTCACAGTAATACCGTCAAGAAGAATTATCTAGCGTTTTTGAAAGAGAAAGGATTTCAGCCACCTAAATGCCATCACTGTCAGTTTGATGTGCATTTCAGAACAATCCTGTACCATTTTGTTCTCTGTCATGCCAGGATCTCCACTGAGCTCCAGAAACACTAGTCTGGACAAGGTACTAAAATAAGAAATTCACATCTAGGATGACTCTTAGCCTTGAGGCCTGTGCATTTGTTTGACATCTAAGTAATTTTTTTTTTTACTTCTTTGGTCAGAAAATGACAAATCTATCTGTCAATGCACATATTGTTAATAGCTAGAAGACTGCTGTGGCTGCCTTAGAGAACTGCAACATCCATATGAAAGCCTGCTCTAAGGAAGCTGCTTTGGCAGGGGGGTCAGACCCGATGATCTCTTGAGGCCCGTTCCAACCCCTACAATTCTGTGATTCTGTGATATGTTGCAATATCCACATTATCCTTCTAAAGAACTACTGCTATACAGAACAAAGCATTACATAAAATAGTCAGAAAATTAAGCCACAGTATCAATAAGGAAGTCTGAAAAGTTCCAGGGAGATGCAGTTTCTGGGAAGCAAAAAAGAGAGGACTGTACAACTATGTAAGATCACATTTCACGATGCAGGAGCACAGACCATGCTAAGCAGCTCCCAGGAGTGGACTAAAGCTTCCTTGAGACTTCCCCTTAAATTATGTGTGCCAGGGGAATTGGTAGCAACAGCCTGTGAGTTTTAGTGTTCTCCATTCTGTAATATCTTTCAAAACTGAAAATAGCACTATTTGCTTTTTTTTTTGGTTTTCATTTAAACACTTTGACATTCCTCTGTGTTCTGTATAATTCAGGACTTGAACATAGTGCCAGAACTAATTTTTTCTTTTATGGAAGTTTAAATTGTATTTTCTGCAGCTTTACAGAGTGATTGAGGCATAAGCAGATGAATATAACTGCTCAAAATTAAGCAAGAAGTTTGTAATACTGTTATCCATCTCTCTATCTGGTATATTTTTTAAAGTACTGACTCCTAGACATAGAGAGATTCTTTCTTTATTATACTGTTTTCTATCCTCCAAGATTATGGAAAAGACCTTGAAAATATAAACCAAGTGTAACTTAAAGCTAAGAAAACATTAAAAAATATTACTATTTACTACATGAAAGTAAGCATAATACAGGCAAGCTCCTCCAGAGGTCCCTTCTAACCTCAACATTTTGTGATTCTATAAACATGCTTTGACACAACATCTGAATTCCTCTAATTTCACTGCAGTTACTCTCATCTCCATGCACATACTGACAGAATGCAGTTTCCTAAAAGTTATACTAATTTTAGATAAAGACAAATGCTTCAATTGCATCAGCAACAAATAAACACAAAATCAGAGTAATATTTGTGTATGTCAATGTAGCTATATTACCTGGATAATTTTGATACAGAGTAGATTATTTAATAATACTTGATATAAATAACAATATAATACAAAATTTTATTCCTTTTCCTGAATTCAGCACACTTGCATAAATTACATATAAGGTAGGAATATACTGTAGCTGTTTATTTTGTAAGATGCTTACCTGCTCCATAAACTACTGAGTAAACTACACGCTTTGCTTGCTCTCTATCAGCTTGTTTCACTTCTTCACTTGGAATCCCCTTCCTAAATGAACAAAAAAAATAATATATTTTCAGTTAAAACTAATTTAAATTTTTATCCCCACAGGAAATGCAACTTCTTTAAAAATTTTGGGTGATAGTCTATAGTAAATGAAGCTCCTTAATCTTCATCTTGTCCTTTCCTTTGCTTTTAAATCAAATCCTTGGCTAGGGAAAGTCCTACTATTTTACTATTAGTTCTTTGGGGTGAAAAGTCTCCAGTACTGACCCATGAGAAAAGTTAAATCTCCCCAGCAACAGCATTTCTTCAAGACATAAAGTGTATTGAGACTCTGAACATAAGTCTGACCTAAAGCTAATTTAAACAAAGGTTGTATATCAAGAATAATGGTTGATATACATGTAAGCATGTACCAAATCACTTACATGTCTTACGGAGCTCCACAATAGAGATACTTCAAAAAACAGCAGCACTGGCTGTTTCTTAACTGGAGAGTGTAGCTAGTTTACTGGCAGCAAAGCATTGCCCTTTCCACTCCCCATTCACTCACCAATTGATGTAAGCAGTCCTATGAAAGGGTTCATGGATTTAGTAATTTGCAAATTAAAAGCTAGACCTCTGCAATGATCAAGTTTATGCCACCTATGCATTTTCTTATCTAAGTGTAGATTCAGAAAGAATAGTAAATTACTGACAACTGACAACATTGATGAATATTGATAATTGGTTTAAATAGGAGTGCATTGAGGGCAATCTAATCTGATCACACTCTGAAAAGAAATACCTACACAAACTGTCATTGGAACTTAGAGATTTACTGCTGGCAGAGATACCTGATTCACAAGGCACAGCTTACAAATAAGTTTCCTCATGAGTATGTTCATGATGATGTGATTGCATTTTAAAATTCTGTTTGGTATGCTTTGTCATGAAAGCTTTCTGTTATGAAAGATGCTTTATCATGGAAGTTTGTCTGACAAGCTTTGAAAAAAATGTTGTATTTCTGTATATCTTCTTAGAGTCTTTCACCATTATTTCACCATGATATTCAAACACCTAGAAAATCAACAGAGCCACAAATTTGCGCTTGGTTGGCCCATACACTGATTTTAGCCTAGCCTATGAAAAGTGCTGGTATAATTAGGCTCTGAAGGATGAACAGGTAGGCCTTGGGTGCAATCAGTGTTAAGTGTCCTTACAGAAATACAGATTTTTTTGAAGATGAAAAATAAAATTGAACACGATTTAAAATCTTCCTTCGGCAAATAGTCTTCGGTTTTGTAAAAGTTCACATTGTGACTTTGAGCAGTATAATTGCTTCAAATATAAAAAAGGACTTTTCTCTGTTCATTTTTAGGCTGAGACACAAAGAGCTAGATAATCTGATAGACGATGTTTTCAGTGTCAAGATTATTCCCACTTAAGTCAATCATTTTGGTAGTTGGAGGCTCTTATAATTTGCCTTCTCTGCTGTGCCAGGTGAAAAGGTCATGGCTCTTATGAATAAAACAGGCTGAGATTCCCAAATGTACCTGATTAAGATGACAGAGTGGCAATTGGAACTAATATGTGCAGAATTAGGAAACCAGACATCATCAAAGATTTCCTGAAGCAACTTCTGGCAGAAAGTCTGCAGGAATTTCCTGAAGGACCTGGCAGAAAGCTACACATATTCTTGGGAAAACATCTATCCAGAACCAGGAGGGAAAACAGAGTCTGGAGGGAAAACAGGAGTTCCCTAGAGAACAGAGAGTAGAGTCACCTGATGACCATTCTGGAATAAAGAACAAGGACTGAAGAATATATAAATTAGGGAAACTAAAAAATCTAATTCTGTTTTCTTATTAATGCATAATTCAAACTAGATGCCTAGAGAAAACAAGAGAGAGAATTAGAGCAACAGTTTTTACATGCAGACTTGCTTAAGTTTGAGATTAGAGACAACTGAGAGCCAAGGGGTGAGCAGGGGGTATGTTAGCTGCCAACCTCTCTGAAAAAGAAGGGCTATAACTGCAAGAATACAGTGGGCAAAAAGTCCTGGAGATCCGTAGAGGAACATGTAGACTAATCAGGTCATGGTACTGAGGAAGAAACTCAAGCCCAGAGCTTTGCTTTTGCTGGGTGGGACTGGTGGTTTTAGAGGAGCTTTAACAGCGCAAGACACCAGAACTTGGTAATGTGCACAGGAAAACCCAGTGTTAGGATTTTAAGGTTAATTTTGCATCATCCAAACTTCAAGCTGTAGGGGCCTACAGAGAAAAACAGAAACAGACTTTGTTGTAATCATGATAGGCAGTACCAGGAGAAGAATCCTGTTTTGATTGTAAGCAATCACAAGAAAACCTTGTCTGAGACAGTTAATGGTGCAAATGGACCCACATCGTGTGATTACAGCAAGCATGACAGCCGCTTCACGTTTCCTCATCTTCAGTTATTTAAGAAATATATGAGAAGCAGGTAACATTTCTAGAGCATTGTGACAAATTTTTCATTTACTAAAATGCTAAATACAAAGTGGTCAGTCTACACATCCTTGTATGTCAGAGGGGGAAATGTGAGCACTCAGCGGAGAGGCATTCAATCTAGCACCCTCGATATGTGCAAATGTATGTATCCCACTCAAGAATCCTGAATAATAAAAGATGATAAAAGAAATTGCCATATAAATCACAAGTGCTCGAGCAAATAGAAGTCATTAATCAATACTATTCCTTTTTTTCTAATAATGATTTTTTTCCTGTTTATATTAACAATGATTGGTTTCTACCTGTGATGTTTGATTCCTTCTGTAATAGAGCGGTACTCCTGCAGTTTGAGCAGAAGACTATTCCTTTGAATAACAAAATAGCATTAGGGGGTCAATTTCTCATCCATGCAGTAGCCATGCTAGAAATCCTCACTGGGCTTTCTTCTTGAGCCTATTTCCTGTACAAATACATTTATTTTCACAAGAACCTCTTCTATGAAGAAAGGCTGAGAGAGCTGGCGATGTTCAGCCTGGAGAAGAGAAGGCTCCAGGGAGACCTCACTGTGGCCTTTCAATACTTAAAGGGATCTTATAAAAAGGATGGAGCAGGACTCTTTACTCAGGCAGATAATGATAGACAAGGGGGAGCAGTCTTAAACTAAAAGAGGATAGATTTAGATTAGGCGTTAGGAAGAAATTCTTCACTGTGAGGGGGGTGAGGCACTGGCTAAGGCTGCCCAGAGAAGCTGTGGATGCCCCATCCCTGGAGGTGCCCAAGACCAGGCTGGATGGGGCTTTGGGCAGCCTGGGCTGGTGGGAGGTGTCCCTGCCCATGGCAGGGGGTTAGAACTAGATGATCTCTAAGGTTCCTTCCAATCCAAGCCATTCTATGATTCTATAACACATTAATTGATGTCCTACTTATAAAAAGCTATTATGTCCCTCTTTTAATAAGCTATTTGTTCAAGCTCTTCATTAATATGATAATCTTCAAATTCTTCCTGACTTGCCATCTCCAAACGTGCAGTATTTCACCTCTTGTGTGCCTGCACTCTTACATCCCTGTCCTTGGTGCATACTTATTTCGGTCTACTTCCACAATTCCGATTTGCTTGTCCTTTGCCTTCCTTTGTTTAGTACTGCTTTGCAAGTACTTTGCTTTATAGTACATTACTTGATACACATCTGTTAGGTGAAATAAAGAATGGGCTTCTGTGCTGGAAGACACTTATCAAGTGCAGGTTAACAGATCTCATTATTCTTGGAAGGAGTTATCAGAGCTGAAGAACCAGGAAAGGTCTGCGAAGACAGCAAAATAGCAGCATAGAAAGTTATAGAAAATCTGACAAATGTGGTCAGAGTAGAGATATACAAGTTCTCACAAGAGATGGTTCTACTATGAAGTAGGTTGTATGCCAAAAAGGGAATAGCTGCCTGGAAAAGGAAAAAAAATAATAATAAAAATGATAAATATAAATGATAAATGATAAAATGATAGAAATAATAAAAAGAGCATTCCAAAGACTTTCTGCTGAATTGTCTTAAAACTTATGAGCACCAAGTTTCTTTATACCCAAGAAAAATATGGCAATCTTATTTGTGATTTAAAAAAAAAAAAAAAGAAAAGCTTAGCTACAAACCAGAATCAGAATAATATATTTATTACAAAGTAGAGAACAAGATAGAATTATTTTTAAACTGCACAGAATATTATAAAGAAACAAAAAATGCAAATTTTAGTATACAGAAATTAGCACAGAGCACAAAGTAGTTGAACACATGCAGAAAAAAAAAACAGGAATGCCACAGGACATAAAAATTGGGCAATAGCAAAATAAAACTTTGAGAACAGGTAGAAATGGAAGGAAACCAGCCTTAAAAGAATGCGATAAGACATTTCAGTATTTCTGGGAAACGTTGCATTGTGACGGAAGTCGTCTGTTTATGTACAGGACAAGGCAGAACAAACTTCTCCAACACAATATCTGGCAGACATGCATTGCCTTGTTCTGCATTACATTACACCAAGCTAGGCTCAGTCATAACAGCCACAAAACTTTGGCTGCTCTCCTGTTATCTGTCAATTAATCCAAGTCCTAGCTGGGATTTGATGCAGGAAAGGAGCTGGAGTGCCCTTAAATTCATTTTATACATGGTCATTAACGTCCAATAAATGACTGAATATACAAGTGAATACACAGTCATTCATCTGGCTGCTCCTTTACACTTGCTGTTGTTGTTTTAATTTCTTCAGTGGAGTATATAAATCTGCCATTTTTAATCACTGTTGCTATGAAATAGTGGTGAGGGCTATATATTTTGTAAGGTTGTGCCTGGAACTTTGCTGGCATATGAAACTGGTACAGGCAAATTACATAATTAGTGGCAACTGCTCCCTTTTATCGTGATAACACCACTGGATATATCATCTTGGAGGAAAATTTGGAAAGCTTAGTTTTTAAGTGACATTGGCAAGCAGAATATATACCACAATATATTTGGGCATCCTAACCATATGGAAGAGATTAGTTCCACTATAACCTAGCCTGCTCACCATTAATGCAGTGTGCGAGAGTAGGAGATCTTTCTGAAAGTTACCATTCCATGACCAGTGGAAAATACTGACAAGGCTCAGGCATGAGTTGTCTCAGACATTTTTAAATAATGCGTGGAAGAGATCTTGGAGTGACTTTTACGTGGCTAATTTCTGTTACAATACAGAGAATAGGTGGGGAACCAGTCTCCTCAAAGCCACTGTCATTTCATAATAGACTATTACTTTTACCTTGCATGATAAGCAAGAGCTAGGAATAAAGTATGTGCACTAAGCCTAAGTATTTTATCATACACAGTTTTAATGTACAGTTTGATATACAATGTTTACTGAAAACCACATACATAACCTATGAAAGCCATATATATATATATATATATATATATATAGCTTCTCTAACTAGAAGGCATTTACACAACTGTGTTCTAAACAAGAAGTAGCTAGTTTGTCTTCCTCATAAGAAGAGCACAGAGACGTCAGGATGAAAAATG
This sequence comes from Aythya marila, assembly GCF_965140915.1. Lineage (NCBI taxonomy): Eukaryota > Metazoa > Chordata > Aves > Anseriformes > Anatidae > Aythya > Aythya marila. Next base: position 68,335,643 of record NC_139045.1, on the reverse strand, counting down.
AAACCTGCCTAGACTGCCCAGAAGAGTGGCAATAAAGGCAAGATACTTTTCTAAAATAGCAAAGAAACATCTACAAGGAAATGCAGACTAACTTCTTGTCAGGGGAAACAGCAGGTGAAATAGGTAACAGAAAAAAAAAAAGACCTTTCTGATATAGCCCTAGTATATATTTATTAAGCAGTTTTTTTCTTTTATTCTCCTATTTCTGTCATTTCCAAACACTTTTTATATCTGAATCGGATGTTGTGTTCAATGCCTGTATTTGCATTTTCATCTTGATGTGATCTGCATTAGTGAGATATGAGATTTTGGAATAACACAGAGAAGCTTCTCACCCAAGGATATGCTCCAATCAACGAGTCAATAACAACATCAAATTTCTCACATATCCTCCTTTTCATCTAGAGGATAATATAGAGACTCCTCACTTAACCTATACTCATTCCCACCCTGGCACGGGGATAGAAGAGATGTCTTGCAGTGGCTGTTGCTCATATTGGTGAACCTCTGGTATGCATTTTCCTTGTAAATATGGGAACATACTTAAAGATGGGAGGGGGTCAAAACCTCCCAATCAGGGAGCTTAAATTTGTATTAAAAATGTGTATTAAAAAATAAAATTTGTATTCTTTTTCATTTAGAGGTTTTTATAAAAGCTTTCACTTCAGCTAGTTGTGTTCATCTTCTGTGAATAAAAGACTACAGGACACTTCTGTGAAAGAAACACTACAGGACAGTCAGCTTGATACCATCCTTCCTATACCATAGCCGTTTTTTTTCTGCCACGTTTTTGTCATTGTATCTCTTTTCCCCTTTGCATGCTACTCCACCAAACTGATTTTTAATTTATGCCCTTTTAGCACCAGGAGAAGCTTTACAACCCCTATAAAACTCTTTTTCAAGACTCCATAAGCACTTTATGATTTTAAAAGCCCTTCCAATGGTTAATTATAAAATAATTTATTTTGTCTGAGTAGCCTCTGTAGTCCATTGCATGAAGATTTATTTCATTAGTCCTAAACCTTCTGCAAAAGACCATGATGTTTAGCTTTCAAGCACTTTACAGAAGATAAAGACATATCTTTATAGTTTGCTCTGTGGGCCAGAAGTCTTCTGTTGCTACATTTTAAAGTACCAGGGAACCAGATAAAGAGATTGCAACAAGGTCATGTCATAAATTATACCTATCGTCAGTAACAATTTGTTGAAGGATTCATCTGGGAGTAAAGTGATCCATTATCTTTACTAGGGTATTTACCTGCATGTTAATCTCCCAGGTACAGAGGAGGTATGTTAGGCAGCAGTTATTTTCAGTGCCCTTGACAAAAAAAAAAAAAGGTCAGAGATTTCTCTTTAAAAGGGTACAATTCTGGACTTCATTCAGAGAGATCAGAAAGTGCCTGATACTAAATTGAGGTTCTTGAGAAAGGACACCCTACCCTGGAACCTTCATCTTTTCTCTCCTTCACTCCTGCAGGAACACAAAAGTGCTTTTCTCTCACAATTGTAGTTCTTTCTTACACCACCAGTTTCCCAGACAGGTGATGTTTATTTCTGAGATGTGATTGTTGAAAGAATTAATCTGCTAGAGGACATTCTCATGTCAGAGTCTTCAGCTTTAAAAGCAGAGAATGAAAGTAAGTCATTAACTGGGTGAATGTCAGGGGTGATGGTCACCATCACTGAAAGAACAATGAAATGGAAACAGTTTACAAGGGCCATACAAGATAGGATGACAAAACTCATCAGATCCCACTTGTTTTAAACTACATGTCAGGGATCAACCTCAAATTAATACTCTTAGAGTTCTTTCTTCACTTCTCAAGCTTTTCCATAAGAAGCTTTAAATAGTTAAGGAATGGAAACCATGCTGGGAGACGGTACTGGTAGCGGTAGCAAAGTATCAAATAACCACCAGTACTGGCCCAGGCAGAAGTCTCATGTCTTTATAAAGAAATAGAGTTTCGGAACAGCCTTAGCCAAATACCAGAAGAGTGAAATAGCAGGAAACAAAGTTCTTAGTACACAACCAGAAGATGATGTAACTGCAATTAGTTGCCCCATCAAACCACCAGCAAACAATGTACAAGTTGCTCAGGAAGAACAAGGAGGGGTATGTCACACTACATCAAAATGAGTATGCACAGTTAAGAAAAAGGTAAGCAGCAGACATTTAAAGATCTTAATAGCCAAAGAAAAGAGGAAGAATTCAATGATGATATATATGAGGATTTTCTGCAGAGAAGGATGAGATAATGAATAATCCTTTTCTTTCAGTCTTCACTGAAAATACCTCTGGTAGCTTAAATTCTATTATGCTTATAATCACATTGAATTAAAGACAAAACTAAAACTTCACTATGAGTTGTTTTTAAAAATAATTGGTAGGTTTTAAACCAAAGCTTCAAAAGTGTAGAGGTCTTAACTTCTGCAAAGAGGTGTCTGGACACTTCCTGTTACACCTAGATCAACCACGAAAGATTCCTCAATTCTCAAAGGTGATATGACATATGATACAATACTGTTTTGCACAAGCTTTACTTGCTTTCTTTGGCACATAATAGCTAGATTCACAGTACTATTGTGCAAAACACACCCATTACTTCATCAATTTCCATATTCTAAAAATTCCATCAATGAATATCTAATTACTTTTGTTGGATTCAATCCTAAAAATGATTTGCTTATAAACTGTGTCAAAACGTGCTCTAGCACCTCAAAACATTTTGAAAATAGTGTGGATCTGTAAGACCTGCCTTTGCATTCTTGATTTCATCAAGATTTAGCTTGAAAATCAAGTTAAAGTTAATTGAGTTAAATGAAATAAACCAAAACATCTCATTAAGATCTGGAGTGTGCTCACAAAATGTAGTATTTTATCAAAACCACTGTAGATGAAAATGACTCTTTGAAGATAACTCTTCATATACAAGAAATCCTCTTCATGAAGTTACCAAAGCCAAGCATCGTCAAACACCGCGAAACAACTGAGGACTGCCCTACCTCCCCAGAGCTTGATCTTTCACACTAGTTTCTGTTAGTTGTGGTGATGAAAACTCTAAAGCTTTGTTTTTCAGCTATTTTAGACTGCTAAGAAACCATCTGATGTGCAATAATAATAAGCTTCCAATCTGATATAAAATTAAGCTGTCTGGTTAAGCTTGCAGTTAACGACCTGGTTTGTTTAAAGTGATTGTTTAACTCTTCTAAAAAACAAAACCCATTATGCTTCCTGAAGACTTTATTCCCTCTCCCTTATTATTTGCTAGTCTAAACAAATGTCACAGCTGTACTTCACCAAGGGACTGTAAACCAAAAGGTGAAATTTTCATAAGTTAAGGCTCAGACAGTCTGCAAGGGTACAAGGCAAGTCCAATGTTAAATTTGATTAATATCAACTCTTGCAAGTAAGCTTTCAAAACAGAAATTGCTGTGCTGCAAACGTAAAACTGTTAAAATAGTCCACACTGATGCCCATGAGGTTTTCAACATAGAGCTTAAAATGTTTTAAAACTCTGATTTGAGAAGGCATACCGAACCTCCTCCTTTTTACCAGATTTCAGGGGTGGCAGAAGGAACAGGACACATTAGGAGGGGGATAAAGTGGCAGCAAATTAAACTGCTGCATGAATGCTTTGAAAAAACACATTATAATAATTGAACACCACAAGTCAAAATCTTTATCTATCTCCTGTATCTCAACATAAAAGTTCGTATATATTTATGTATATGTGTATATATATATGTCTACATGTATTTATACCCCAGTTTGTGGAGGCTGTGCTGCCTAACATAGGTATTCCAAAGGCAAACCAAATATTATTACAGCTATCACGAAGCTTGTATTTGAAAATGACACAGTTTTCAAGTGTTCCCTGTCAAAATCTTTTGAGTATGATTTCTTTTATTATGCAAAAATCTAACAGTTACAAGCATTCATCAATAAACAGACATTTCCACAAATGATGTCTGTTGTGAGAGGAATGAAAATCTCAAACTAGAATTAATGCTTTTTGCCTAATGCAAACAAGCCTGATTTTAAATAACGACACTTCTTCAGAACAATGATTTAATCTGGTAGTCTTACAGAAATTTAGGTAAAAATGATGAATTTTATCATTAATGATATTCCAGAGATATAAACTGAGGATTCAATTACAGCTGATTTCACAATGATCTCAAGTAGGTATAAGAGACTGCCTAATCCCAAAGCAAGTGTAATAATAGCACAGAAAAGAGAAACTCAAATGCAATATGCAGAGAACTTGGAGCTTGTCTTTCAAGATACTCCACAACAAATTGTCCTCCAATATACCACACAGGAACAAAATTAGATAGCACATTGACACCATTTCACCCCCTCTAGGCTTTAGTAATTGCAAAGCTATCCCTACACAGCTAGAGAAATACACCCTTTCACAGTGTCTAAATAATAATAATAATAATTAAAAAGACTACTGCTTTTCTGCAAAGTTATTTTATTTGAAAATTAGAATTATTAAAGCATACACTTTTTGCATAAAGTAGGAGGTGAACAATTAGAAACAGAGAAAAATGTAGTATTTGACCATGGAATGACAAGGAAACAGTATGGTTTGGCTATGGAAAGACAAATGCAATTTCAGTATGTGACAAGTGGGTTATTTCCAAACATGACAGGGCAATATTAGTTCTGCTGTACAATGTACTGGCGAGATTTTATCTGGGCAGTTAACTTAATTTGGTCACCATGTTTGAGAAACATTAATTTGAAACAGGTATGGAGGTAGGCTATCTGAATATTGAATAGCAAAAAAATCAACCATATGAAAGGAGACACTGACTATCTCAACATAAAGAAATTAAACCTGTCCATAAATATCCTGCAGCAGTGGGGCTATGTGGAAAACAACATCACCCATCCATAGCTCAAAAATATCTTACCATCCGAACATGGTGCTGCATCCAGCAGCCTAGTGGAAATAATCTCTGGCCCTTGCTAATTCAGGAATTGTGCCCAGGAGCTGTTTGGTCCAGAGCCACAACCACGACAGCAAACAATTCAGCAATGCAGGTATTGAGTGCCAGCAACCAGGAACATTCCCTGGCACTAAACTTACCAGAATAAAGGTAGCCTCTCAAGTCATGATTTCGTGAATTCATCATTCAGCTAGCCCAGTTTAATGACCAGAATTAACTTGCGTTTCTTGACCATGACACTAATATACCAGAGGCTGTATTGTGGCACAGAGATTTCAGAGCTCGCCTAAAAAGCTAGCTATGCTAACTGAAGCAGCTTAGGGAGTCGGTCAGTGCCACAGAGTCTCATTTTCCTTGCCAAGAGGAAATACAGATTAACTTGCATGGAATTCCATGTAGTCATAACTAGCTGCTCCTAACACTAGTTCATTAAGTTATTTGGATGACAAATACCCTAAAAAAAAAGTGTCTAGTTTCCTTAAAGAATGAGGGCTGAGAACACAATTGATTGCCTTCCTGAAGTAGTTATGCAAAGCAAACTCTGGGCATGCAAGGAGAGCTAATAAAGCTAATGGACAATGTTGGCAAGAATAATTTATCTAGATAAACTGTAGGAATAAATAAGGTAGAAAGTAAAAGGAGATTTCAAGCCAGAAGAGGAATGGGGAATTCAACAGCTTCCAGTAGAATTATCTAGGCTAAAACAAGTTCTAAGTTGAGGCCCCACCAATCTATGGAAGAGAGTTTATGACATTATCACCTGCAAGAGTTTTTATGGCTAATAAGTTCCTTCTAGTTTCATACTCCTGTGTAAGAGCAGGCATATTTTTACCAAGTGTAAAGCATTATCTAGCAGCATAAGAAACTGCCTTACTTCTTCCTAGAGCTTCTCTTCTGAATGCTTCTCTATTTCTTAATAACTACTGTCACTTTGTCAGCATCTTTTCCTACCATTACACTTATTTGCACAGAAATTCAATCTGCCACTGTAGTATATCATAGATGTTAAAAATTTCTGAAGTACAACCTGAAGAAATCTGCAATACTACAGCTGCAGGAGCTGCAGGTTACAGCCTCACTCACACTAATTTTAGAAAATAAGTTATTATTAAACACCAGATTAATAATGAGTAGTGTCTCAACAATTAGACTTGCTGCTACAGCATACCTGCCCCTGAACGTGATTTGAGTCGGAAGAGCATGACTTCCCATATAAACTGAATTTGTGCCTGAACAGTATGTATAAAGCAAATTCCTCATTCCTCTCCCCTTATCAGTAATACCGTGAATAAGAAAAGAATGATACAATATACAAAGTAAGAGCTATTTTGGATATTAATCAGAAGAGAAGTGATACATAAACAATGAGATGATGGGTAAGTACTAATAATTATTCAGTTTTAAATACTGCAACAATCATTTCTTCAGAGTCTATTCCAGTAAAAGAAAAATAAAAGCAGAAGCCTTGAAACTAATTAGAAATGATAACGTTATTACAAAGCTGGATAATCCAATGCTAATGAAAGAAATTAACCCTTTGTGAGTCATCTGGCAGCTAGCACTGAGTTCCAAACCTTGGGATTTAGGATGAATCAATACTGGCTGAGTTACACAGCCAGACTGCAGAGCTGAAAGACCACAACACAGTCATGCATTTCTGAATGGAGACTCCAGCAGAGAGATTCAGCTACACATATTTAAGGTGAGTGCCATATAATACACATGAAAACTTTTCTCCACTCTCTTCAAAAGCAAGATTCTAGGAGTTACCCCAAGGACTCCATGGCAAGGCTATGATCATAATTTGTCTGATTTGTCTTAATACTGCAAAACAGTTTCATGATTTTATATGTGCTCAATGGCACAGAGAGTGACTACACTTCAAATCAAAACAAAACAAAAAAAGATTTTATTATTTTCCAATGTATGAATTGAAAAGAGTTAATCCAAATTCATTTTAGACTTGAGATTAAGCTCATAAAAAGTGGGAAAAGGAATCCGAGAAATTGCATGTCTTAATTTCTGGTTAGATGAATACGAAATAGTCTGGATTACCCAAAAATTACTTAAACAAAGATGGAGTCCTAAGAGTCCTGAGCTAGTATATCTCATTATTTAGACAACAAACACAAATTGAGAGAGCCATAGCTGGGGGAAAACAGAGCCGCATAACCTCATGGATGCATCTTGTAACCGTATGTCTGCTTATGGGGTTGGGAGGAAAGGTAAAGCTCTTCCCATCTCCTCAGCAGAAGTCCACCTGGATAAACATGATTATCTCATTACTCTTTAATAAACTAACAAAAACCCAGGTGACATGTCTTGATTAACAAAGGCTTTTTCAAGGGTTTGCTGATATTTTTTTCATAAAATTAAAATAGAAACACAAATAAGAAGCGTTAGGACAATGCTCTTGACATATGGTTTAATTTTAAAGTAGTCCTGTGTGGAGTAAGGAGTTGGACTCAATGATCCTTTTGGGTCACTTCCAACTGGGGATATTTTCTGATTTTAATCATATCTTGTTTGAAAAGCATCTAGCTACAGATGTGGCTTTTGCCTCTCATAAATCCATTTATCTCATTCAAGTTTTACTGGCCTATCTTGCTATTTAGTATTAGCTTTGAATTGAAGTGGTAGAGTTAGGACTAATCTTTAAAGTTTTTTTTTCATCTGAAGCTTGATGTTTGCAGTTTTAAGTAACAATAACTTGAGGGAGTAGGCAGCTCAACTTAATTCAATGTTTGCTACACCATACATTTATATAAAGTAACAAAAAAAAGTCAGTGTTTTGCTAAGGATGAATGTTGATTCATCCTTACAATCTATTTGATAAAAAAAAAAAGTGTGCTTGAAACAAGATTGTATAAAACAGGAATGAGCAAGTGTATATATATTTAGTCTACCTACCACCAAACATTTGTGCATACTTGACCTTATCTTCTTCAAACAGACCCAGTACACTATCTTTTTGTATAATTCAACCCCTGATGACTTATTTTGATTTATTTCAGGAATATCCAAAATCCCTCTGCTTATTTCCTGTGTTCTTCACAACTCAGCAGGGTATCAACAGATAGAACTATTGTCAGTAAGTATCCTGAATTTCCAAGCAGCTGGAAAAACAAAATTCACCTGTTTCGCTATAGTTCTTGATGGACCCAATGCACAACAGTCTGGCTGACATTGACATTAATAGAAATAATCAGTTCCTTGAGTCCCCTGCTTGGCAGGCTGTAATTAAATAAATTTTCCCCACTTCCTGAAGGAAGACAGTCTCTAAAGAACAAAACAAAACTTTCTGCACTGTGGTCTTTTTATTCAGATCTAGTTGAACTTAAAACACAAAAGCCCACAACTTTTGTCCTTCCAATATCCAACTAGTTCTGTGCTTTGCTTTTTTCTAGGCTTTTTCTTGAGTCAAATCCAAAATTAGCATGTCCTTCTCTTACCAAAATGATTTGCTATATATTACCAACATCCTACACACACATCAGCTGAGGAAACATGGACTTTTATATCCAGCACATTTTGTTAACAGCCTGCAGTTCCCGAGATTATTGGAAATTAAGTGTTCAAGTTCCTCTGACTCTGGCACAGATTATATAATGTCAACGAAAGGCTTTTCCATATCTTCAAGTGTCAGCCAACCTCACCTACACTATAAAAATGGAAAGGAATCTTTCTCAGAATGATTAGAGCTGAATAATTTTATAAATCCCTTGGTATTCTATAATAGATACACATATTCTTATTTCAGGTATTAGCTACCAGTGTTACAAAGAAATAATGAGACAATGTCCTCTTATTCTGCAGCCGTTCTTGAGCTCCCTGCAAGCCACATAAGTAGAATGATAATTATGTCTAGTACTAGAAGATAACGTCAATACCTAGAAGGGCATCTATTCATGCTGTTCTCCACCACCACAAGTAAAGCAACAACATGAGGAAGCAGACGGATAAATGAGAGAGAAGTGAATATTTTGTGGTGTCCAATTAACAAAACTTGTGCCAAACTGAAGCAGGAGCAGCTAGACCACTATCAAGCTGCCCAGCCTTCTTTCAAGCATTGCCTTGAGCACAAGCATTGTACGCAACTGACTGTCACAAATCCTCCTCCTTTTTTTTTTTTTTTTTTTTTCCTTTGGTACAAAGTACATATAAGTACATATCACCCTGAAAGAGTATCCACCAATTACCTTGTTACGTTAATTCACCATCAGTAGTTAACGTGTACAGGGTAAATTATAGTTTAGAGGTAGAAATTAATAGTTTAAAGAGAATGTCTGTTTTAACACTGGAATGGTGGCAGTTATCAGATTATTGGGATAATTATCTTTTAATACACAGTACATCTGTGTATTGAACAGTAGTAGAGATATTCCTCTACTACATGGTACTACAGAAATATAGTTATAGTACTACATGGTAGTTATAGTAGTATATGGGACTATAGAAATATAGATATATATTAGCTGCAGAATATAAGGAAAATTCATTCCACATAAGTAAATTTTTATATGTTCTACAATTCCAATACAATTGGAAAGTATATGAAAAGAGTTATGGAATACAACACAAAATACTAATTCACAACTGTCCAACAATCTTATCTATAATGGGATGATTTCTGAGGCAGAGATTAACATGGATTTCATTATGCTGGAGCTACATCAGCTGAAGTGACAACCTATGACACATCAGAGAAGATGCCTAGATCATTTATCTCTGTGTGAAAAAGTTTATGCACAGGGACATCTTTCTACTTCCAAAGAAATGAAAACATGCATTTTACAGTAGTAACAAATTTGTGCTCACAATTAGACCATAATGTAGACAATTTATTAAGAAGCCTTCTGAATCGCTCCCCTTTTCAGGTAGTAAGAATAACTTCTACGAAGGTCTATGTACCTTGAAAAGACATCTAATAATGTTTCTAGTTTCAATTTGCATTGATTTCACCTCAGAAAGATATTGTGGTCAACAGAATGTTCCTAGTTTCACATACTTACATTCTTCCTAGAGCCTACAAATTAGCTGGATATTCCCATAACTAAATTTCCAAATGTGAAAGTGCTAGAGTTTCACTTCAATACATTCGTAACTAATTTACTTATAAGGTCTTTTTCTCTGAAGCTCTTTATTTAAGAGGATATATAGTCTAGATGTTTTCACATCTTAGTTCACAGTTACCATATAGAAAGGGCAAAATATTTTCATAAATCTTGTAGGACATTTACGAGAAATAGATTTAAGTAGAAACTAAAAAGATGAGAGGTTGCAAACGTATCTGTAATATCTGGTTGGTGCCTTAGGAATCACTCACTAGATAAAAGCATGGCCCTGTAATGATTTTCTACAGACTAGAACATAAAGCAAATCTCTGAAGCTCTACCCACTTAGTTTTAGGGACTTGCCTTGGGATGACGCTCACCTCAGAGCGGTAACACTACATTCATTTTTTGAATGAATGGTACACGGTCAGGGTGGAAGTCCATCTCTCACACATCTGTACTGGCAATTGCATAAGGAACTGTGATACCTAGACCAAATCTGAGAAATGGATGTGGATGCCTACATCCAAATCTATGAATGAACCCATTTGACACCATTAAGTGGCCCCTGAAACCTGGATATTCCTGAATTCTTGGCACACCTCAGGGAACACTTCTTTCTGAAATTCTGCATTGTGTACATGTTCATCATAGACCCACTCTGAGCACACCTGACATCTACTTTGATGCCTGTAGGAGCCAATCTAGGAGATGTAATCCGATTACAGCATTATTTACACACAGTTTCTGTCTATAATATGTTTTTATTTTTAATTATTATTATTTCATAGTATAGGTGGAGGGGAATACCACCTTGAAATATTTTTCAGGGTACTAAGGGCCAGCAACTCAGTTCTCTCTTCACTTGGTAGGATTCACAGACAACTCTTCCTCCCAGTGACATGTAGTTAAAGCATGGTCTAATTTCCAGGCCTCACAAATCCAACTTAGATATTGAATCATAAGGCCATAAAAACATGGTTCTGAGACAGAATGAAAAGCCACCTCAGCTATCCTTGGAAATATCTGATTGACTCATTCCTTCTAGTGATAGATATTCCACTGTCTCCATAAGTAAACCATCTCCATATTTATTTACTTTTTCTATTAAAAATCTTTATCAATGTTAACCAAAACATCTCTTACCACAGTGTAAGCTCATTCATTATGCTTTGTTCACTCTCTGCAACAACTTTGATATATTTGAAGATTTTTATCATATTTCTCCTAAATCCTATCTTTTCTCAGCTGAACAAATCCAATTATTTCAACTTTACAGTCTTTGCTCAACAGAATCTCAGCTGCAACAAGTAGCACAGAGTGGAGAAGCTTTCAGACACAGTCTAACTTTGCTCTGTATCTTCCTGAAATGAGACAGATAAAGATTTGAATGCTTGAAGGTTAAAAAAGTTGAACTGAAGTCTCTAAGCACCTAGCTATTGTACAAAAGCTGGACACCATTGCCATTTAAAAAGAGTGAATCCTGTTCACTTTTTTCAAAATAAAATAAAACCTATCAAGCAGGTGTCTTCAGGTATGGATTTCGGATCACATCTGACTGGATCTCCAGCTCTCTAAGAAAAACTCTAAAGAAGCAGGGGAAAGGACTTACCCACACATTGAAGAATAGCAAGAAAGATGCAAGAATTTGCTTGAGTTGGGAACACTGAAGCAGTACTATCCCCATCTCAAAAAAGCACACAGGCAGGAAGGCAGGACATATTTATTGCAAGCTTAAGTGCTTAGCTAAATCAAGATACTCTTCCTGGATTTTGACCCAGTATGGCCTATAGCAGTATACACTACGGCAGAGGAACATCAGCCTACTGAAGAGTGACAAATGAAGAATATGAAGAGACCGGTAGACTGATACAATCATTTAAATTGGAAAAAAATTAAAGCTCATCAAGTCCAACCATCCACCTAACACTACAAGTCTGCTGCCAAACCATGGCCTTAAATGCCACATTCACACATCTCTTAAAGATCTCCAGGGACGGTGACTCCACCACTTCCCTGGGCAGCCTGTTCCAATGCCTAATCACTTTTCTATGAATAAATTCTTCCTGACATCCAATCTAAACCTCCCCTGGTGAGGCTGATGCCTCGTGTCCCATCACTTGTCACCTGAGAAAAAAGACCAACAAACACCCTCCTCACTGCAACTGCTTTTCAGGTAGTTATAGAAAGCAATGAGGTCTCCACTCCGTCTCGTTTTATTCAGACTAAACAGGCTCTCCCCATAAACTAGCCATAGGAGCACAAGATTACAGCCTGGTTTTCTGCAGAGTATTGCCTCTCAGCTAGGTTTACTGGGCTGGGTATGGCGTTGCAAATGACACTGAACTTCAGTTTCTGAATTAGTGCTTTCTTTCAGCCTCTTGCCATGACGCATGGGTATTGTTTGGGTTGACATACATTTGTGCATCTCTACACTGCACTGTTGACTAGTGTAAAGATGGCATAAAATTAATGTTTAGTAGAAACATCAATCCAACAGGTTTCCAAGGCAGACATCTCTACGTCCCAGAGATGGGCTGAATCCTGGTAGAGCATACCCAACCAAATTAAGAAACAAAAGCTTTTATACATAAGAGATCTTAATTCAGTCAGAAAGTCATACTGCTAACCTCTTGGCAGAAACTGCCTGTCATGTATATTCATCACCAAAAGCTAAAAAAAGACTATAAAGTTTTTTTAAAAGATTACATTTTAGATAGAAGACTTTAGCCTGAAGGATATCTAAGTAATGGAATTAAGATTTAGGTGAAGAAGTCATAATACTTAAATATATAATATAAGTGAATAAACTGGTATGAATCTTGGACCGTCTCTGGGATGTGGCTAAGATTTTATATTGTCAATATAAAAACCAAATATTGTCAATATATTATTTATGTTTTAATATTTAATAGTCTAAGGATTTTTAGATGCAGAAAACCTGCTAAGAGATATCTGACACACATTCAGAAGCTGGAATGCTATCAGACACTGACATAAACTTAAATTTTTTCTTCAGAACAAGCTTCTGAAACTAATTCATTCTCTATTGATTTCTTTCAGAAAAAAAAAAAAAATGGTCAAGGCTTTCCAAGATGTGTTAGAAAAGATTTACAAACAGCAATCCCTTCAAACAGAATAAACATTTAGTATACCACTTGGTATATCCCTTGCACAGATTTTAAAGCCCCAGGATTAAGACCTAATAAAAATCAGGAGACCAAGGGGAGATAAAATAGTTTGTTTTCCTCTTCCTTCCTTGTTCTAATAGCAATGAGAGGGGGAGATGTTTGTGTGTGTGTGTATTTCATGCAAACCACACAAGACTTTTTTTCTAAAAGCACGTTATTTAGCTATGTTTTCTAAAGCAACGTTTGTACAGCTACCATATTACACAATAATTAAATTTTGTATCTTGAGACTTTTTCTACATTCAAATAACTAGTTAATTATTTTACATAGTAGATATTTTTGTTTTCAAACTTTTCTAGCATTGACTACATTCAAAACAAGGATACATAGCTGTTTCTCTGATCTACTTTTGTCTTTGCAGTTATGATCCTGTTAAATCTCCTGGTTTTTGACTCGAATAAATACACAAATCCATATCTATACAGGCAAATTAGGTATTAAATAAAGGGTCTGTATACATATTCAGTTACTCAGTCCACATTTGCAAATTACTAATTCACAAGGAAAAAAAATAGAAAATTAATTTCAAAACTATACTCTCAGAGTTGGTGTTATCCATTAACATTCCTCTGAAATCCAAATTTGCTCTGCCATATCACAATTCCCCTAGCAACCAGTCATATTCCACTAATTAAAAATGTGGATTACGAAAGATGAATAAATATCTGGAATGGGAAGATATCTGTGGAGCTCATGATTTTGTCTCTTCTCTTTAGGGTTTAATAAATTAAGGACAAAACTCCAAAACCCAGTATAAGTTCACTAGGAACTGATCCAATAGGAGGAATTAAATTTGTCAGAACAGTGGATGGATGACAAAAAGGATGTCTACATGTGAGCTGGCCATCTCAGACCTACACTATAGTGAGAAATCAACACTTTTAACATGCAATTGATCTACTACATTGGGGGCATCAACAATAGGCCAAATTAATCTCACCAGGTATATAACAGGCATCCAAGGTTAGACCAGAGGAAATCCAACCTTCATGCTTCTGTAATTAATGTCATATAACAAATTCAGTAGTTTCTTCCAAGAATTAGCTTCCCTGAAGCTTAAAGGAAGAGTCAGAAGGAATCATTATGTAATGATTTTGTAGACACACCATGACACTTCTGTCTGATAAAATATTTGCCTGTAATATTTCATTAAATTTAAAGTTACTGTGTAGCAACTATAAGAAGTTGATGGCTGCCAAAAGCTGTGAGGTTGCTGAATAGAATAGTATTTCTGGAGCTTTGCCCAGAGTTGAGACAAAATTTGACTCATCTTCATGCATACATTTGCAATATACCTCCAAACTAAAAAAAGGATTTAACTCCATCACGAGGTTCTAGTGATATGTCAGAGCTAAGAATTGATCATAATGTCAATAGAAGCTTCTAAGTGACTTTAAAGAAAAAGTTGATCTTTCCATAGCTCCATTTGTTGGGATGTTTGTGACCTTGACTTGTGTTTCCCAGACTGTATGTGCATGTCTCAAGCACAGATTCAGTTTTTGGTAGCAGGACAATTAAAAAATAGTTTATTTTTACTACTTCAGTGTATATTAGCAAATAACATATTGAGTAGAAATTTAGAAACTGTAGAATTTGGATTGAGCTAGATCAGGACTGATGAATTCATCTTATCTATTTTTGCTTTCATTTTTTTCAGCTAGCAATTTTCCAACAAAAACAGGGATTAAAAAATACACAGAAGCAAAGAGAAAATATGAAAATTGCATGGCATTTACATGACGTGATTCTGTTCAATCTGCTTACATGTTATATTATTTTATTGGATCTTTACCAATGTTGTATGTTCAAATTGTAAGATCTATCTCCCTGTCTCTGTAAGATCTATCCTGTCCACCTATTGAGTGCCCATGCACTTTTGAATACAAAGTGAATACCAGCATATACTTTTAATAAAAACAGTAATAAGAAACACTCTCATACAGCTAAGTAACTAATATTCTATCTTTTTGGATAGATCATCTATTGGTCTGCATGCTGAAGAGATCAGTAAACAATAATAGACGTAAGAAACTTCTTTATTAAATTACTATGTACCACTATTTCAAAGTATCACACATCATCCATCAGAAGATGGAAGCACTAAATCTTATGAGCTGAAAGGAAGCCCATGAGATCTAGACATATTTCTTGTACATATATAATTTGATGCCAATACTGCTATTGAATAATCAACCAGATTTCAAGAATGTTTTTACTTTTACTAAGAAAAACTGTTCTGCAATGTTTCAGACACATACCCTACTTAAATGCTGCTCTGGAATTCTAAAAAAAGTATTGGCGAACAATTACATAGTGAGAAACTTATCAGCATGCACTATGCAGAATATGTTATTGCACCAGTTTTAGTCTCAAGGATTATACTTGTCAGCTGGATTATAACATTTTGGCACACATCATTAACAACAGTTGAGGAGAAAAGGCTCAGAAAGACAGAAGGGAATTATTACTCCCAGTGTTAAAACACTATTAGATTAACAATAGATACTGTAACAAAATATTGTTTTTATTATCACCACACAGTAATACAATAGGTTTGGGGCAATAAATATGCCAAATTGCAACATTTACTCTTACCACTGAGAAGCCAGTGTGGTAAAGATATCTGTGGTTTCAGGTTCTTGGAACAGTTTCAGAAGCTCTGGTTCAGATGATAAGTCAGCAAGGATCCTTAATTCAATATGGGAAAAATCTAGAAAGAGTGTTAAAATAAATCTATTGCTCTTAAATAAAAATGTTTGCATTTTAACCAAACTATCACAAATCAAAATACAAGCCTGGACTGCTCAGTCATTTCCTCTTGCTCTAAACAAAAACAACAACAGCAGCACAGCTGTAGAAAACACATCCTTAAAGAGTTACAGTCCAGCTACAGATCACACAGTGCCCAATTCCTTCATTATCTTTGGGTGTCAGTTAATCTTGTTAGTTCTCTGTTTCTACTGACAAGGCTTACAAATCATCCACATCTAAAACACACTAAGGAGTATACATCGCATAACAATATTAATTGATACCGAGGGATCTGACAGCCTTCTAAAATATAATGTCATGCAAAGAAGAGGAGAAGAAGACCTCACAGAACTGAGAGTATTAATAACACATTATCTTACCTGCTGCTAAAAACGTATATCCTTTCTTTGAAAGAAATAGTGCTCTTGGGGAAATGGTTACTATTTCCTCTTCTTTTCCTAGAGAGGGAGTAGACATTTATGTACCAAATCACCATTCAAAAATGGTGTTGCAAACCATAACAGGTTGTTAATGCCACTCCCAACACCCAACTGAAAATACAAAAACAACAATATAAGCATCCTAGCAGAGCACCGACTTCCAGCATCACAATTATTTTACTCATTAGTCATCTAGAGCATCTGCATCTCTGACATCCTTGCATTACCACTCATTTCTCCTTCTTTTTCAAAACCTAACCATTCCCTAAACACTAGCTGACAAGTAACAACAATAAATAGCATTATTCACAGATCACTTAATAAAAGATGCATGCAAATAAGAGTCTACAGAGATGAGCTAAAAATGTTTTCTTATCTTTGAACTTGCTGCAGCTATGGGATAATAACCAAATCCTGAGTTATAGGAAGTTGGAAAGTACGATATTAAGAACATGCAGCCAATATAGGCATCCAAATTCCAATGAAATAAACCCTCTACAATATCCCAAAGCAATACTGTACCTTGGCAAGGTATTAGAAACTTGGTGTACTCTAGGAAAGCTCCTTGTCTTAGCGTAGAAAGGAATGTTGTATTTTGAATAACCATAAAAATTCATCTGATCAGTGATAACTGACAGCTGATAGCATAAAAGTGAGGGGGAAAAGTGTCTCAATATAGGAATGAAGAGCTTGGAAACACATCTTTGAGAAGCGCATATAAGAACATTAACAAATTTGATTGAATAATTTCCAGAAAAGTCTACATGCCACTGCTAAGCACTGTGCCACAGATTTAAACAGATTTTTTTTTTAATAGTAACTTCAAAAAAATATTTACAAAAATAATTGAGGAAGATAAAATAAAACTGCTGTCAACATTTTATACCATCTTAAACAGGCCGCTGTCTTCTGATATGTATTATATTAAATGCAGAGACTAGGGAGCTGTTAAAAAGCAAGCCTGCCCTTATCTATTCAACAAATGAGCAGCATTTCCCAGCTGTGACGGTAGGTGTTCAAGAAAGAATTCATATAGGCAAATCTCTCTTATATTAAAGCCTACTGTGGGTTGACACTTTAACACTTGGGTCATCCTTTTCCAGCCTTTGAATCCCTCTGAGTCATCAGCCTTAAATCCACGTCTGTTACCAAAAACAACACATATGACAAACCGTTGGTGCTTGTCTTTGTGCAGGATTAAGACGACCCAGCTCTAACATCTCTTCCGGAAATGTCTTATAAGCTGAATCCACAAAAAAACACTTCTAGGATGTTAAATGTGTTTAAGATACATAATTTCATCTGGAAAAAGGAACAGTGAGACTGTCCATGGAAATAAAGTTCTAAATGTTTAAGACTATTTAGATCAGTGCTGAAACAGCAAACTTTTTGCAGGAACAACAAGCAAAAAGTGATTGGTTTATATATTAAGATATGAGTCAATAGTCTATTCTATTTTCTTGTATTGGAGTTCTTGGTATGCTTTAAAATAAATAACTTGGTAAAATAATGGGATAAAATTACCTTTTCAAATTAATAAAAACATAGATTACCTTTTATATACTGTTTCTTTACAATTCTCACTGGATGTTTAGAGATACCTTGAATGTTCTGCAAATGAGAATAAAAATGCTCAGTAAGTTAATGTTTATGGCAATGTTTACAAAGAGTTTATAAGAAGCATAAAAACATTAGTGAGACTAAGGCCAACATTTTTTTCTCATATATTAAATA